>NC_134847.1:70996466-71637033 GCF_965363235.1 Mytilus galloprovincialis
ATTGATATACTATTAATTTTTTGAGGACCAGTATCAGATACACATTACTGGATACTTGACCTTGACATAAGGGACCTATGGCCTTTGAGGTATATTTTTGTAATTGATTTCAAGTGTGAATTAAAACATGACAAGAGTCTCACTTGATGATTGAAGGAATAGGGAAGGAAATTTATCCTCAAGAGGGAATGCACCGTGTGGGTTGCATCAATGTAAAAGTTATATTACTCATCTGACAACTTCACTCTTCAATTAAATGAATGGAAATAATACTACAGTAATATATTGCTGCTTTTTATCTTGGCATACTTGTAATTTTTTCTTCAGCAGAAACTTTACAGTGGCTCTTTTCACCAAAAAAAAAATATTGTAGTGTATTTTAGTGTAAGATTTTGTGAAAAGAGTGGCAGATGGTTTAATATTACAACAAAGATGAGGGTGGAGATCTCAAAAATCATGTTTAACCCCGCCGCAATTTTGCGCCTGTCCCAATTCAGGACCCTCTGGCCTTTGTTAGTCTTGTATGATTTTTAATTTTAGCTTCTTGTATATAATTTGGAGTTTAGTATGATGTCCATTATCACTGAACTAGTATGCATATTTGTTTAGGAGCCAGCTAAAGGACGCTTTCAGATGCGGGAGTTTCTCGCTGCATTGAAGACCCATTGGTGGCCTTCGGCTGTTGTCTGCTTTATGGTCAGGTTGTTGTCTCTCTGACACATTCCCCATTTCCATTCTCCATTTTATGTAAAGAAAACCATGATTTTCTGTTGCTGAGATAATTTATTCTACTTGACAATTGCATCAGACCAGTTTCCTAATGCTACAAGATAAAAGCAAGCTTATGCCACAATTTATATAAAAAAAAAATCTGTGGAAATTAGTAATCATTTCAAGTTTTGGTGTTTTAGTATTATTGTTTTTACGCCCAAAGCTTACA
This sequence comes from Mytilus galloprovincialis, assembly GCF_965363235.1. Classification (NCBI taxonomy): domain Eukaryota; kingdom Metazoa; phylum Mollusca; class Bivalvia; order Mytilida; family Mytilidae; genus Mytilus; species Mytilus galloprovincialis. The sequence goes on from NC_134847.1 coordinate 70,997,407, forward strand.
TATTTTAAAGACTAAAAATTCCTCATTCATCTAAATGTATTATAAGTTTCCTGTAAAATCTCTCTGTAATCCCTTTTCTCATTTGATTTATTTTCTTGTTTGTTTTCTATAAATTAGTGTATTCATTGGCACTTTGTTTTCTTTAAGGCATGTATTCCTAAAGGAAAGTAAATAAATCCATGTAGAGTAAACAAACAATCTCATATTAATTAGTCAGAATTGAGGAAGTGTTTGGCATACCAAACCAATTACCATATCATTAGACTTACAGGCCGTATTTTCTAGAGCCTGCAAGGCTATATGACAGGGACTGCCCTTGAAAGCACTATAGTCTAAATGGAAAACTCAAACAGTGTGAAATTGTTTCAAGAAGGGGTTTAGTTTTTTCTGCATTTTTAATTTTAAAGAAAATATAAAGTTTCCAGTCATTTGGTGTTGCCATTTTACCCTTCCTCTTCTGAAGAATTATAATGTTCTTCATCATTTGGAAGTGACTCAAAAAGTTGCTGATGTTTGTAGCATTAAATTTTTGCAAAAGGTTACTAGAGCAAGTACAACATTTTTTCCATTTCAAAGAAGCATTTAATAGAGGATTTCATGACTTTAAACAGTTAACAGTTATAGTGCTAAGGTCATATGACATTCTTTAGGCTTCTTGCCAGACTTCAATTTTAGATGTTGCTCTTATTCTCATGACTGCATAGACAAATAAATGTCACATAAATTTGATCCAGTTAGAATTTGAGTTGGCACAAAGTATAGAAAAATCTGGAATTTATAAGCTGATAAAAGCATGAAATTAGATAGTGGTCATCTAATTATTTATAGTTCTAATGAGAATTTGTAGTAAAAACAGAGGCAGGTTGACCTGGCATGTGCCCACACAAAGCTCACCTAATTAAGTCTAGACCAAGGACACCTTGTCAGCCTCTGAGGACAACTGGTACCTGAAAAGTTTACCCAGATTCCAGTTGATCTCAGATTTGATGAAATGATGACAGATCTTAGAAGTTCTGCCAAAAAATTACTGCCATCTCTGAAAAACTGAAATCAGTATCATTGATACAGAGTGAATGTTGAACATTCAGTCTGATGTAAACATTCATTTTTCCACAAATTAATGCGCTAAAAGTTATAATTATTTCCAAGTAAGGAAGTAAACAAATATTTCCATTTTACCTTTACCTTCAAATTATCTTACAACGCATATTAAGCATGATATGGTTCCTTGACTATGACCAAACTCCTGCTGCGATATCTTATGTTAGTACAAGCTGTTCTATTGTTTAACAGTCTTCCTTTACAGATATCAAATAATTTCCCACTACACTAGTAGATATCCCCACTCTATAATGTGACTTGTATATCAATTAATCACAAATCTTTATATAATCTACTTTGGAGTGTGATTAAATCTACCAAAAATAAAAGATTTTAATAAAAATAGTATTTCTTAGAACATAATCTTTGACATGCAGGATTAATTGAACCTTTGTTGACGTGTTGTTTTTTGCTGCTTATTCAGATGATAAAGTATTTGGTCAGTCATGGGTGTTTCTGAATATGTTTAAAACTCAAATAACAAAAGCTAATAAAAAATTCAGCATGATAATCTCATTGTGCAAGGTCGTGTTGACTGTCTCACTTTAACCAAATTGTTTGACTTTGCTTCATTAGTTCTGCACAGGAAGTTGTATAGAGCTGCTCTCTCATCGTTACACAAGTTACTGGAGGCCACAATAGACATGTCAAAGGACAATAGGATTTATTTGATCCCCCTTGGACACTTGTTGACAACATGTAATCTTAAGGGGGCACATATGTCCACTTTTTCCTCCAGTTTTAACAATTAATCAGTCATCATCTCATTAATTTTGTTTTGAAGACCATGCTAATGTTGTTTTTGTTGACTGGCCTTAAAGTTTTCACTTCTTGTTTAGTTTGAAATAGTCCATTCCATTATCACTTATAAATATTTTGCATATGAAAGTGAAAGCTACTTATTTTCAATTAAAACAATCAAATGACTTGAGTTTACTTTAATATCTTTCAGAGGAATGAGAAAACATATTTTGGGGAGTTTTTATTGCACATAAGAATTAAATGAATATTAACTTTATGATCAGTGGCAAGTATTTCATGTCTAAACTTTGCTACATTCAAGTCTGTTTAGTTGTGTGATCATGGTTCAGAAAATATGGGATAATCATATAAATTTTGGTAGTAGAATTAATATTCAAGAATCTTTTAAAAAAACTATTCTTTTAGGTATAAAGATAAATCCAAAGTTATCCCAGAGGAAAATAAGATAGAATTGATATCCTTTAAGGGGAAAAATCTGTTACAAATAAGATGTAAGTGCCTAATTAGTACCTGTTACTTGATGTAAATAAAGAACCACAAAAATGTGTTTACCAAACCAGTGAACCAGGAAACAGTTTGGTGTAGCCTAACCTAATAAATCTTGGAGGTAATTTTCTTACCTTGCATAGTCAACAATCAATATTATTTATGGGTATTGATTTTTTGTGTCAATTTTTACATGATTTTGATATATTGAATTTGTTTTTATGACAAGATAATAACTCTGTTGAAAAGAGGTAATTGAAATAAGAAACATAATAAATTATCATATATTGTAAAAGATGTTATAACCAACAATAACATTTCAATGAAACATCTAAAAAATAATAGTTTTAAACCTGTTTTTAGATTTGTTAAATAATTACATGTGTCATTGAATGGTCAGTTATTTATGAGCATTGTAAAGAGGAACAAAATATTGATAAAAAAGGGAATAAAACTGATTTCTTCCCTTTGATCTTTTGTTTGTCTTTTATTGATAATATGAAAATAATTTAGAACTTTTCGTTTGAAGTATCTGTTTATTGTGCAGTAAATGTCAATATAAATTGGTGCATGTCTTAAATAAGATGAAAATTGAATTCTCTTTTCCTTTTACTGTTTGTATTTGATATTTTGATGCTACTATTAAACAACTTATTTATAGATCAAGGCAGTGTACATGTGATCAGTTTTGACTTTAAAAGCTACTCTGTTAATATTTTCTCTAAATTAGAGTTATCTCCCTTTTTACAGTAATTTATTGCTTCAGCAACTGAAATTAAGTTCTGATTGGACAAATATCATTGAGAAGTTTGAATACACACAATTTTAATTTTAAGTAAAATACAATATTTATTATTAATAAACTTCAACATTTATTGATACTTTTTGTATCTTCTCTATCATTAATAAAGGAGATGTAATATGATTTTTATTTTTTATTTTTCTGGAAATATTATGATAGATATTAGTCTGCAAACATTTTGGCAGTCAAAACTTGATCAATCTAAAATTGAGAATGGAAATGGGGAATGTGCCAAAGAGACAACAACCCGACCATAGAAAAAAACAGCAGCAGAAGGTCACCAACAGGTCTTCAATGTAGCGAGAAATTCCTGCACCCTGCGGCGTCCTTCAGCTGGCCCCTAAACAAATATATACTAGTTCAGTGATATTTTTTGGCTAATAGAATCCAACCTGTTTAATGCAATGATTTTTAACTAGATAGCTGAAGGGTTAATTATCATGTCCTCTCAACATTAGTTGTTCAGGGAAAAAAACCTATCTGATCAAATAAATAAAAAGGTGTAAAGTTTTTGAGTTTTAAGCTTGGTGAGACAGTGTTTTCCTTATTTGTTCTGTTAATCTCTTTATGATGTTATAGTACACAAGGACTTTTGGATAGACCATTGCAGTCCTCAATACCTTACTATTGTATTCTTGCACCCTGCAACCTGAAATGTTACAACTTTAACTATTAAATTCTTTAACATTATTGTTGAAATTTAACATGTTATTTGAACTGCAGAACAAACTATTGACTTTTTAAGTTGGTATGTTTTGCCAATTTATATTGAAAATCCATCAGTTTTCATCCTCTAAATGTCAAAACCATTGTTGTATCTAAAATGTTATTTTGTTTACTGTAAATTTCCTGAGAACCTTATTAAATTGTTTTCAATTTTAGAGGCTTAAGATGTTTCAGGTTCATTGGAGCTGACCACTAGTGACCAGTGCTGATTGATGTGGCCATAGACAACAATTACTGTAATTCCCTGCTGTCTGCCTGACCTGTGTATTGCATGGTCAATCTTATTACCTTATCAGTGGGGTATAATTAAATGCTTCTCTGGTCAAACTACATTTGACTGACCAATGATAGGGTACACTTGACCAGTCTATTTAATTTTAGTTAATTATGACAGTGCATTTGGAGCATAGCTAATTTCTTGAACACTTTATAGAATTTATTGTCATTTGGTGAATGTACCATTCAATGCTATTGTCATATTGTTGAATTTTGACAAAGTCCAGTGTGCCAGTTTATCATAAACAGTAACAACAGACTGTCCATTTCATAAGGGTTCATAAGTCATCTCTCTAATTATAAATTAAAACCTGAAAATAGATAAATTTCACAACAGTAAGATTTTGCAGATAATTAAAGATTATAACACAGGTGCAATTGGAACCTCATGGTAGTAACATGGCAAATTGTTTTACCAATATAGAAGTGCCATGCTCATTCACTTCTTTAGAATTAAGACTTAATATCTCTGTATTGATGAATTGAAGTGACCAGTACTGACCATTTCTGATTATACCTGTATGATCAAAGACAGAACGTTTCTTCATTCGTAATGAGCTCTGTCACAGCTTTGGAATCTTCAAGATTTTGTTGCAGCTCATTAATGGAGAAATAATTCTAAAATAATCTAGCTTTATTGCAGATTTATCAATCTGCTCAAATAATATGTCTGATTAGTATCTTGGTTCTTTTGATGAAAGGAATAGCAAATTACAAAATAACAGAGAAGTATTAATTTCTATCTGAATGTCAAAGACATTTGTTGTCTTCAATTGAAAAAAAATAACAGTAGCACTTACGGTATTATATTAGTTTGTCAATGGCGTAAAACTGGGTCAAAAAGTGGAAAAATTTAGTAGAAATTTATGTAAATTTAAATACTTAAAAAAGGATGACTGCCACCAAAATATTGAAGGTCAAATAAAGTTTAAGTGTTCAAGTCAGTTGCCACTCGATTACAAAAGCTAAATCGAAATGTTTTTTCCTTAATTTGTAATTTGAATTCATTTCCATTGATATTGTAATGATCAGCTGTTAACTATGACATCTTTGTATTTTACACAATGTTCTCATTCTTAATGTCTCTTGGATTGTCTCATTGTCAGAAATACCAGCTGAAACCTAATGTTTACAAATGTTTTATTCATTAGTTAACTCTGGTTGGTTATTCGGCAATGGTGTATTAACTGGGTTAAGGCTTTGGCATAATTAACTAAGGTACTTCTTTTTACCTAAGATGACCTTTGTAACAGTACTTTAATGGGAAAATTGTATTGACAGCTGATACCCCCTGTGACACAGTATTACATCAAAAGTTATCTTCCCTTGGAAGGAGTTGTCTACCTTTAATTGTCATACAAATTATAATAGATTGAGAAAGTTAGGTTAATCTTTTATGGCAACAATCTCTGTGGTCTTGTGGAAGCATTCTTGCCTAGAGTATTGGATGTTTTTGGTTTTTATTCTCTGGCTCTCTGGTTTGGTAAAACAAATGACTTGAAAATTGTAATTTGCTGCTTCTCTACTAAACCTGCAACATTCAATAGTAAGCAAAAACACTTTTGCCCCAGTCAGAAAAATATATTTTTCATGGATGACATTAATCTCACTGAAGACTATTATGTTATGAATTACCACTCAGCATGTCAAAAGAGTTCATAGAATAACATAACATAACACAATCACTTTTTCTTGTCCGGAATATACATTTAATTTGCCACTGAGCCATCCTTTCACCAATCCATCTTTTATAACTGTCTTGATCCAAAGAGGAACTTCCTGTCCTTCCTGTTGGACCTATTCATTATGCATGTCTGCTTTTGGTGGGGTTCGTGTTGCTTAGTGTTTAGTGTTTTATGTTGTGTCTTCTGTACTATTATTTGTCTCTTTGTATTCTTATTTTTAACCAAGGCGTTGTCAGTTTATTTTCAATCTATGAGTTTGGATTGATGACATTAGTCTCACTGAAGACTATTACGTTATGAATGACCACTTTATAAATCTGGCTCAGCATGTCAATAGAGTTCATAGAATAACATCCAACACTCTAGGCAAGAATGCTTCCACAAGACCCTTCTGGTATCTCTCATCCCTCTTTAATCATTTATTTGTTCTCAACCTGAATACCTGTAATGCACGAAACATTTGCCAATCGACACTAAATCAAGCATAAATTATTCATTTTTAGCTCACCTTGCCCGAAGGGCCAAGTGAGCTTTTCTCATCACTTGGCGTCCGGCGTCGTCCTGCGTTAACTTTTACAAAAATCTTCTCCTCTGAAACTACTGGGCCAAATTTAACCAAACTTGGCCACAATCATCATTGGGGTATCTAGTTTAAAAAATGTGTCCGGTGACCCGGCCAACCAACCAAGATGGCCGCCATGGCTAAAATTAGAACATAGGGGTAAAATGCAGTTTTTGGCATATAACTCAAAAACCAAAGCATTTAGAGCAAATCTGACATGGTGTAAATTGTTTATCAGGTCAAGATCTTTCTGCCCTCAAATTTTCAGATGAATCGGACAACCCGTTGTTGGGTTGCTGCCCCTGAATTGGTAATTTTAGGGAATTTTTGCTGGTTTTGGTTATTATCTTGAATATTATTATAGAGATAAACTGTAAACAGCAATAATGTTCAGCAAAGTTAGATTTACAAATTAGTCAACATGACTAAAATGGTCAGTTGACCCATTTAGGAGTTATTGACCTTTATAGTCAATTTTTAACCATTTTTCGTAAATCTTAGAAATCTTTTACAAAAATCTTCTCTGAAACTACTGAACCAAATTAATCCAAACTTGGCCACAATCATCTTTGGGGTATCTAGTTTAAAAAATGTGTCCGGTGACCCGGCCATCCAACCAAGATGGCCGCCATGGCTAAAATTTATGAATGTAGGACAGAAAGTCACAGGACAAAAAGTCACAGACAAAAAGTCACGGACAAAAAGTCACAGGACAAAAAGTCACAATTCATTTTTCCTGATTATTTTCTTTAAAGAAAAACAGCTTATTTCTACAAAAATATTTTTGTATTTTTCTTGAACTATTGTATATATACCAACTTTGTAAACAAAATTTATCAAAAATATATCAAAGGTAATCAAATAATTGTTAAAAAAACAAAATGTCAAAGTGACTTGGCACTTAAATGGCTTCATGGTGCCAAGAAATATATCTTTTGCATGATTAAAATTGAATAAATCTTGATTTTTCAAGTATAATGACACAATTCCTAAACTTTAATTTGAATATGTGTATTAAAAAGTAAATATTTCAAGATATTTCTATTATATATTCGAACAATTGTCAACAAATTATTTGTGACTTTTTGTCCTACCAAATTTGTGACTTTATGTCCTGTGACTTTTTGTCCTGTGACTTTCTGTCCGTTTACGAAATAGAACATAGGGGTAAAATGCAGTTTTTGGCTTATAACTCAAAAACCAAAGCATTTAGAGCAAATCTGACGTGGGTAAAATTGTTTATCAGGTCAACATCTATCTGCCCTGAAATTTTCAGATGAATCGGACAACCCGTTGTTGGGTTGCTGCCCCTAAATTGGTAATTTTAAGGAAATTTTACTGTTTTAGGTTATTATCTTGAATATTATTATTGATAGAGATAAACTTTAAACATCAATAATGTACAGCAAAGTAAGATTTACAAATAAGTCAACATGACTGAAATGGTCAATTGACCCCCTAAGGAGTTATTGTCTTTTATAGTCAATTTTTAACAATTTTTATAAAATTTGTAAATTTTTACTAACATTTTACACTGAAACTACTGGGCAAAGTTCATTATAGATAGAGATAACTGTAAGCAGCAAGAATATTCAGTAAAGTAAGACGTACAAACACATCACCATCACCAAAACACAATTTTGTCATGAATCCATCTGCTTCCTTTGTTTAATATTCACATAGACCAAGGTGAGCGACACAGGCTCTTTAGAGCCTCTAGTTTTATAAATCGTTTTATTTGAAATTATCATTGGGCCAATTGAAAAAAGACGAAAGTAAAAATCACATGTATTTATTTTGATTTATAAATATAATTCCGTATTTTTATTCAATCAATAAGTGTGGCTGTTGGTAATGAAAATAGAACATAGAGGTAAAAACAACATAATTTTCTAATTTAATAAAATCTTGTGGATAGTTGACTAATTCTGAAGGTATAGTTACTTCCTGTTCCATAGTCTAGCTAATTGTCTGGTCTCAGTTCACAAACTGTGTTACTACACTGGCATTTCTCCAATTACAACCCCTCATTATAATATAACTTTCCTTTCCCAAGTGCCCTTTGACAGCTTAGCCAGAACTGTTAACTGTCATCACCAATAGTAGTATATTTTAGTGTCCCCCTGTGTCCTCTTACAGCACCTATGTCCAGTTAGGCATTAAATCTCATTATAACATTTATATACTGTCCCCTCGTGCCCTCTGACACTCACATGATCCCCTGCCATTATATCATCACCCCTACAGTTTATGGCCCATACCAGTCAAATTGAATATTGACTGAAAACAAAAACAGCTGGTACTATAGTGGCTAGTTGTGTATTGGAATTAATTAGTTAAACAGTTTAAACTTTTATATTCTTTGATGTCTAGTCAATGAATAAAGATAGGGCTAAAAGTTTGTCTATATGTAACACAAACAAATACTTTAGGTTACAACAACTATAAGGACTTTTATACCTTTTGGTGGTTAACAAGTTGTAGATGGGTCACTAGACTGGATATCATTTTTCAGGAAACCAGTTCACCACACCAGATATATCTTCATTTCTAGGAATACTTTAAATCCTAATGAGGAAGCATTGTTATGTTACAAATGCATTTATTTAGTAACTTTATCTGATTCGATCTGCGATTTAAAGTTGCTGAACAAACAATATCTTAGGCTTTGTCCTTCAGTCAAGAGGGGTAACATTTTTGTATCTATTATCACAATTTTCAGTCCTATTGAGTAGCATCAAAAACATTATTGTTATAACCGGTATTACTTAAGATTGAACATAGATCATGTAAGGGAAGACAATATGATTTCCTCAGTGGGCTAAGGAGGATTATTTTTCCTGCATTTTTATTTGTTGGGCTATTGCTAGGGCAGATTATTTAAAATGTGAAGCATATCTGAACCAAAATTTTTATTTCTTAGTTTTATCCAGGTCGCAATATTTATTCTAACATTATCCTGTACTCTGCAAGAGTTATGCTATCAACTTTTTGTAAAATAAATGTAAATATAATTATGAATTTATCCTCTTTTCCAAGAATTATGTCGGATATCCCCATTTTCTTTCACACTTAAAAAAAAATGGCCAAAATACTTCCAGATGGAAATTCTGAAATATTTACCATTTGAGCCAGTTGCTGCCAAACTTTTGAAACTTTCGTTTGATAAAAAGACATAATGATTCTTTATTGTACTGACACCAACAGCATACAAAAATGGCTGCCAGCATATTATGACTAACAATAGAAAATGTGCAATATTAACATGTATAAAACAGAAATACAGCCAACGCTTGATTTAAACCCAATAAAACTATGCAAGACAATATTCTTTATTTAATTCTTATGAATTCTAAAAATAGAAAAGTACCTTACAACCCCCTGAACACCCCCAAACAAGAAACCCATGTGATTATTGATACCTATCTACCCACAACAGATGTTGTCCCTTCATACCTGAACAGGTACAAATTATAGCCATCAACTGATCTTATTTATGATACCTTTTAATTGAACATCAACTATTTACTCTGACATATAATTACAAATAATTCAACACTCAAATACAAATTAAACAAATCAAATTGTTGTTTTATGTGTAATTATATAACAATAGGTAGAAAAAGTCATAAAACAGTTGATGGCAAACATTATGTCATAACCCCTGTGCAATTAAATAACCATCCAATTATATTTATTTATTTACTCATCAAATAAAATAATAATTTATGAGATATATATTGTATGATATGTGGTAAAAGTTATTAAAAGAATTTAATGCTCAGGTGAAATAAGGTGACGAAATTTTGCATGATCATACCAAACTTGTTAGTACTGCTTTCATACTTAAATGTGATTCAGTTGATTCTTCTTTCAGTACTACAAAAAGTAAAATAACAAAAAAACTGAACTCTGAGGAAAAACGGATGGTCCCTAACCATATGGCTATAGAGATATTGATATCTACATATTGCAGCTAAAAATAGGTTTATTAAGACATTTGGAGTTTAGTATGACATCCATTTTCACTGAACTAGTACACATTTTCATTTAGGAGCCAGCTGAAACACGACTTTCTGGGTGTAGAATTTTCTCACTGTCTATGTCTATGTCTATTTGCTGGTTTTATGTATACCCTCAAAGTCATCAAAACATTCGTAACAGGTTGGTGTGAGAGAATTCTATAGGGGAGGGGACAAAGCAACACCTTGTCTGATGCCATCAGTAGCCTATCACCTCATCTTGTGTAATTTTACATTTCCTCAATTACTATTTAGATAACCATTGGGTATATTCTAATAAATACTAGGAAATAATACCCCGACACTGTAAGTCAATACAGTCTGGTGACAAAATAGGGTGGTTGTATTATCCATGCTACATTGTAATTGTACCACAGGGGGTAGTAAGGCTGTCAGGGGCTACTAATGATTTAATTTTCATAAAAATTACAAATTGAAGGTTGTCATTCTGATCTATTATTGTCATCTTTGCCTGTGGGTCAAATATTCAGGTTAGTTAGAATAGGAAAATGTAATTATTTCTGAAATGCAATTATGTTTATTGATAAAGTAGTTGATGATTATAAAGTTTCAATAGAATTTTCAAATTAATTACTTATTACATTTAAAAAAAATTAGGATTTCTGAAGTTCAGATCTTGATATTGGTAGTTTAAATAATTTGTTCATGTTTTATTTTGTTAAAATTAAGCAAATAGAATTTTTCTATTACATATCTATATATAGGTGAAATTTAAAATCATTGGATTTTTGTATTAAAAATTTTAATTTAATTTATCATTCTCTCTCATGGTTTGATCAAATACCTCTAGCACTGTAAAAGTACATAGCATTTTGTGTCTATATTGTTTTGCTGACAAAGCAATTTAAGATATTAGACTTAGTATTTATTTGAAATTTATTAATCCATTTATTCTGCGTTTGATTTTTTAAATTATTCAAATATCGGGGCATTATATATATTTCTCTTGAAAGGGCATGTGTACTACTACAAAACAGTACTCATTTATCATTTACCAATATATATTTATACAAGGCTGTGTTGTCCTTACAAGCTAAAAGTAAAAGTACAGGTTCCAGCCTCGATCGATGAGAAAGCAAAGAGCCGATCTACTCTACTATTGTTAGGTTGATTTTTAGGCACTATTCAATTAAAATCCTGTTAAATTCATCAGTGACCTAATAACACAAGAAATTAAAGGCGCACATCAAATTTTACATTGGAATGTATAATAAATTCAGCAATGATTTTGTTTCACAATTTATTAAAATATTTGTTTATAAAAAAGTACAAAATATTTTAATTTTCAAGGCTGCTTCTTATTAAAAACAAAAATTGTACTGAAAATGTCAAAACTAATATGACTTATTGCTTATCAAAATTATACTTTTGATTTTGACAGATTAAATTTTTGACCTTGTGATAATTTTAAGTTAATTCAGTTACGGTATAAATTGTGTAACAGTTTGTGGTTTCATTAAACAAAATAAGTCAATATTTGTTTCAACAGAAAAGTAGAAATCCACCCAAGGGTACAGCTTGACAAGTGTTAAATTGGCTTCTGTTGTATTAACAGATTACTTACCCAAATTCAGTCATAATAATGTCAACAAGTTTTCTGCCCCTTGGGTTTTAGGCTTTATGCCTAATTAAGCAGATTCTCCCGTAAATTGGCCATGATAACATTTAGCTGAATATAAATTAAAGTTAAATTAAAGTGAAAAAAAAATGAAATTATTTATTAAACAGCTGAGTTGTCATAGGAATATTTCACCCAGTAGTCACACTTTTTAAAAACATTTACATAAATTTTAAGATGAAAATTGTATAAAAATTTCATCTTCAAAGGAAAGTTTAGAGCCTGATGAATGAATTATCATAAATATATATATTTGAATAACCCCTTGAAGTGTTACAGATTGTTAGCTTTTATTGTTGAGTCAATAAAATTGAAAACCTTTCTGCAGTATCAGCAGATCTGTAATTTTATCAGAAATATATGAATCAAATTAAATTTGTGGTAAATGTCTATACGAGAATATATCCTTCTGTTGAAATTTATTTTGTTTGCTTAAATATTTGTATAATTCATTAAAAAGTCTAAAAGATCACAGGAATTAACAAAAGTATAGGACATTCGAAACTACCAAGCAAACCATCAACATTCCACTTCTACGAAAGGATATAAAATGGATATCAAGTATTACCAAAGATATAAGAAACTACCACCTACCACACAAACCATGAAATCTTTCTTCTAAGAAATGGTATAAAATTTGAACATTAGTACCAGTATTACCAAAAATATTGGACTGTACAACCATGCAAACCACTTTACTCCTACACACTACTTCTACAAAAAGATATAAAATGGATAACAAATATTACCAAAAATATTGGACCATACAACCTACCACGCAAACCACTAACCTCAAACTTCTAAGAAAAATGTTGATGTAGACTAGAAACAACAGCAGATTCACTCAGAGGTCCAAAATGTACTGAAGTAAATCCAGCTTTTTACTCTCACTCAATTTAATAAATAGCTATCAATACACATATTTCCAAAATTTTAAACAATGATATTTATGAAATTTTAAAGTTTTAGTAGAACAGATTTTGACTCATGATTCTTCAAAGAGCAACAGCAAACATTTGTTGATCAACAGGTTTCCAATATGTCTGTGATATGGCTTACTACTAAATTAGTGTAAAAATTGTATTGCATTTCCAAAAACAAATTATTAGTTAACAAAATAAAACACAGAGAATTATAAAACTTTGAAGATTCTGTAGTAAAGCCTTGTATAAAACAAATTTGTTCTGTAAGAGTATAAAAACATTCTGGAAAAGAGGTAACTTGGGGTCAACAGTTTAAAGGACCTGTGTAAGACACAATCCATTAGGAATACATGATTGTCTTGAATTATACCTCTGTATCATTCCATATAAACTAATGCATAAAACATGCATTGAATATGTGTGAGAAAGGTTGCCACCTCTGTTTAATCCATGATCTCTTGGTCTCAGAGGTTATCATTTTACTGTTATAACCTGGTGAACTTTTCCTAATGCTCAAGTGAGATGTTGATAAATAACCGTTATAATAGAGAAAAAAGTATTTCCCATTCATAAATAGTCATTATTTTAGACAAATGTTTTATTTTCAGAAATAACCATTAAATAATGGAAAACAAGTTTTATTCCTCAGGCAATAAAAATGCTAAATATCGGGTATAGTTATGGCTAAAATTATTACCTTTGTCAAAAAGTCAATAATTTTTTTTAATTCATACCATTGTTGTGAAAAAATTATTGGTTGGTATTTGGAAGGAAGTATTGCAAACAATAATTATATTTCTTCGCATTTTTTTTTACTAAAACCTGTTGGTTTTGTTATTTGCAAATCAGTTACCATGAAAACACAAAGGGCCAGATACAATAGAAGGGAATTGACCTCCGATTTATCAGATATTTGTACGATTTTGAACAATTATAAAGAGGTGTTTAAGGAACATGTTTTGCTATGGAAAACAAGGCTGCATTATTTTGGTTTGACTGCCGTGACCCGACATAATTGTTCTTACTAACCCCTCCCCTGCTTTGAAGTATCATCAGGTAGGCCAACAATTCAAACAGCCATTCAGTCTGTTATGTGTAAGATTTTAACAGTTAAACTGTTTTATCTTTCTTTAAGTTCTATTTTAAAGTTTATAATATTTTATGAATAACAAATTGCAATCCAATGTCATTTTCAAAAACTTTTTTTTATTGACCCATATGTTTTTCTTTTGCCAGAAAGCTAGAACAAATGATAAAAATGTGACAGTTAAAAGATATTTTGCCTTTATTTATCAATTTTAGTGGTTGCAGCTAGTAGTTACATATGTAAAACCAAAGACAATGTCTAAGAAAAAGTTGTAGGCCTCAAAGGTTTAATGAAAGTACAACTGTATATAATTTTATACAACTTAGAGAATCCGGTCTCAGTTTCGTATATTCGGAAGTGAGTTTAATAACTATCCAATTATACTCACATAGTCCTGATCTGGAATGAGCGGCCCTGTTACGTTTTATAGTTTAAGGTATGATGGACCTAATGACAAGTGATAATTAACAGCATCCTATAAAGTGTTACATTTTTGTGGCCCTATGTCAGACAGCTATTCATCAATTATTCATTAACACTTACACAGCCTCTGTCTCGATATAGTGTCACCAAATATCCCGTTTTTGTCACCCAATCTGTCTAATAAAGTTTTTATTGAATTTGCAACAGTTAATTCAAATACCACACATTCCATGTGTAATGTTCAACAATAGCTTTGTTGGTTTTACAGTTAGTAAAACCTGCAGATGTAGCTTAGTTCACAATTGGACATGCAACAGATCTGCACAATGTGTTGCATGTGTGGAATGTGATAATTTAAAAGAACAATTCCCGTATCTTCTATATCTTATTTATTATGTTAATAAAGTCTTTTATGTCCATACAATTCTTTGGATTCGGTTATTTTTATCAAGTTTTTTTTTCTTCGTTGTTTGTTATATCGGGATGTTATGCAATACTTCCATGGTTAGATTATATCTTTGTGCTCAATACATTCACACCATTTAGTACTGATCTGCATGCCAATCAGCTTACACGGTCGTAAGAACAATTAATACAGTAGTAACTTTTTTTCTCTTCAAAATAATTATGGACTCTTTCCTTAGAATCATAAATATAGTTATACTTGTCTCTGTTTTATTGCTTTGCCCTTTTAAATATACATATTGCGTTCTGACTTTTGAAGGTAAACCAGGAAGACTCCTAGATCTTCATCACAAATTAGAACCAATATGACCTAGGCAGATGCTATTCGAGTAGTCCGAGATCGATGTTTGCGCACAAAATCTGCTAAACTGGTCCGGCAATCCAACTTCTTCTCCGCACCGAAAGTGTAGCGACAGGTGAACACAACCGAGGGGGCCAGTTTAAGAATCTGCTAGTTATGCAGATATGGGAATCGCAAATATTTTTTTTTCAAAAAGACTTAAAAAAAATCTTCGTACGATATCAAATATGAAAATATACAATAAAAATGTATTGTCTTTGCAAATGCGTTCTTTGAACTTTCACCGCTACTGCTCTAACGGTTCATTTTAAAAATAAAGAAGCCACTTCTTGTATGGTTGTTAATTCCACGTTATATGTAGGGTATACTTATAAGATAGTCACTTTATTTGGCTGTTGTTGAATTGAGCACCCACTTCCTTACAAATTGGTACTATGTCAGATGTCACACAATGCAGGGATTGTGTTGTGTATTTTGATACATATAACTGAAACATGTTACAAATTACACAATACTCAAAACTATCATATTTATTACAAAAGGCGTAAGAGACACTAATAACCATGCAGAGATCATTTTGTTTTGTTACCTCTCTTTGTTGTTAGGGTCATGTAAATCAAGTTTTAGTATTAGGTGTAGTGAGTTGCAGGTTTTGTAGACTATTGTTCACATATCTGCGTGGCTTTCAATTTGACCGTGGTGTTCTCTAATTTTTCTTGAACAGATGGTTTTTGGTTGGCCCTTGGTATCTTCCATGTAATGTATTAAAGCCGAGGTTTATCAATCTCTGTTTTAAGTAACAAAGAAAAAAATCTTAGACACCTAAAACCGTGTTAGCTTTATATGTACTTTTTCATCGACTGTTCATTGCTGGTGAAAACCTTATATAACGAAAGCAAATTTAATTTTTAATTGAAGTACATGACAGCAGAGTTTATTTGCACCAAGTTATCACACATAAATCATATTGCATTATATGCACTGATGCATCACTGAGACAACATTATTACTGAACACGAGTAACGACCATAATTCTCCATTTTCGGACAATATTAAACATAAGTTGAAATTAATAAATATATGGAATGAGAGACATATAATACAATATTATATTTGATGGAATGCGAACAATTTAATTTAAAGAAGGTTACTAGAACTTCATGATTTGCATTGCTTTATCTTTAAAATCTCCGACGGACAAGGTACGTGTGCAAAAAAAATCACTATGATAATGTTAGTTCCACTTTTTCGAGAGAAAAAAAGAGAAAAAATATACACACAAGAATATTGATGCGAAAATAGAGTTTAAGCTATTATAGTTATTGGTTTGACTAATCATTAAAATATTAGTTGGAACTTATCTATATATAGAAATGTCAAAAGTATTTGTATATAATTTCGAAAGAATTAATTTCTGACCAGAGATATAAAACATACACTTTTAAGTTTTCACAATCTCAAGTTGTTGCATTTTATTTACTTTGTCCTTAACTCAATTGTTACTTGTGTTTATTATTTACCAATCTCCCTAACGTATTCTTTTTATTGGTAATATTTAAATAAAAGTATTGACTCTCTCAGTGTTGAGAACAAGGATGTTCAGTGACCTTCTAGATAACTGATCTTTATGAATGAAATTCTTTCTCTTTTGTGCTGAAAAACTATTTTTTCATTCATGATAACGGTGTGACAAGCGATTTATTTAAAGTCACGTGAGGGGACTGGGAAAATGTCGTCTACTTCTATCTTTTGTCAACTTTTGATCTTATCCGAATACTTAAAATATGAAAAGTGGTATTAGTAATTTGTACATAATCGGTGTAAAGTTATGTTTTATCACGTCAGCAAAAATAAGCATTAATACACCTCAGCTACTTTCGGTCTTCCTTATTGAACCTCTTCATGACAAGGAAGTTGTGTGTGGTCAGGGTATTACCTGGTCATCTATGATGAGACCGTGTCCGAATTATGATTATTTTTGAAGTTATCAGAAAAGTGTTATTTTTTTCACACAGATACTTTAGAAGTCTTATGAGACCGTGACGTTCCCATGAACTCTGTAGTCCATATATTATTTGATATAAAATTTGTTTCACATGATACCTATTGTATTTTCCTTTTGATATGTCTATGATTAAAAAAATATCATTCTAAATTTAGAGTGAAACGTCTTTAAAATGCAAAACGTTTCTAATTTGATTCAAATAGTTTGAACAGATTTCGTTACGTCAGTTCGTCCGTTCATCGTTTTATTGACGCAATGGCTTGTTTGCTTATGTGCTGACGTACTTACAATACTGAGCAGTTTTAATATTTTAAAAACTTTTACATATATATCCAAGAGATAAAGCAAACATTTTTATTTGTTTATCTAAAAGATGTTTTTTATATGTTCTCCCAAAAAAAAAACAACAATCGTTGCTGTGTCCATACGTCCGTGGATCCTATCTAAAAAATAATCGCCGACACCGGTCGACGTGTTGAGTTTTCCATACTTGATCAAATCTACGATTGTGTAATCATGGACGAAATCTTGTAAAAGGATTTCCCAAGACGGTTTTATGTTTGTATTTTTATGGTTCTGGAGAAAGTAATAGTAATTTTGAGATATTTGACCTTTTCAAATTCCGAGAGAGAAAAATCCGAATCATATAGTCATCGCTCATGGAAAAATTGTTCATATGCCATTTTGGATTTTCGAAAAATCATTTGTTACACGTGTGAAATTACCGATAAAACTTTTGTTTATTTCTTCTAAAAACATCGTACTCTGGAAAAAAGTAAGATAGGCCACACATGATCCCCCAGTTTTGCATTTATCGATAAATGTGCGATTCTAGGGGTATATGTTTGCACATTGCGGGGTTTATGTGTCATTGACGATCAACCAACATGTGTTCTTGCTGGAACAGAAAATACACTCAAAGCTTTCATCTTTAACAACGGCGGTATTTGTTTGTCGGCTCAACTGAATACACTGTCTCACATTGCTCTGTCTATGAGTTGCGTCTGCAGTGTTGAATATGAATGATATCATCAGAAGTTTCCGTGAACCTGAGGCCGATGTCCGCTTATTTTGACAATACCTTCAATCATGGTCCAAACAAATTCGACAAGGTCTCAAAAATTGTTTCGGAAAGTTTTTTGAAATTATCACGTTTAGTGTCAAGATAATTATACATATAAAAAATAGAGGTCTTAAACTTTATAGAGTTCAGCTAGTGTGATCATAAAATATGCGAGATATTTCGATCTCCTTGAATTAAAATGTTTTGTCAAATGCCCTTTGGTCATTTTTCGATAAATCAAGAAAATACAGTGAGTATTTCATTTTATTGCAGATATCAATATTGTTAATAATAAATTTAACACAGGACCATATTTATACCCTGATCTATGACCCTGATAAGACCAGGTTAGATCTCTTTCTACACCAAGTTCAACAGTATTATATTACTGTGGACATTTATTTGTGACTTTTTGACACTGTTTATCTATAAAAGCACATTTAAACCAGGTTTAATTCTATAGGGTACTACCAACCATATATTATAAGATGTATTCGTTGGTACTTTTTTTAATGTCTTTTTTAGATATTGTAATAGTAAGCAATCAAGCTTTTTGTTTTATTTTAAATATCTGTCTTGCATAAACCCTAATCGAAGACTATAGTTACTCAACTTAGTCTTTTTGTAGTGAATGGTGGCTGACAGACGTAAAACTCTGAAGTCCCAAAAACACAAAGTAACTTGGTATCTGCGTTTACCTTAGTATTGGTCTCTGCTGTTTTATATCATTTCTCATGTTGCCTTGAAAATCATTTTCCGTTGATATAGCATATACATGCTTTTTGCATAAAGTATTGGTATTCATTCATTCATTTATTAGTCTTCATCCAACCTCTTACTTAACCAAGCCAAGTGAATACCCTAAACAACACCAAAAAGTCCGATATAAAACAGGTACCGTGACTTTTTGGCAGTTTGAAACGTGTACTTTTCCTGTCCTGTTCTGTCTTACAGGTTGTAGACACCTGTGAATTGAACACTAAACGTGTGCATCGTTTGCAGTGCCGTTTAAAGGTAGCAGCAGCATAATCTGGAGTGCGATCTGTGTGTCAGTCTGTAAAACCACTTCATATTAAACGTTGCTTCACCACGATGTCTATATAATAAAGGTAGCAGCAGCATAATTTGGAGTGCGATCTGTGTGTCACTTCTGTAAAACCACTTCATAACGTTGCTTCATCACGGTGTCTATATAATAAAGTTAGCAGCAGCATAATCTGGAGTGCGATCTGTGTGTCACTTCTGTAAAACCACTTCATAACGTTGCTTCATCACGGTGTCTATATAATAAAGTTAGCAGCAGCATAATCTGGAGTGCGATCTGTGTGTCACTTCTGTAAAACCACTTCATAACGTTGCTTCATCACGGTGTCTATATAATAAAGTTAGCAGCAGCATAATCTGGAGTGCGATCTGTGTGTCACTTCTGTAAAACCACTTCATAACGTTGCTTCAGCACGGTGTCTATATAATAAAGTTAGCAGCAGCATAATCTGGAGTGCGATCTGTGTGTCACTTCTGTAAAACCACTTCATAACGTTGCTTCATCACGGTGTCTATATAATAAAGTTAGCAGCAGCATAATCTGGAGTGCGATCTGTGTGTCACTTCTGTAAAACCACTTCATAACGTTGCTTCATCACGGTGTCTATATAATAAAGTTAGCAGCAGCATAATCTGGAGTGCGATCTGTGTGTCACTTCTGTAAAACCACTTCATAACGTTGCTTCAGCACGGTGTCTATATAATAAAGTTAGCAGCAGCATAATCTGGAGTGCGATCTGTGTGTCACTTCTGTAAAACCACTTCATAACGTTGCTTCAGCACGGTGTCTATATAATAAAGTTAGCAGCAGCATAATCTGGAGTGCGATCTGTGTGTCACTTCTGTAAAACCACTTCATAACGTTGCTTCATCACGGTGTCTATATAATAAAGTTAGCAGCAGCATAATCTGGAGTGCGATCTGTGTGTCACTTCTGTAAAACCACTTCATAACGTTGCTTCATGAAACAGTGTCTATATAAACGTAAATGGATAAACATATGCCATCCAAATTTTGAAATTTCTTAGGTTCTCTATGAGATGAAGAAAGATGCATTTAAATTTTTTTAAAGAGTTATCGAAACGACTGAGCTTGAATTCACGATGTTTCATACACCATTTGCGTACGAAACATCTCAAATTATAAAAAAAAAACTAGCATACACTTTTAATAGTTGTCACAAAAGTATGATAAGGAAATGCAAAGCTAGTACAACAACAAAAAACCATGATACATCATAGTGATGTATTAATATATTGTTGTACAAACATCGGTTTTACGAATCTGTGTTTAGGGATTTGGAATTGCAGACATATACTTCTACGCACGCTGAACCCGTGGTAAAGTCATGTGGACGGTGAAAACAAGTAATATGCAATATCCACGGTAAAAAGTCAGATCTGGGCATTGTCTGAAGGTGTGGAAATCCGATTCAATTCCTTCGATATTAGTTAGTGCAATTATACGCGAAATGTTATCAAGACTGATATGATACTGTAACGGTGTATAATACACACTATCTTAGCTGTGTAACTATACTTTAGTTATGGAATAAGTATATTCTTAGGATTTATTGGAATTCAAGCCATGGCAGTATTCTAGTGCTGACTTCCAGGTGAAACTCAATGCTAGTAATGAAGCTCTGATGACAATTTTAATAAAACACAAGAAGACTATAATAACACCTGACAAATTCATATAAGACTAAACGATTTAATTATCACCGGAAATACAAATTTGGAAAATGCCCTTTGGATACCCGTCTGAAAAACATTTTATTAAATAAGTGGTTTATTTAATATATGTAACACAATTTGAGGGTTAATCAGAAAAATGTTGAAGACGCAAATCTCCATATAGGTGGCTATATTTCGTTTGAAGTTGGGTATTCGGTGACAAATGTTTCTATTTATTTGGACAATAAAAACCAATCAACTTCATCTCCTATATCACTTCTTTTGAAACCTAATGATGTAATTACTTATCTCTCCTTACTCAAATTATACCCTTCACAACAATCCATTGTCACACGAGGTTAACAATTCATTTGTCCTTAAGTGAAGAAGAATACACAAAGAATTTGTCGTCCATTAAGTTAAGTCTTCAAATAAGACGTATCGTCACTCAGTGTAGTATCAAGCTTCTTTATATCTTGTGTCATATGTGCATTAGGCCTTGTTAGAAAAAAAACATTGTTCTTTTTATTTTCAAAGCCGAGTTGGGTGATCACACAGTAACCGATTTATACGCAATTCTTGAAATGATTTTGAAATAACACTGTAAGGTTATTGAATTTTAGAATTTCGAAATCTGTAACGTCTCTTCATTTTTTTTTAAATACTGTGAATTTCATGTTATAGCTGCTGTTACTGTAGTATCCAATTGCATTTAAGCTTGATTATTTATTTTTTCTCTTGTAAAAAATGAATTATTTTTGTTGTCTAGATGCATATTTTTTTTCCTGTTCAGGATCAACTCCCGAGATCAAATGAAACTACTTTTAATTTCATTAACAAAGGTTTGTTCTTGCCATATGTAAGTTACAATGATATTCATTTCCCGTAGTAAATAGTTCAAAAACAACAACGAAAATCATATTGTTCAATGCGTACGTTATAATAAATAAAAAAATCCTAATTGATTTACTGGAAGACATTAATATCGCGACGTGTCCGTATAATCTTTAGTTAACAAAACAAGTTTGTTGTCCTTCCATCCATTAAATTTTGGACAATAGTAAACAACGTATATATGCTTACGACAGTAAAAAAGGTTTTTGTACAAAGTTAAAAAGATAAAATGATGGTAAATAGAAAACAGCATTAAAATTATGTATGTTGCTCTTTAAAAAATATGGTCAGCTTCGTTGGAGAGGGACACTATAAATATTGGTAAATGTTTAAATAATTAAATTTATTCAATAGTGTAGAAAACTATTTATTTTTTAATAACTATTTGAAAGTAGTATATCACTATAAGTCTAATAGGGTTCAAATTGTGATCGGTTCCAAAATATAGCCAAGCGTATACGCGTATAAACATATTGCTTGAAACATACCAACTTCGTGAGCAGGTCCGATAGTCTTGTTGTATAAAGGTCTTCATGCAGGGCTTTTTGTGTTTTATTCAATACAGACTTTCCGGAAGTATGAAGAATCCAAATTCGTTTTCAAAAGAGTTCGAATTTCAAAAATATATGTCCTGTATTTGATCACAGGGATGCACTCTTTATTATCTCGATTTTCTCAATCATAACAATAAGACAAGACCAATGAACCCTTGGACATAATAAAAGTCTTTGTGATAATTACATGCTTGGACAATTATTATTAGAGAGAATGTCATAGTGACAGTTGTATGTACTGACATTCCTTGAGACAGGTGTTGGTCATTTCTTCTCTACTCCTACATTATCTTGTCACCTTAACGTGTCATTCCGAAACAAATCTACCAAATACACATTTTTCGGACTCTTTGTGCCACTCATTAGGGGGTTGAACAAGCCGTATTTAGCTTTGTAATTGTCTAATAGTCAAATTTGTAATACCTTTCACTGTCCCGCTTATAACCTTTCCTAGGTATTTATGAAAGTGTCAGGCCTTTCGAAAAGTCTGTGAGAAAATGTCCTAATAAAGGTATTGTCACGTTTTAATCGGTATTGCACAATGTATGAACCTACTGACTTCTACTTGACCGCAGTTGACCAACCATGTGAAGCTGCGGAGCAAGATGACATGCAAGGCAAAGTCAGTTCAATCCCTTATAAGTGGAGTCATATTAAACTTCAGCATACTTGTTATTGTTTATTACACGTTATTTTTACTTGTCAGAAATACATTGCTGACCGCTGATGACCAGGGGACCAATTGACGAATTATAGAAGGACCATTGTATTGCCTGTATGAAGTTTATTGTTTCTTCTTTATTTGTTTGGTATTTCAAAATAGCACAAAAATACCTTTATATTTCACTCCAAATATATTCTAATACTTCATTTATTTTCGTTTGTGTCAAATTCAGATTTTAAATACAAATTTGTTACTTATTTCACAAATTTATTACGTAATGACGGCATTCGGAGTGAATTTATCGAGTTTATTTCACATGTGAAATTATCGGTTTATTTTTTTTTTTTTTATTTCACCCGGAGATCCTTTTAATTCGTTGCAACCAATGTAATAAATATATAGACATATATTGTGACTGCATTTCTAGTAAATTTCTACTGAAAAAATTATATTGTGAATATTTAAAATTGATTTTAGCCCAATCTTCAGGTGCTCACTTTCTTCATCGCGACCCATGCATATATGATAAGTTGATATTGATGAAATTTTCAACAATTGTTGATAAAAGTATTTGAAATTGATGTCATGTCTTAACTTTCAAACATTCTTTTCTAAGGAAAACTTTATAGTGTTGTGTTTTATACTTAATATTACCTGAATTCAAGTTTGACTTCTAAGAGAATATAACATGTAGTTTGGTTTTGATTTCTTTTTTTTTTGAAAAATAAAGCGAAAGTGAATAACTGCTGAGTCATGCTGTTAAAATCATTAGTCTCAAAATTTTGCATTGAGCTCATTTTCCCTGCGACTGAACGTCTTGTCAGTACTCTATATGGTACTAATAACAGTTGTCAACTTAGAAGCCCCGAAGAATGTTAATGCACGTATTTCAAAAGACCGGAAGTGTAATTGTGATATAAAAGGAGGGTTTATGTGTCAGGACGGGGTGTAAACTACCCTAGAGAGACATCTGGGTCACCCAAAAGTCCTTATTTTGCTCTTGACCATCTGTTGTTTTAAGATATATGACTTTATTCGTGTTTATTTTTGTAAAATTGATTCAGGCTATGATGGCAGGTAAAGGGGCCAAGAGGGTAAAGCTAAAATAAAACATAAGTTGAATTACAATTAAACACAAATATAGCTGTGATTCAGAATTTGTTATAATGACTATTATGAGTTAATATGTAACTGCTAAATTACTAAAATTAACATTAATTATTTAACAATAGATAGCAGATAAATTCGACCTGCATCGAATATTAAAAGTACTAGAACTCAAGTATGGTACGAGGAATTATTTTGAAATATATTGGCAGTTTGTAAAAGAATTCTCACAACATTTTAATTATATTCAATAAATAAAAATATAAGGAAAATTGTTCTGTCCAGGTGCTTTCTTCTGTGCAAGGCATATAGTTCTAGTTGTGCAAAACTGTGCTAGGAATATACTTCTGTACAACGTATGCTCTTATAAACAAGTAATGCAATATCGTATAAACAAGAAGCTATACTCTGCACATCGTTGTCTATATAATAAATTTTATGCGACTGTCATACAAGTGAGAGGTTAAGCTAGCTATAAATACAGGTTTTATCCATCATTTTCTGCAAATGAAAATGCCTGTACTAAGTCAGGAATGTGACAGTTGGTATCTATTCGTGTGATGAGTTTGAACTTTGATTTTGCCATTTGATTAGGGACTTTCTTTTTTTAATTATCCTCTGAGTTCTGTATTTTTGTGATTTACTTTCTACATCTTTTATACAAACCGGAATATTTGTCAGTTGAAGATCAAGTCTGACGAATTACAAATATTTCTGTGAAATGAAGAGACACAATTTCTTTTACTCGTCTTGAGTTGAAGTGTTTTATAATCATACAAGAATTCTTTGTTGCAATGATAGCATACTGAAAGTAAAAAAGCTTACGAATGGACGAAGAAATCTACATTGTATATAAATATTTCTTTAAATTATAATACTATATGTATCGACTATGCGAGTTTTAAAGATGACACTTGAAGTACAAAAAAATCTCCAGTGTTAAAAACGAGGTTATGTCATTCTTTATATTGGAAAAAATGTTAATCATCTATTCCATAGCGTTCATTCACTTGGTGGCATATTGTACAATACTCACAGAATAGAACACCTCCTCGCTATGAGCAACTAAAACCACAAATTACTATGTTACCACGGTGTAATTTACTGTTCCTTTATCCTTGTAGGTATTGCTCTCGAGTAGGCGTTTGTTAAGCATTATAATAGGGGAGGGTAGTATTAAATTTGTATTACGTAAAAGTTGTCGGCTGGAATTCGGGCTGTTACCTCATTGAACGAAAGTGTGGGCAAAACGAGTTGCTAATGTACGCATACTTTGACCTAGCTGTACTTGTCTGCATCCTTGTCGTTATCATTGACAAGCACACCACATCCCATTATATATACATGTATATTTATCAATTTGCAGTATCATTGTGCATAATTCCGCCCTTCATTTAATGCATTTACAAAAATAACAAGTTGACATTTAATTTTTTCTCGTGGAATGTTATAAAAGAAAAACTAGAAAATGTCTGAGAAATATATATTTGCAACATTATTTAAAGTGCATGTATATATTTTGGCCTTTTTATGCATACTATTTAACCTGGAAATACAGCACGTTTTACATAATTTATGCGTTTTCAAATGTGTAGTTGTTAAGAATTGTCTGCAAATGAACTATTTCTTTGCTGCTATTTGTACTGTTATTCCAGCAAAAAATATCAGTTTCAAGGCATGAAACATTCTTTTACTTACTGTATTGGAATGTCTCCTTAAATCGGATTCATGTATATTTTTGCATTTAAATACTATCGTATAAATGGAACCAACATTGTTTCTTTCGTTAAAGATTATGTTTTATAACCTACGATAACCCTTATATTTCAAAACGTCCGCTGATGATCAAAGGATATCGTTAGTTATATTATTGAGACCCTAGCTGATAGTAATAAGAACCCTTCTTTGTTCTTGAAATATTGAATTAGAAATAAATTTAGATCTAGAGCTCAATAATGAAGATTCTCCAATTTTAAATTGTAGACTTCCTGCAATATTTAATAAAAACTTCGTGAAATAAGAAAATCTTGACATCTTTTTGAATATGCATGTAATAATTACCACATTACGTTAAGAAGTCAACGATCAACCAACTCAGCAACTTTTACCATCTACGGGTCAGTCACCTATAGAATCAGATTTTGTATTATTCATTATCAATGTCATCCGTTAAGCAAAACATATAATATATTATATAGTTTAGTTTACCTTCAAATTTATATTCGTTTATGTAAGGATTTTGAAACTGATTTTTTTTTATGATGCTTTGAAGTTATTATTATTTTTGTGACAAGTACTTTTTTAGAACATATTATGCAACACTAGTTGGTGTATATGTATGATGTCTATGATAGGATAGCATGGTCTTTTTATCTAATTATACTAGTGCTGAAAATAATAATATGTTTATTGCATATAAAGCTCATTTTTCTGCAGATCCCCGAAAAGCCAATCTGCTCTTTCGACGTATACCACTTTGTTATACTATAAGTTATGTTGAGTAAACACTACACACTTGCAAGGTTATCTATATATAAAAGTCAGTCAGACGGAGACTTAATTTTCAGGGTATGAATGAATTTAAAGTGTAAATACTAGTACCTGGGAAAACAGCTGATATTTTATGAATGAAATACCTTTACTTGACTGATAACAGGTAAATTGATGCGAGGCACAACAAGGTTAGGTTATCTGTGCAATCTTTACTTTGATGTATAATTTACCTTGCATTAGTCCACATGTAATGTGCACATTTTACCACAAGCTAACAAAAATGCATTTTAAAGTAAAGTGGCAACTTTCTTTCGGTTGCATATTAAGGTGAAATTTAGAAACGGATTTAGATACGATAACCCCAGGTAAAACTGCTTACACATCAAAGGAAGATTATAAATTGGTTAGTAGATTGTCAACAGTGACATTAGACCCTCCCACCAATTGACATACCTGTGGTTAGTTTGCTGAATCGGCAGATCCATAGTTAAACCCGAAACCTATCTGAAAATAGAGAGATTTAATGTCATCACTAGGCCACTTTTAGAGTTCTTTTAATATATCACACAAAATCTATATATAAATTACTTATTAAGGAGAGATAATAAAAATAGTCAATTTCTCAAAATTTATATTTTTTGTTTTATATTTATTATTTTGCCAATTTCCTTTATTATTCATTGTATCTTTTGAGTTTTATTTTTGTCTTGTAATTCCCATTCTTTATTTTAAAAGAAATGTTCCTTTCCAGTGTAAATTCTGTCTATGCAGTGGTTATTTAAGTTGTCTTTTAGGTTTTATAGTTTTTCCTTTAGTTTCCAATCGTATATGAAAACATGTAAATCCATAGACTGAATGAGTAATTTGATCACGAGAATATTTAAGGGAACTGTTATAATCTTATTGAAATGTATGTATATCATCTACTAATGTTCTCACCAAACTCCAGCATGTGCACCGGCCAATTACCTAACGTTATTTCAACAAGAATGTCTGATGTTTATTATTTCATTCATACTGCACAATGACATCCAATTATACCTCTTTATATAGCTACATATGTGATTTCTTAACGACAAATATTTTGTAACTAAACAGCTCCATCATTTGACAAAGTATCCGGAGAAATGCAAACATTGACTAGTTAAAGTCATTTGTCCCCAGGTAAAGACCATGTAGGTAAAACCACGTAGTATTAATGATTCTTTAAAACGATGGGAACAAGGTGTGAACCTAAAACTCGTGCTTTTAATTTGACCAACTTACGAAATGATGACTCAAACCTTTACAATGTGGCCTAATTAAGACACGAAAAAAAAGATGAAAATATACATTTTTATGTTTATATGTATTGTAGTCTGCTAGTGTATTTTCTTTTTTTTTTAATTGAAAGCATCTGAAAGATGCATTGAACTGTATATCCTGGTATACCACTGAACATAGATATAAGTGATTAAAACACAATTGATCATGAAGTCGGCATTATGTGAACCTACCGAATTTGAAAATAATTTGAAGTATTTATTTTTTTTGCGTTTCTCTTTTTTTCGACTCATCCTTCAGATATGATATTTATTGTCCCTTACACGGACCACTAAGTTGCTATACAAATCCACCAAATTCCTTTCTTTATATTGTTATTAAACGTTCAATTGCATGTATATTAACATCAACAATTGACTTCGGAACAAAAGAACACCCCTTTAACAAGGACAATAGTTATCCAAACCACTAATTTTGAGTGAAACTGTTGATAGGGAAACCAAAAGCTCTCCTTGACATTATGTACAATAAGTCATTAGGTTCCATGTCATTGTCTTTTAGCTTTCTAACTTAGGCTGGGTGGTAAAGTTGTCCCTGTAATACAATCCTAACTGACTTTACCCGGCTCGTTAATCATGTAGTTAGGTTTTGTTGTGATTATCGGTTCAGAAACGGGTATATATTGATGTGAAACAATGTGACAAAAGATAATCCTTCACCCGACACAAGAGGTGCACTTGTTTGTCTCATCAGGTTACAGTGATTCATGAATATGATGTGGAGGAATTTTTTTAACAACTTTTCTCGTGTTTTTGTCATATATACACTAGAAAAAATATTTGTTTATTGTCATTTTCTAGTAGACATCAGCTTTTCATTTTTAATTCATGTACTTTATTAAGATAAGAGAGATATATATATATATATATATAAACGTTTCATTTCTTTAAAAAAAAATGGGATATACAACCCCGCTCCAAACCTACCTCAAAGTAGGGGTATGCTATATATAGTATTTGGATGCCTACGATTAGATATGCGATTTTATAATTTCTTTTTGATTAATATGTAACATCAGTTTTAATTCTTATAACCTTGACGATTCAATGAGTCTTTAAACGAGGACAGTTTCTTGAGAGGAGTTTAAACATTCTGAGTAAATAGTACAAAATGATCAGCAAATAAATCCAGCCCGTCTCTAGTACATACCACTTTAAATTGTAATTTACATATAAAACCACTTATGGACCGGTATAATTGCAAAGAGACCGTTTTGCTTCTGACGTTGTGCTTTATTGCTTATTTGACGAATTTTAAATCGCAAATGAGCAGAGAAGGGAGCACACCACGATCGCGTAGCACCTAGTATTTCTAAAGTTCTGCATTTAAAAATGTGATTTATCATTTGAATAAAAAAGATCACAAAGAATCTTGCATTTTTTCTTTCAATTAAAAAAATTCAAAGGACAACATTTTTAATTCTTTATTTTTTTTTTTTTTTATTTATTTTATTTTTTTTTTTTAGATTATGAAATGCGCATTATATGAACCATCATTTAATGTTCATGTTTGCACGCGAAAAAAACAAAAAAACGCATTTGAACGATACCATATTTTTTGGCACCAGAAGCGCATTTCGACAATAAATATATCTTCAGTGATTGCACTTAAACTTATTTATAAAATGAAGAAAAATTTATAGCAGACGTCGTTTTGCATTATGAAGATATATTGCTTAATTTATAATAAATTTCCTCAATAATCTTCCAATACAAGTCTAACCCTAAAAGATCTTCATTGAGGGCTATTGTTTGTTATACTATACGTCTCTGTCGGTTATTTTATTATATATATATATAACTGATTATTATTGTCCGGTAAAAAACAAGGTCATATATATGAATATGATTTGTTTGTGATACTGTAAAAATTACTGAGAATCATCCACACAGGATATTAAACACAAAGAAAGTTCATCTTTCGGTATAAATACCTGGAAAGATGTCGCTTGTGACCGATCTCCGTTAAAGAAATTTAAGTGCTTTACATTATATGACATTATGCCTTTAAGGCCAAGGGAGATAATCCGTTCTAAATGGTCATCAAATCAAGTCATGCAATTTGCATAATCCTTGGTGGCATACTGAGCCAAAGATTTTCTTTATCCTTTGTAGTCTTCACCTAAATATATATGAGGTATTCAAAATATATACAATATCTCAATGGATACAATCTGATTAAGATAGTTGTCTTTATCAATCTATAATTTTCAATTCTCATAACAATCATCTACTGCTTTTGATTTATGTTATTATGATGATAAAATATAACTCTTGTTTACTGTCATATTGAAGAGCGTAATAATGTCTTGTTGATATACCTCAAAGGGTGATTGAAAAGCAAAGATGTACGTGATGTTCTTGTTTTTATACGACCGCAAAAATTGAAAATTTTTTGGTCGTATATTGGTATGATCAGAGACATATATTATGTCTCTGGTATGATGTTGGCGTCGTCGTCGTCGTCGTCCGAATACTTTTAGTTTTCGCACTCTAACTTTAGTAAAAGTGAATAGAAATCTATGAAATTTTAACACAAGGTTTATGACCACAAAAGGAAGGTTTGGATTGATTTTGGGAGTTTTGGTCCCAATATTTCAGGAATGAGGGGCCAAAAAGGGGCCCAAATAAGCATTATTCTTGGTTTTCGCACCATAACTTAGTACAAGTAAATTTATAGAAATCTATGAAATTTAAACACAAGGTTTATGACCATAAATGGAAGGTTGGGTTTGATTTGGGGAGTTTTGGTCCCAACAGTTTAGGAATAAGGGGCCCAAAGGGTCCAAAATTGAACTTTGTTTGATTTCATCAAAAATTGAATAATTGGGGTTATTTGATATGCCAAATTTAACTGTGTATGTAGATTCTTAATTTTTGGTCCCGTTTTCAAATTGGTCTACATTAAGGTCCAAAGGGTCCAAAATTAAACTTAGTTTGATTTTAACAAAAATTGAATCCTTGGGGTTCTTTGATATGCTGAATCTAAAAATGTACTTAGATTTTTGATTATTGGCCCAGTTTTCAAGTTGGTCCAAATCGGGGTCCAAAATTATTATATAAAGTATTGTGCAATAGCAAGAAATTTTCAATTGCACAGTATTCAGCAATAGCAAGAAATCTTCAATTGCACAGTATTGTGTAATAGCAAGAAATTTTCAATTGCACAGTATTGCGCAATAGCAAGAAATCTTCAATTGCACAGTATTGTGCAATAGCAAATTTTTTCAATTGCACAGTATTGCGCAATAGCAAGAAATATCTAATTGCACAATATTGTGCAATAGCAAGAAATTTTCAATTGGAGTTATCTTTCTTTGTCCAGAATAGTAGTTGAATCAACTTAAATCATTGTTTTATACAATATACAATGTATAGTCACTTTTACTACCAACTGATAAATTAAAACAATCTTTACCATTCAGTGATAACAAGCACTTTATTTTACATTTTAATATTTTATGATGTATTTAAATGAGTAGTTATTGTTGCAAACTCCATTAGAAATTTGAATTGAGATCAGTTTTAGAAAAAGGGAAACGGGGATGTGAAAAAAAATGGGGGGGGGGGGTAAATTTTTCTCATTTCAGATTTCATAAATAAAAAGAAAATTTCTTCAAACATTTTTTTGAGAGGATTAATATTCAACAGCATAGTGAATTGCTCAAAGGAAAAAAAAGTATTTGAAGTTCATTAGACCACATTCATTCTGTGTCAGAAATCTATGCTGTGTCAACTCTTTAATCACAATCCAAATTTAGATCTGAATCCAGCTTGAATGTTGTGTCCATACTTGCCCCAACCGTTCAGGGTTCAACCTCTGCGGTCGTATAAAGCTGCGCCCTGCGGAGCATCTGGTTAAAATTCGTTTCTACCTTCACTAATTTATTCAAGCCAAGAGCTAAATACAAACTCATTAAAAGTACTAGACTTTTGTTATTTTTGGTACTTCAGACACGCGTTTAGTCCACATAAGAGTAATCAATGGCTCTCGAATCAAACCAAAAGGAAGGCCAAATCATAACCGAAAACAAAAATGTTGAGCCACATTAGGAACCGGATATCTGAAAGGAACACAACACATAAAGCGAAATTGTCTGAGCTCAGTTTTGAAAATATTGTATCTTCTATGAATTACAATTTTATCAATATGGATATCATACTGTGAGCCTGGAATCATTGAAATTGATCTGTCTGTTTGACATATCGTGTACGTATTCAATTTTCAATATTAAATATAAGCTAAATTTTTCCTAACCAATGATATGCTAATGGGTTGAGTGCATAGAATGACTATGTTAGGAAAAAATATCACTCGTACTGGTTCTTTGGAAAAGGCTTTAGAATTAATTTTATTTTATTATTTTTCAGAAGAAGATATTTCTCTAACAGAGGACGAATTGAGAGAAAGTTTACAGAATGGAACAATATCAGAAGCACAAGTGATTGAAGCTTGTCAGGTTGAGATGGGAGACGATGAAGAACAATCGGTTATACACATGGAAGAAGATATGGATGATGGTTTATCAATGTCTTTGACTTGAAAACAGTTGTATATTATTAAATGGAACGTAAGTGATGCTCATGCTCGTCTACTGGTTCTGTGTATGTCATTTACGCTTTATGTTGTTTCAAGCGGAAATGAAAGCTGTGTTCATTTGAACCCGTACATTGAATGAGCAAGATGCATGAGAGACTTATCATTTACAGCTTACATTATTTTCATCGGGGGCAGTAAATCCAAATACATAAAGGTGTTTCCTTAATTATAAGAGAACATATGGATCTATATTTTTTATAAACTGTTTTATTAATTTATAAAGATTTGTATGAAAACTTTAATTTATTGAATGCAGACTTGTGAATTATGATATGAATGATATTAAAATATGATCATAGAAAAATCTTTTTTGGTGTGAGGATTACCCTTAATACTGGCAGTCATGTAAAAAATTCTCCTTTGAAATGTTTTCCTCCGATGACTTCAAATATAAAGTTAACAATCAATAAGGCGAACCAAGTTTAATACATTTGTCATAGTTTGATTCCAAATCCATGTGTTATTGTTGCGTCCATGTTGCACTGATTTCAGTTCTTTGTAGTGTTCTGTGGGATGTTGTTTTGTCTTTTGTTGTTTGTGGTAATTTTCATAGAATGACGATTTTGAATGTTTTCGTAATGGAATTTTATGCTGTCATGCAAGTGAGAGGTGAAGCTAGCTATAAAACCATGTTTTTTCCATCATTTTATACAAAAGAAAATGCCTGTACCAAGTCGGGAAACTAATAGTTGGTATCCATTCGTGCCGGTGAAGTGTTTAAGCTTTTGGTTTTGACATTTAATGACGGACATTCCGTTTTGGAGAATTGAGTTCGGTATCTTTGTCATTTATGTTTAAGTATCTTCTGCCCTATTTTTTTTCATTCGCTAATATGTTGATGGTCATAATATGTATATTCCTAGTTTATTTTATTCTAGCGCCACTAACAAATCTCATCTAGACGAAACACGAGTGTGACATATTGAATTATAAGCTTTACAAATTTTGTAACTGATATCAAAGTTTTGCAAAATGAAAACAAATTCTGCTTCTTTAATGATTTTTCTAAATTTTTCAAAAATCTGCAACGTTCTGGTAAAATAATACGATTCTACGTAAAGATGGATCTAACCTGGAATAGAACTAATAATGATCTCCTCCATTCAGATGTTTTGAGTCGATCCTCGTCTTTAAAAGGATAGTTACCTTACAATGTTATCTTAGCGTTTTGACTTGTGTCACAAACAGCTGATAATTTCAGATACGTAATCAACAACAATTGAACAACAAAAGATCTTACAAAAGTAATTGTTTTTAAAGTGATGGGAAGTAGTTGTCAGGATTGGGTTTTCTTTTTGATACGAGATTTCAATCGACACTGATCTGCTTCATCTGAATGTATATGTTCATTGGACGGTCTGATCAAATACCGTTTGATGTGTCATATAACCACGTTGTCAGCACTATCATCTATTGTTTGCACTATACGTTACCCGATATTGACAACTACTGTTTTTCACTGTTCCTAGTTCTGGTATTTCTCTATTCATCTTATCATGCGAGTTGTCAAATTCCCTTTTACATTACTTTCTCTTCATGCTTTCAGTATTGCTGACCTACATTTCTATTCATTGATTAAATATAAAAAAGACATCGATCTTCATTTCCTTTGCATTCAAGTTTTTCAAGCAATTTAAATAACAAAGGACACAAAGAGGAAAGGTATATCTAGTTATCGTGTTTCAGTATTTTCTCGAAGCATCTATCGAGTGTCAGTGGTTCCGTAAAGCATTGTCGTGGCTTTTACTTTTTTGTTTAATCTTTTCCTCGTCTTTGTTTTTCTTCATCCTATGTTGCCCATGAGATATTTAACCACCGATCGGTTTCCGTAGGATGAATGAATGAGCAATGCAAGATTTCACGCCTTTTAAAGATAAAAAATACAAAATATGTATAGCAAGGGTCTTGCACCTTATTTGTGGAATCCAAATACATGATTATGTGGAGCAAGGTCGAAATCCGCCATGAAAGAATACGTCTATTTTTTTGGTACTTGCAGTATTGCACTGTTAGGTTCTAAAAACATATAGAATAGCTAGTTCAGTATATGCAACACTTCAGGTCTTAGTTTGAATAACACATCAAATGATTTAGGCATGAGGGTCACATCAGTGTATTAAAAAGTGTTCAGCTTTCTAAAGTCTAAGCATAACCATATAATAAAAAAATATGATAAATATTTTCTGACATAATAAAAAAGAAATAAAGTAAATACGTAGGAAATTTCAGAAATCTACATACTGCTGTTGAAGCGTTGTTCACAGAAAAGTTTAACATTTCTATTCTAGTTTGTCAGGAGAAACATATGCATTCAGTACTTGACATGTTGATTTCTATATGGTTTCTTTTCATTTGAGACTAAATCAAATCAAATGAGCTACATAAACTAAAACACACATATAAGACCAATCTCAGCCTAATAAGGCCTTGCACATTCTTACTTTCTTTGAAGATCGAACAAAATGACTATGATTCCTGAGTTTAAATAGATGAGAAGGATAAAAAAAAATATAAATGCCGAAAATCCTGTGGACAATAAATGATCAAGATAACCTGTAAATGTAAAGATACGTCGATTATTGGGTCCTATAAACATCGCGGGAACTATAATTAAGACAATGCCAATTCCCATAATTTTGCTTTATCTGCATGTTAAGCAGAAACGAGTAAAATGTGTTGGAAGAAAATAACTATTTAGTGTGTCAGTTACCTGGGACAGCTATGCAGACTGATATCCAAAAAGTCCAAGATAAGTCCAAAGCAATTTAACCAGATATAATTACAGATTCACTCTCTGTTGTGAACAATTGAACTATGCATCAAGATGATGAAATGTACAACTGGCTGTTATATATGTAGAGAGAGTGATATAAATAGTTATAACAACAGATAAACTGAGCAATGCGATTGTTAAGTTGGCTAGCAAAGCTACTGGATAGGACAAAGGTAAGGAAACTATGAGCAAAACATGAAATGAAGAGAACCAACTTTTTTTGGTGAGGAAAATCAACATTTGATCATGATCAAATCCGATATATATTTTGCTACTATTTTATATATTTATGGTGTGTCAATGCATGGTAAAAATTGAATCGTACTAGTCCGTATACTGATAAAATTGATCTAATGTTTCTCTAAAAACACTGATGTAGGGACCACTTAATGAAGCATCTAAGTACTTGGGACTAATTGTTGTGGACACAGGAAATGTCATGTATATATATTGCTTCTTTGGCTAGATTATTTTCCCATATATTTATTTCATTAAACGGACGGATAGGTTCGAAAATGAGTTTTTGAAATGCTCTAAATCATTAATTTCGAACAAAATCCACGCTCATTTTGAAAAAGACGCCGGATATTTCCGATTTACAATTAAAAGATATTTTGACTTCGAACTTATGATTTATTGATAAAACCAAATCAATTTGATTTTACACTGATAATAAAAAATGTATTGCTTGGTTTTATATATGAAGAAGTATCGTATTATAAATATTGTTACATGCCTAATGTATTAAAGTAATAAATTCAATCGTAGACAATTGTACGATTCGGGCATTCAATTGTAGGGGAAAATGTTAATTCATCACAAATACTATGATACGTCTAAAATGATTGTTACTTTCTCTATACATGTATTCCAAATAAAAAGGAATTCAGCGCTTTCTTAAGTTTAAATACTGGTATATTTGACATATTTACTAAGTTGTGGAAGGTTATCTAGTTTTTACTCGTCCTTTAGTCGTTCCAATAGTCATCGCTTTGTCGTCGCCAGGATAGCTATTTCATTTTATTTTTTAAATTCTTTTAAAACTTTCATAACGGTTATATTCATCAACCCTCTTAGGCGAGTTCGAATATCCGTAAAATCCCATTTTTTTCAGGTATTCAAACGTGTTACCCTTTCCCCAATATGATTCGGGTCACAAGGATAGAATTTTTATTTTGAATATACAGGTTTCCATTCATTAAAACACCAGATGGGTGAGATAATCAGAACATTATTAGGGAGGGAAGCCTGTAGTAAAATAAAGATGTCACATATTAATTCTTAATATTTATATGATAATGAAGTTGAAATAGCTCGTTTAAACTAGATCTTTCTTCCGGTTTAGCTCCACACACTTTTCTACCAAGTAATAGACCGTAGCTGTATTTGGCAAAATCCTTTTTGAATGTTTGGTCCTCAATGATCTTTAATATAAAACAGAAAATGTTGTATGATTGCCAATAAGAAAACTCTTTCCAAGAGACCAAATGACACAGAAATTAACAACTATTGTCAACATTAAACAATGAACAACTTTATTTAGCCATTTTTTCAGGTCCCAAACAATGTGATTCGGGCCCGAATAGGACCTGAACTTTTTTATTCGAATTTCATTGATTTATTGACGTAGGCTAGTCTGGCGTACAAATTTTAAGCCTGATTTTTAAGAAAAGTTTAATTTTTACGAATGGTATCTCTGTGTACGCTATGAGTATTTAAATATAAATTCAGTATTATTCTTTATATGCAACATGTTAACAGACACACATACAACATACAGCCATTAAGACTTTTTTTAGCCTTATTCTGTTGTAATGCTTAACTTCCGCGATCTCTTTGTATATGATCAGGTGGAAAAAGATATGAAAATCGGGTATCTGATAAAACTGTTTACAAATCTAAATTTGACAAAAAATGTTAAAAATCACATTTTCACACGACATTTTGAGCATTGAAGTTTTGCTTCAATTTGAACTTTCTGTAATTTGTTCTGAATTAAAAGAATTGACGAATGTCAAACAGTCAAAAGCAATCAGTTGACACATCATCTTGTATCTTTGTAATTCATTCACAGATCTGACGAATCATCTGATTTTATCGACTTATCATTTATTTTATCGTCCTTTTGTAAAGATATTTCGTGTTTGGGGTGATGTCAAGGGTAGAAATCTTAAATCGACCGTGGTTTTTAACAACAAAGAGAGGTGGATTATATAGATCACTTGTACTAAGTAACATCTCTATTGTATGAAAAAAAACATTCCGTTAAACATTACTGATGTGTAGTCGACTAGGTAACATGTCCTAATTCCGTCAATGACTCAAAAGAAAACAGTTGGATATATAGGTGTAAAAACTTAAACAGGTAACACAAAGAGAAAAATAGGTTACCCACTGCTTGCAGCAGTCATGTTTTTTATGATTTTGTTATACCCTGAAAATCCTGGAAATGATCCTTTAACAAAACTGGCGAGATGGAAAACAAAACCATACCCGTGAAAATACAGATGGAGTGAAGCCTCATTTTCTATATGATAATAAAAAATAACACAAAAACAATGCGATGGCAATAGACATTGTACCAGTGTTATACTTTGCATCAACATATCTGTGTTCTGTTTTTATTCTTAAACAAGATTTGAACATCGGTTAACTACGATTACTTCTAATTAAACATCTCTGAAGATACATTGTATTTCAAAAGTTTACAATATGAATAAACTCATCATAGATACCAGGACTAAACATGGTATATACGCCAGACGCGCGTTTCGTCTACAAAAGACTCATCAGTGACGCTCGAATCCAAAAAAGTTAAAAAGGCCAAATAAATTACGAAGTTGAAGAGCATTGAGAACCAAAATTCCTAAAAGTTTTGCCAAATACAGCTAAGGTAGTCTATGCCTTAGGTAGAAAAGCCTTAGTTTTTCCAAAAATTCAAAAATGTAAACAGTAGATTTATAAATATAACAATATCAATGACAATTCATGTCAGCACAAAATGGCATCGACCCAGTTGGTTGTAAATAAACTCATCATAGATACCAGGACTACATTTTGTATATACGCCAGACGCGCGTTTCGTCTACAAAAGACTCATCAGTGACGCTCGTATTATATCCAAAAAAAGTTAAAAAGGCCAAATAAATTACGAAGTTGACAAATAACCATCCTTTGTCATACATGTATATTGGTACTATATGAAGATAGCCGATGTAGTAGTTATAAATAAGAATAATCCTGTTGTGCCTTCTTTAGTGATCTTTAGTGTATGGGGTTGTAAAATATTTCAAGGCATTATAAATCTCAAGATACATCAGACTTACAACATTTACTCAATTTCAAAATTAAAACCTTTCTAGTAACGATAGTTCAACAACTTATATCTCCCTATAGAATCGAATATGAGAAACATTTGCTTGAATCCACACATATTGCAGTTACTAAAATATACAGCTACGTCTTCAAAACGAACCATTTGGTCAACTTATTTCTAATTGATAAAAAGATTCAGAATAAAATGTGTCGCATAATTCTACTTTGGTCGAATGCAGAACTGCGATCAAAATGGAAGTCAGGAATCATAGTTTTACATGAAAGGAAATTGAAATCGGTTGCCCTAATGGACATTGCGTCATACGCACTTAATACAGCTGGATATACAAATTTCTAATAATAGCACGGGATGCAGCATTTCTGAACGGGAAGGAAAACATTGTACATGTGTTTATTTTTCTCTCAAGGGTCTTAAATGAGAAAGTTGTTGAAATAAACCTGCTGAAATTTTAATATTGTCTAATTTAACGATATACTTTAAAGATATTTTTTAAACAATTCTCCGTCTGTTGATGAAA
Organism: Mytilus galloprovincialis; assembly: GCF_965363235.1. Lineage (NCBI taxonomy): Eukaryota > Metazoa > Mollusca > Bivalvia > Mytilida > Mytilidae > Mytilus > Mytilus galloprovincialis. The sequence continues at coordinate 71,036,716 of NC_134847.1, forward strand.
TCAAAACGTTATACTGATGTAAGAAAAGGCAACAGTAGTATACCGCTGTTCGAAATTCCTAAATCGATTGAGAAAAAAACAAATCCGTGTTGCAAACTAAAACTGAAGGAAACACATCAAATATAAGACAACAAAACAGAAACACAATACAGAAACGAACTATAATATAACAATGGCCATTTTCCTGACTTGGTACAGGACATTTTAAGAATAAAATGGTTGGTTGAACCTGATTTTGTGGCTAGCCAAACCTCGCTCTTTCATGGCAATGTTAAATGTAACACTTAAAGACGCCATAAGATGACAGGAATACATTACAAGTACAAGAACATTCAGGACAGAATTGCGCATATGAACAATACAATATAGTAAATTTCGAAAACGAAACAAAACAGAAACACTGAAGTGAATAAAAAAAACACCCAACGACTATGCAATTCACAGAAACAAACTATACGATAACAATTGCTATTTTCGTGACTTCGTACAGGACATTTTTAAAGAACAAAAATGGTGGGTTGAAGTAAGCAATTTGAAAAAATAGGCGAATTTCACATATTTCAAGGGAAAACACAAGCTTATAATAAGTTTCGTAAAAACGCGTTTGGTTTGGACAAGACTTGTTGGTAGCGCTCAAATGGAAAGCCACAAAACTCTTCTAAGGAAGAGCAAATAAACCAAAATGGACAAAAATTATAATCAAAGCCAGACAAGGAATCAGAACTTTAGAAGAAAGAAACATATTTCTTTATTTAATTAAATTTCCTTAATATTGTTAAAGCAAATGTTAATAACACCATTTGCATATTTCCATACCAGTAAATTAATACTGTTCATTAATGTTGGATTATTTAAAATATTAAGTGTTTTTTATCCCTTAGCCGTTTTTTGAAGTTTTTGATTTTCAAATATGTTGGCCTCGATCCACACTGTAGTGACGTTTAGTGTCAAAATGTAAAGCTGATGCAGAAAAGTTGTTACCCATTCGTTTGATGTGTTTCAGCTTTTGAATTTGCCTTTTGATTAGAGACTTTCCTTTTTGAATTTTCCTCGGAGTTCATTTTTTTGTGATTTTACTGTTACAGTTATCAAATAAAAGGGTAACATTTTCACTACAAGAAATATTCAACCGATATGAATTTTAACAATTGAAATTTTCGAAAATCTATTTAAAATGCAGTGTTGGAAAATCTTTCGGCATTTCGAATAAGGTTATATAAGTATTCAAACTTTCAAGTACTAACATGAAGCTGTAATGATTTAAAGTATATTTTCAGGCTTTCATTTTTTTCAAAATACTAAGGATTCATCTACGTAGGTATAGATTAGCCAAGCTACATTTAGCAAGGTCATTTGGAATTTTTGCTCTGTACTTTATTTTGTATTTTCAACTTTTTTAAACTCGCGTCACTGATGAGTATTGTGTAGTTAAAATGCTTATCTGGTTTACAAACGTTTAAGCCTGATATCTATGATGAGATAATTGACTTTCAAAAATTAAATCTTTTGTTGGCGCCATGTTTCGCATAGGTCCCGAACACAAGCCTTCCACCTGGATCTCTATGCTGCATTTGCTACTTTGTCCCATTTTACTTCGACCAGTCATTTTTATCAACCATTCGACTCACAAGTTTTCTTTGTTCTTTCTATATTTTTCTTTTCTGTAGGTGTCCAAGAAAAGACAGTGATATAGGTGGAGCCAACCCTCTACAGCAGTTACTTATGGTAGCTTGTTATATGTTCTTGATGACTTACAACGTTCTGTCCTATAATATAAGTCACTACTGTATTTGTATTCATTTTAATTTAATAATACATTTGACTATATAAAATATTTCATTTTATTTCTTAAAAATGTTCAGTTCCCACAACAAAAATATCATTAAATATTCTATGACTATTGACCATTTGATATGGATTACGCTCTATTCGCATTGATAAAAAATTACTATTTGGACGTTGCTGTTAAAAATAACACAAAATTCTAATAGATTGGTGTAGGTTTACCCTACGTCTTTGATACTAGTTTATGAGATGGACTTCTCTTGTATGTTTAGGGTTGTTGTCATGAAATATTTATTTAGTCAGACAATACATGTGTAATGTAAACCAAAAACAAAATTCCTGCTTTGATGTAGTTTTTAACCAAAGGCGACAACAAAATGGTCATGTAAGACCAATCGAGTGAACTATGAAAACAATTCATCTTTACAAGGTCATCTGTCAAAATCACTTTGTAAATATTATTTGAAATATATGCTGCTTTGAAAAGTAATGTCTTATAATATTGAAAATAAGATCAGTCTTACCCTTAGAAATGAAAATTACATACGTGGAAATATATGTGGAACAGTAAACAGAATAATGCGAATTTTTAAGAGGATACTACAACCAATTTTTAAAATCTCTCTTTATTTGGAGAACTGTTCTAACAGAAATAAGGTCTATTTTCAGATTGCAGCTGTCTCGTCGTTTCATTCGTCGTGGCATATTACCTTGAATTTCAAACCTAGTCTATACCTGAAAAGTTACCGTACATTTTCATATTTTATCTGTAATTATAATATTTTTACTCCGTTCTAATTTTTATTAAAGAGATTACATATAGTTCTTTTTACCTATCGTCTTCGGAGTTTGCAGTTTCTAAGATATTCAAAATAACTTTATATTACAGGTCAATCTAATATATTAAATATGCAAGTATTTGACAGCTTTGGTTGACCACAACTATTGACAATGCGGTAGGCTGATGACCGCCCGCATTTTTGGTCGGATGTTTTGGTGACAAAATGTCTCTAAGGAACTTTTAATGTCACTATTTACTTGTTATATGTATACTTCACTTAAAATATACTCTCGACGGACTACTCTAGAATCGTTTCTCTTAGAGTTTAGATTATAACCAACTTTGTATATCAAATCTGTAAAGCAGACTTTTGAATACTCGTTTGGTTGCATTTAAATTTGTAAAGTGTGAACTGGTTTAGTGAAATGTGCAGTCACCGAAATTTTTTCATTCTGGGGTACATAAATTAACTGCCAATATACTCTACACACTAATTCTTCGTCATCAGAGGGGCAGCCATCAATATACACTAAAGTTGTCATGGTAAGATGGAGTAGATAGAATTTAGCAAGAACACAAAAAAATAGAAAATAAGTTTTAAAAAAATCAGAAAATCCTAGCACAAAAAAAAAAAAATAGAAGGAACGTTTCGTTTATTCTAAATCGAAATATTTGAACATATACTAAATGGACCACCATGTTTATGCCTGGAAAAACTTTCCATACTGTAATCAAAATGATATGATTCTTACATGAACTTAGCACAAGGTCCTTGGATTATAAATCACTGATATGGATCAGAAAAAGACATGTACCAAGCAATGCGGAAAGGGCTGTCACCTTATTATATTCTTTATTTCATCCTGTGAATGACAATGTTCGTTGTTGTTATTTACATATTTCTTCGTCATGTAAAACAATGTTTATTGAAGGTATGAAATGAACACGAATACATTGTAAGGTATTGAGTACACTTGTGAAGTTGTATTATCTGACAAACGTGTACAATTCTGCAGTTATATAATAACCAAACATGTAAACAGTGGGTGGTTGCATTAGTAAGCGCAGACACAGTTCTTCCAAACACTGCAATCGACCATAAAATGATTGGTTGTTGATTGCTTGCTTAATGTTCATTGGCAAACATTTTATTGATATTCAGGAGAAACGAATATGATTTGAAATACTAGAAATTTGTCTCGAGGGAACAGGCGGACCTTTTGCGATATTTAATTTCTGTTTTTCTGTTATGCACTTTTGATATTCGAGCTTTCCAACGTCTTGTTTTGGCATTCCTCATTCTTGATTTTGGTCGTACTTGATGAAAACTATTTCAGAAATCGTGTTGCGATCAAGGAAATGAAGTACATTTTTTTAGACTGATAAAGTGCATTTCAAAATGTCTTTATCAAGTAAGACATAACTCTACATGAAAGGAATAAACTCATCAAAACACCAGTCTTATAATTGTACGCATTTCGTTTACAAAATACTCATCGGTGCCGCTCGAATCTTTACAGTTTAAAAGACCAAATAAGGTGAGAAGATGAAGAGCAATGAGTACCAACACATGTAGCTAAACTAATCTATGTATGTGGTATATCCGTAGTATTTTGGAAATCGGTGTCAAAGAATATTCACAAACACACCTGTCAATAGGTGTTACATTTAAAGATAAAAAAAATATACAAAAACGTTCAGTTTTTATTTATATGATATAATATATAGATAAAACATGGTTTTGATAAAGAAGAAAAATTGAACATATGATTTGTCATGCCTTTGAATACGTGAATACGATTTGTTATATTATTTTAATTTTAGCTAAATCTTATTTAGTAGTGGTTTAAATTTGATGCGACTGTCATACAAGTGAGAGGTTTAGCTAGCTTTAAAACAGTTTTAATTCCACCATTTTCTACATAAGAAAATGCCTGTACCTAGTCAGGAACATGAAAGTTGTCCATTGGTTTGATGTGTTTAAGCTTTTGATTTTTCCATTTGATTAGGGACCTTTTTCATTTTGAATTTTCCTCGGAGTTCGGTATTTTTGTGTTTTTACTTTTTGCATCAAAACTTCAAATCATATAAATAATTATCATTCCATGTACACAGTTATCTCTTATAAGGGACCACCTATTAATTCTAGCAACTGGGATAACTTTAAAACAAGGTTTACTCCGCCATTTTCTACATAAGAAAATATCTGTCCATCGTCAGGAATATGACGGTTGTTATCCATTCGATTTTTCCGTTAGTTTGGAGACTTTCCGTTTAGAATTTTCCTTGGGGTTAGGTATTTTTTTGTATTTTACTTTTCTAGATCATTCCTTACTGATACATTTTGCTGTGTGAAGTTTGTTTCCTACTATCATAGTTTTAATGATTATGGCCAAAACACAACACCATTGTATAAAAACCGTCATTTGAGGACAATAGATAACTGTAACGTCATTAGAGGACAATAGATAACTGTAACGTCATTAGAGGACAATAGATAACTGTAACGTCATTTGAGGACAATAGATAACTGTAACGTCATTTGAGGACAATAGATAACTGTAACGTCATTTGAGGACAATAGATAACTGTAACGTCATTTGAGGACAATAGATAACTGTAACGTCATTAGAGGACAATAGATAACTGTAACGTCATTTGAGGACAATAGATAACTGTAACGTCATTAGAGGACAATAGATAACTGTAACGTCATTTGAGGACAATAGATAACTGTAACGTCATTTGAGGACAATAGATAACTGTAACGTCATTTGATGACAATAGATAACTGTAACGTCATTTGAGGACAATAGATAACTGTAACGTCATTAGAGGACAATAGATAACTGTAACGTCATTTGAGGACAATAGATAACTGTAACGTCATTAGAGGACAATAGATAACTGTAACGTCATTTGAGGACAATAGATAACTGTAACGTCATTTGAGGACAATAGATAACTGTAACGTCATTTGAGGACAATAGATAACTCTTGACAAACAACAGATACTAATATGTAGGTCTTGGCATGCTGATAAATTTTGTCATCACAGCGTATATCTATCATGTATAGTTTTCAGTCAAAATTGTCATTCATCTGTACTGCACTACTCTTGCACACTTGTATGGTAAATATCAGCGTAATATGAGGAAATTGAGAAGTATAACTAGTTATAAGGTTAAATGCAGATCAAATGTAATAGTTACGTACTTATATGTACTCTGTTTATACGAACGTAAGACATATACCTATAAGTAGAGAAAACAAAAATCTGTTCATTATTTGTCAAATTTTCAACGTGTATTATTGACCAATGTTACTACTTTTTGGAAATGATATCGACGCTATGAATACTATATTCTGAAATGATATTGACGCTATGAATACTATATTTGTAAATTATATTGACGCTATGTAACTATGTTTAGTCACATGGCGGCAATATCATTTCTAGAAGTCAAGTCGAGTCAATATGTCAAAATAGTGAAAAAGTACAATATATATTTGGGAAACCAAGTGACCAAAATATTCAATAGAAACAAGAAAATCCAACCATATGTAATATAACATTATACCGCTAAAAATCATGTGAGAGTTTAATATAGGATTTGGAACAGGGTCCGTGTACCTTAATATAGATATAACAATGCAAAGTCAATGACGTAGGTTTATGATGTCGAGCAAATTCCTTTTTTTTTTCTATTTTTCTTGTTTTCTGTGCATTTTTTCTCTTCTTCTTGTTTTTTTTTTTTTTTTGGTGTGTATATCTAAGGAAACTTAATTGGATATATCAATTAATGAAAGTTAACAAAAGCAGATGCTCTACAGGCTTCTTTAGGTAGATGATATATTTAGTACGAACAGGGAGGAGTTTTAAAAGTATCTTGAGCAATTACTAGAAAAATGGAGAATAAAAAGTCATATAATAAATTAATTGTTGACTTTTGATTTCAGTTGATATAATGATTTATTAACCCCAGATATACGACATTGACCCTCGTTTGTTGGAATAGGGGTGATATGTCTGGGTTATCCCTCTTATAAATATCAAGTCAATAATTGTTCAATAACCTGTAATTACTGCTTAAAGGGGAAAATATATATAACAGTAATATCACAAAAATACTGAACTCCGAGGAAAATTCAAAACGGAAAGTCCGTTAAATTCAAATGGCAAAATCAAAAGCTGAAACAAATCAAACGAATGGATAATAACTGTCATATTACTGACTAGGTAAAGGCATTTTCTTAAAGGGGCACTAGCTACGAGATATATAAAAAAATCTAAAGTTTGATTTTTTTCTGTTCAATCAATAATGAAAGTGAAATAGTGAAATAACAATTCGCTTTTTGCAGCCAAAAAGGTTCAATTTTGTCAAATTACGCTAAGAAACATTGATAATTAGTAATTCACTTGCAAGTGAATGAGTCGACCTCTTTAAATCCGTATTCATGTGAACTTCAATTTAACCCCTAGCTAGAGATTGACAACGCATGCATTGTACGTGTACTGGTTATTTAAAGAAAAAGAATGTCAACAATGAAAGTGAAACTACGGTAAATCATTTGATTACTAATTCGATGCACATAAAATCATTCTTATACGGTTAAAAACAATGAGAAACATCTATTTTTAATCTATAAAATCAAATCAAACAGACCTATAAAAATCCAATTGCACGTGTTGGTTTAATCTATTCATATCTTTATTTATGTTTACATCGCTTATATGGTCATCTGAGGTCAAATCGATAGTTAATTAAATGGCGTCTGGACTAAAATACACACGAAACGAACCTATATATTATCTACCCCATGCTCTTTCAACTGTTTATTTTAGACTTTTGATAGTTTGGATAAATGTTTTACATTGTTATAAATCAAACATGAGAATTTGAGTCTAATCGGTGACCATGAATTTGACAGCTAGTGCCCCTTTAAGTAGAAAATGGTGGATAAAACCTTGTTTTATAGCTAGCTAAACCTCTTACTTGAATAACAGTCGCATAAAATTACTTTATACTGACAACGATGTGTGAACTAAAGAAAAGGACATAATAGGTCAAAATGTTAAAAACAGGGGTACCGCAGTAAACATTGTGGTATAATCTTAATCACTATGAAAACAAGCAAATATTTAACAAAGAAGCACAGAACGGCATATAGCTAAAGCACATTACCAAAAATGAAAGACAAGAATACAAAAATTGACCATATCATAATAACACAAGTACAGAGCCACATCATATGTATCAAAGAAACACAAAAAAGTATATCGACAAAGTACACTAGCAAAAGCGAAAGACAAGAACGCAATATTTTTACCATTGGTCAAAAACACAACGTCAGTACCCATAATATACACATCAACTCAAGACCATCGTGTATTATTTGTGAAATTGAAACGGAATATTTATTAACAAGGTCTAGGCGCCTGCCTATGAACTGTTTTAGACAAAGGGTGAGACGTTTTTTTGACATACACCTGGTTCATGAACGTTCTGTGTAGACACTGGTGACGTTCTACAAAGCATGGGTATCAGTTGCAAGCTCTTGGAAACAGAATAAGTTAGGAAAAAATTATCCCATATGCAGGTACAGTTGGTTTATAGTAAAAATAAATTCTTACCTCAAGAAGCTGGCCTAAAATGTTATGTGTTCGCACGTCAAATACAAAACAGTTGCATTACCACACTGAAAATCTAAATTAGTCAATTTGACCAATTTAATTAGTCATTTTGACTGTCCTCTAGATGACAATGCACTTTAATCATTTTGACTATGCTCTTAGTCGTTTGACTAGATGGTTAGTCACATTTGACTGAGTAGGGTGATCATTATGACTACGTTAGGAAGTCAAAATGACTATATGTCATACTCGTTATGACGAATTGGATTGTTCAATTGACTATGCACATTTGTCAGTTTGACAATTGAATGTAGTCCATATGACTGATTGATATAGTCGGAAGTGACCATGTTGGTTAGTCAACATGATTACTGTGAATAGTCACGACTGTTAGACTGTTATTTTAATTTGTGTTGTGTTTTTTTGTTCTGCCATTTAATTTGTGTGCGTTTCATTCCGTTTCGTTCTGTTATGTTTCATTTCTTCTGTTATTCTACTTTTTGACAAATACATCTGGAATATAATATCATTAAAAATACCACAGCAGCAATACTAACAATGACAAATTAATAGTATATAGGACCACAAAGTGCTCAATGTTCAAAACCTTCCTATATCTTAAGTTTCCATGTGTAACCATTACTCAGTGACATATATTAAAGTCTAAAAATCAAATAAAGAAAATAAATTTATTAAAAACTCATTGTTAATTTGAAGTGTTTATTTCAGATATTTTGTCGGTAACAACTCTGCATGTGTCAGTGTGGTATTCTTTATGGTAAAAAATCTCTCAGCTGTGTTCATACAAATAGCAGTCTTCATTTCCTGAAAAATATAATTGTATCATTTTAGAAGCTAAAATATAACAATAAACAAGATTATCAGTCATGTTAAAAGTTTAAAGAAAAAACAAATTTTAAAATCTTTGATCTAGTGATTTAATCACTCATCTTATACCATTAATTTGTAATGTAAGCACGGGGATCTTGACAGCAACCCATCCTATATCACAACATTGTAACATTGTAATGTAAGCACCAGGATCTTGCCAGCCACCCATCTTATACCACAACATTGTAATGTAAGAACCGGGATCTTGCCAGCCACCCATCTTATACCACAACATTGTAATGTAAGCACCGGGATCTTGCCAGCCACCCATCTTATACCACAACATTGTGATATAAGCACCGGGATCTTGACAGCCACCCATCTTATAACACAACATTGTAATATAAGCACCAGGATCTTGACAGCCACCCATCTTATAACACAACATTGTAATGTAAGCACCAGGATCTTGACAGCCACCCATCCTATATCACAGCATTGAAATGTAAGCACCAGGATCTTGACAGCGACCTTGAGTTTTTAATTCATTGTTGTGAATATCGATTGCAGTGTTTATTTTTAAAAGTTTTTGCTCAGGTGAGAAAAAGATATCGCTAAATACTCTTTTCAATCGACAATACGTTGTATGTGTATCAAAATTGATATCCCGTATACATATCCCCCCTTTTTTATTGTCCTTACGTCAACATGTGCCGATATTACTTTTATTTATACACTTCTTTTTCTTAAATTCAATTTTTGTAAGTTAGAATTAAAACAAACATACATCATACTTACTTTAAACAATTGGTTTATATGACAAAATAACAGTTTCCGTGCCTTCTGGTTTGTTTACATCTACACAGTCTATGGAACAAAGGGAACGCGAAAGAGTGCGCGTGAAAACCGATACTCTACACCACGTGGTGCTGTGACCACTAACATAGTCAATTGACCATGCAGGTAGTCATAATGACTTGATGGGTAGTCATACATGCTTTTGACTACCCTTCAGCTGATATTTGACTAACTGAATAGTCATCGTGACTAATTTATATTTTCAGTGCATCACGTGCTCAACAATGGCGCGAAAATGTAAAGACGAGTCGATTGTTCTTTGTAACATTCGGAAAGCCGTGTCTGGTTGCGGTTTTTTTTTCAAAATCAAATTTTGAAATCAACAAGCCAAACTGGAAGAAAAAAAAATCCTATGATAAACAAAACATGCAAACCGTCAGTTTGATACCGATATTTTTCTACAAGGTATTCCAAAATTTATCCGGAAAACTAAATATCAGTATACAATGAATGTTTTCAATATTCTATTTTTAACTTCATAATGAATAAGAACAATTGTTGACACTGAACAGAAGTTCAAATATAACTTCAAAAATCTTTCTTTTTTCAATCAAAATATTTTCTTTATTTTCTATATTTTTTTAATTTGTGTTGGCGTGTACCTCCGAACATCAAAAGCATACAGGGAAAACAGGGAAAACACAGATGTGGCCTACATGTATGTCAAATGTAGATTTCCATAACATTAGCATGATGTCAAAAGCTGATATCCATAGTATTGGCATAATGTCAAACATGGATATCAATAAATGTGGATGATAATGTCAATGCGGATATCAATAACTGATGTCTGATGTCAAAAGCAGATATCCGCAATATCGACCTTATGTCTAATGTTGATATCCATAACTGTGGCATAATGTCAATGCGGCAGGATATCCATAACTTTAGTCTGATGTCAAATGCGGATATCTATAATGACGATGTTCGGAATGTTGGAATAGCAAATGCTTAAAACGAATTAAGCGAACCATGTGTAAGGTTAAAAACATATTGGCAATTATACAACTTCTTATTATTATAGAAGCAAAACCAGTTTATCATTTATTAATTTCAAAAAAAATAACCAATGCATAGGCGGATCTAGGGGCTTTGGTCAGTCAGCCCCCGCCACCCTTTTAGAAAAAGTTCTCAATACGCCACTGCAATGGGAAATAAAAACCTGGCATCATTCATGAACGTTAATGCAGCATATATCATTTCCAGTCAATAGGATTCGCTCTCACTATTTTTGCACCTGCATATATAATAAACCGCCTCAAATTTCTTTTAAATGTTTTTTAAGATTACTGCCTAAAAAATACATCTAGAGATAAAATGGGTTAGCTGAGTAATAGAATTTATATCGCATGATAATAAAACGTGTCAGAAGAGAACTGAAAAATTAATTTTGCTTCCATCGAAAATCAGAAAAAATTAATAATTCAACAGTAGTTTTCAAGGCCAAAAAAAATAATGCTCCTTTTTTTTTTTTTTTTTTATTATTATTAAAATGTGTCCCCAAGAACCCTAGCACCCCCTCCCAAAAGACGAATGATCGGTGTCTAACTGTATTGTCTGATTTTAATACATAGTCGTAAGTAAAGTGTTCACTAATCTTACAAATCACTTAATTCAGCAAATATTTTTATCATTGTTCCTTTACCAATTAAAGTAACTATTTCCTTACAAAGGTGTTAACCACATAGCAGCATGCCTCCACACTCGATATAATAAAAACTTATTTAAAGGGTTATTCATCAAAATAACATAAATTACTTGGTTGCCTCCTGGCACGTGGACATTGTCAAATATCATGTAATTACCTGATGTCTCGTGTGTATTGGCTACAGATACAGGTGAGAGAAGCACCTGTATGGAAATGAAGTTGATTAATTCTCGACTTCCTTTACGGAGCAGATGGTTATACCTATGATTATTTACCTTTAGATCATCAATTAGACGGCAGATGGTGACGATCTTTACTTTCGGAGTAAATTTTAAATACTACAACAATAGTTTTTGTTGAATAATGAATTTCAAAATTGTTTCGATATCACCTATTGCTGTTTTAAAGGTCAATCCGGTATTTCCGTCCCTCAAGAGATTTGCAATTCTAATTTAATACATCGTTTTCACCTTTTTCATTTATGTTTGCACTTAGCTGGAGTTAAACGTTATATAAGTATTTAAAACATCTACAATGTATCTGTTTTACTTTTATTGTCCTCCCTTTTCTTACTACGTACATTACCTTCAATGCTATCGAATATCAATTTGCTACTTAAGAATGTGAAGGCTGTAGTAATGAAAGTCCAGTTGCAGGATAGGACATCGCAACTCGACCTCTTTTCAGTGCATGGTAGTCGTTTGTTGTGGTATACTAGTATCATATTCGTTTTTTCTTTGTTTTGTACATACACCAGGGCGCTATTTTTCTTGTTTGAAGCGTATTACATTTGTTATTTCGGGGTCTTTTATATCTATAACTATATGGTATGAATTTGGCTCATTATCGAAGGTCGTACCGAAACCTATAGATTTCTACGTCATTTGTTCGTCAGGAGTGAGGGATGTCGTGGGTTCGAAGCCCGGTCGGGTCAAACAAAAGACTTAAAATTGTTATATGCTGCTTCTCCGCTAAGCACGCAGCAAAGTAAATCACAATTAACGAGGACAAAATATATGGTTCCCCTCACAAAGAAGTTTTTTTCATGCTTTTGCTGATTTGTGAATCCTGACTCTAGTTTGGACTCCAGTCCTCAAATTTACATTTTGTCCATTAATTTGCAAGATATTGTGTTTTAAAGTTTAAGGTCGCGAAAGAACTTTAGTGATTTATTCAGTTGCAACAGAGACATACAAGAATTTACGTACACAAATGTACATGTGTCAAATTGTAAGAATATCAAAAATGCACGTCGCAAGATCATGCAAGCACATGAAATTTCGTAGAATGACAAATATAAACATTTATAACTTTCCCCCCAATATACGGACAGCAATGGTTATATATTTGAAGGTGATTGTTTTAAACGATTATATTCAAAAATGCTAGAATGGAAATCAAATTTATCAAAAGTTATTGCTGAAAACATTGCCGCGACTACTAGGTAAATATTTGTGTGGTTTATTGAAAATCACCAATAAAGACTAGCGTTACAGTTTATTGGGCCACACCGCCTACCCACAAATAAGAGAGAGAGAATAACGTCATTGAAAAAAGAAGGTCATGCCTTTATTCGTCGCTTTACATACAAAAGTCACGAGGTCAACCATTTAAAAGAATTTTATCGACCTTAAGTTAAATAAAGTTTATCAGTGAAATGTAATCCTTGTATAAAAATTCACAAGGTTCAAGCTAGTAAAAAAAACTTGGTTGATTGATTGTTGCTTGCTTAACGTACAGTGGCAAATATCCCATGCATATTAGGGGAAATATATTCTGTAAAGTGGATTGAAAGGCGAGATTTTTTATTTGCAAAGTTAGTTTTTAAAATTTCAGGATGTGTTGCAAACAAATGATGCTATACAAAAAATTTTTTTTTTTTTAATTTTTGCAGTATCTGTCTTGACGTTACTTTTGACGAGCTTTTCTTATAAGGGAGCGACCATTTGATTTGTAGGGGGAGGGGCTAGGATAAATTTTGAAAAAAGGCAAATTTCACCAGAGTCGTGTATTATTTGGTTGGTTGGTTGGTTGGTTGACTTATTGATTGATTGATTGATTAATTGATTGATTGTTTGTTTGATTTTAATTGCCAGTTTCAGCACTACTACAACCGGGAGACAATCGGCATGAAAACAGACAATCTTTGAAAATTTGACATACTGTTCACAAGTGAATTTCTAAGAGAGACGTGCAATGAGTGACTGAAAGGAGATTATGGGTATCCATCAACTAGACAGCAACCCTACGACATATACGCGTCATACATATATTTGACTATAATAAATGTATATATATATATATATATATATATATATATGTTTACACGAGACATTGTCCTGTACAATTGGGACACTAAATCCATGTCAGTCTAATCTTCTTAAAATATTGTAGTGAATTAACATGCATGTATGTTTCAGATTATAACGTCTAATGCATTACATACTGTTGAAATGTTAAATTTACAGTTTTACTCAGTGTGGTGCATCTATATAATGAGAAGAACTTATTCCACATGCAGTGGAAACTAAAATTTGTACCAGACTTGTTAGCCAGACATAAAGAATAATCCTTTAAGAACTAGAACGGGCGAGTCAACAGATGTTTCGCTTTCAACAGGGTCGTGTACTAAATTTTTAATAATCCTTACTGTAAAAATTTTTGCTTGTTACTATTTTTATTGTATTTGCAATTTTGTGCATTTATTTATATGTGATGGCCAGACATACAGATCAATCCTAGGCAATAGAAAATGCGATTCATCAGCTGGTTCACATTTAACCGTGTATATTAAATTGCTAATAATCTTTGCTGTAGGAATATTTGCTCGTTATCGTTTTGATATTATTTGCAATTTGTGGATCTATCTAATGAATAGTACTTATCCTTCAGTTGAAATTAAATTACCAGACGTGATAGCAAGACATAAAGAATAATCGAAGGAACTAGAACGGGCGAGTCACAGCTGTTTCACTTTCACCAGGATGTTGATAATCTTTATTGTCGAAATATATGCTCGTTATCATTTTGATTTAATTTGCCATTTTGTGCATCTATTTAATGAAAAGTACTTTTTTTCTGCAGTTGAAATTAGATCTACCAGACGTGATAGACATGCAGACATAACATATAGACATAAGAACTAGAACAGCGAGTCACAGCTGTTTCACTGTCAACAGGGTCGGGTATTGAAATTTTAATAATCTTTACTTTTGAAATATTTGCTTGTTATTATTTTGATTTTTAAAGTGTATTCAGATTTGCATAATCAAATAAAAGCGGTCATTTAAAAATCAGTTTTCAGCAAATTTTTGTCAAGTCAACCTTATTTCGTTCCATCTGTCGCCGTTCCAGGTAGCTTATGAAAATAAATAGATGACTTATAAAATAATACAATACACAGGAAATCAAACTTTCTTAAAACGTCTTATAATTTCATTGAAAAATGTCGAGGTTGCTTAGGGTGAAAAATACCGTTGCTTATATTTCAATTTGAACGCAAGAACCGTACATAAACTATATCAAAAAGAATTCTATTAATATTTGAAGCAGAAAAAAAGTATTGTACTCTATATTTAAACTTATAAATATATTATGTCAAACATCTAAAAAGGGAGGGGATACACATGCATCATAGGCTAAACTCTCGTTCAATTTGTTTAGGACGAAACTGTGAAAAAGAATAAATATATTATGTCAAACATCTAGGGGAAGGGAGGGGTTGCATACCATAGGCTATACTCTCATTCATTTTTTTTTATGACGAAACAGTAACAAAAAAAAAGAACAAATTGACTAAGCTCCGAAAAGAATTTAAGATCAATTTTGCGATATCAGAAAAACATCAGAACGTCAAAAAGCACAACCATTTAATTTTGTATCTTTGATTTGCATATTGGTTATGAAGGCTACAATGGTCTGCAAGGTTACGGCCTGCAACGGGTTTGTATGAAATCAGTTAAGGTTGATTCGTGGTAAACCGACGGCTTGGATTATACTATCGCAGTACACAACAAGTCTAGTTATTGGCCCAAATCTGCAAAAACTTAGACAAATCTGCAGTTTTATTGGTTAGACTGTCTTTTATATATATGAAGAAAACTTTCTGATTTATTGCATAAATCAAAATATTTAAACAAATACAAAACATTTGTGTTTTAGAATATTTTTTTTCCAACTAAGCCATTTAAGGGTAGATAACTCTTTTAGTAAAAAAATACTGGAATGACAGGAATTTTTTTTTATTTTTACTTGTATCAAGAAAACAAGTTCGGTGATATCATTTTTTTCTTTTTATTATCTTAAAACATATCATAAAACATATCATAAAACATATGTTCTCACAATTTATTTCAAAATTCTATCTCATAGATTTCTTTTTATGCACAAAAATTTGTTCATTTTGAGCAAATTTAGGCAATTTCCAATGACTCATAGCTTGAAAAATAGCAACGCGCGTCTGGCTTACTAAATTATAATCCTGGTACATTTGATAACTATAGCACTGTGACACATACTTTTTATTTTATTTTTTAAAAGAGCATAGTAAAGACTTCATTATGGCAAAATATAAGAAAACATATACCTATGATCTACCTTAAAGCATTTGATTTTTACAACATAGTACAATTTATCGTAGAGCTACTGATAGCTTTATAGTCTATATATTGATATTCTTGTCTCCTCCATATATAAATATATACTATTACGCTTATTTAAAAAAGTTAAATTTGAAGAAGAAAATGTAGCCGAGATTGAAATGTAAAAGCAATGTATACGACGAATAGTGCAAGCACAAAGAGTTCGTGCAATGGTCATGATCTGAGTAATTTAGATGAAAAGGGCTGTCAGAGCGGCACCATTCTGGAAATACAAAATGAAGTTAGTACATAAGACGAAAAAACAAACTACTAAATGTACTCTTGTAGCTATTTGTTGCGCACAAAAATTTTAACATAGTTATAGTGGTTTTCCGTAAAATTTAATTCAGACAAAAATTAAAATGTATACTGGTCAACTGCCAAAATGCGATTTCATTCATTTCCGTAAAAATACCATATTAATATCAGTTGTGACGTATATCAGCTCTTCACACTAAGTACAACACTTCATTATAAACAATAGATTTACTGATATACATTCAGATTCAAAGACGGGTTACTTCATATCAACTAAATTTAAGATATACTTATGTTAATTAACGCACATATTTTCACTTATCATTGTGGCCCATGGTTTACATTTAAAGCATTATTTTCCGGGTGTGCTGAAGATATCAGATAGTGCAATTGCTTTAGATGACAAAAGTAGATACTTTAGTGAAACTGAGCCTATGTTATGCGAACTCATCACTAGGCTTCTGGTGTAAATCTTCTTAGTTGTACGGATAAAATTTCACAGCTGTTTAACGGAGATCAAATGAAGTAGATGTAAGCAACTATGGATCACCTGTAACAATGAGCAAAACCAACACCGAATATAGTGATATTCGCTATAAAAGGCATATCAAAATGTAAAACAATTCAAACCAAAAAAAATAACAATTAACTTGATTTACAATAAAACATTTTTTAAACATATATATATATACAGACAGCGACCATGCAACGACAATCATGCACTGAACTGTAGGATCCAGACTAATAAGCTTGTTTTAAATATTGTACATGTATTTATTTGATAACAGTTGTTTTTCTTCCCACTTTTTATTATAATGTTGTGATGCCTCTGTTTTCCGTCCCGCTATTTTTTTTTATTGAAATGTCTGCCAATCAAGCTAACCAACTGAAAACCATTTATGACTATTTGACGTTCTTGTCTATATGAAAAAGAAGATGTGGTATGATTGCCAATGAGACAACCTCTCCACAAGAGACCAAATTACACAGAAATTAACAACTATAGGTCACTGTAGGGCATTCAACAATGAGCAAAGTGCATACCATACTTTTGTTACAGTTTAATAATAATTGTCACATAAGCTTAAGACTTTGGCATTCAACAATGAGCAAAGTGCATACCATACTTTTGTTACAGTTTAATAATAATTGTCACATAAGCTTAAGACTTTGTAACTGAACGAATAGTTACTGCATCCATATTTAACCGACTATATATATATATCCAATTGTATTTTTGTCCATCTGATGAGTTAAGCCTTTTTCAACTGATTTTTATAGTTCGTTTTTATGTTGTACTGTTATACCACTGTCCCAGGTTAGAGGGAGGGTTGGGATCCCGCTAACATGTTTAACCCCGCAACATTATTTATGTATGTGCCTGTCCCAAGTCAGGAGCCAATTCAGTGGTTGTCGTTTGTTTATGTGTTACATATTTGTTTTTCATTCATTTTTTTATATAAATAAGGCCGTTAGTTTTCTCTTTTGAATTATTTAACTTATTAATTGTCAAATCGGGGCCTTTTATAGCTGACTATGCGGTATGGGCTTTGCTCATTGTTGAAGGCCGTACGATGACATATAGTTGTTAATGTCTGTGCCATTTTGGTCTCTTGTGGACAGTTGTCTCATTGGCAATCATACCACATCTTCTTTTTTATAACCAACTTTTCTTTTTGAACGTCAAGCCGGAAGGATTGCCGTCACCTCATATATATTTCCTACCGGACTTCGTGAGTTTATGTGTTGATATGTAAATATAAGTTTTTGTAATTGACTTTTTCCCTTTTGATCGTTGATGACGTATATGAAGAATATAATATATATTTATAGAATGTGGTATAATTTATACGATTTTCCTAATTTTATGTAGACCAATGACGGTTACAAGAAGCATACACGAATAGATAACTTATCGGAAGAAATATAATGATTAACCATGTAAATAAAGGCAACAGTAGTATACCGCTGTTCAAAACTCATTAATCCATGGACAAAAAACAAAATCGGGGTAACAAACTAAAACCGAGGGAAATGCATTAAATATTAGAGGAGAACAACGACACAACACCGAAACGTAACACACACAGAAACGGACCAAGCATCAGACAAAACACCACGAGAATAACAAATATAACATGAAAACCAAATACATGAATTTGGGATAGACAAGTACCATGCCACGTCTTATCTCAATTTAATCTTAACAGCTAGAATTTGACTGGCATTATACATGCTGAATTTGTATGTCTTAAATGTGGATACGTATTTATAGCTTTAAATGATTTTTTGAGATTGGTGGCGGAACTTTTTTTTTTGATTAGCTGGCAGATTAATATCAAGGTTCCGGTCAAGTGCTACTTGAACATTGATACATATACAGAACAAACAATCTTTATAAGTATACGTCACTATGTACAAGGTCTTGAGAAACATAATGACCAGTACTTGCCCTTGGTCACTGTGACCTATAAATCCAATAGTCCACCAAAAGTCTGTACTTTCGTATATGTAAATCTGCTTATCTTGTTTTTCTATATGTTCTTCAAGCTTATCGTCTCATTTATAACACTTTACCTGTTCGGGAAAATATAAATACAAATATACATCAAAATTCTTCACGTAAGGAATTTAAAATTCTCATTTTGAATACCTGTATTTGTGACCGTTACCTTTCATGCTTTATCATAATATGTATCAGTAAGAGACGAGTACATTAGGAATTGTGCTGACTATCACTTTTAGATTAGTTATTATTTTTTTAAGGTCACAGTTTAAATATTTAGAAAATGACTGTCAAATCCGCTATATAAATCTTTCATTCTTTATCTACAAAGTGTGGGAAAGTTGTTAGCTATCTTTTGTTGGGATTTATTTTCTATAGATATCAATAGCCAAAAAGAAAACAATATACTTATTACACTTGAGCGGTGTAATATTTATAATTATAATTACAAGAATGGTCGTTCATCATAGGCGGAGATAAAAAAAAATAAGCTGTTTTTTATTTTAGGAATTCAATTTTAAAAGTTACTTTTTAATGCGATTTCATTAGGTCACAGTGATCTCAATCTGCAATCAATTTTTACATATTATTTCAATGATGCTCTCGGAGATTCGACAAATTGTATAATAAATCGGGGACTTACTCAAATACTTTCCACGATTCATTAAAGATGCTTCCTTTTTGGATTGCACTTACCATTATTTTGGATAAATAATGAAATATTTTTACTATTTTTTTTCTCAATTTAATCTTTTTTGTGGTATAATTTTTTGTAATTGGAAATGACCAATTCTTAATATTAAGATTTTTTTATCTTATAAGACTTTGTATAATTAATGTACTTAAAATGTGGATATGAAACACCAATCCGCAAATCATCATGTCAGGGTTACTGAGGAGAGTAGATTCAACAACTGCACGATATGTTCATACACAAATTCGTGTCTTGTATTTTATTATTTCTGTAATGTGTATTTTCCATCAACCCCATTTGTGTATAACAGCTAATTATTCCAATAAACTAAAATTATCAATATCGTAATACAATGTATAACATTAAGGTGGGAACAGTATATATGTTCCTGCATTAGGTTAATGATATTTGCAACGTAGTATAAACGGTTGGATCCGGGAAGATTTTCATCCGCTCAGATTAGCATCAGATTATTTAAAACGTTTAAGATCGAGGTTGTCTAAAATTATCAGCTTGTTAGAGGAGAAAGAGAAGAGAGAAGAGTTTTCATTTGAATTTGCCAATTACTACCTAGATTTGTACGGAAGAAAGGAAGGAATGAAAGGTTAATTATTTCCTGTTAATTTTTCCCACATAGTGTTGGAAACGTACGGGAATTGAAGTATTATTTCCTGTTAATTTTTCCCACATAGTGTTGGAAACGTACGGGAATTGAAGTATTATTTCCTGTTAATTTTTCCCACATAGTGTTGGAAACGTACGGGAATTGAAGTATTATTTCCTGTTAATTTTTCCCACATAGTGTTGGAAACGTACGGGAATTGAAGTATTATTTCCTGTTAATTTTTCCCACATAGTGTTGGAAACGTACGGGAATTGAAGTATTTCAGAAACAATAAACCACAACGATTTCTGAAAATTTTGATATGACATATGGCATTCATAAAATGGACAGCAATTTTGAACCGATATTGCACATCTTACGTCTTCTTCTTAAATTCTGTTTTAAAGGTTACTGTAAATATGAGAGTATGTGTACTTGAAAGACAATTAATTCTAGCTTTGGTTAATGATGTTAATTTTTATGAATTTTAGGTCAGTAAAAAAATTCAAAATTGCTGTTTTGAGCCATCATTGGACGTATATTTGGTTAAATGTCTAAAATTACATCGTTCAGTTATATTGTAAAAAAATGAACGATACAAGAAATGTACACTATTTAAGTTACAATTCTGTGGAATTAAGTAAAGATGTAAAACTTTTTTTTTTTAAATGGCAATCGTGATTGCGACTCACTATTAACCACGCTATTACATAAACTTGTTAGAGTTAACTCCCTTAGATTACAATTTGATCAATTATGAAGGAAAACAAATTGTTGTGTCAATATTTTATCAAATAAATCGTAAGTACTGTGACGTAAAGAATCGAAATTGATTAGGCAATAAATCTGATCTGCTGATGTAATGTGGATAATAAAAAATCACAATTATTACCCTTCTTTCACTTAAGTATTCAATTATGGCAAATTGGGGACAAATTAATTTGTTACACACCAGTGTGCCATGTCAGGTTGATAGTAACTGCAGGTTTTACTCCCCGATAAATCCCAGGTGCTTTGGTTACATAAGGCATGAAATTACAATTATAACTTATTTAAGTGTCAATAAAAATTTGTAACGATTTAATTGGATAATGACATGCAGCACTCACATAGCGTATTTTACATAACTATCGAAATCCTGCTGATAACATTATAATAATTAATAAGTTAGTAGCAAAATTATGCAGTTAATTCATTTATAAATCTGTTTTGTCAGCTATTTAAAACTAATTGTCCAAATATTGAAAAAAACAACAAGTGTCTAAAGACGGAACGAAGAGTAAAATTAGTGTATAAATTCTTAACCTGTTAATTGTCCTTATTTCAACATTTGGTCTTATTCAACTTATTCAAACTAACCTAGTTGAAGTTGAGTCAATTCTAACTTGCATTGCTCAAAAGTTTTACCATCAAAATCATTGATAATAAAATTAAAAAAAACAACAAAACAGCACTGTTTTAGCTGTTAAAACTTTTAAATTGCTCGATATTCATAACAGTTCCTAGATTTCTTCAATTATGATAACTGGTTATGGTACAGTTCTGTCTACTGAACATAATTGAAGTGCCAACAATTTTATGTATATATTCCAGGTTTCCTTTCTTCATAAACGGTCAGAAAATTTGACACTCAGATCATCTTAATTAATTTATAATCGATATAATTCAATATTTATTACAGTGTTGATTCGACCTATCGTCAACTGTACCAGATCATAAACTTTTTAAACTATTAAAGACAAGTTGTTGTCGATCGTCAACTTATAAACCAGTCTAATCAGTATAAACGCATCAAACTCGCGTGAAAATGTCAACTATTGTGTTAAGTTAAGCACAAAGCACGTGCAACCTTTTTGCGGAAAGGGGGGGGGGGTCAACTTGTGTGAGATCTCACCCCACCGAATGACCAACTTAACCAGTGATAAGACGTACAAATTGATGCAATCCTTTATCAATAAAACTAAAATAAAGTGTATCGTGGATAAGGTTCTGTTGTAATAATATTGTCTTTCGTTCTTCCAGGAACATATTTATTATAAAATATACTGTTCCCAGGTTCATCCGTCAACAATATTTAATAGCTTCTTGAATATTTTAAAATCTTTTAACATTTTAATTGCAAAAAAAACACAAACAAAAGGAACACAACAAATTCACAAATGTATTTAAAACAAAAAAAAGGTTGTTGTTACCTGTAAAAGTGCCCGATCAGGTATTTTGTGTTTGTTTATACTGAGGACACCCCGAAGCCAGCGACAGGTCTGTCAGTCATTATGATTTATTATAATGTTATCATAATAATTATGATAATTTCTGACATTCCAAAATGTGTTGCCTTGAGACAAGACAAGATACCTGCTGACCTGGTCTTTCTGTGAACTCTTGTATTTGATTTAGGTTCCTACTTTATTTAATGGTGTAAAGATATGTCTTTATAAGGCAAAAAAGTAAAAGTTTGAAGCATCTGATGTTAGTGCAATTCAAGAAACCGCTTCAATATATATCTTAGAAAGTTGTAAGAAAAAATATAATTCCTGGTGACCATGTCAACCAAAAGTTGCATTAACATTATTAGTTAGAACCTGTAATGCTTGATGTTGTGATTGATTGATTGATTGTTGGTTGTTTAACGTCCAGTGGCAAATATTTCATGCATGTTCAGAACGATTGACTGATGTGTTAATATAGAGTAATATTTTGTGTTATATTTTACGTTATATTGTTTAATATTTTGCGTGTTTTCCTTGACCCATATCGTAGCCTTGGTAGGTATACCATGCTGGAATTGTCAACGATGCGAAGGTAGATTTTTACCGAGACTCTAAGCTACCCATATGGGTGTAATTTGTCAGTTAAAATACTACTGACATAGTGTGCCCAGGTAACATTGACCAATTTCTGGTGCAAAGCAACAAAGTGATGAAAATCTCCTTTTACTGGCACTAATGTGTCTATAGTGTATTGAGTTAACCTACTACTGGACATTCTTCTATTGTAGGTGCATCCGGTCAGACTGCCTGGGATGCTATTCAGGGTCAATGTTGATAACCTCGAGTTAACTTGTCTGAACTGACCACGGTCCATTCTTCAGTGAAGTAACATGGTTGTAGTGGGTTGGACATCATTTGTCCGGAGTAATTATTGTTATTTTTAAACTGATTTGAGAATTTCTTCTTTTCAATTTCAAGTATCCATGGATATAAATGAAAAGAATGAAAGTTCAGTTTAAAGTCGCTGTGTCAAGTATTACGGGAATTTAAAAGTCATTCCAAAATGTGTATTTTGTCGTATCAATAGGGTCGGATACCGTAAAAATGAACTAAGTCACATTACTTGAATATTTTAACCAGTTGACCAGTACATTGTCCGTTCAGCCATGTTTCACAAAGAAGAGGTCACCGTCAAAAATCTTATGCAGATTTAAGATTTAAAACTATCGTTTTATCATCTATTTCAGTTAACAATAGCCCAGAGTTTGATACAAACCCAAATACATTCAAGTTTTAAGAGAATAAACTCCACATTAAGAAATAAGTCAATTCGTAATTCTGGTGGCTATTTGCAGTTGGCTTCATAACTGAGACATTTATTTATTTATTTATTTATTTATTTATTTATTTATTTATTTATTTATTTATTTATTTATTTATTTATTTATTTATTTATTTTATTTTATTTTATTTTATTTATTTATTTATTTATTTATTTATTTATTTATTTATTTATTTATTTATTTATTTATTTATTTATTTATTTTATTTTATTTTATTTTATTTTACTTCTATTTTGAAAAAATAAACGGTATTAAAGATCCATCCTCAAAAGCATACGTGTCCGGTTTTATGAAAATAGTATTTGCCACACGAGCAGTAAAAATTCCGCTAGAGTTCTATATCCTATGTGGCAAATCAGTTTTAAGGTTGTTTGTCCTTTATTTTATTTACTTATATACTTATTGTTCAGTGAATATATTATGTTTATGATGACGTCTAACTTTGAATTATATTATATAATTTATTGACTTAATATACTTTCTGGTCATTGAAGAGACAACAACATGTCACCGAAAGCAGACAAAATATTTATTACGTTCAATTTCATAGTTACTTGGTTCGAAGGTTATCAACTTTACCAAATTTCACGCTGTTTTTCTAAATTTCTAGTTAATTTCAAACTGATGTTTTTATTACATCTATATTTCATAACTAGTTTTATTTTGTCCTTAAGGCCACCAGTCTAATTAATTTTGACATGATCTGTCAATGAGCTAATTACAGCAACGTACCAATATTTCTTACAACGTGGAACAGATTCAATGTCATAACAATATCTTATGTCATACAGTTGTATTGACCAGCTCTGCCATCATCTATCAATTATCGATTATAACTAATGGGGTTTCGATTGGTGATGGTCCTGTGGTCTGGTTTCTGTCCCCCATTATTCTGACCGTCATGTCAGTGTGTAATTGTATATGAAATGTGATTTCCTATGTGTGTGTGTGTGCTGCCATACCTTACGTAAAACTTGTCAGTCTCAAGATTCTCAACAGCATTACTACACCCCTCAGCGAAAATCATGTATTGACATATATATATTGATAATATATCAGATTACATTATAGTTTCCAGAGATTTATATAATTATGACAATTCATTTATTGTTTGTATCCTTAATTCATTTATAAATCATCAAAGTTAAATTACTTTTTCATAATTTATTGAATGAAAAAAGATGACACCTAAACATTTCAATACAGTTGAAGATGAGAAACATTTTCATTCGTATTGCAATAAAAACTAAAAAAAAATGCTAAAATGATTTTGTCACTATAAAACTAATAACGTTATCGTAGAATAGAATAAATAATGTTTCAATCTTTCTTTTAACAAAATTATATATATTTCGTTTATTTATTATTTGGATTTTGTGTATTTAAACAAAATATTAAGCCTTTTTTATTTACAGAATATCTTGGGAGTTTGCTTAAACTTTTAATCTGGATACGACTAATTTATAAGACTTCAGGTTCTCAATGCAATGAATACAGATTTCCCGTCTTACCTTTCCGATAAGGGAAACGTGTGACACTAAACCCCCTTTTTGTTATTGTTAATATTCAGTTCTATCCTTTTGTTTACCCCCTCCCAACCGTCATATAAAGGTTATATCACCCTTAAGTAAATCTTGACTTATCATAAAGCTTCCTGTTTACCTAGCCATTGTAAAACCTGGTTATATCCTCTGATAATGTGTCAATTTCACTGTCTATGCTGATATACAAAATAAACACCTATCTCGTGTAGGATCGACACTCTCCCTTTCCTAACAGGTCATGCCGGGATACCAACGTATGTGAACCCAGGATTAGATGTTTCCCACAAGAATTTATAACCATATCATAAATGCATGTTTTGTTTATGTAATCCTTATTTCTCTTGTCTTGTTGTGCCAACGTATCAATTTTTGTATCAACGTACGTTAATTTTTAACAAAATGAATTTCAATTTCCCCCAAATGCATCTCTTGTTTTGAAACAATAAACTTTTCTGCGGCTTTAAAATTAGGGGCTGAATCGTTTAACCCATCTAACAGAGTCCATGTCGTTTCAAAAATGAAATAAAAACACACATGCTCTATGAGTAAATAAAGGCAACAGTATAGTTTACTGCTGTTCGAAACTCATAAATCGATTGAGAAAAAAAAAAATCCGGGTTACAAACTAAAACTGAGGAAAACGCATCAAATATAAGAGGAAAACAACGACACAACAGAACTCAGCAACAGAAACACAACATTAAAATGTAACACACACAGAAACACAACATTAAAATGTAACACACACAGAAACACAACGTTAAAATGTAACACACACAGAAACACAACATTAAAATGTAACACACAACAGAAACACAACATTAAAATGAAACACACAACAGAAACACAATATTAAAATGAAACACACACATAAACGAACTATAATATAACAATGGTAATTTTCCCGACTTGGTACAGGACATTTTAAGAAAAAAAATGGTGGGTTGAACATGAAATACAACGATATTCTAAGATTTTTTCGTCGGAATCAAATTTTCTCTGAACGTGCTACATGCAAGTCAAAAGAAATATCAATTAAGAAAGAATGTATTATTTATTGAATAATATAGTGTTTAGTTGATAATAGAATTAAAAAAAAAAGACAATGAAAATAAATATATTAGTTTTTAAAAAGGCTGTAACTTGTCCGTGTAAGGATGAATGTGTAAAATAAAAAAAAACAGAAAGTCTAATAACTTTGATATAAAACCTTTTCCTCACTTTCGATTATTAATCTTCTCTTTATTCCCTTTTTTAGCGTACGGTTACAACTACGCGTATCCAAATTCTTGGATTCATTAAAAGATACAAAAACATGATATATAGAAACATATATCCCCAAGCACTGATCAAAAGCAGCGATAAAAAGTGGTAAACTTTTAACCACGCGACACACCACCTGTCCTTTATTTTTGAATAGTACATCTATTATCAAGTGTATTTCGTTATTCAACATTTTAAACTATATCGGCATTTCAAAAACCTATCTGTATGGAAGGTAAAACATAACGAGGATCAAGATTCTAGGCTGAAACTTACACCCCACTGAGTTATCTTTCCCTTATCAATAGAAGGTCATAGATTACCTGTGGGGTCAGGTGTTCTTACCCAAACTTCAAAGGAATCATCCATGAAAATGATTAGATGACCAGCAGTATATCCTTAATTTACAATCAGGTGTAAGATTGGCTTTCGTAATGTGAAATTTTTGCAAAATTATCACTAATTATGATATATAATCGTTTCCCTAATGCAAAATTCAATCTAGAAAAATGAACTGTATGTTTATATATAGATTAGACCGTTGTTTTTCCCGTTTGAATTATTGTACACTAGTAATTTTTTGGGGTCCTTTATAGCTTGCTGCTCGGTGTGAGCCAAGGCCGTGTTAAAGACCGTACCTTGATCTTTAATGGTTTTCTTATGTAAATTGTGACATGGAGAGTTGTCTCATTGGCACTCATACCACTTCTTCATATATCTATGTAGCATTGTTTGCTTTATGCTATTATTATGAACGAAATAAAACAAGTAACGAAAACTTTAGTGCTGTATACAGGGATCAAAAACATGTCCCGCAGAGAAATGCTTGACCAAGAACCGAAACAGGAAATCCTTTTAATATATTGGGTAAAAGATACAAAGGAAAGAACGGAGGAGTACTGCCGTGAAAATCAAACTGGTTTGTGAATCGATTTAATCTTCCGGGTCTGATTTTTCATTGGAACATTATCATTAGCATGATCTTGAAAATAATTCAATTAATAGATTAAATGGTCAAAAACAAAATTTACAACTTATCTTCAGGGAAGGAGTGTTGCCTTATCACGGCTATCGTGCAGGATCTACCAGTTTTATGGCGTTTATTACGCAGGTTATTTGTAACAAGGATAGATAATGCCTTTATGATAAAAAAATAAACTGCCCTAGGAAAACTAGTA
Organism: Mytilus galloprovincialis; assembly: GCF_965363235.1. Lineage (NCBI taxonomy): Eukaryota > Metazoa > Mollusca > Bivalvia > Mytilida > Mytilidae > Mytilus > Mytilus galloprovincialis. Next base: position 71,064,494 of record NC_134847.1, read on the forward strand.
TTGAACTAACTATTCAAACATCACCCGTTTTCTTAATGAAGATACCTTAATAATCACTCTTTTGATTCGTATATACATAAGGGATAATGATATAATCTTAATTAAAATGATATAAAAGTTTTAAGTAGCCGTTTTCTGTCCTTTACTTTCCATTATATACACAATTATTCTTTTACCGACGTATGTAACTCTATCAATAGAAAAAAGGACAGGAAAAGAAAAATGTAATTGAGGAAATTTTTCATTTAAATTTCTTCAAAATCCATTTATAAGGATTGCTGTTATAAGCATGATGGACATTCATAAAAGTTTGAAATAATTAAACAAAGTTGATATATATTATACTTAAATTATATGAAAGTTGTACATACAAGTACACATTGGCTTTTCCAAAACATGATTTTGAAAATGATTGTTACTAGTAAAATTTATAGCTATACTGTAGTATATTAAAGCACACATATTTATGTGGAAAAAGGTAGAAAAATAAAAAAAAAATAATCATGTATTATTCAGTCTTTATGTTAAACACTAATTTTCATATCAGTAATTTCGTGCCTTTCCCCTTTATAAAGTGAAAGACGGGAACAATATCTGAAATTTCTTCCTCATCTCTGTGAACTCGTGTAAAATAAATGATATTCATCCTCTTCTCAAAGTTTACAAAGTGTTCACTAAGAGGGCCATTGTTACAAATTAAAATGGACTAAATACTGCATACGAAATATTAAATGAAAAGCTATAATTATTTAGTTAAACAGCAGGTACATAGCTAACCTAATAAATAACACCAGCAATTGAGGCCACCCGTTGAATAAGGCTATATTATCCAATCATACTCGCCCCAGTGTTCTTATAGTCTCTCTAGTCACACCACGGGTATCGACCTTCAGGGTTCTTTTTTTCTTGAGAAAATAGGTTGACACATGCACGTAAATTACTCCAAGTAATAAGATAAACATATTTCAATAATCAAGTTAATGAAAACATTACATGATTTTATGACCAGAAAAAATATATAAAGGGAGTGAAAAAAATACGTTTCTCTGTAATCAGTTTATATTACAAGTATCAAAATCAATTCAATGATTTTTTTCTAAAGATTTGTTCTATGGAATATGACATTACTCCCGTTTACTTGGCCATTTTTTTTTTTTTGAACGTTGGTTATAATTTTGTTCTTGCTAAGCTTGTTCCGGTAGATAAATGTCATAGATATAGTCGCTAATCAATGTCTATTTATGCTTATGTTTTCAAAGATTCTAGATTAAATTTTTCATAAAATTCGAATTTAAGCTTCGAAACGAAACATTTTCCCCAATTAAATAGTTATAGCATAAATCATGAAATCCGTTAATATATTCCCTCCCTTTAGTGTCATACGATAATAAGTTCGAATTCATTCAATATGTATAAATAGTCGGCTATGGACAAACCGTGAATTAAATGCCACAGGACAGGATGTTCCAACTAAACTAAGGGTCTGTCATCACAAAAATTGTCAAATTTCGCAAGTTGTCAGGAGCTTAATTGGAATAGAAACGCCAATGTGAATAAACCCTTAAGGACAAACATAATTAAAACTGGATAATTGCTGAAGTGCGGAAGCATTGTCTGTGTAGATTTTAAATACACATTTCATTGACGCTATTCGCATATACATTTGTGTTTAAAAAAATGGTATAACCGTTCAACACAGTTAACGCAAAGAGCTGCCTTTGTTTCAAATCCGGAAAACTATCGAGGAATTAGTTAGGAAAATCTTGAATTGTAAAAAAACTATTGCGGTTTCATCAATAATTTTCTATGATTAATATAAATGTTTTATCAAAAGAGAAAATGAAGTTCTTTGCTTCAAAGATTTGCCAAACAAATTAGCCCTAAATGGTCTTGTGCAATTTATTCACATTTTAATTTCTGTGATTTGTTCATATTCTATAATTTAACCGCACAGTCATACGTTAGTTATCCATTAAATATTTAATACATTTCTTTGCTAATATGTATTTTGTCGATAAAAATTATTGCATTTATTATTTACGATAATGTATTATTATCAAATTTATTGTCGCTTTCATGGTGTATTGGTTTAAAAGCAGCTGCCTACTGATGATCAGAAATAATTAATTCGACAGGTGCCCTGTTCCGCAGATGACATATGCCTTTTAGTATTCCGTATTTACCGGAGAACCACATGTGGTCACGTGACAGTGAATGTTCTGGCATCCACATGTTCGAATTTCTATGCATTAAATTGATTTCTTTTATGGTTCTTTCTATTTATGGAAGTAGATATTCTTGAAAATCCTTCAAACTTCAATTAATAACTCATTTCAAATGTTTAAGTAGAAATTTTTCATATGATTTTCTTACTCACAATTAAGGAATAACAGTACTGTAGTTGAAGAGTTGCCACCGTCAAATCAAAATTGACGGTGGCAACTCTTCAACTACAGTACTGTTATTCCGATTCTAATGCATTACAGAAAGAAAAAATACGATAAAACTTGGAAAAATGTCTAAACTTGACAAATAAAAAAAAATCCGCGAAACTTCATGAACGATGAACGTCATAGGTAAACGTGACGTCATACAAATGAAAACTTACAAACTGGAGGTTATTACGTTATCTGTACGCTTCAAATTCAGATAAATTTACATAAAAACGGCGATTTCGAGGTAGGTGTTGTTTAATTTTTTGATTATGTAGTAGTAATCGAACATTTGTTGATTCAATCATTTCAAAATGGTTGTCCCTCCTTTGTTACGTCTGGTCAACTGTGGATTTGACGGCAACTTTTAGCCAATGAAAAAAATTGTTACATACAAATTGCATTAGAATCCCAAATTCACTCAACTGCCTGCAACCAAAGAGTTATTTATAGGACCACATATCATTTCCATCGAATATATCAAAGTATAACATTTCATGTCGATTAAACAAAAGTAACCTCCACCTTCATTTAGGACATAATTGCCAATACTAAAAAATAGCCACAAAATATTTTAAATTTATATTCATGTTGCTACCAGTCAAAGACGTTAAAGAGTTCTTATGTTGTACTGTTATACCACTTTCCCAGGTTAGGGGAGGGTTGGGATCCCGCTAACATGTTTAACCCCGCCACATTATTTATGTATGTGCCTGTCCCAAGTCAGGAACCTGTAATTCAGTGGTTGTCGTTTGTTTATGTGTTACATATTTGTTTTTCGTTATTTTTTTTTAATGTAAATAAGGCCGTTAGTTTTCTCGTTTGAATTGTTTTACATTGTCATATCGGGGCCTCTTATAGCTTACTATGCGGTATGGGCTTTGCTCATTGTTGAAGGCCGTACGGCGACCTATAGTTGTTAATGTCTGTGTCATTTTGGTCTCTTGTGGACAGTTGGCTCATTGGCAATCATACCACATCTTTTTTTTATATACACAGCCGCAATTGCGACACCAATGACGCAGTCCATAAAGATAGGCGAGAGATACCAAAGGGATATTCAAACTTCTGTAAATGGAAAGAACCATAAACTTCCGTAAATAGATAGAACCATAAACTTGCTTAAATAAAAAGAACCATAAGAAAAATGGTCCTCAAAGATAGACAAAAAAGATAAAAGGAATGTTCCGAAACTCACATTCAAGTTGATGACATCGCAAAGGCTAATTCAGAAAAAAAAACACTAAAAAACAGACAAACGTATACATTACACAAGACAAAACTAAATTAATGACTGAGCAACCAGAACCCAACATAAAAAACCGGTGGTGATATCTGGTGGTCTAAAAGGAGCAAGTTGTATGGCCCTTGAAATCCTGATGGACTGCCGCTTATCTGTATCAAAACGAATACCACTTTTAGGATAACAACTAAAAGCAATTGAAATTATATTTATATTTACAAGACAAACTATACATAATTACTTTCATTATCATATAAAAACCGAGATGTGTTATATTCATGCATGCAACACCCTCAGATGCAGTACATTCACTTGCATATCTTTGTTTTAACTATATTTCGTCTACATTAATGTCATCCTATAGTTGAGTAACTCAGTCCAAAGCTAATCCACAGACTCTTTGGGAAAATATAACACTCATGTTTATACATTTGTATATAGATATATTTTTAATTTAGTCTGAAATATTGCTCAAGAAAGTTAAACATGCAAATATGCATAAGCATTTTCTTTGCTCTCTCCTCTGTGGGATTACTCTGTGACATCGTGGCAACACCGCCTGCGCTGCGCCAAGCGCACTAAAACCACACGGTCAGCTAGGCTATAACATGGAAGTAATATTTCACTATTACTTCCATACTTCCATATTTCAATATTACTTCCATGGCAATACATAATAATAACAATAAAATTGAGAATGGAAATGGTGAATGTGTCAAAGAGACACAATAACAAGTACATATACATGTATGCTTGTATGGATGGTTTATAGTAACGTATTAGTAACGAGTTCTTGTTCTTATCTTAGGATTATCAAATAACAGCTTTAAATGCCTAGATGATGCCATATTCCATTTTTGTAAAAATATGAGAGCAAATGGATTGCAAATCTATTGACTGCTTATGTTTAAAATTGTAATATATTGTATTTCATGTATATGTACCAAGTTGTACTTTAAAATAAATTATCTATCTATAAATATCTAATGGAAGAAAAATTTGGATATGGGTTGATTCTCAACAAACACCTTTTTGTAAAGTATATACGACAGAAATTTATACACAAACATTTTTAATTGCTGGTTCAGTGTCAATCTTTGGAAGCAAGAACTAAGTAGAGTTGCAATCGTTGTAGTAGCTCCATTCTCCAGAGACTCAATAAAGATACAAAACAGGTCGATTTATTTTCTTCTAATTTTCTGCATTTGTAGTATTTTATAAAATGTTCAAATCTTTTCGGGTCATTTTCTGCATTTTCTAAAAAGAATACCATTCTTTATTCCATTTTAGATTAGCAATATACTGCCTGATCGCAGCTAGAGCCCTTATCGCTAAAACGATTAAAAATCAAGACACGTGGACAAGCAGTATAAACTGAATTTTAATTAATCCGTTTTACTAGTTAAAAAGATCAAACAGAAAAAATATCTATTCATTAACTTTCTCTTTACTAAAAAAAATGAAAGAGCTCTGTCGGAATGGAAGGCTTTGTTCCGGAATTTTAAACAACTGATGGTATCTCTTTTCAAAAGTTCATATATGGACACGTGTAATGTAATGTAATTCTCACTTGAGTAAACATAATGATCATACAAGGAAAGTATGTAAATTTAACGAAAAACCACCTGTCTGAAAACCTATACAACTTCTTTTAAATACAGCTGTATTAAAATTATATTGAAATTAATTCTGCTACTAATTCATCAGAAACAATAAAGAGACGCGTGCCGACACCTGCCTAGGGGAGTAATACCATTACAAAAAAATACGTCTGTCCTTTGACTACTGTGGCATTAAAACCATAAATAGATATTTGCTCTCGCATGCCCTTACATAGCTACAAAGATACCGACCACGCGCACTCTCACCCGGTTGACCTCATCCGTAGAAAATTATGATGAAAATAAAAAGAATACCGTTAGCCCCGCCCTGGTTCCCTATTGTTCTCAAATAAAATATGGACGTTCGCGTGCCAGTTGTTATTTTAATCAACAAACATTCTGAAACACGGTTGATGTATCGCCATTCTATATCCCAAAATGTATCGCTATGGAGTTGTACAGGACAGCTGAAGCTTTTGTTTACGCGTCGCAGCTGCCCCTCGCACGACGGTCGTGTGCACATTTAAAATCTTGTTAAAAAGAATTTTAATATGCGTTCATTGTTAATATTTATAGAGAATATAATTAAGCTTTTGATCTGTTGATAGTTTGGCCTGCTAGGGTTTCAATAGTCCAATGACACAATAGTAAATAGAGGACATCTGTATAGTCCGGACAATGACCAAATGTACCGTTATATTTACAATCTGAGAGTGGTCATTAACTTCATTTGTTATTTTTACTGATATTTACTTAAATTCTTTCATATTCTCAAAAGCCATGCTGTGTTGGTATTTGGTTACATTGCTTCTTTGTCCTGTATAAGTTTACTGTCAAACGACTATAACTTAGATCCACAAAAAAAAACTACGCAGTTCAGGGGAGGATCCAGCCATTTTCAAAAGGGGGGTCCCAACCCAGGATAAAAGGGGGTTCCACTTATTGTTCCCATACAAATGCATTGATCTAAAAAAAGGGGGGGTTCAAACCCCCGGACCCCCCCCCCCCTTTATTGGTAAAGTTATACAGAAATGTTTATGAAATATTGCATCGAAAGACATGTTAACTGAAGCAAAGAGTAATTTTTGTTTTAACTCAATACTTCACTTAACATTATTTCCATTGTGGTAAGTGTAAGAATGTCCATCTTCATATTTTGAACAGATACTAAAAATGAGGCAAACCTGTCGTGCATGCAACTTAAATTCGTCTTAATGCATTTATCATTTGGCCACGCGTTCAAAAATACGCATTCGAGTTGTTACATCAATTACCTGTAACATTGTGAGTTTTAGTGGATTGGAACAATGAATTAAGAGGTAATTGGTCTTGGACATTACATTCCTTGGTCAAATTTCAGTCTCTGAAAAAAAATTCATCATATAGATACGCGGATTGAAATTTTGTACGCCAGACGCGCGTTTCGATTTAAAAAAATCATCAGTGATCTCTAATAAATAAAACTTGAAAAGGCCAAATAGTGAAATTATTAAACGTTCTTATATCATCTTATTTTCTATAACGTAAGCATTTTAACATTCACAAGATTGCTTAGGACAGTTAATTAACCACATTTTTCTGTAGTTTTAAAAATTATGCAATCTTTCCCTCAAAAATGTCACCACTTAATAAAGACAAACTAATTCTAATATAATTCTACTTTTTCTATAGCTTTGACAATTGTACTCGATTCCTTAAAAACCTCTCCAATTCGTTACTCTTTGCGACTTAAGTTTAATCTTTAAAGTGGTAAATCAGATTATTGCGAAACTTGATAGAAATGTGAATTTTACATAATCGTTCCCAGAGATTGTAATGAACCAGTCATTCATCAAAATCATTGGTTATTACAGTAGTTAACTTAAAATCGGCTTAACATTAGAGGCTTACAGATTTCCCGGATTAAGATGTTAAGTGAAATGTTTTACAACCGCCTTGAAATGGTGTACAGACTACAATAAGCAGCCTACAATAAGTACATATAGGTGTGTACGATTTTGTGTGAAATGTTTTTACAATGGTCAGCAAAACGTAGACGATCAAGGACCTTTTACCACCTTGCCAAGCCTAAACACTAATCCCGAAATCTCTGAACTTTTCTATGAGTCAAAAGGCAAATAGTTAACAAATATTTCCAAAGCCATTTGTCCTTCAGCATAAAAAAATAAAAATATGACGTTCGGGTTTGTAGAATGTTAATGTTCAGTGATATGAAAAATTTAGGTTCAAATATTGTATTTAAAATATAAGAATTGCTTTATTTGTCACGATGAACAATACAAGTAAGTATCTCTACAGGTTGTCCTGACTTTTGGACAGGAGTATACTTATCTACTACAAACTTATCCTCTCTAAAACTATTCACCTCATGGTAAAGAAACTACCACCTCCCCCATAATCGCATAGAAAACTAACTACTAGTATACCACGTAGCTAACAAGCACTAGAACGAATATTTATATAAAACACATACACGTATGGTAATAAGAGTCTGTTAAAGATTTCTTCATCTGATTGAGTCTTTGAAAAAATCGTAACTTCATGTATGCACTGATGGCGAAAAAGAGGGGTTAATAATGGTGACACTTGCATTTTCGTTCCAATCTTGCAATATAATTCTTTCCTCTAGTTCTTTTAGTAGCATTGTTTTCACGACTTCGTACTGCTGTTCAGAAATAGGTATCAATGGACACCGAATCCGGTCGCTCTGAATTTCAGCCTTTGAAGTAATCTTTAAGAGGAAAGTTAATTGAGGAAATTGTAAATCAAAATGCCAACGTATGGACGAAAAGCAAAATGGTTATACAAGAACTTCGACAACCTTTTTTCCGAAACCATAAAATTTGTATACATCAATCAAGACAAAATTAAAAGAAAATATATTCAGTCCGTTTCGGGCTTGAAATTTTAATTTATAACAAAATTGTACTAATGACCAACCAGATGGCTGATGAGGAAGATGACCGGAAACGGTCATTACGATTCAAGTACAACTTCAAGTATATCGAAGAAAAATAAGTCATTTGATAAAACATGATAAAGATAGACTAAATATCTTCACAAATTTTCTAACAATCCATCATAAACGATTATTATCGGAATCCAAATTGTTCCAAAGGACCATGGACTCTTAAGGGTATATGCATGCTTGACAATTTCTTCCCCGGTTGATAAGCCTTTGACTTGATAGACAAGGTCTTATGTTTTCAATCGCTCAATTGTTTTAAGTCCGGTTGGAAACGGGAGGTAGCATCAAACCCATCTTCGCTTTCATGCAGATCGGATGCAGGATCGTAACCATTTGCGATCGAAAATGAGGACTGAGGGATCAGTATGTAAAACCATGGAAGTATTATATTGACAATATAATACTACCATGGTCAAACATAAGACCGAAAGGAATAACATTTTGAAACACAAATTTTTACATGCATTATTTGAATATTTTGAATTTCGATATGACTGGCACGTGCACTTGGAAAATTTGATATGATGCATAATAAACTACGAAATTCTTTTTACAGTGAAATATATATATTATTTGCTTACTGCATTGTATGCACTGCAAATTAAAGTTTAAGATATGTATTTATCGTTTTTAAAAAATACTATAGAAGCAAGAATTCAACATCCTTGCAAATGTACTGATTATTTTCATAGAACAGATCTATAAATATGAATCCATTTTTAACCACACGAAAACATCATTACCTTTATTCTTATCCTTCCATTTGACTTTAGTTGGATTTGTCATCTAGGTAACGTAAAGTAAAATCAATCAATCATTTAGTCGTTTCTGTATGAATGTGTTTTAATACATGTCTGCAGCATTTCGATAATGATAATAGGCAAAAGAGTGTGTTGCACAAATTTTAGTACTTAAAATAGCTGTTATTCAGTTCGCAAATACTCGCGATGCAGTCGTTAAAGTTATGAGTATAGTAAAATCACCGATCTTAATTTATAAGATTGACACTAGTATGTATATTTTAGATAGCAAAACACTTTACTACGAGTCAGTTATAAAATAATCTACCCTTAACCTGTAGACGTCTCAATATACTAAAAACATGCACCTCAAGTGCAGTATATTTGCCATTCAATTCAATCTGAACAATAATCTATAAGGTTTTATTCAGACATTGGTTGGTGTATTGGCGATATATCTCCGATTTACAGCATACAGTTAGTTTTTTGTACGTTTAATCTTAGTGCCAAGATGAAGCTCCATTCTTTTTGCCATTGTAAAGTTTTCAGCTTTCTTTCTGTTCCTGTTTTTCTTTTGTTTACTTTTAAGATTTTATTTGACACAGATACATGTGCAACAAGAGGTCAAGTAGAACCCTCAAGTTTGTAACAGACTTTGCGATATATAATGTAAGAACTAGCTTATAGATGAAGTCTGTATAGTGACATAATATAGTTGCCTATATCCATGCCATTTGAAGTTGGGCGGATAAATATCTACAGTTTCTTATTTTCCTATCATTTGTTTACCACACTCAAGAGACATGTGGGTGTATTCTCTACAGTGTGTTTTATTTATGTTGAAAAGTTGAATAGTGTACGAATATCAAGAATAGTCAGTTCTCCTGTTGTTCAACTTCAAAATATATGATAATCAAAAGAAGCCACCAAACAAAGTAAACTAGTAAATAAAGAGGAAAGGTCAACCAACTTCAGACAAATTGCGTTGGGATGTGATTCATTCAAAAACTATCACAGTGACGGAAGAACGAGTTCGTGTGACTGGTTGACAGATTAATTGTTGTAATGTCCAGTGGCCAGTATTTCATACTTCTTCAATTCTTCAAGAGGAGCCATTGTTCTACATAAGAACTATCCTGTGAAGTATTTCAAATTTGTTGAAATATTAAATATTAAACGCTTGATTGAGCAGCAACTACTAACAAAATCATGTGACACTGACAAGACGTTCTGATCATGTTTATATGGTTTGACGAAACAAGCATTCTCATTGGCATGATTGGGTTGAACTTGGAGTCAAAGTTGTAATCTGGTATGGAAGCAAGACAAAATAACTAAGATTTCTACGTTCTTGAGTGGAGGTTCGTTTCATTAGAAATCAATACCACATTCTCTTTTTGTTATATTCATGTTTATAAATAAACAAAAACAAGTAATCAATGTTCAATCTGATTTTATTACATCTCTGTACTAAATCAGAATTGTAAAAATTCACGGCAGAAAGAAACAACATTCATCTCAATCCCGTGACCATTCCATTCATTCATTCTGTGTTACCTATCACCCCTCCATCACTGGTACTAACAACCTAATAAGTACATAAGTACTCAACATTCTATTTTTACACTCCAGTATAGTACATTATTACACAAACAGTGACTTAAACAAACGAAAATAGACCATGTTATCAAGAAACAATGGTCCCGAAAAATTTAAAGTTTGAAATCTAAACTTATTTTGCACTTTACAAAAATTTGGTCCTTTTACATGATTTCAACATTTTATTTTGTTTTCTCAAAATTTTATGTGTAATCTTGGACCAAATTATAGTGTATAGGCACTCTAATTTTCTCTCACAAGTCACTAGTTATAGTCTATAAATAAGCCACGCTGGATTATAACTCATTTTCTCATTTTATTAAATAACAAATTTCATTCATCAGTTTTACACATGATTCATAAAGTAGTTTGGTACATTTATCACAGTTATTTTATTTTACTTAATGAAAGACTATCTCCTATTGCCTTTGTTTAGGTTCTAATACTGCCCTAACCTTTAAGATTATCAGATCTTGTCCAATTTATGAGATGCCTATAGGTACAAAAAAGTACCTACACTGCCCTATTTAAAATCACAAAATATGACATTTTATCTGACAATCTCTTGAATCAGAAGTTTGCAAAAATAAAAAAATAAGATATTCAGACAAATTAAAATCATACATTTTGTACAAATTGTTATCACATGCAAAATAAATTAAGTATCCTTGAAAGTTTATCTCTGACAGAGGTAGAAAAAGCATTATTTTAACACAACTTATTTATTTTCAGAGAAGTACTCTATTCAGAGGTAGATATTCTATTAATCTACCACAAACTGTTCAAACTAGAAAAAATATGGTCCCTGTTTTCTTTTAAAATAACATGAATAAAAGTGACAAAAAAGACATTATATCTCCTTAAAACATAAAGAAATATGAATACCCTTCATAAATGACTGTTACATTTTTATAACAATGGCACTTAATGCAATTTGAGAATTTATTCCAGAGACATATTCATTTTAGAAAGAATAAATAAATAAAAAATATCATTTCAACTTGGTTGAAATATTTTTAACTTAATATATGATTTTTGAACACATTAGTAATTTGTGACTAAAGCACACTAAAAGATGATTTTATAATAAATAATGATACTTTCTACTCTACATTCGTTATTTAAGGTATTATTTTAACCCTCTTTCTTAGTTTTGCTTACTAGGGGCAGATAACCCCTTGGTCTTTTACCACAATCCAGCAATGACATGCATCAGTGATTTATTCCAAATTCAAACCAATAATTTGATAGCACTATTACAATTTGGAATAAAACTTAAACATCAATCACTACAATTCATGTGAAAAAATATATATAAAAATTTTCTTTTCATTTTGTGCATATTTTGAAAATTCAGCACCATTTCGTTTAAATGAACATGGAGTGTTAATGTCTGATGAGGATGCATTTTGAACATTTAAGTGGATTGTGACAAACACTTGTACATATCTTCAACATAATAAATGGGTTTAACAAATAATAAACAGCATTAACAATAAAAACATCAACAATTACACCCTTTCCTACATATCAGAGAAAGTTGACAATTCACCGACTGAAACCGAAATATATTAAAGTTTTGAACACATATGACTCTAATTTCAGCGGGTATATCGTCCTTTGCTAACTAACACCTGAATTCTTTGAACAGCAACACTCTGTCGGATATGGCAAAGGGGGACCGAAACACTATACATAAAAATCTCTCATAAAAAGTTTAAATGCAGCAGACTTGGCAGCGTTTGGATTAATAAATTTTAGAGTCCGAACTCTCAGAAAACAATATCCTGAACATCTGTGGGTGTTGTTGGTTGGCCTTCTATATGGTCTCTATTTGAATGATAGTCTGTTTTTGATGAATTTGTTTCTTGCATGTTGTCAACGTTCGATAAATTTGATGCTAATGTTTGTTCTATCTGCTCTTGACACGATCGTAAACAGTCCTGAAAAAATAAGAGAACAAAAATTCAACAAATTGTAAGAATTACGCTGACACTAATAAAAGTATAAATAATTATTCAAAGTTTTAATTAGAGGCGACTTCATGTTGTTTTAGAACTACCACCCGATTTTATCATCCCAGTGTCACTCAGACAATGTCATGGGAATCCAAATTTGATTAAATCCGCTCTAGATAAGAAGCAATAGGGGGCACACTCCGTAAAACAAAATACCTTTATCACACCTATTGTCCAATACAATTTAATTAATCAAGTAATTTAGAAAGAGGCTTTAAATTGTACAGGTGTTAAATAGTATATTGTAAAGACTAATATTTGCTACAAATAAATTCCAAGCCGTGTCCACTGACCCAAGCCGATCATAAAACACGTTACGGCTAATCCCCAGATATCCGATAATCCTCAATTTACTTCTTTAATAAATTATAAACCTAAGATAGGTAAAGTGCTTACAATATCTATTCCTAAAATTTGATGCAGGTTTCCCAATAATTTATGACTTGAAGATTTTAACAGTCCATGTGCTGCTGCTCCAAGACTTCCGGCGGCTATCATTGATGGAGGATACATCATAAACTTACAGTCTGAAAGAGAATACAAATCATAAATATTTGGAAGGCAGCTGCTATACAGTATAGGAAATGAAATCGGATTCTAAATCTACTCTGAAAACAGTTTTGTTTTATTAAGAAAACAGAGTTGCCGAGATTTAAACTTTTACTGATGAACAAACTTCATTATTTTACATGATTCGATTGCACTGCTCTAATACTAAAATTCTATAAGCGTTTAAAACGTGTCATTGAATTCCTAAAACTGAGATAAACTCAATGCTGATATATAATGATAGTTACCTTTTGAACATAAGGCAATAAATATCTGTGCATGTCTTTTTATTGAATTTCGGAGGTCCGTTTCCATTGGTATCCGACTTAAAATTTGTTCCAAGAAGTCGTGAGGTGTGATGGCTGACAAGTCCCATTTCAATTTGTTCAATACTAATAATTCCATTGTCTGAAAAAAAAGAGAAATATAATAAGGAAACTTCATCACTAAACAATAAAAATAATTCGGTATGTGTGTTATGTCTGTGGAATGTTGTTTAGTTGTCTGTAATATACATATTACCTTGAGGCCAAATGATAGTTAATCTAAGGTGAAAATCACGTAATTCTTTCATTCGTCAGAATTTCATTTTAAGGTAGATTCATGGTATACCGCCATCTTGGATTGAACAATCACAGTAAAAAATCGGTCTAGTTATTTGCCTAAATCTGCAAATTTGAAGACAGATTTGCAATTTAATGGTTATACTGTTTAATAATATAAAGAAAACTTGGCAATTTATTGTATAATCCAAAATATTTAAACAAATATCAATTGTCTTGCTTTTATAATCATTTTTTTCAAACGAGTCATTTAAGGGAAGATAACTCTTTTAGTACAAAAATTATACTGGACAGATAGGGAATTTTTTTCTTTTTACTTGTAGCAAAAAAACAAGTTCGGTGACACCATTTTTTCTTTTTGTTTTCTTAAAACATATTACAAAACCTATCTTTTCACAATTTATTTCAAAATTTTATCTCATAGATTTTTTTTTATGCACACAAATGTGTTTTTCCATGAACAATCTAACCAAATTTAGGCAATTTTTAACGACTCATAGCTTGAAAAATAGCACGGTGACCACTCCTTTTTATTATATTTTTGAAAAGAGCATATTAAAATCTTCATTCTGGCTAAAAATAAGAAAATTCTGTCTCAAAAAATATTTACTTATGATCTACCTTAATAAACTACACAAAACTATTTAACTTCGCTATCTATCTTCGACAATGAATTTTTATGACGTCAATTATTTTAACTTTATTCTAAAAATCGTACAACTACTATCTAAAGTTGATTTTTTTGTTGTGAAAAAGGGGGGGGGGGGGGGGTTAACGAATTTGAATCATAAAAATTCCACTTGAATATTTTTAAATGATCGAAATTGCTGTATTGACATTTTTGTGAAAACCTTTAATTTTCTTACTGGGGTACCAATCAGGTGAAATATACTAGTAAACCAGTTCTCAAAAGTCGTATCGATCTCTGATAAATGTTGGTAATAAGATAAATGAATTATAGAACCTATACATACCATTAAATCTTCTAGTGTGACAGAATTATCTGTATACACAACCAATTTCTCAGCCGTTAATGGATTTGTCTCTTTTAATTTTGATGCCAGAAACATTGAAACTGCTCCTAAAAGTTGAAGTCTTGTTCTTGGAATATCTACCACTGACATAAAACGATCTATATAGTTCATTGCTAAAGGAAATACTTCTTCTTCACACTGTTGTTCTTCACATACCTGAAGCAAAAATAAAAAAAACTCAATAAGCATTCCATTTTTTTTTCAAAACTAAAAAGATATCGTTCAATTGTGTAGCTTTAGTTTCAAAAGTGGTTAACAAGTATGTCCAGTGAACAACATTACACTGTTTAAGGTTCTCAATATCTGATTTAACATCAAGATCGAAAAATATTAACTTATATCAAATTTTATAATATTAGTAATGAACAATATATAAAATAAGATGCTCTTTTACTATTTTAGTTTTCACAATGTTACTTATATTATTAGTAATAAGTAAAGGGCGGCTGATTACAGTTTCATTTTTGGAACAGACCCAGAGTTGATCAAGGTTGCCGACGATTGAATACGCTTCTTCCTGGATATGTATGATTCAATGAGTGAAATAAAATAAAAATGATAAAATAATTCAAGAAAAATTCAGATTGGATGAAGTCGACCCATATGCGTAACTTATACACTGCGCAGAATCAAATATCTAAACCTTTGTCACCGATATAGAACAACTTACATGCATGCAGAAAATATTGAAAAAAATCAAATAAAATAGAAAAACACAACTTTTTCAGCGGAAACGTATTGAAAAGTGACCAGTGCAAGTGACAGGTATAAAATTACAATTTTGAATGAATTAAAATCAAAAGAAATCCGACTTCAAACGACAATATTGCATATACAAGGCTCATAAAGTAACCTATAAAAGTTGACACAGAAAATTTATATGTAAAGTTATTGTTACATCCAATTCACTCGCATTTGGTACCAATCTGTTCAGGAATCTTAACGCCAGGTTATGGAGGGATTTTTGTTAACCAAAGACCAGTAGATGCAGAGTTATTGGGTGAAGAATGGAAGGGGTGTATAAAAAATATTGAAAACCGCCATTTTGTTACCGACATTCCTGAAAACCGGCTTTCCCAGCGTTAAATAAAGACATTATATTAGAATTTATTTACTTTAAGGAACATTTAGTGTGATATGAACGTTAATTAAACAATAATGTAAATTTCAATTATTGCTTTGCATGCATTTTTGACCATTTTTTTGACGACGTGTCAGCTGCACACCTCGTGTTGCATAATGAACAATGAATGAACTTTATTATAAATAATTTTAAAAATATTGTAAACAAGTAGATAATTACCTCTAACATCCATTCTGCAACCATTTTCCTCATGTATGGTTTAATGTCTGATTGAACACATTTAAAATAACTTGCTGATGGCTGATATTTGTCTTCTGTAGCAAGTAAATTGTGCAAAACTCTGTCATCTTTTAACAGTACTGGATCTTCGTACGCTCTTTTTAAAGATTCAGCCTCACAACACATCAAATCCATTATTATTGCAAATAAATTTTGTAAGTTACAATTAATAATGATATCGAACTAAAACGCACAGAAAATAAATAAGTAAATAAATAATATCCTCCGGATGAAATGAACAAGTGACACAATGTATTTATATGACTTTCGTTTGGCCGAATGCTGCACTGACTGTTATCTTTGAACTTCCAACAATGAATGAATGAGTTGGTGTGTCCTTCTCTCTTATATGCTCCAAGGTGCTCAACGGCCAACAATCTGATAGTCTAGGGAGCTGTGATTATATACCACCCCCGGTCACACTGTGAAATCCTATTCATTTACTCAACTATGTAGCACTTGTCACTCATATACGCATGCGTGAAATTGATACCTTGGGAGATTTTAACACAAAGAATTACAATTAGTCTGACTTTGCATCAGTTTTGTAAAATTATGAGACAATTCATATTGCATCAAAATTTTAATTAAGCTTTTGACAATTCAGAATTAATACAATACAATTATTAGACGTAAATAAAGCAAAATTAAACTTTCTTACTTGACATGCATATTCAGAAGTGGGTAGGCCAATCTCGTGATTGACAGATACCTTTGGAACAAAGAAAATGTAAGTCAGTTTGAGGTTATAGGCATCGTGGATATGACACTCGATTCTTTTGAACAAAAAAAGAGATAAATAAACCTAAAAGCCTTCCAAAAGTTTATTATTTGTTGACAAATATAGCAGGAAAAAAATATGAAAAAAAAACATGGTAGAGGCATAGATGAAGTTAAGACTGATAAGAAAGTATAAATTTATACATTTATTTATTGAAAATAAATATTAATATTTAGAAAAAAAATATAATTAATAAATTGAAGGATAGGACAGAAAACATTTAATATTGAAGAAATAAAATTAAATGAAAATTAAAAAATATAAGGTTACCTAGCTAAATTTCTATTATTAGAAACTAGATTAGGTCGAGAAAAAAAATCAATACACCTATAAATTCCATACAGAAAACGAAGAGAGCTACCTGAATTCTTGACGATATTTTATTGGGTGTCCAGATCAACTTGTCACGCCCTCCCGCATTCGCGTGCCGGTATTATTTTTTTTTACTACTTACGATTATGCAAGATTAGAAGAAATTGACAGTATAATGATATTATCTGTTTTTCCTATTACATAAGCCTTAGGATAGATCAACTGTTAAGAAATTAATTAATTGGTCGTATGCAAATATAATTGAATCCCGTATAAACAGCATAATAGAAATGATAAAATGCGTTTCAATAATTAATAATAGAAATGTGATAAGTGATAATTGAAGTGCAAGAGAAAAAAAAAAGAAAAAACTACGATGAACACTAAAAAAAAATCAAAAGAAAAAAAAGTATAAATTACCGAATACCTTTATTAATCAAAGTTGTGTTGAACCATTAGACAGTTACGAAAATACCCGCATAGAGATGATAGATAGTTTTATCATTTCAATTTTTGAATTCTTGATTGGAAAAAATACCAAGAATAGACCGACGGTTAACCTACCATGTAGAATAGCTGCATCTTCTTTAGAATGTCAAGGGTAAACAAAACAGAGTTTAAATTCTACTCATTTGATTTAAATATGAAGCTTCTTTATTTTGTATAACCAACTTTTAATACTCCTAAATAATTATATATTTATCAGTCTCTTTTTGTTGTCATTTATCACAACTGAAAATAAGTTTTCCTATTTCATTTCATATATTCTCTACTTGTGATTTCATCCTTATTACCTTTACATACTCAAACATCATTAGAAATTTACATTTTTGTTACGTATTTAAATAGAATTTAGAGATATAACATACATTAATATGTCAGATGTACGCAAAAGAGTCCATTTACAATGAATTTTCATTATTTGTTAAGTGAACTTCCATCGGTATGTCTATGCGCAGCATAAGGGAGACAAATCCTACTGGATTTGTAAAATGTTGCCAGGCAACAGTTATTTACCTTGATAAACAAACACGATTGAATTTGTACTTTCAATATGAAATGGAAACATGACTTTGCACTTGTACTTAAAAAAAATTGACACAAGGTCCAAATTTAGAGCAATTCTTTTGTCAAAAGTTACTCAACCTATTTAGTAGTAGTCCAATAATATATCAAAATATTGGTAAATTTGAGGCATATTAATTACGACTGAATAACTGTTGTTGTTATTATTGTTATTATTTTTAATTTGCTCCGTGACAATCGTTTCCATTTAATTTTTTTAAACAAGGGCACTCAATCCGTTTCAATTTCAATCCCCCGCAATGCATTTTTTTTTATTGAATTTAAAAAAAGAACGAAATTTGATTACTAGGTTTTTGTTAAACATTTTTATTTAGTGACAAGAAAAGACAAGATCCATTATTCAGTTACAATATCTCTTAATCTTCAAATATGAAGACATATTTTTCTCGCTTTGACCAACTTTCCAGTTTTATTTATAGATTGGCCAAGCAGTTCCATTAAACTTATAAATTTTGTTTTGTTTTTCATTCTTTACCACGACAAAGTCTAAGTGCACTTTTGTAATATTTCTATCTGAAAACGGTATATTTGTAAACTTAGAAATGAAAAAAAAAAATACATATTTGTTCTGTACGACTCAAGTCAATCTATAAAGTCTTTTTACTATAGTTTTAATGACTACATATTTTCATCGTAATTCTTTAAGATATTCTTTATGAAAGAGTCAAGTTTTGAAAAATGCCAACTAATATGACGACACATTAAACAATCAGGGACACATTAAACAATCAGGGACACTACACACCGCGGCTGCGTGTTGAAGAAGAACTATTGGAAATTTTTACATTTTTTTTGTAAAATTTTGCATCGATATAGACATCCATATTGAAATGCATTTGCGTCATAAATCTACCCTTTTCTTGCAAAATTTTTGGTTTTCTGATGACCTTTCCTGAATTCGCTCTCACAAATTTTTGAAATAAGCTTGTCAAATGAAATTAAAGAGGACTGAGGCCCACAATGACTCGATAATCTTTCCAACATTAAGATGAATGTGAATGTGTTATCTCATTAAAATTATGAAGACAAACTTTAAGAACGGAAGACAAAGATCCAAAAAGAGTAGGGAAAATGGCGACATATTAAAGAGGAGTTCGGGTTATCTGAACAACATTTATATTAAACATGTATTTTGAGACAAGTTGTATGTATCAAGCATTAACTCTTCATATTGCAGCATCCCAAAATTGCAGTCTTTAATTCGATTCAGCGGCGAGTTTCAAATCAACAAATATCTATGATCTTTCTTTTATTTTCATTCTTGAAGTATGATGCTAAACAAGAAAGAAAAGGAAAACGCGTTTCCCCGTTCCATAAATGAAATGTGTTCCTTCCCCATTAAAACAAGCCACGCTTTTCTATAAATGTGTTCTTTTACCACTTAAACTGGCCCTGTTCGTCCAACCTAGACAATGAGTAATAAACTTGAAACTATTGGGCTTGTCCGTGAATAATTGATTATGTTTCTGAACTTAAAACACCCCGTTTAGATTCGTGCAATGAAAGTAGACCCGTGTACGATAATCTGTCTATCAATACTGTCGAAGTTTTATGGTATTTTGGAAACAAATCAAACATAAGTATGTTAGCAGAGTACTTGTTACTTATGCAGTTGAATTTGAATTATGCACGGCAAGCAAACAGTTGGATTTTCGTACAATAATGATACGGCGAAGTTCGGGTGCAAAAAATCATTGGAATTTGATAAAATGAGGTCATGATCAATAGTATCAATACATCGTATTTGAATAACGTCTAGCTCAATGATTTATATATTACCTATGTACGTCATTTCTTATCTAGTTATTTGTCCACATATGGTCATTAAGTCATATCTCGAAAATTTTCTATAAGTAAAAGCCGAATCGGAACAATGCGATAAAAGCGACTCCTTATAGACTGTAATATAATTTCTACCAATAGGACATCTTATCGGCGTTATTGTGGGGTAGAATAACCAATAATAGAGTTCAAAATTATGATAAGATTCCAGATTTATAAAATAATCCATGATTTATGGCTATTTTAGACCGAAAGTTAATATGTGTACATATTTCCAGTTCAGACCAGACAAAAGAGGAAACATCGTCTAATTTAGAAACATGAAGCAAAATTGAACAAAGCAAAGCAAGTACCGTGTAACCTGCCATCATGCAATTGCACCTATTGGTGTTCTATAGTACGTTACACACCAACTCTCTCACACAAATCTATACATGAATCAAATGACATATTCTTAGATATATTGATGTACTGCGGTTATAATGCTTCTTCGTGTAAGCCTTTTGGCTGAACTTGAAATGAAAAAAAGCTTTTCGCCAAACTTCTACTTCTGTTTAAAATCATTATTAAGAAACCATATTCCAGTTTTCATCAATGTATGTAACAATCGGACGTAACATATATGCAGGAATAAAACAACACACGTCAGTACTATGTACATGCATGGTACTTAAAGCTAAATATACAACCTGGTTGAAGCCGACACTTGATTCTGAATAAGTCATAAAACTGAACAAGTAGAGACAAATACCCAAACCAGACACTCTAATTTTACAGTCATATATGTCTGAGTTAGCAAAGACGACCAAAGACGACACAATCGGTGTATGCATGTATCGCTGACTATACAGTATTGGGTTTGCTCATTTTCCAAGGCCATACTGAGACCTAAAGTTGCTTATAACAACGTCATTTGGTCTCTTGTGGATAGCAATCTCATTGGCTATCATACCACATCTTCTTATTTCTATAGTTAAAGAAAAGCCTTTTCTTGTTTCGCTTTGGCGCTGTCAGTGGTCAGTCTAATTTTGACAAATGAGTTTGAATGATTCTTTGGTCTTTTTTCATGCTAAAGGGACATTTAATTAGTCGAAAAATAAACTGACAATGCCATAGGAAAACATGAAAAGGATTAACAGACAAACAACTGTACACAAAACATAATATAGAAAATTTATGACTGAGCAACACAAACTCTCTCAGGTATCAGGTGCTTCGGAAGGGTCAACAGATACTACTTTACACGTGGCACCTGTAATGTTGCTCGACGAGTGATAACGAGATATTACGGGAAAAAAAACCTACACCAGATGACATGCAATACCAACGAATCAAGATAATAAGAAACATGTATCTGATAGACAAAAGCTAATATGTATCGACAACGTAAGACAATAAGATATATCCATCGATGACACAAGAGAATTATAAGACACATGTATCGATGACACAAGATATAATAAGACACATGAATCGATGACACAAGATATAATAAGACACATGAATCGATGACAAAAGATATGATAAGACACGTGAATCGATGACACGATATACGATGACACAATTAGATATCATTAGACACTTGTATCGATGACACAATTAGATATAATAAGACACTTGTATCGATGACACAAAATATATTAAGAGAACACATGCAAGAAAATAAGACATCTCTATCGATGACACAACAGAATAAGATTTAAGTATCGATGAAACAAGATATAATAAGACAACAAGAGAATAAGACTCATTTATCGATGTAATAAAAAAAAATCAGACACCTGTATTGACAACACAAGAGAATCTGACACATTTATGGATAAGACAGAGAGTATACTGTTTACTGAAAGATACAGTAAATAGCAAAGTTTTCCACATACAGAAATAGCGATGACAAGCACTAAGGACTTGCTACTTGAAACATCATAAAAAGATATGGTGAAACAAAGCATAAAAATTTTATGATTTTGAGGTACGTCACAACTCTGAAAATTTCTACCAAACTTTGATTTACTCCAACGAAATATGTAGGCTAATACCAAACAAAATTTCTTAGTCCAGAGAAAGAAACATAAATGATGTCCTCGTGGTTTATCTCATGTACAATCAGTCTCTGTTGTCTCAATGGACGGTCTCCAATAACAGGCGTGAAGGTCACAGCAAATACGGACAAAGACCTTAATGATAGCGAACATTCTATATTTAAACAAACCGAACCCTTATTTGTTCAGAAATATATAGGTAGTATAACCCGGATTGTTTTGGATATTTTATTGCGTATGATTCATTGGCCCAATCAAATGTTGAATATGTCTCAAGATTCTTATTTCTCAGTAATTCCGACGATGTATTACTTTACACAATTTTATCCCCCTTATATATGTGTACAATTTCCTATAATCGGTTCCTTTGAACATTGGTTCAGAAGAATAAAGGACCGTCGTCATTGTTAATGTGGAGAGAAGATGACAAACACGGAACCGGTGATTCTATGTCAGTGAATACAAATATTTCTGTGTATATTTTAAAAATGAAAGCTTTGCTTTCATTTAAAATAGGAAGATAGAACTGTTGTCTTATATAGAACGTAAACGATATCTTACAATGCTTATAAAATAAAAATCTTTACGAACGACCAAATAGTAACCAAAAAGAAATTGTAGTGGGAGAAACAGAACATGGAAGTTAACAAAACTTTCAAATATATGTACCTACTTTCATCAGTGACCTTTGGCCCAATATAAACTTAAAATAGACAATTTATTATCATAAGAAGGTCTTAAACTATACCTTTAAAAAGGTTAATATCAAATAAATTTTGCTTACTGTATGAATAATTTAGCTATTAATGTGTGTAGCCATGCAAAATTGTGTATTGCCGAATGATTCAGTAGTAGGTTTATACATTTCAAATAACGTTATTTAATAAAAATGATTAACATAAATAGCTTTGATATATATATTTAAATGGTTATAACGGAATACTTGTAACTGCTCAGCGAAAAACGAAACTGAGGGCGTATCTTAGTTGACCTCGACCACATTCACATGTAAAATGAATTTCAGTAGCATGGGAATGCATTATAAACCTGTTACACATTTCATTTTACATGTTCATGAGAATGTGAACGATATACACTGGTTATTCAACCGTATATTTCACTATTCTTTACGGAAGCGTATTAGCGCCACACATTTTTTTTTTTATTTTTCTTCCTATGTTTGCGTTATAACGCAAACCTTTGCGTTGTAACGCAAACCTTTGCGATATAACGCAAACCTTTGCGATATCTTTTATAACGCAAACATCTTTATTTCAATTATTCATTAAGTTTTGTATATATGTCCGTCTGTCATTCATTTCGGATGTAATTTACTAGTAGATAAAAAAAAGAAACATACATACAAGGCCAAATCATTATAATAAATATGCATAGGAATAATGGAATAATTGAAGTGCAATTATACATAAATTAAGACTGATTTGTGCATCAGAAAAGTATATAATTTAACAAGAAAATAGATATAGTTTAGTATTTAGTCATATTCAAATTGAAAGATCAAAAATAATGTCATACAATTGTGAAACCCCCAAGTCAAATAGACAAAATGATCTTTCTGCTTTAAAATGAATTATTAATAAGGAAACATTTTTTTTAAATCTCAGAATATGATCAAGATTCTTTGATAGAAAGTCATTGAATTTTCATTTCAATATAATGAAGTATTTTTAAGATGCTTGTGTAGCAATTTGAATAGAGAGAACATAATTTTATTAATAAAACATCTTCATTCTATACATTTATTGCCAAAGGGTAGCTTGTTTGAATGTAACCTACTTTACACAGTTCTCAAACGAGAGCTTACTTTGGAAGTATATTTATATTCGGTTATAGCTATATTAGCAGAGTTGATTTTTTTCTTAGGTATAACCTCAATTTACTCAATTTTCTTTGTAATATATATACTAGTAGTAACTTGAATATCGTTTTTGGGGACCTTTATAGTTTGTTGTTTAGTGTGAGCCAATGCTCCGTGTTGAAGACCGTAATTCGGCCTATGATGGTTTACTTTTACGAATAGTGACTTAGATGGAGAGTTTTCTTATTGGCACTCATACCACATCTTCTTATATTATTCTGCTCATTATTAGTCATTGATATGATCTAATTATTCAAGCAGTTTACTTTGCAATTACTACAAAGGTGATAAATTTTATTATATACAGCCTCCTCCATTGTTTCCTTTGAATCTTAAATAAGAAATAAGATAAAACAAATGTTTGCGTTATAACGCTAAGGTTTGCGTTTAACGCAAAGGTTTGCGTTATATCGCAAAGGTTTGCGTTATAACGCAAAGGTTTGCGTTGTAACGCAAAAGGTTTGCGTTATAACGCAAAGGTTTGCGTTATATCGCAAAGGTTTGCGTTATAACGCAAAGGTTTGCGTTGTAACGCAAACATAGGAAGAAAAATAAAAAAAAAAATGTGTGGCGCTAATACGCTTCCGTAATTCTTCCCAATAATTACTAATTCAATCGGCCAATTTAGAACCCCTTTTAGGGTGTTTGCTTAAAAAATACATTCTCAACTATTATCTAACAGGTCCAAAACTGCATGTTAAAGTTGATTCAGAACTTTAAATGGTCACAAAATGGTTCACTGACCCCCAATCCGCGGAGAAATAAAATGTATTATCCCGTACGATTCAAGAGCATGAATATGATATGAACGTTATCTTCTCAAAATCCTTTTTTAAATTTCGATTCTATTATTTGAGACAATTCTATGGTCAACACTACAAAACGGTAAAAGCAATAACAGTTAACTATGACTTTGAGGTCGAAGACAAACCCAACGTTATCATATGGGAAAGGGTCAATTCATGAGGCAGATCTGCTGCAACTTTGAAAATAAAAACAAATTCCCGTTTGTCTCATTCTTGTTATCCTTTTTTTTTTCAGACAACCTTAGATGCGACCAATGCACTTCTGTATCGGCAATTGCGGGAGCATTGCGAATTGATTGATTGATTGATTGATTGATTGATTGTTGCCGGTTGCTGAATGTCCAGTGGCAAATATGATTGAAACGAATCTGTGTTTTTATTGTGTGCAGAAGTCTACGTGAATAAATAAAAGACAATCAGTTTTTCAGGGAGCACTTAAATAGATGTGAATCTATCCTGAAAAATTCAGTGTGAAAAATGTCATTTTGAAATAGTTAAACTTCAACCGCAAAGTGCAGATTTTCATGAATAAACAGCTCAAATATTTTGACATACTCGTCCATGGTTCTTCATACGCAAAACTAGTCACAGCAGACTCCATTGAGATCGTCAATAATCAACTGAGAAATTTTCAAATGTTCTTTCATTCTTTAACAAAACTTTGGAACTCCTATAATAAAGTTTATGCATATTTTCACACGTTACTGAGGGATTAAACTGTTTTAAACACAGATAAATAAAATCCTGTTAACACTTTGATATTGACAACTGATCAGGCAGAAATGTTCAATGTTTATTATATACTTTTTTGCAATATCTGAGTGCGTCATCTAATTTTAGTCTAACTTGATCTTTAAGTTTAGGTTTTGACGTTTACTGTTCATACATTACTTTTTGATAATTTATTTTTATCACGACAGAAATGGTGGATGTGTTTGTGAGTGCGCATGACCAGAACAATTCAACACCATGCAAATTTACCTCCTTCAGCAAACGTCATACATTGTTTGCTACACGCTTATTACGTCAAGACGATTGCTATTTTAATTTTTAACGTCATGGATGCGTTTAGGAACGTTGTCAAGTTGTAAGACACTTCCAGAAAACTTTAGAGTACCACAACACTACAACACTACAACAGCTAAAAAAATCAAGCTGAGAGTCAGACCAATGGTCCGGAGTTAAACTTTGACACCGTCATAACGAACAATTGGTTTAGAACTTTTGTTCAGAAGACAGAATGTATTTATAGTTCTAGCAGAGGCAATAGTGGTCAAGTTGAATGGCAAGCATGGTTAACAGTTGTAATTTCAAAGGAAGTAATGTCTATACAATAAAATGTATAATCATATATGCTTTGATTTGTGTCTTTTTATCTACTCATTTAATAATGTCCAGTCAGTCAGATGCCATTCATGGTGGCCATTTTGAATAAAACACGACAATTCTTGTGTAAACTGGCTTATCTTTGCTGCTAAGAAAGCCCAATGAATACTTTTGCAAGGGACCATAATATATAGGTTCGTTCTATAAAAATTGTTCAAATTTTGTCGTTATTAAAGAGGCAAATGTGGTAAATTGAATATTTTGCTAACGTCCAATTAAGTTGAAAATGTCTTGATGCTTATTTATAACCGTGCGACAAAGTTCGCAAAGTTGGTTCCAAAATGTTTGTAGATCAGAAATTCATCGAAAAAGCAGAGATGTGTCAATTTCTTTTTATATTAATCAACCCACGAACCTGACTGCAGAGTTTTTTAAATGATTCTTTCATGTGCTGATATTTTTGCATTCTCATATCGTAGAGCGATGATGATATATGATTTGATATATGATTAAGCCCCCCCCCCCATCCCCCCCCAATTCCGATTCTATATGAATCCTATATGGTTATGTTTTTTAATGTGTTTTATATACGTCTCACAAGGAACTAAATGTACGAATCACGCTACTAAAAACTAACTTTATTTCTCCTACTTAAGGACACGGGTCTTAAAATAAAACGATTATACCAAGTTATATCAGTATCCAACACTGGTCATTTTGGTCAAATGATCTGAAAAGTACAAACGTTCACTGTTTTGGTTTTAATTCAAATAACATGATTAATCATAGTGTATGACTTAACCGGTGAGAATTTTGATATCAAGTTTGCTTTTTAAACAAACGCCTTGCCTGGCACACCAAAATCCGTCACTATTTTCTTTATTTAAGTTTCAAATTAATGTAAAATGCATCTAGTTTCAGGTCATTATGCTGAAATTCTTACCGTGAGCAATTACTAAAAAAAACGTTTATTTTGCATTAATAAGATGCTGATCATCAATTCCTATTAGCACCAAAGACAGAGGTAAAAGAATCAACCCATGTTGAGTGGGAATAAATGTATAGATACGAAGCCAAAGTTATGTCAGAATGGGGAAGACAATCAAATACCTCGTATAAGGACATTGCATTTCTCTATGGCACATTCAGCAAAACTTTGCAACGACTCTAACTGTTGCAAACATGTGTTTTGCTAAATATACAACATACAATACTGTTCATGCAGCAGTCGAAATTCTAAGCCAAAGATCCCGGTTTTATTAATTTTTCATTTCTTTTCGAACGGAATTTGCATGAAATATTTGCCTCTTGATGTCAAACAAACAACAACTTAAGAACTAAATAAGCCCCAACCAGACCCACCGCACATACGCACTTGAAAGTTTTAGAGAGCTTCTTATTTTCATTCCAATTCTCATCTGAAATCACCTTTTCAGGAGATGTTACCAAAACTTAATTCTAATAATACTTTTACAGAAAAGCAACATGTTCTATTTGTGTTGAGAAAAACCAAGTTCATTTATTTGTTAAGATATTTATCATTCTTTTATACTTTATGTTTCTCTTTTATTGTCGAATTTCGTAGAACTGTATACATTAACCTTGTGCAGTATGTTTTTCTCTTATTGTCGATATTCAAAGAACTGCAGATATTAACCTTGTGAATTCTATTAAATATATATATTTTCCACAACCCAACGGCTGATTCCGGAAAGAAATTTCCAATATTATCCGTGATCACTCGTGATCATGAGAACAAGATCGAAGCCAAGGTCCTCTGAAAGGCGAGGATATGTCAATGTTTTCTAAATGGAATTTTAATCAGTCATTTAAATAAAATAAAATTGTGTATTGCCACGCATTCCGTTGACACTGCACCTAACAGCATTATTATTGGTGATATAATCAGGGACATTGACGATTTAATATCGATCTCCGTATCCATATTGGTTTTACATTCCTGCATTTAAAGACCCCTTGTTTATTGTCGGTTATACATACAACTTAGTTATTATTTCATATTAACAATATATAACGGGATAACGTTTCAGTGAATGACCAACCATTGAAATATAGGTAAATATAAATATATGTAAAATACCTGGCAGGTCCGAACCTGATCCGTATTTAGATTATATATATGTAAATGAGAATGTGCGTCAGGGATGATTGGTCTTGGTCTTTTAACTGCAAATCGTATATGCAAATATTTTCCCGCGGTTCTGTCAAACTATTGGTAGAGTTCGTCAAGCAGGGGATTTAACGAGTTCCGACACGAGTTACGTATCTGATATATATTCCATACATTCAAATTTAACATTAGTTTATAATATATAGATTTTTGCTGATTTGTCAACAGTATTGATTGTAATTTTTCATTCATCAAGTTATAGTCGGTGGGAAACCTTTAAACTAGTTATCTCACAGAGCTTGGTAATGAATATTATGAAGGGCTAATGGAAAATTCAATAGTTCTCTATTAAAAAACGTTATTTTATTGAACGATCACTGCTAGAAACAACAGGAAAGGATGAAAGAATTACCAGAAATTATAAATTATTTATTGTAAACAAAACGGAAAATTCAAATTAGAAATTTTGACACCGTATTTAAGTTTTCACATGTTTGGTTTTACCTGACCTGTAGCTACCCAAACTTAAATTATTTAAAGCACACCAGTAGATCTCCCCATCCAGCATCTTATTATCTTTTTGTAGCTGTTATGAAAGGTTTGGCAGAGTTACATATTTATTCATATTACAAGCAGGATATTTTTTTGCATCACAAATTTTGTACTCCCCCCCCCCAAAAAAAAATAATTAAGTTATGTGGTATTGGTATTTCTTTCTTCAATATTTACTACTGAAACTACGGTACTGCAGTTGATTGTTCTATATTTGCAAACATTAATACATTTGCAGCTTGCTTAATTTTTTTTATTTTATTTTTATGGAAGGGTTTGGGGGGGGGGGGGTCAATATTTGTTTTAACTTTTGCTAGAACTTATTTTAATTTTCACACTTATTTGCACATACTAATGCATATATATTTTTCAGCTATTACGACACCCGAGTATTCTTTTCTACCCACATCCCCAAAATACCAGATGACAAATGATTATTCCTTTTCGTTTGTACGTTTGAAATGCTGATGAGTACTTCGAAGGCTGGTTAATACTATGTGTTTATACTGTTTGCGTTTTACACTGGATTTTCGGAAACATTTATTTAACCTGTCACCTGTTTATGTTTAGTAATAATAGAAGATTTGGAGTACACGTAAAAAAGACAGCAACATCAAAAATTCACACAAAAATAGTGACCAATACACAATCTTCATCAACTACCCGAGTCTTTACAAAATGACAAGCTCTAAGTTGTCCGAATCTACAGAGCTGGTGGATAGATTTAACAGAAACTTTCACAGATCCGTCATCATCACACAAATGTATAAGGAACACAATTTATCGATAAAAGACATAGGACCTAGTTTCCTAACTTTGGATAAATGCTTTCAAGTCAAAAATCACGTCAGTTATCATCAATGTATCTTTTTATTTTTTTTTTGTCTTTTAAATTTGATGAGCCGAGGGACAGGAACAGCCGCCGTAGACGAGACGACCAACATCCAATTTGAAGATTGGCCACACATCCCACATCACGATCGCCGAGCAAAAGTTAAAACAAATCCCTTATCAAATGGCAAAATCAATTAAGAGCCCAAACACATCAAACGAATGGAAAACAACAGTCGTATTCCAGACTTGGTACATGCATTGTTTTAAGCAGACAACAGACGTCATCAGGGACAATAACTGTTAAAGACTGTGATCAACTGATAAATGGACCAAAGAGAATAACTTTATGGTTTATTCGAAGTTCATCTGTTATACATTCAGGACATCTAACAAAGACCTCATTATTTTCTCTTATAAGTAAAACAAATGTTTATAACATCTAGTTCGTTAAGTACTGAATTATATATATATATACAAATAAGTACTGAATGAAACATAGTATTTACGAAACAGTGCACGCAATAGCTGGTATATAGTCATATTTTAATGATGCATTCATTATGATCAAAGAAAAAACACTATGACTTACATATAGATTTTTTAATGTTCTATTGGCATAACAATTGTACAGCAAGTTGAATTATTTTGTTAATCGTGAACGATGAAAGAGGGTGTGGATGGGGGTTTAAAGAACGATGAAAGAGGGTGTGGATGGGGGTTTAAAAGAATAGAGAATGGGCAAACAAATGTAAAGAAAAGAGACAAATTGACCCCCCTTAAACAAAATAGAGAATAGTTACGCATTTAATTAATATAAAGAATAGAGAATAGTGAGCACAAAATGTTAATTTATAGAGAAATTGTCCTAAAAAACTGATGGAATACAGAAAAGTAGGACCCCATCAAGGCCCTCGTGAAATATTTACTATACAAAACAACGTTACCATGTAGGATGTGTATTTGTAGATATCTACCACTGTTTCCGTAATGCTAGATAATTCTGTACAATCTTGTCATATGCAAATTACTGAACATGTCTAGAAATAATAAAATTGGCAACACAGATCATCGTCCAATTGGAATACAGTAATTGACTGACTGGTCATTGTAACGTATATTTTGCGAACATTTCAAGCTAGTACTATACAATGTAAAACAATTACTAATATTCAAATTAAGAAGAGCGGTAGGATTATAATGATATTTAGAATACATTGAGTGCGAGAATCAAAGGATTCCTGTTTAGAAGGCTTCGACATGTTGCTACCTACGCAGTGTATCCACAAGTCGAAATACATTAAAAATACAGGAAGATGTGGTATGAGGGCCAATGAGACAACTCTCCATTCAAGTCACAATGTATAAAAGTAAACCATTATAATTCAAGGTACGGTCTTCAACACGGAGCCTTGGCTCACACCGAACATCAAGCTATACAGGGCCCAAAAAAATTACTAGTGTAAAATGATTGAATTGGGAAAACCAACTGTATAATCTATATAAAAAAAACGAGAAACACTTATGAACCACAATTATGTCTGATAAAGTTAACATGTTATATAAAACCTATTATAGCGGCAAAACGAGCATATGGTAAAAAGTTTTCTTCATTTGCTTTTGCGCATTATTGAAGATTGTAAGGTGACACATAATGGTATAAGAATTTTGCTCATTGTTGAAGGTATATGATCTATGATGGCTTAAATCCATGTAGTTTGATTCTTTTGTATAGTTGTTTATTGGCAATCATACCACATCTTATTGTATATATATATATACAGCTGAACAAACCGATTAAATTCTACTGTATTTGAGGAATTAAAAAAAAACCACAATAACAAATTCAGGGAGACTGTGCGTGAAGGGCTTGATATAATGCATAGGATTAACACGACGGGTGTCACATGTGCAGCAAGTTCTGCATACCCTCACTGAGCACCAGTAATTAGCTCCTTTTTTGTGGCCATCGTGTTGCATGCTCGGTCTTCATTCTTCTATCTTATTTATTTATACTATTGCTTTTCTCTTGATCGTTTTTCTGCCTTGGTGTTGTCAGTTTATTTGTAACTTATGAGTTTGAATGTCCCTTTGGTATCTTTCGTCTTTCTTTCACAAAACGCAACGTTATCGACCCTGACCATTGCAGTGAAATAGAATAAATTAAAGATGGACAGGTTGAATTTTTTCATCGATTCAAGTGCTGAGAGTTTTAAAAAGTAGGAAGGACAGTAAAAAATTGGAATTTGATTTAAAAACGTGCGTTGTGCATGCTTCGAAACGTGTATTGCCACATGACTTCAATAATTAATGCCCTTAATTAACAAGTTTTGACAAGGATTATAACGTCTTATTTTGTTTTTTAATTTAAATACACCGTATCAAAATTAAATGATTTTTTAATCTGAAATATGAAACAATAGGAAAAAATGCCAAAAATTACATATTGCGAAGTTTATCTGTTGATGAAATCACATTGTGTAAGAGAATCAGAGTATCTGTTAACATATAGGTGACGGACCGAAGGGTCATTTTACAATTGTCCTATTATAGGGGATATTTAATTATAAAACAAATAATTATAAAACAATAGAATTTAAAATGTGATAAAAAGATAGCATTGATTTTAAATAGAGTACATAAAGTAAATAGAAAATAGGACATATACGTATAGCAAAAATTTACATGGCAGAGTAGTAATAAACAATAGATATATTTTGATAATAAATAATAATATAAATGCGGGTATACACGTAGAACGAGTGATTGTTTTAAGATAAACAAGGTCAATGTACATATCTATATCAAATTGAAATGTATGCTCATGGTATCGTCATGATGCACAAGCGAGCGAGCGGCCGAGCGAGAGAAACAGAGAAAGAAAGCCCATGGTATCGTCGTGATAAAAAAGCGAGCGAGAAAGAGAGGATGTTCAACATATCTTAATCGTAACATCTTCAAATACAAAAAAGGGAAATTGAAATTAATAGCAAAAGTTGTTTTCCCATACTAAAATATCAATTAGTACATCATGTTATCAATCGGCGAGATTAATTCATTGTACACAAGTATGATACATGTGAGTTGGAAATATTAAAAAACCCAAAAGAACATGACATAAAAGGGCTAACGTTTATTCATGTATGTGAGTAACAGTAAAAACAACACACCCTATCAGCTCAGTTAGATACAGACTGACTGACACATCTCAAATAGAGTTGATCAGTTTTATATGCTGGTATTTTTAGCCTAAATAGAAGAATCATCTACCCTGATAATAACGGGCAAATCATCAACATAAGTCATTTTGGTTTATGACTCCTCTTCTCTTCCTTATGTGAGTTAATTGTGAATTTGCATTGATGATCCTCGAATTATTGATTAGCAATAAAATTCTAGTCATATTGTTTTTAGGTCATTCATCTTTTATGGAATCTTGTTTTGTTGATAAAGTAATTACAATTATTGATTCGGTCGTACGTGAGTAATTATATGAAATTTACTTAATTAAAATATAATTCATAAAAAAGAGACTTAAGCACAGACAAATATAGATAACTAAAATCGGTGAAAATATACATTACATAAAATGTAAGTCATAACGAAGCAATTAAGTAATACACTTTAAGAAACATACAGCACGAGGAAAGGGAAGACTTCTACAAAAAATAAGATGATAATCATAACAAACAGCAAAAAAAATTAATATATATATTAAAGAGATTTTTATCGCTAAAATTTAATTTAACGTAGAATATAGATCAGATGGAACGAAGTGCTTATTAAAGATTTTCATCGGCCTAGTTATTTTTTTACCTAATATTTGTATATAAAAGGCATGCATCTTATAAACATATAAGGTAGTTCAGAAAGGCATAACTTATCTATTACGTCACACTGTGTTGGCAAAAACAGTGGCTAGTTAGGTAACAAGTTAGTAAACATGACAACCTTTCTTAGACTTTTAAATACTTTTTTTTATTAAATTTCGAATATTCCCTGGAGCCCAAGGAGACAGCTTTCAATACAGTAGAGGTGACAGAAATTCTTGACTTGCAAGGGAAAGGCGTTATGTCTTGACGTACTGTGAAATACAACCAGTTTTGGCGACAAAATATAGGAAATGTCTCAACTGTTAATCAATAATACTTACCACTGAATGGGAAAATAACTTACTGAACACCCCTTATCTCATGACAACAGAAATTAAATTAGCAAACAATACTCCACATGTCAATATAAATTAACAACATAAATATTAATATTCAAGTACTATTTTAATATTTTCACAGGATAATTCATATTTTTGTGGTGGCATTTACTTCCACTCAACATTCAAAGTTTTAATCAATTATTTATATTTTAATGAATAAATTAAACAAACAATACTAAATGATTCGGGTGGAGTCTCGAAAACAACTACTTAAAAGTTTTCGATTTCAAATTAATTTTGATTACGTTGCAATATTTGTCACTAGTAATTTGCCTACATCGCCATTCCTCCCGTACAGAAACATGGTAAAACTTATGCTGTATGTATTCCATATTTGAATTTAGTAGTATACTGCGGTGTATAGCATCAAGTATAATATATTAAATGTACATTAGATACGAAGTTGACAAACAAATCTTAATATAAGACAAAAACACCTTGGATACAAATCTTCTAAAAGAAAATTACTTCTACAAAACTGACAAACCATCACCCACATTTTCGACTTTTAAATTTCCGTTCTGCAAAATATCAGAAGTACGCAATTGCAGAACAAAAGTAACATTAAAATCATGACAAAAGTCGAAGAAAATGCCAAAAAATGGCAAAAAGACCCGTCTACAATACAATACATATTATATAATATTATGAAAAAGAACTTAGACAGACCTATATGATGTTTCAGATTTCCTCTTTGGTAAACGTCTTGAGATTATCTTTCAGAAGTGCGACAGTATAGGTACAGAGAAAACTTTTAGAGAGGAACATGCATAACATTGTGATCGCTGTATCCGAATGCACGGAAATGGATGAGGGTACTATTGTGATCGTTGTATCCATTTGAGCGGAGATGGATATGGGTTATATTGTGATCGCTGTATCCAAATTAGCGGAGATGAATATGGGTTATGTGGTGGTCGCTGTATCCGAATGAGCGGGGATCGATATGGGTATTATTGTGATCGCTGTATCCGAACGATCAGAGATGGATATGGGTTATATATATTGTGATAGCTGTATCCGAATGAGCAGAGATGGATATGGGTTATATATATTGTGATAGCTGTATCCGAATGAGCGGAGATCGATATGGGTATTATTGTGATCGCTGTATCTGAAGGAGCTAGGATCGATATGGGTATTATTGTGATCGCTGTATCCGAATGAGCGTAGATGGATATGGGTATTATTGTGATTGCTGTATCCGAATGAGCGGATATCGACATGGGTATTATTGTGATCGCTGTATCCGAATGAGCAGAGATGGATATGGGTTATATTGTGATCGCTGTATCCGAATGAGCAGAGATGGATATGGGTTATATTGTGATCGCTGTATCTGAAGGAGCTAGGATCGATATGGGTATTATTGTGATCGCTGTATCCGAATGAGCGTAGATGGATATGGGTATTATTGTGACCGCTGTATCCGAATGAGCGGAGATCGATATGGGTATTATTGTGATCGCTGTATCCGAATGAGCAGAGATGGATATGGGTTATATTGTGATCGCTGTATCCGAATGAGCGGAGATCGATATGGGCATTATTGTGATCGCTGTATCCGAAAGAGCGGAGATCGATATGGGTATTATTGTGATAGCTGCATCCGAATGAGCGGAGATAGATGTGGGTGATATAGGGATTTCATTCGGTTCACATTCAGTTATTCATTTTTTTGTATCCTCCACTTCTTTTAACATCATTGTATCGATTTTAATGTAACAATTTTCAGAGTATATTTATTGCTTTATGTCCTTCTGTATCTTTTATTGCGTTTCCAAATGATTTTTATAGTCACTCATACAAAAGTCAAAGAAAACTAAGGAATCAATCACATCATTAAAAGAGTAGACATCGTTAGTCTCACTAGCTGAGTTTGGATATTCCATGTATGTCTCTTTTTGTCATTTGGCTCCCAACGTTTTTCTACCTATATTTTTAAATCTCTGACTTTCAAATGTTTTGGTTTGAAGTCACCTGTCAAGAAAAGGGCTTTGGACGCACGACATTTATAAAGTGTTATTTTTGTTTTCTTGTACATCTTGCGAACGTTGTGCACATTTTGTTGATCAGATTATAAACATGGACTGCTGCATAAAATTGACAGCTGAGACTGAGTTCAAAAAGTTCAGATTGCACGTTCCCTTTCGTTTCAATAATGAAGATTCTTTTTAAAATTGTCTGTTTTTCTATATTGATTAAAGTTACCTCATGCCGACAATCTTTGGCATAGTCCTGAAATTTGAACTAAGTTTTTCTAAAAGACTCTCGTAACATGTATACAAATTTCTATTTATCAAATAACAAACGATAATCTAAATAAATAATGGTACAAACAACGTTAATGGAATTATACAAATGTTCGATTTATTTATGTTACTACAATGGGTAGATATACAATATTGACAAATAAAACAATTAAAGCTTATTTATCTTTTGTAGCAAACTTTCATGTGAATAGACTGATTTTTACCGGAAGTTTACATAAAAATTGATAGCATCCGTAAATGTTTTACTAAACGTGAATTAATACATACACATTATAGACATGTAATTGAAATTTATTTAGAGTATTGTTTGATTTTCGACTACTTCGTAATTGAAACGACTAGATTAATGAATTTTTGTTTGTAATTCAATTTAAAAATTAAACTAATCAATAACCGGTTGGGTCAGTACATGAAATAATTCATCTAAGTACCTCCTTGTATCCCTGTTCTGTCCTTCTTTTAACTTAAAATGCGTATTCTTGGACCGAAATTACACTTTTTACAAGAAAAAGATATAATTCACGTATGTTAAAAAAAGATATTCTAATTCTACTTTAACAAATTTGTGAAATAGGCATTTAAATTGCAAGTGAATGATGTGTCTGTCAATTTAGTACGGATGCACTCTTCAGAGAATCTTCAGAATGACAAGCTTGATATTATGAACGTTTAAAACACTCGTGCATGGTTCGGTCAGCGTAGCTATATTGGTTGAATAGTTCTTATAACTCATACGCTACATATTTAGCCCAAAATGTGCTATATCAAAACAAATTCCTTCTTTTTAAGAAGAGGCATGTTAATTAGTTTCTAGATTTGTAAACCTGGTATTAAAAGTTGAAAATATTTACTATAAATGTATATTTAAAACCTACTATGGAATTTTTAAATTGCAAAGCTCAAACAATAAAACAAACATAACAATAGGATTACATATATATTTAACTAATTTGTAGCCACCATCCTTTGTTTTATCTGTAATTTATCTGAACAATAACATACCCTTCCTGCACGTAGCGTTTCTCTTGGAATGTTAAAGTCTTTCATACTGTAAAACGGTATACATTATTGAAATGCCAAAAAGGTTTAACGCAACTTTAAACTAGATATATATGTTTTTTAATTTCTGTTCATTTCTATATTTTGGAGTTTAGTATGACGTCTATTATCATTGAACTAGTACACATTTTTTCTTATGGGCCAGCTGAAGCACGCCTCCAGGTGCGGGATTTTCTTGTTGAAGACCAATTCGCGGTATTCGGCTGTTTTCTGTTCTTTGGTCGGGTTGTTGTCTCTTTCCCCATTTCCATTCTCAATTTATCTTATTTATACAAAATTAAGAAGATGTGGTATGATTGACAATGTGACAATATCCACCACAGTCCAAAAAAAAAAACAACCCGAAGACGTATTTTAAAAGCAAATATAATTCCCGTAAGGTCTTCTTCAACAAAAATCCCAGCTTAAACCCTATAGTCAGATATGTTTGTCGTGCTTCTCCGTAGACAGACGACGATTGTCAGATATGTCAGTTGTCGTGCTTCTCCGTAGACAGACGACGATGTGCACGAATAACCGTTTGAAGTGTTTTATATACCAAACATATGATTCAACCAAATTTGTTTTGGTGTCTAAATGTGTATATCTAAAACATAAAAAATAATTGAATTAAAATAGAAAAGTAAGAGTTGGATTTTATTGTAGTTTTGTACGAAATACTCAATTTATCAACGGGGTATATGTCAAACAGACAGAAACACGACAAAAGAGCAGAAAATATGCCAAGGCCACCATTGGGTCTTCAACGCAGTGGTAATACCCGTACTCGGAAGCGGGCTTCAGTTGGCCCATACACAAATAGTGTATACCAGTTCAGCGAAGTAGTCGCCACACAACACCGAAACATACAATGTACTGCGTCTGCGTATATTACTGTTGATATTAAATGCACTTAGTATTTTATATGCATTAATTTTACGCATGTTAATAACACTTTCTTATTGTATTTACTTTATACATTTTATATATGTACCAAAGTTTATATGGGTGTATAACGGTAGTGAAAAAACCCAACTACTTTTAATGTAGTTTTTATTATTTTTAATAAATTCAAAGTGAGCTTTTAAAATGTTATCGCAAGCATTTACAAAACGTGACTTAACATTAATTCAAATAAGTAAACATTTACAAGTCCAGACACCCTTCCGACAAAATTATATACCCTGCCGTCAATGACTTATAATTCAAAGACCTAGGAAAGAGGACACACAAGCAAAAGATGTTTAATACGTCATAATATATACCAAAGTCTATGGAAAACTAAAAAAAACTTATACTTCAATAAAAAAATATTCAATACTAATGGTATTCATTATAATAGGACTACATAGATGACTAATGATCTTGACCCATCTTACTAGGAATCACTATAAGATAAGATAAGATAAGATAAGATATTTTTATTTCCAATTATGGGCCCCAAAGGGCATAAACATTACAACATCAATAATTTTTTCATAATACAATACAAACAATGAGATAAAAAAAAAAAAAAAAGTTAAACGAGAACTATTTAAGTTCTTAAAGAATACGTAGATAAAGAATCTATAGTATGTTG
Source organism: Mytilus galloprovincialis (assembly GCF_965363235.1). NCBI lineage: Eukaryota > Metazoa > Mollusca > Bivalvia > Mytilida > Mytilidae > Mytilus > Mytilus galloprovincialis. Next base: position 71,103,235 of record NC_134847.1, read on the forward strand.
TTTTTTTTTTAATACTAATGCATTTTATTACAAGTGTGGTTGATATAGATAACAAACAAGCAGCCCAAAAAGAAAAAAAAAAGAAAAATAGATATCCACATATGTATAGTACACAAAAAGTTGGATCAATTTATATGCACTGCTTAAAGTAAAGTTACTCAAGATAATCGCAACAAGATCGATGAGACATCCAAACCACTACTCAGACAATCCAGAGTTCGGTAATCTGATTGGCACAATCGGAACAACTCGGCCTTTCTGGTTGCACGAAGCTATTGTACTGCGTAGCGAGAATGGCCGAGTAGTTACGATTGCTGATTGGCAGTAAGATTAATGAAAATTGAGGTTCAGCAAGCAATTACAATCAATATAATATGTCTTTAATATGTATGTAATATTCATCACTGCATGATACACATATCCATACATCGGTTTTAACGGCATAAAATGACTGGTTTGAGAGAATATACCAACCTTAGTCCCTACTACGACTCTGTCCATTTCAAGTTGAACTCAACCACTGCAAAATTTACATTGATAACGATTACCATATATAGTACCGATATTTCTCTGACGTCTGACAGCCTTCTAAGGAATTGTTTGGGCCGCGATCCAACTGCCTCAACAAATACCCCCAAAAAAATCGTCGTTTGTCAGAGCAATCTTTGACTAATATTAGAATGATTTTGACATTATATGAAAATAATGTTTAAGATTTAAAAACAAGAAGATCTGATATGATTGCTAATGAAACAACTCTCCACCAGAGACCAAATGCCATAAAAGTTTACAACTATAGGTCACCAAGTCTCTGAATTACATTTGCACATTGAAGACTGAGCAACATTCGTCGAAGTCCTATTAGTATGGCATGTACATGCTAAATGCGTGCCAGGTTCATATGTTCACTGTTTCTTGTACTTATTCAATTACAATTTCTTCAAAAAAAAAAATGCAATTTCAAAATATATCATGTCCGAACATCAATACCTTATTTAAATCAATTCAGAATAACAACCAATGTATCAAACACATCAAAATTAATACATGTGACCGGAACAAACGACCAAAGATCGTAGATTAAACAGTATCTTGTACCAATACTCTGTACACTTAATACCAAACTTATAGAACAAACACGGAAACAAGAAAACAAGTGAAAACACAATCGAGATGTATTTCATGACATCTTTGAAATATCTTATTGAATTTGCTTAATTTGTTTCTTGTTCTATCTTGATTCCGGAACAAACGGTAATAAAATAAACAAAGAAATTATACCAGATTTAGATTAAATTTCTCATTGGTTATTCAAATCCGGGTGAAATGTGTTAAATTTGATGTATTTGATTTGCATTTCAAAGTTTATTAAAAAAATCATTAAAGAAAGTTTACAGCTGAAACGTGTCAGTTACTCGATATAAAATGGTATAAGTTTTAATTGCCGGAGAGAAAAACACAACCTGGAATATTTCAATAACATTTCTTGGTAATTGTTGAAATTTTTAAATGTATAAATATCTATATGAAATTTACTTTTTAAGGTCACGGACGATATTTTGTTGCAATTATAAGCTATTTTCAAATTGAGGTGATCTTTAAACCGTTTCGCACATTCATTTTCCACTTAAGAATGTCACCTAGTTTTTATATTTGGTTTTTCCATTGTTAATTCAGGGACACTTTTGGCACTATCAATACATATACAGATTTGTCTTTTAATAGGAATTCTTTTAATAAGTTCGAACACCTCTTGCAAGTACATGGTTTGTAAGTACAAATAGGAAGAACATTTATATATATATTTGTATGTAAGTGTATACCTTTCTGCTATTCTTTCGGGACAAAGCACATATTTTATAAAGGCGTTCGTCCTATAACAAAGTCCGTAACTGAAAAAAAATATGATTTTGTGGGGCGATATCTTTTTGCACCAAAAATGAACTCATTTGCGCCACAGTTATTTGCGCCAATGCTACCCCTGCGAATTTTATGCATCTCATTATAATACACAAAACTCTGGTACCCCCCCCCCCCCCCCCACACACACACACACACACAACACAAAAACAAAAAACAAAACCCAACAACAGAAAAACCCAAAATATAATTGGTATTCCCTATGATTTTTACTTTGTACAAATTGAATAATCTATAACCGGTTGTCGCTTTAATTGGTAACTTGCTTTTTCCCACGGCGAAGACAAAATATCCCAACCAATGAAATAACATCAACACATTCGACTTACCCATTTCAAAATCGCATAACGACTAAGTAAAAAAATAAGTTAAAAATAATATTGCCTCATAAAAAAAAATGGCTACCGCAGATATATACAAATACATGTATCTTGTTTTCTAGGGATAATCAAATCTCTCTATGTATAAAACACTCATATATCGCGGTTTCGTTTGTGTCAAATTTTCGCTACTTTCGCGATCATCGTGAACATTTATGTTGTCATTTTCTTGAGCAAAGCTGGCACGAAAATTTCCCAGATTGACAATATATCTTTATGATTTGTGGTTATTAATATCGGAACAGCTGTCGTCATCATAGGGTCCAAAGATCCTGTATATGTATTTTCATAGCACGCTTATATTAAAATCTGAACTGTCAAAATGATAACATTATTGTTTAGAGGGCCGCTGCATTGAAGACTCATCGGTGGCTATGTGCTGTTTTCTGCTTTTTAGTCGTGTTGCATCTTTTTGACATATTCGCCGCGTTTCCATTGTCTATTCCGATTTAAAGGACGTATGTGTCTCAAAATAAGTATCGTCACACCTTAAAAGACCAACATTTTATTGTCTTTACCATGGTTTCTTAACAAAGACTCATTTGAAATATATTAATGGTGTTTAAACATGCACACGAACATGCACTATTTATATCCTTTACTTTAATAGAAATGCTAAAGATGCTTAAAATATGTCAATGCTGTGAAATGTTTTGCTACGTCTTATACTGTAAAGTTTATCTGTTTCCGGAATAATCCTCCCTCAGTAACACTGTAATCGTCTTAATGTTTCCTATGTCGCTGGTGGCACCGACGCTCTAGTGGCATCACCTGTTTATTATTGTTATTATTTTCTATTTTATACATGTATTCATATCATATTTCATATATGTCATATTCATTATCATATCAAATTGACTTTTGAAGAATTACAAATCCAAATCAAGCACATGCACCTTTTGTTCACGTCCCAAGTAAGGAGCCTATTTTCAGTGCTTGTCGTTGGTTCATGCCTGTCACATATGTTTTCATAATCGTATCGTTAAAAATAATGCCGTTAGGGATGACATCAAAAAATCAATGAAGGATGAAAAACTGAATTCAAATAGTTTGGGGGTAAGGGGGTCAAATTGCTGCAAGTTTTGTATAAATTGATATCGATTTTACATATATCCTTATTGGTCAATCAATTTTTCTCAAATTAAGTTAATAGGGGGATAGGGGGTCAGTGAAAAAACTATATGAATGAAGTTTTTTTTATCCTTCATTGAACTTTTGATGTCGTCCCTTAGTTTTCATGTATATAAGAATTGTTTTACATTTATTTCATATCGGGGCTTTTTTTAGCTGACTAAATATATAGATACGGTACGGGCTTTGCTCATTGTTTTGCTGATTCCTGCTCAAATAAATAACTCCATAGTATATATCCATTTTTGCACATAAACTAAGTTTATATTGATGAATAAAAATTAACATTCACCATTAATGATCATTTATTTACCTGTGCTCATTCGGCGCAAATGAAAGATCGAAAATGTTCAATCGGTGCAAATGTCATACGCCCGTTGAAATTAATATAACTGTCCATTTTAGAGATAGATTTTGCCAAAATTAGATTGGAGCCAAGGTTTTTTTTTTTTAAATATATTTACTTTCTATAGTACATCAAAATCGTAATGAGACATGTTGATGCAAAATATCATTTAAGGTAAGGCATGGGCTCATATCAAAATATACGTTTGGAACTCGATTAACACACTTTAAGAACGAAACAATTCAGAAAAAAAATATTGACATCTCGTCAAGTGTTCGGTGAGAAAATGTTGTATGTGTTTAGGTTTTAGGTTAATAACTAGAACACATAAACTACACAGCCAAGGGAATTGACATATATATTGAATAACTATCAAACAAATTACCTCACACATTTCACAATACAAAATATATTTTTTTAAAGAATAATTTAAAATACTGTAAAATCTATTGTTTCTAAATTCCTATTTCAATAGTTTGCTAAATTATAAAATTCCACAGTAGGTAGAGTTTACATATGTTTGTTATATATGAGATCCTTTGTTCTTTATTTAGAGGTTTGGTATTTAGACATAAACTATCTCTTCTATTGTATTTTGTCCTAATTTTTACCAAAAGTATTTGGCACATATGCGGGCTACATATTACTAACTTTATGAAGTAATTTACTGCCCTATTTAAGAGATTAAGCCAATTCCTCCACTGAATACGAAGATTAAAAGATAAAAGATTAATATTGACAGTTTCGAGTAAAATAATTTTGATCATGCATTGTACATGCCTATAGTTGGATGTTATGAATAAAAACAATTATGATTTGGCATTGTATGCTAAGTCAAATGGGCGGATCCAGCCATTTTAAAAAGATGGAGGAGGAACCCAGAGTAAAGGGGGGGTTCCAGCTATATGCTCCCATTCAACTGCATTGATCGGCCAAAAAAAGGGGGGTTCCAACCCCCGGACCCCCCCTTGGATCCACCAATGTTAGATGTAATGAATGAAAAGGAGATATGGTAAATATGCCAAAAGACAGCAACCCAAAGAAATGCATATATCTGTCAACATTAATTTTTAACAAAAGACAGGTTCCTATTCGATTGCTTGAAAAGTGACTGCAAATTAATCGGGAATAAAAACCAACGACAATCTTTTCCTAGATTTTTTTTTAATTTAATCAGTGATATAACACCACACCGTCCTACATCTAAATATCAGCATATGTACCTCGGTGAAGATTTCATACAGCAGTGATCTGCAGCATGCAAGAACATTTATTAAGCTCTCCACAAGAGAGCAATGGAATATGAAGACAGCCCTCTCAAAAGCCAAAAAAACCTTAACACTCTGACCCCATCAATAAAAGGGCTTACACAACAGGCACGTGGACACATTCTACTTCATTCAGCACATAGTATTATCCCATTCTAATATTTCAAATAATGTTCGATCTTTGAAGATGTGAGCAGGGTCTATAAATATAGACACGTAAATATCTTGTCAAACGCACTACTTGTATTTCATTTTTCTATAAGTAACAATGATATTGCGTGTATACTATACAACAAATGTTTGGCATTTATATTGAACAAAAGACTAATGTGTAATTGAATTTGATAATCAAAAGCTTTTAAATGTTTACTACAACGCCCATTTAATTCATTTTTTTTGCGTTTTCAACAACCACTTTTATTTTTTTATCTTCGTGTTTAAAGACCATAGTTCTACCTGTTTTTATTGGTTTATTGTTAAACATTTTTACAAGTATGGATTAACATGCACGTAAGAATATGACCTAGTCAAACACCAAACTACTTATTACTACGCACACCATTGATAAATCATTCCTAATTCATCGAAAAAAGAAAAAGAAAAAAAAAATTCTATGATATCAAAAAATCAGTTGCTGTGGACTTAAAAACGTCATATTTCGATTTCAGAATGCTATCGAAATCATTGAACCAATACTATACATGAATATATACTAAAGTCTCATTGGCAATCATACCACATATTTTTTTTTATAACATAAAGTACTATTTGCACTTTTAAAAAATATTTATAACGAATCTATACTAGTAACATATTATCGAAAAATAACATTTCATTCAATAATTGTTGATCGCATTATATACAATGACTAAGATATCAAACATTTTTTTACTCAAAACACCTCTGAACAGATTAATGTAAACTATTCCTAGAAATACACGGTTAACAAATTGACTTACAGTAGATTATTGTGAAAACACAAGGCAGCTTCAACTTCGAATAAACACCCTATATGCACTGAATGTTAGGAAATATTTGACACTGGATGTGAACAAAAATAAATAAATACTTAAAGTTAAACCAAATAGATGATTAATTTATAAAATATATTTATTTGTCATATAGATAGATTGTTTTGCTTTTTTGCTTTTTTTTGTTTTCATGGTTTTGTTTGTTAAATGTATTTTGTGTATGTTTATATTATTTGTCACAAACTTATTGTTCAGAGTTTATATGACAATAAATATTTGAATTGAATTGAATTGAATTAATTCTGATAAAATGAAATGAAAAAGAAAGATGCAATATTTGATATTAGATTTAACTGGCGGTATACTCAATGTTGCTGTTTTGTTTTTGAGTATAACACTTTTGTTGTTTTTGAGTATAACACTTTTGTTGTTTATGAGTATAACACTTTTGTTGTTTTTGAGTATAACACTTTTGTTGTTTTTGCAGTCTGTATACAACAGATTGTACTATCTTATTTTAAAAGATTGAAGGAGAGAAGAAATCAGAATGAAACATAACGAAGAATTATGGTATTGAAGTAGAAAGCAAATACACATGGGATATTTATATTTGAGGTATGTAAGAAGGAAAAGTACATATACTTTCTTTTTAATTTACAGTTCAACAGAACAAGTTTAAAAGTCCGACTAACTTACACACCTTCGGTAATTAAAAGTTTAAGGAGTTTGAAGTACTGTTATTATTGATGTTAACGATATACAATTTTCTAGTTTATTATGACTTTACGATCTATTTTCATATAAATATAAAATGCAAATATTTGCTTTACCTAGAATGTAGACTTATAAAAGGGAGTATACATGAACATTTAATTTAGAAAACACTCCTTACAAAATAAATATAGTTGGCGCTTACAAATCCAATTCATGGCTTCTTGCGTTCTTGGAATCAATTCGTATAACTGAAAGTTTTACAAAATTGTCGGGATCAGAAATGTATACCTTAATATTATAAAGATAAAAAAGAACTAGGTGATAATAATGCTTTTTGTTTCTAGTATAACCCAATGGTTTTTACATAAATTTCCATTCAATTGGATTGGGGAAAAAAATAAAGATTGCACTGTTTTCGTGCATTCAAACATTGTGTCCTCCAAAAAGAGGTATTTGTAACATCGATTGTAGTACACCAGCACCATGGATGTAAAAGTATAAAACAGTACAAAAAGCTATACATTAAACATGTTATATAAACACCGTCAACTAAAAACATTAATTTACAATTCAATAGATAAAACAATTTACGATCAGGATTCTGATGCTCTTATTTTAAAACTCCTCTTAAACATGGATTTTTAAATTTTTTATTAATCATGACTTGTGTTCATCACTGTTTCTAACGACTATGATACATATGCTATTGACTATAGTCTCAATACTGCGATATGTAAAGTAAAGTAAAGTAATCTTTATTTAAAGTCGGGTTGCATATATACATAATAACAATGAACATGAGCTCTTAAGAGCTCTTTAACCGACTGATATTAATAAACAAAACATACATGTAATAACATCAGATACACATACAACACAAACATACAGACAGCACATATATATATATCAAAGCATAAAATAACACATGCAGAATAAAAGCTAGGCAAGATATTTTAAAACAAACGTCTAATATCAGCACATATATAGTAGCACATAGTATTTATATCAGAGTAGCACATGCAAACTTAAACATTATAAGCACAAACAAAAGACTGCATGCAGCTATAGCAAAGGTAATGCATAAGCAAAAGAAATAAATGGCTAAAAAAAAAAAAAAAAAAAAAAAAAAAAAAAAAAAAAAAAAAAAAAAAACAGCAGGCTTCGGGCTTCGAGATCAAGTTATGAGGCAGCAAGTAAGTACATTATTTACAAGAACTGCATGTACATATGTGTTCGAGTTAAGCTACTACGGTATTGTTTAATACTGTGGTATGTGTTTCATTCAACGACTGTTCGGTAACGTGGTACCGGTAGATGCTAAAGTGTTTAGACTGCAGTATGTTTTGAATCTCAAGACGACGGTGGTGGTTTTATACGGCAGTATGCTTTAAGATTCACAACTTTGGTAGAAGTAGATGTTCAATTGCAGTATGTGTTTGGGTCTCATGGCCACGATAGATGTTCGAGTCTCAATATAGCAGTATGTTTTTGAGTCTCATTACCATGGTCATGGTAGATGTTCGAGTCTCAATAGAGCGATATACGTATGAGTCTCAAGACCAGGGTATATGTTAGAGTCTCAATACAGCGATATATGTATGAGTCTCATGACCAGGGTATATGCTCGAGTCTCAATACAGCGATATATGTATGAGTTTTACGACTAATGTAGATGATTGAGTCTCAATGAAGCAGTATGTGTTTTAGTCTCACGACTAAGGTAGATGACTGAGTCTCAATACAGCAGTATGTGTCTGAGTCTCACGACTAAGGTAGATGACTGAGTCTCAATGCAGCAGTATGTGTTTGAGTCTCACGACTAAGGTAGATGTTCAAGTTTCAATACAGCGATATGCGTATGAGTTTCAAGACTTATATTTGGTAGATGTTCGAGAATAGCGACTACGGCAATGGTATGTGTTACCTATACTACGCGGTAGATGTTTGAGTCTCGGTTTAATAATTTACATGACCAATAGAGCATACAGGTGCATTACGTCTTGATAAGTTTTTGTGTGTAACCTTATTGTCAATACAAGTAACGGCTTAGCTCAATATGGATAATTGCAATAGCTCGTAAGAATAATCATATGTTTTGCTAATGAATTAAATACTTTAGACAGAAAAAACTCAATATCATAAAGGTTGACCTAATTTGAAGTGTTTGAAAGAAAACTATTCTAACATAACTTTAGATAGTAAAAAGGTCAAGATTAACTATGCTTGTATGTGGACTAAGTCCTATTTAACATGTATAATATATTAATAGAAGAAATGCCAATATTTACTTGATGTTGGTTAAAAGAATTGACTCCAGTGTTATGATAAGGGCTATACTAACACTTCATCTATACAATATTTTACTTACTTACAAGCTGTCGTTAATCAGTGTTTATCAAGAATATACAAAACTTTTCTCAATGAAGATATATATACTGGAAAACAAACATCTCAAATACTTTCTCACTCGAATTTGTGGAAAAGTTTTCAATTTTTTATCTCAGTTAGCATAGATAAAGATTTATTTTGTTAGAAACTACAAATATATGTATGTAAGTAGGCATAAACGACAGGTATCCAGTCTTGTATAGGAGTGTATAACAGTTATCCAGTCTACCATTGTTTGGTTGCCTACGTAATGAAGTATATCTCACACACGTTTCCTTTTCATTACAGTAAGACTGCGACCATTCATCTCTTTTGGTAGCATGTTTTTTTGTTTATCGGGGCAATAAAATGTTTTTTTTTATCTTTAAAAACTTATTTTGGTTTGAATTGTACTACATCTGTCGGGGCCTTTTATAGCTTACTGTGCGGCATGGGTTTTGCTCATTGTTGATAGTAACCTATAGTTGTTAACTTTAACATTTGGTCTCTGGTGGAGAGTTGTCTCATAACTATACATAATTATACTACTAAATAAAACAGATCGTTTTTGTTTTTATCTTTTTTGGTGGGGGAGGGGGGAGGAGGAGAACTATATTTAGAAAAGTATAGTTAAATATAGTTTCTGAAGAATCGATATTTATCATTGAATATAAAATGAGTAAAAAAGAGTACCACTAATGCATGCTATACCATATACTGTGTTGGTTTTATATCCATAATTTTCAAGCCAGTGGTTTCTTTAACGACATGATAATGAGTATCTTATCGTAAATTCTTCGATAGTGCATATGTCTTTTGAAGTTACATTGTGAATTGATTTTTATGCTGAATCAGCTAATATATCTGGGTCAAATGACAGGTGAGAATTTGTAACAGCTGTACTACCTGTAAATCAATGTAACCCCCTTATACTGTGATCACCAGGTATTAGATAGTGCAATTCGGCATTTTCATTTTATTTGTTTTCTACGCTTTATTTGATATATCAGAAACGAAAAAAGCAATGCGAATACGTAGCAATAAAACATTTTACAGCATGCACACATCCGTATAAGAATAAAAATGCAATTTTCTGATTCAAGAGTGACATTTTAAAATTGAAAAAAATTATATTACAAAATCATTAATACAATTATACAACATACAATTAACACATAATTAAAGATAAACAATACAAATAAGAATAAGACAATAAAAATATTACATATATCTATACTTTCATGATTAGAGAAAAGCCATTACAGAGAAGCACATGCATCATGGCATTATAACCGTTATGGGCATTCAAGTTAGTTCAAAGGTTAATACCGACCGTGAGAGAGCTGTATGGCCAGTCAAGTTAGTTAAAATGGTTAATACCGACCGTGAGAGGGCTGTATGGCCAGTCTAGTTAGTTAAAATGGTTAATACTGTCCGTGAGAGGGCTGTATGGCCAGTCAAGTTCGGCAAGTTAGTTAAAATGGTTAATACTGACCGTGCGAGGGCTGTATGGCCAGTCAAGTTAGTTCAAAGCTTAATACCGACCGTGCGAGACCTGTATAGCCAGTCAAGTTAGTAAAATGGTTAATACCGACCGTGAGAGGGCTGTATGGCCAGTCTAGTTAGTTAAAATGGTTAATACTGTCCGTGAGAGGGCTGTATGGCCAGCCAAGTTCGGCAAGTTAGTTAAAATGGTTAATACTGACCGTGCGAGGGCTGTATGGCCAGTCAAGTTAGTTAAAATGGTTAATACTGACCGTGAAAGTGCTGTATGACCAGTCAAGTTAGTTAAAATGGTTAAAACCGACCATGTGAGGGCTGTATAGCCAGTCAAGTTAGTTCAAAGGTTAATACCGACCGTGCGAGACCTGTATAGCCAGTCAAGTTAGTAAAATGGTTAATACCGACCGTGAGAGGGCTGTATGGCCAGTCTAGTTAGTTAAAATGGTTAATACTGTCCGTGAGAGGGCTGTATGGCCAGTCAAGTTCGGCAAGTTAGTTAAAATGGTTAATACTGACCGTGCGAGGGCTGTATGGCCAGTCAAGTTAGTTAAAATGGTTAATACTGACCGTGAAAGTGCTGTATGACCAGTCAAGTTAGTTAAAATGGTTAAAACCGACCGTGAGAGGGCTGCATGGCCAGTCAAGTTAGTTAAAATGGTTCATACCGACCGTGCGAGGGCTGTAGGTCAAGATCGTTAATAACCATCATCAAATGGGGATATAAATACCAGCACAGAGATATATTAATAAAACATTATAATCAAAACTAGTATCTCAATTGTTTGTAAAACAATTGAAAGGTCTTTCCTGTAAAAGTGATGTTTTCGTAATGTACTTTGTACGACCTTTCGTTTGATATACGACAACCATACCTTCTGAAACTTTTCGCTTTTTACACTGAATGACCTCATCCGCCTACATTTTTGAGATCGGAATTATGATATATGGAACAGAGTAGATGAGCTTTCATTTAATATGCGACAACACCATGTTCTAGAAAGTTTGATTTTTGCACTTAATTACCCTATCCAACTAATTTTTGGAGGTCGGGAATTTGATATTTCAAATGTACACATCATGACCTTTCATTTGATATAAAACAACCCTATCGTAAAAGAAAATTTATTTTTTTGCACTCAATGACCCTATCCAACCAATTTTGGGGGGACGTCAATTTGAAATTTGAAATGTACGCTTTATGTTCTTTCATTTGATATGCGACAACCTTACCATCTGAGAAATTTGAAAGTTTGCACTAAATGACCCCACCCGTCCCCCTGGGATGAAAAAGGGGTTTAAAATTTTCATTTTTGAGTAGAGCTCATTAAGACCTTCAATTTGATATATCAGATGACCCCATTTGACAAAGTGCAAATAATGATGCAATATCAACTATATAAATAGAAGTTATGAAACTTACAAAGTCAATGCAAAACTTGAAAATTTCAAATTGATTTTTTGGTGTTTTTTTCCATGGAATGTTTTTGGTATTTGGTCAAACATATAACTATGTCAACCTCTTCAATTTGTAAAACATTTTAAGTGGTGAGCTCTTGATGATTCAAAAATACATGCCTCCGCTCGCAAAACTTCAAACTGCATTATCTCTAAAACGACAATAGATATCTCAAATCTGTTAAATGATAAATGATCTACAGTTGAAGGACAACATTATAGAAAAAGAATTGGGACAATTTCAAAGTTCACCAAGGTCACAATTAATCATCAAATATATGATGCAATACCAAACTTGAGAACCGGAAGTCGTAGAGACATGAGACTAGCACCATTCAACTCAGGACCACTTGACCTTTCAAATATCACAAGGTCAAGGTCATAGTGTACTGTGAAGGTCAAGGTGAAATTTCATCATGACCTGACATTGACTTCAAATTGAAGGTCTTGAATTACTGATCATCTTTGCAGTTTTATAGTAGGTTGATATCTGTTACCTTTAAAAAGATATACACAAAATACTATACTTTTAAGAATCATCCCGTTGTAACTTTTGAACAGACGGTCGGACATTTTTGGTCTTATTATATAAAATGTAGAGCTCGTCGAGAGGAACATTTTATACGGCTGTATGTATGCAGCAAAGTCTTATCGTTTTCCTAATATATAAGCATGAAATTGCAGCGTAATTTTATTTTGCACTCTGCGACCTTTGACCTTGGGTGTATATTAAAGGTCACATGAATTAAAGATTATTGGTGAAGGTCCCAAGTCTCTACGACTTCCGGTTCTGGAAATACAATTTTTCTAAAATTGTACACAATTTTTCAAGGGGAATAACTCCTTATAAGGGTTAATAACAAAATGATTGTATATGTTCATTAACATTGCCATCTGTTCCTGTACATGTTGCCGTTTTCAAATCAATTTTATCTCTAATACTTTTTGAGAAAAATGCAAAGGAAAGAAATTGCTTTAAGGGGATATAACTCTCATAGGGGACGATGCAATCCTATTCAACCTCATATGGTAATACATCATGATGAGATCTACCTATTGTCCAAAGAAGGTAATGATATCTTGAAAAACAATGAGAGGGGGCCATGTTGAAAAAAACTGATAAAAGGGAGATAACTTATAAAGGGGATGATGAAATCCTTAACAGGGTCATCTGGTTATACCTCATGATGAGGTTTATCGATGGTCCATGTTTGGTCTTGATAACTTCAAAAGAAACATGGGGAGGCCATGCCAAAAAAATGTTGGAAGAAAAAAAAGAAAAACTAGTATCTCAGTTGTTTGTAAAACAATTGAAAGGTCTTTCCTGTAAAAGTGATGTTTTCGTAATGTACCTTGTACGACCTTTCGTTTGATATACGACAAGCATACCTTCTGAAACTTTCCGCTTTTAACACTTAATGACTTCAACCGCCTACATTTTTGAGATCGGAATTATGATATAAATAACATAGAGTAGATGAGCTTTCATTTGATATGCAACAACGCTATGTTCTAGAAAGTTTGATTTTTGCACTTAATAACCCTATCCAACTAATTTTTGGAGGTCGGGATTTGATATTGACAATGCACACATCATGACCTTTCATTTAATATACAACAACCCTATCTTAAAAGAAAATTTATTTTTTGCACTCAATGACCCCATCCAACCCATTTTTTGGAGACGTCAATTTTAAATTTGAAATGTACGCTTTATGTTCTTTCATTTGATATGCGACAACCTTACCATCTGAGAAATGTGAATGTTTGCACTAAATGACCCCACTCGTCCTCCTGGGATGAAAAGGGGGTTTCAAATTTTCATTTTTAAGTAGAGTTTATTAAGACCTTCAATTTCATATATCAGATGACCCCATTTGATAAAGTGCAAAAAATGATGCAATATCAACTATATAAATAGAAGTTATGAAACCTACAAAGTCAATGCAAAACTTGAAAATTTCAAATTGAATTTTTGGCGTTTTTTTCCATGGAATGTTTTTGGTATTTGGTCAAACATATAACTATGTTAACCTCTTCAATTTCTTAAAATTTTAAGAGGTACGCTCTTGTTGATTCAGAAATACATGCCTCCGCTCGCAATACTTCTAACTGCATTATCTCTACAACGACAAAAGATATCTCAAATCTGTTAAATGATAAATGATCTACAGTTGAAGGACAACGTTATAGAAAAAGAATTGGGACAATTTCAAAGTTCACCAAGGTCACAATTAACCATCAAATATATGATGCAATACCAAACTTAAGAACCGGAAGTCGTAGAGACATGGGACTAGCACCATTCAACTCAGGACCACTTGACCTTTCAAATATCACAAGGTCAAGGTCATAGTATACTGTGAAGGTCAAGGTGAAATTTCATCATGACCTGACATTGACCTCAAATTGAAGGTCTTGAATTGCTGATCATCTTTGCAGTTTGTAGTAGGTTGATATCTGTTTCCTTTAAAAAGATATACTCAAAATACTATACTTTTAAAAATCATCCCGTCGTAACTTTCGAACAGACAGTCGGACTCTTTTGAGCTCAGTGTATAAAATGTAGAGCTCGTCGAGAGGAACATTTTATACGCTGTAAGTATGCAGCAAACTCTTATCGTTTTCTTAATATGAAAGCTTGAAATTGCAGCGTAATTTTTTTTTGCACTCAGTGACCTTTGACCTTGTGTGCAAATTAAAGGTCACATGAACTCAAGATTATTGGTGTAGGTCCCAAGTCTTTACAACTTCCGGTTCTCGAGATACAATTTTTCAAAAATTGTGTATATTTTTTCAAGGGAAATAACTCCTTATAAGGGTTAACAACAAAATGATTGTATATGTTAATTAACATTGCCATCTGGTCTTGTACATGTTGTCGTTTTCAAATGGATTCTATCTTGAATACTTTTTGAGAAAAATGTAAAAGAAAGAAATTGCTTCAAGGGGACATAACTCCCATAGGGAATAATAAAATCCTTAGCAGCCTCATATGGTAACACATCATGATGAGATCTAACTTTTGTCCAAATAAGGTCATGATATCTTCAAAAACAACGAGGGGGGGCCATGTCGAAAAAACCCAATAAAAGGGAGATAACTTCTTAAGGGGATGATGAAATCCTACACAGCCTCATCTGGTAATACTTCATGATCAGGTCTACCGATGGTCCATATTTGGTCTTGATGACTCCAATAGAAACGAGGGGAGGCCATGTCAAACAAATGCTGGATGAAAAAAAAAAAAAAAAAAAAAAAAAAAAAAAAAACAGGAGAAAAACAATAAGGTCTTTCCTCGCGGAGAGGAAAGACCTTAACTAGTATCTCAATTGTTTGTAAAACAATTGAAAGGTCTTTCCTGTAAAAGTGATGTTTTCGTAATGTAGCTTGTACGACCTTTCGTTTGATATACGACAAGCATACCTTCTGAAACTTTCCACTTTTAACACTTAATGACCTCATCCGCCTACATTTTTGAGATCGGAATTATGATATATATAACACTGAGTAGATGAGATTTCATTTGATATGCGACAACGCCATGTTCTAGAAAGTTTGATTTTTGCACTTAATAACCCAATCCAAATAATTTTTGGAGGTCGGGAATTTGATATTTCAAATATACACATCATGACCTTTCATTTGATATACAACAACCCTATCTTAAAAGAAAATTGATGTTTTGCACTCAATGACCCCATCCAACCCATTTTTGGGAGACGTCAATTTGAAATTTGAAATGTACACTTTATGTTCTTTCATTTGATATGCGACAACCTTACCATCTGAGAAATTTGAATTTTTGCACTAAATGACCCCACCCGCCCCCCTGGGATGAAAAGGTGGTTTAAAATTTTCATTTTTAAGTAGAGTTTAATAAGACCTTCAATTTGATATATCAGATGACCCCATTTGACAAAGTGCAAAAAATGATGCAATATCAAATATATAAATAGAAGTTATGAAACTTACGAAGTCAATGCAAAACTTGAAAATTTCAAATTGATTTTTTGGTGTTTTTTTTCCATGGAATGTTTTTAGTATTTGGTCAATCATATAACTATGTTAACCTCTTCAATTTATAAAACATTTTAAGTGGTAAGCTCTTGTTGATTCAGAAATACATGCCTCCGCTCGCAAAACTTCAAACTGCATTATCTCTATAACGATAATAGATATCTCAAATCTGTTAAATGATAAATGATCTACAGTTGAAGGACAACATTATAGAAAAAGAATTGGGACAATATCAAAGTTCACCAAGGTCACAATTAATCATCAAATATATGATGCAATACCAAACTTAAGAACCGGAAGTCGTAGAGACATGGGACTAGCACCATTCAACTCAGGACCACTTAGCCTTTCAAATATCACAAGGTCAAGGTCATTGTATACTGTGAAGGTCAAGGTGACATTTCGTCATGACCTGACATTGACCTCAAATTGAAGGTCTTGAATTACTGATCATCTTTGCAGTTTATAGTAGGTTGATATCTGTTACTTTTAAAAAGATATACACACAATACTATACTTTTAAGACTTATCCCGTTGCAACTTTTGAACAGACGGTCGGACATTTTTGGACTTATAGTATAAAATGTAGAGCTCGTCGAGAACAACATTTTATACGCTGTATGTATGCAGCAAAGTCTTATCGTTTTCCTAATATGTAAGCTTGAAATTGCAGCTTAATTTTTTTTTGCACTCGATGACCTTTGACCTTAGGTGCATATTAAAGGTCATATGAATTTAAGATTATTGGTGAAGGTTCCAAGTCTCTATGACTTCCGGTTCTCGAAATAGAACTTTTGAAAAATTATTTTAGATTTTTAAAGGGAAATAACTCCATATAAGGGTTAGTAACAAATTAATTGTTTATGTTTATAAATATTGCCATCTGTTCTAATACATGCTGTCATTTTCAATTCAATTCTATCTGTAATACTTTTTGAGAAAAATGCAAATAAAAGAAATTGCTTCAAGGGGATACAACTCTCAAAGGAGATGATGAAATCTTATGCAGCCTCATATGGTAATACATCATGATGAGATCTACATATTGTCCAAATAAAGTCATGATATCTTTTAACACATTTGTGGGGGACCATGTTGAAAAAAATCAATAAAAGGGAGATTACTTCTAAAGGGGATGGTGAAATCCTACAAAAGTTCATCTGGTAAAAGTTCATGTTTAGGTCTATCGATGATTCAATTTTGGTATTGATAACTCCAATAGAAGCGGTAGGAGGGCGTGCCAAAAAAATGCTGGAAGAAAAAAAAGAAAAAAAAACATTAGAAAAACAATAAGGTCTTTCCTCGCGGAGAGGAAAGACCTTAAAAAGAAAAAACATTAGAAAAACAATAAGGTCTTTCCTCACGTAGGGGAAAGACCTTAATTAATAAAATGGATGAAAAATCTAACAGATGGTTGGCACTAAAACCTCAATTCATCGTTTAAAGGGGTATTCCATTCAGAGATATAAAATATGCATAAATAGTAATCTAGACAGGATATAAGGTCGCGAACATTTTATATTCAATGATAAATTGAGACCAAGGCTTTCACCTTCTTTACTGTTCAAACAAAAGGTGGTTGGAAAACGAGCATTCCAACACTGAAAATACACAAACTACTTCAAAATGATAAGGTAACATTACATTTTCCATGTCAAGAGGTTTATTTTATTAGAAATTGTTTGATTAAAATAGACAACATTTTAACTACATCCTGTCGCTTCAATACTCAATACCCAAATATATAAGAATATACAGTTTTATATAAATATTTATTAATTTTGTGAAATCTGTTTGAACAAAAATGAGATTATAGGAATATCCCTGTTTAATTGAATTTAAGCTGTATATGATACGTTTAGTTTCTTAATATTAAAGTACTCAAATTAATGCAGTACTGTCTTTTAAATAGAACAAACTTTGAATATATTAAATATGTCTTTAAAAAAGCACGACGGACTTGAATGAATGGAAATTTATTTTGTATGACGAGGATGACGATGACGGGTGGGAGTCTCCGAGAAGTGTGTTTGTTTCGGTCAATACTTTGTTCGTGTTGCTCGGTCTTTTTAGTTTTCTATGTTGTGTATTGTTGTTTCGGACTTCTTTCTGTCTTTTCCATTGTTTGCCATGGTATTGCAGTTCGGTTTCGTTATTAGTTTGATTAACCCTTTACAGTATATGTTGTCTTGTTAATATTCCTTGTCCCGTAATATAGTCTAAAATCCTGGCAAAATTTCTGCTTCACGTCAATCACTGAAGCAAGCATCCCTGTCTAGTACTATATATATATCATCAAAGCATTTTAATGGCAAAAATACAGATATCAAAGCAAACTATATTCTCTCATAAGAAATAAAGTATTGGACATTTTTTTTTTATATAAAGATCTTAGTAATCTGTTCATAAAGAAAAATTGGACAATATACGACTGGTAAACTGACCTTGACATTCACGTGCTTACTGGGACTATATCTGATGGTAATATAAAGATTCGTGGAATCTGTGTGGCATTTCTTTACTCAAATATGTACCGAAATGTCAGTCACATTGTGGTGTATTTGATCATGTATCCTTTTAAAACAGAACAAAAGTTTTCGAGGGACAAATATTTGAACAAAAATTCCAATCTTTACACAAAATCGATAGGATTTATTGAGAGTGTTGACAAATTATAAGAAGGCTAGATTAATAAAATCTTTGGTTGAAATTAGATCAATCATATCTACCGACAGAAAAGGGGAGGGTATATTTATATAAAGATTATTTGAAGGGTCATTATTGTCCAATTCTTACACAATGTTTTCTTAATTATAAATATTGCAAACCTATCGATTATAAATTTGTGTATCACTATACTCTCATAGTGACGAATTTATTTCAAAATATTCCTGATATAAGTAAAAAGCACGAATATAAAGCTAAATTTCTATATTAGATATAGCCAGTAGATATTTGACTAAAACTGAAATTTTGTCGAATGTTGAGTTTTTATTGAAAAAACGAATAAGATGGATAATCTTAACCGAAACATAAACATTTGGTTTGATATATTGCTCTTTCTGATCCAGCTCCAGTACAGATGTCCTTATATGGATATAAAGTACTAAATGGTGGCCCCATTGCGGGCAATGCTATTTTTAGCAATTACCTCCTTAAAAGGCGCTTTTAATAAACTAATTATGGAAAAACTGCTGTTGTCTAATTGAAGCTCGATATCTTTTTGCGATTTTACCGCACTCAAATATATATGGTCCCATGGCTTTTCTTGGTGAATTTTGGGGTTTTTCACGATACCTGACGATTTCGCAGAAAAATTTCCCTAATTTTGAGCAACATAAAAAAAATATTTCCGGCCCTTCATACTATACATTTAAGGACAAATTTGTGCTTGCATGAAACTTCATTCATAATGCTTTCCAGAAGAAAAATATATAAAAGATATAACAACCAATCACAGAGAGCCATCTATTTTTATTTCTATGTCATGTTCCCTTCATAAAGTGGCTGCGCCCATGTAATTTTATTTGGTACATTGTAACCATATATAACTTAATATTAAAATGTCTTCAGCAACAATGTACACCGTTCGTTATAATTTCGATTGAAAGCATATATTCGAAAACTTCGGTTGTAAAATCTTTAATGTACATTACTTATAAAAGGTAAGGCGTTTATAAAGAAAATTCACTACAGTGTAAAAATCGTGCTTAGAAATTAACCACTTGTGATACATGTTTAGGATAGTGTTTAATTTCTAAACACATTTATCAGTAAGCACATAATATTTAAACATGACTTGAATTTAAACACGCTTAAAAATGAAAGTGTATAGAAATTAAACACATTTTTCTAAGCTAAACACGATTCTAAACACAATCCTAAACATAAATAAATTGTACTGAGACACGTTTAGATCTAAACATGTAAAAAAAGTGCACAAAAGATGTGCATAGAATTGTGTTTAGGATCTAAACACTATTTTTACAGTGTAGTTAGACTTCCTCTTGGTCGATAAAACTCCAATTTTCAATGAACACAGAAAGTGTCCCAATTCCATCAGTTGCAGATAAGAAAATGTGCCATATAAAAGTAATGCTGTTCTCACTTTAATGGAGATGTATGTGTTCCAGGCACGGATCAAGACATATTGAAATTCTTAATTGTTAAATTGAGAGCGATTCAAACTCCTGCACCCAACCCCCAGATCTACCAACGTGTTCAAACTATTATTCAAATATTCAATGTCCTTTGCAAGTTTTAAGGACATTTTAACTTAAATTGTACCCTAACAAAACCAAGAACCAGTAACCTATATTAAATTTAGAGTACAATCCTGTGTATAGAGTATGTTCTCAATCATAAAAATAAACACTTTTACATTGGGTTACATTATTAATATAATGCATTCTATTTGCTTTTATATAGACATAATGCTGAATATGAGGGTGAACATACAATTATATAGTTATATATGTAAAGTAAACATTATGCAAGATTGTCAATATTACTGCTATTTGTTAATTGTAAAGTACTGTTAGTGTCTCCATACAGTGTCTGGTGAAATCCCAGTTTAAGGAAACCTCAGTGTATCAATATACAGTAAGTTCTAAACGACACATGGTTGATGGTTTTTGGAAAATTTCAAATCAACTATTTCTGTGCATAGTGATTTCGGCAATTTACCTTATATCGATATACACAACGGATAAAATTTGAGAATTAGTACCTCTTGAGAAATAGATACTCGTTTCGATGATGAATAACATTTAAAATACAAAAATAGATGATGAAATAGAGATCTGTATGACATTAGGATAGGTGTAATGAATAACATTGAGACAACTTTTTGCCACTAGTTTTTCTCACATTGGCCCTGAGAAGAAGGTTTAAATTTGGTTTGTTGACCAACAACATAAAAAGAAAGAAAAGGTTAGGGGACGACCATTTGATATTCTGGGGGGGGGGGAGGGGGGAGGAGGATTTTGAAAATAGATAACTCAGCCATGATAATCACAAAAATAAATGGTTTGTTCTGTGGTAGTTTGAAAATAAATTACCTGACTGGCAATGTATTGAAAATAAATAACTCAGCAGGTCTAATCGAAAGTATGAGATGGCACCAGATTCTTCGTAAATTCATCTTTTCCCCAAAAAAAATCGTAAAACACTTCCCAAATTTTTTAATAATAAAAATATAAATATTATTGATATTATTACTTGATATGTCTGAAAATTGGTTTTATTTAACTTGAGGTATCTGTTCTCAGGAAACCTTACCTCACTTTTATTTTAACATATTTTAAATGCTTCATGTAGGAAATTTCAAACTAATCGCTTGTCTCCATATCAAGTTGTGTTCACAGCGAGTGCCTTACAAGAAGCAAATTCTGTTTTCCCTCAGACGTAGCCCTGATTTTTCGGGATCAATATTTCTTATTTATTTGTCTCTTGTTCATTGATTGCCCTTCTGTATTCTGTTAGTGTTGCATTCCTTTTGTAATCTAGTAATTTTGTTATGAACTTGATCATGAGTTTAAAAAAAACGGCAGCCACAGACTTAACTATGTGAATTCCATTTTTACTTTATCATGCACATTGGTCTTATGATGTTGTCCCTAGAAACTTAAGTCTTACACTGAATTTATACATTTTGCTTTGAGACCAAAATATTTTCAAAAAATTATTAATACAAAACTTGCATTTTCAGATTATGAAAGGGTCTTTGGAACACTCAGAAAGCATGATTTTGCATCATTTGTTCTATAGCTTCTTGGGCCTTCAGTGGCCCCAAAACCCTTTCAAAAAAAATTGCCTCGCTTCACTCCGCGAAATATGTTTGCCAATTCTTTTAAAAGAGGCGTTATAACCAAACTTTAATACTATGTATATATGCAATACATGTATATGCAGTTGGGAATATAAAAGATTCATTTCAGCATAGGATTATGATTAATTCTGATTAAAATGGTACAGATTAATGACTTGACTATACATGTATTATTTATAATAAACAAATCATTTAAAAATTGTATGTTTTCGAATATCATAAATATAGTTGTGAAAATGAATAATCAGTCCCTTGCTTTATTGAAAATGAAAAATCTTGCTTCCATAGTGCAGAAAATGAATAATCTGTCCTCATAGTTTACAAAAATAAATAACCGATCAAAAACAAATCCTCCTGCCCCCCCCCCCCCCCCCCCCCCCCCCCGAATATCAAATGGTCGTCCCCTTATATCCTGCATCAGTAGAAGGTGTACAAACATGTATGACATACACACATCATGACAATTGAAAGAAATACAACGGATTTTTAATTATATACAATATTATAACAAAAATCCAATGCTGATGCCTTAACAAAGCTCATAATATTAAGTCACGCTTTCTCCAGAGATTTACATAACATCTAATGTCTTCACTTAGATTTACCATTTTCTTATCCACGTGCGGGATACATAAAATCTATTTAATTGCTTGGTTGTTATGTTTGTGCAGTCAAAAACATTATATTGATTAATTGCACCAATAAAATTCAAATTACCCATTTAAGTACTGCCAATTTGTAGTTGAGATGTCTGCATTTATTTCAATAGATATTCTCTTAATCCCCATTTTGTGTCTTTTACCTACAGCAAGGAGACGCATTCATGAAATAAATTACTCTAATTATCATACGTCAAAAACAGGATATGCATAATCTTTGAGTATATCGATCTAAACTTGGTAAGATTCGTACATTCTATGGGTGCATGCAATAGTCATTATGTATTTCATATAGACAAATTTTTAGTTATTATTTTAGTATTTGCAAATAAGTCAGAAGAGAAGGAACAGTAAGTATTTTCGGCTAAGGACACAGAATAAAAGGATTTTTTTTCTGCCTGAGGATATACCAAACAGTAGCTGTTTCCCGTTTAGGTTTACAGAATAACAGAACAAAATTGTTTCCGCCTCGGGGAAACGATAACAATATATCGTTACAAAAGACGTAATATACCGATTTCTATGCCAGTGTCACGTGTTACTTGGATAATCGTCATAAGACATGAAGAAATCCAAAATGAAAGTTTCAGACAAAAAACAATCTGAAACGGCCGAACAAGCAACAACGTAAAAGTGTAAAATGAACCTTAGAATAGTACAATTATACCTAGTACTTTTTTTACTGATTCTTTCTGAGAATTCGTTGTTCTATACATGCTCCTAATAGTCAGTGTTGTTTTCATTCAAACGGAAAAAAATCAAAAACAATTCTACATTTCGTTTTGTTAACCCCTTTATTTCTCGTTCGAGGACCACTTTAACCAAGTGTTTCCTGTGTAGAAACGGATGACCCATCCAGTTTAAACGTTATCAATCCCTTTTGGTCCTGATTAAAAGTGAAACCTTATCGTATCAATAAAATTATACAAGCGTCTAGGTTCACTTTGATCTGTGCAACTTTCACTTTAATTTTGTGTAATTTCCGTCATTGTAAAGTGCATTATCTAAGGTTAGTAAATTGATTATCCTCTGATAGACCAATTCATTCAATAAATATAAAGAGGAACCGCCACTTGTTGTCAACAATATCTGCAAATTATCTATCAATAATCTAGATTTGTTTATTTTTATCATAATCTACCAATTGTTGATAGATAAATAACCATTTAGAATGGTCAATCGCTTCGGACAGTGGTCAATAGATAGGTGACAACGGTACAATTAATCTCATCTTCAAATAGCAAACAGTAAATTTTACTTCTTTGATCATATTTAGATTGGAACTTCAATGTCCGGTCATCAAAGATTTCAGTATTTGACCATGAGCAAATATTTTACATTATTTAACTTTTTTTTTTCAAAAGTATTTACATTGTTTTGTTTGATAGCGATTTGTAATTGATCTTGTTCACATATATTCTTTTGTAAAAATAAATATGAAAAAGAATAAATGTTATAAGTTTCCAACTCTGAAATATTTCTGTTTGGTTTTGGTGCAGCTAATTTGTCCTGGCGATCGGTTACTAAAAGTAGCTAGGGATCTATGTTATAGGCTTTAAAGACATTTTGCATGATCTTTCTTATAACTGATTTAATATATTTAGGAAGAAATAAACTAATCATATTGACGAATATCCTCATCTTCTTTATACATATAAAAATGGAAAGCCAAAAATGTGAAAATACACACGGAGTCATTCAAAGAAAAGGGTCTTAAAATACTATATAACCAAAATTTACTTCTCGAATCAGACTAATTTGACTACTAATAGGTTAAACACTATAAGCTATATGCTCGTCTTTTTAAAAGATGACACTGTTAAGCAATATGTGTAATATGTAACAAAGAGCACTATGCATTATTTTTTTCTATTCTCTTATAGTTGGTGTTTTTTTTTCACAGAAAATACAATCTTTCTTTGGTTATCAAGTATAATAAAGAACAAGAAAATCTGCACTAAACATGCATGCCTTCAAAAATTTGATAAACATCTGTTGTGGTAGTGTTAAAATTATTTGTTGAAAACATTATGTGACAAACAGAAACAAATTTCATAAAAATTTACTCATAATCTTAACTAAAGAATATACCCCCAAAAAAGGCTGATTGTTTTCATGTAAAATGGGTATTTTGTTATACAACTAAGACAAGCCGATACAGGATAACAGGGTGTATACATTATGGTACAATGATATAGGTTTGGTTAATGAAATATATACCTGTATATATATAAAACCTTACACTTGCGGTACTGTAATAAAATTAACGATAAAGCATCCTTTCATTTTTATGACTTACTAAGTAAGTAATAAATTAAAGTTCCGTTAAATTTGGGAACCTTGTTGAATCTTGTTATTTGTTGACGTCAAAATAAATAATTAATGGAGAATGAAATGGCATTCCGCATTAATAATAACATAGACGTGTTTTTAAATCTTTTTTTTCCTTCTATTTTACTAATGTTACTTATATAAGTGTTAATTTCAAACGGGACGTTAATATTCTGTCATTCTATTTAAATCTAGTGTAAAATGGACCGATAAACAAAACTACATAATACCTAAACATATCAATAGCTATACAAATATATTTATAAAGGAAAATAGAAGGAATTTCTAAATAGAATATATACAAATGATTATAAAAAATAATTAAAACGTCAGAAAAATATATATTATTCATTAAACACAGAATAAATGACGCATGGACAACGTGTCTTTTCAAAATTTCTTTCAGTTTAATTTAATTGCTCCAATCAAAAGACGTAATTCGATTTCCTTTCGTAATTCGAAGTTTAATATGCACATTTTCACCGTATAATTCAAATCGTAAATAAATGACATGCAGATGTTTTTAACAAAAGAAAAGAAATATCTTCAATATAAATCACAAAAAAATTTCCCTTTTAAACCTGCAGTACAACATTTGTGAGTTCATTGTTAGAGGTGCAAAAACTGGTGACTGTCCATGTATACTAAACAAAATTCCAACTATTGGTGACTGTCCACGTTTACTGAACACACTTCCAACTATTGATGACTGTCCACTTACTGAACAAACTTCCAACTACCGGTGACTGTCCACTTATTGAACAAACTCTTAACGACAACTTTCAACTACAGGTGACTGTCCACTTAGTGAACAAACTTCCAACTACCGGTGACTGTCCACTTATCGAACAAACTCTTAACGACAACTTTCAATTACAGGTGACTGTCAGCTTACTGAACAAACTACCAACTTTTGGTGACTGTCAACTTACTGAACAAACTACCAACTGTTGATGTCTGTCCACGTTTACTGAACAAACTACCTACCACTGTTGACAGGAACATATTACATAGTCAGAGGTAACTACCTACCACTGTTGACAGGAACATATTACATAGTCAGAGGTAACTACCTACCACTGTTGACAGGAACATATTACATAGTCAGAGGTTGTCTTACATTAAATATTGTATTTTTTGTTAAGATTTATTGAGCAAGGTACAGTGGCGGATCCAGCCATTTAAAAAAAGGGGGAAGGGGGGGGGGGTCCCAACCCAGGACAAAGGGGGTTCCAACTATATGTCCCCATTCAAATGCATTGATCGGCCAAAAAAAAGGGGGGTTCCAACTCCCCCAACCCCCCTGGATCCGCCAATGATGTAGGTCTTTTGGTATTTCTGTTTAATTTCAGCTGGTGATGATTTATAGATTGAGACATTATACAGAACGCTTTCTCATACCTAACCAAAGAGAGGTGAAATATATCGAAGGGACATTCAAACTCACCCTTGTAGATTTCGAAAAAAAGGGTAGGCTAATGCCGCGTCAAGGCAGCACTCGCACCCGCAAAGTGGAAAGGGATAAATATAAGTTACAAAACATGTTTCCCAATCCACTATAAATAAATATGTTTAAACTAACTCAGAAGTCGGAAATAATCTGAAAACGTCATGGCAAAAACTCACTCAAAATTAAAACTAAACATATTTACCAAAAACGTATGTTTCTATAGTCTTTCATAAACAAACTCGAAAAGATTGGTTCCTGATTTCATTGAAGACAAGACTACCAAAATATGTTAAACGTTATTTTTAGAGAAAAAATTGATGTAAAATTCTTTATTCATTAAAAGAATATCGTATTGGATGGCGAAAACTTGGTCCAAGTTTGATACACAAGACTAAGGACTATAAAGGTTATCTCGGGAAAATAACAATTAAAAAAGGAACAAATAGACGTTTTGAATTAATTTTGTGTAAAATTAAAAGAAACTAATTTCTAAAATGAGATAAAGAACATTTTCAAATTAAAAAAGATATAATTCAAAATTCATAACGGAGTTTTGTACAGAACAGAAATAGGCCTACATTCCATTTTTAAGGTAAACTACTTAATTCCATTATTTTAGATAAATTCTTCATGCAGAAGGAATTATGTAGTAAATGCATGTTCTCACCAATGAGTGTTTATTTGATTTAGACCATCAAATGGATCCAAATGTGTAGTGTCATATTCGTTTCTTTACCTACCGATTTTCCATAACTATCAGAATATTAGTCCGATTTGCCATAACTATCAGAATATTAGCCCGATTTGCCATAA
Source organism: Mytilus galloprovincialis (assembly GCF_965363235.1). Taxonomy (NCBI): domain Eukaryota; kingdom Metazoa; phylum Mollusca; class Bivalvia; order Mytilida; family Mytilidae; genus Mytilus; species Mytilus galloprovincialis. The sequence goes on from NC_134847.1 coordinate 71,130,393, forward strand.
CTATCAGAATATTAGCCCGATTTGCCATAACTATCAGAATATTAGTCCGATTTGCCAAAACTATCAGAATGTTAGCCCCATTTGCGCATAACTAACATAATGTTAGCCCTATTTGCCATATAACTATCAGAATGTTAGCCCGATTTGCCATATAACTATCAGAATGTTAGCCCTATTTGTCATAACTAACAGAATGTTAGCCCTATTTGCCATAACTATCAGAATGTTAGCCCTGTTTGTCATAACTAACAGAATGTTAGCCCTATTTGCCATAACTATCAGTATTTTAGCCCGATTAGCCATAACTGGGATTTGCCATAACTATCTGAATGTTAGCCCGATGTGCCATAACTATCAGAATGTAAACGTTTACCTGATGTAGGAATCAAACTGTGTAAAGAATTTGGATGTGAAATGAATGGATACAAATCTGCAAAAGCCCAGATTTTTATAAGATGTTTGCTTTACTAATACAATTCTGACAATTTTGTTTTGTATCCAAATATTTTCTGTACTGGTAATACCATTTTCAAATGATTTTCATTTTTCTAAATCGAACTGTTGTTCTTATTAATAATGACTGAGGTCACGTTATTGTTAGTTTTTAGGATAGTTACTAATCATTTCTCTAATTTCTATAGGAAATTACTATTTTTACTATTTTTATAATTAAGAGTATCGTATAATATCTTCATCAAGAAAAAGACGCAAATTCGATTGCATTTTTTTCTAATGAAGGTTAGGTATACTTTTTAAAAATCTGTTTACATAAATCATTTTTTTATTCCTAGAAATCTTTAAAATCATCGACGAAGTCAAGCGTTTATCGATCAAAATATCACTACAAAAATGATTTTGTTTTTCTTTTAAATACATGTACTCGTTTTGTATTATATGCGTTTGTTTAAGGCTTTACTAACAATATTCCTTATCTTTAATAACGTAGATTTTTCTCTTCACGTTATTACAAGGAAAGAAAGATAACTCGTGTTACCTATAAAAACGATTCCTAAAAGCGATTTACGTAGGTTATAAATGACAATTATTTTATCTTCCTTTTGTATCCTTGGAAGATAGCAGTGAAAAAAACCTAAAGAATATACAAACAGCAATACTTCACAAATTAGAATGATTAAAACACACAAAAATCAAACACCGAGTGGAATTCTGTAAACATTTAAAGTGCTATAATATAAGGATGAAATAAACGATGGAAAACACACATAGAATCCAACAGATGATCGAGAAATCACTTGTTAATAGAAATGTCAGCGTTGTATAAGTTCCAAAAAATATATATGGTCATGCATCAAAAGTTGAATGAAAAAGGATTTGAAAAAAAGCTATCAATTTAGGTCGATTAATGGAATGGAAAAGACAATGTTTTAATAGCTCATTCGTACATAAATTAAATATATTTTCTACAATTTATAAAATATCCGTTTTCTAAATTTTTAAAATCATGAATCAATATATGTACGCTTTGGATAAAATATAATTCAAGCTCTGTATCATCCAATCAGGAGCCGCACACGATTTTGTTCTGAGTATCATCTTGGAGTAAAAAAGTTGCCGGTAACCGGTAGAATATAAACAAATAATAGGATCTTGTATTCGACTCCCCATATGATGCGTGATTTGGTTTGTGAGCTAGCTACATTTATAAATTGTAACTTACATAGAACAAACAATCCATGGGAAAATATGGAAAGCCTCAGCTGTCATATATTACAGATTTACATAACGTTATGCTGAAGATTCCATTGTAAAGTAAATACAGCGTGATGATGAATTAAATCATCAAATTGAAAACTTTAAATAATAAAATGCTAAGTTGAATCTACGTTGTGTTGACTTGCAACTTCAAGTGTTGTTGTTGTGAAAGCATCGTGGTAAGCCACGGCGTTATGATGATATGCTTATGACACGTAACGTTGAGTTGAAATTACATGTTGTTAAGTTGACGTTGAACGATGTTAACTTGATACTGGATAATGCTTAGACGTACTCTTTGATTGCCAGGATAACAAATAAAACGAAAAGTTGAACTTCATGATGTTGACTTATTATTGATGAATGTAAAGCTAAACTAGCATAATGTTATATTACTATAACGTCACGATAAACTAACCATACGATATGCTCACTAGAAACAACACGACATAAAGTTGTAAGTACGTGTTGTTGAGCTAGGATTGCACAGTGCTATATCATTATAATGTCACGATAAGCTAACCATACAATATGCTCACTAGAAATTACACGACGTAAAGTTGAAAGAACTTGTTGTGAAGGTAGGATTGCACAATGTTATATCACTATAATGTCACGATAGGCTTACCATACAAAATGCTCACTAGAAATTACATGACGTACAGTTGAAAGAACTTGTTGTTGAGCTAGGATTGCACAATGCTATATCATTATTATGTCATGATAAGCTTATTATACAATATGCTCACTAGAAATTACACGACGTAAAGTTGAAAGAACTTGGTGTTGAGCTAGGATTGCACAATGTTATATCACTATAATGTCACGATAGGCTTACCACACAATATGCTCACTAGAAATTACACGACGTACAGTTGAAAGTACGTGTTGTTGAGCTAGGATTGCACAATGTTATATCATTATCATGTCATGATAAGCTAACCATACAATATGCTCACTAGAAATTACACGACGTAAAGTTGAAAGTACGTGTTGTTGAGCTAGGATTGCACAATGTTATATCATTATTATGTCATGATAAGCTAACCATACAATATGCTCACTAGAAATTACACGACGTAAAGTTGAAAGTACGTGTTGTTGAGCTAGGATTGCACAATGTTATATCACTATAATGTCACGATAGGCTTACCACACAATATGCTCACTAGAAATTACACGACGTACAGTTGAAACTACGTGTTGTTGAGCTAGGAATGCACAATGTTATATCATTATTATGTCACGATATGCTTATCAAACATTATTTTGACATGAAACGACACGAAGTGGAAAAAAGGACCACTGATGTAGGACCTGAGGTATCTTGCAAATAGTGCCGCATATGCGTAGTAATTATAGGATATAAAAAGAGAATAAATTGAAAATACATTATTCTACTTTCTTTTTACACTGTAACAGTACGGTCCATGTAATATTATCATTTCAAAATTTTAAAAAAATTTCACCAAATAATTAAAATTCTAAATATCGTTTTTAGATTTGATAGTTTAGATGTTTGATCAAACTTTAAAAGTACTCTTAACGTGCACTTTTTTTTTATTATTTCGCTTTTTGAAAGTTTGATTTTTGAAAGTTTTGATGAAGATATCAAAATAAGAAAATGGGCGAAAAGAGGGGTACCTATAAACTGCGAAACGGAATAAAAGCGGAACGAAACGAAACAAAATGAAATGCACAGCTACGGTTACTTCAAAGTTAATGTATGAAATAAGTCAAAAGGAAGGCAATTGTAAGCGGTGAAAAAATTGATAACAAAATAGATATTTCTTAAAAGCGGATAATTCGTGTTAAAACAAGAAGCACAGCTTTGCTTATGATCATTCTTCATTAGGAATAAAACGCACAAAATATATCAAATAATTTTCAATTGCAAAATAAATGTTTTTTTTTCAAAACAAATTGAACATTAACGTGAGATAACAGTATCCTGAAATAATTTAATTTTGGATGTAACGCGTCTTCTGATTGGCTGACGTTATTTTGTTATGAGCCCATAGACATAATTTAGTCATGTTACCGCGACGTCATTAACGGTTTTTCATGGTTTTCTACGGTTTAAAATGGAATTTAGAATTAAATTATAAGAAATGACTGTAATATTTTTTCTGTCTATTCGAAATAACATAAAAAATATGGTGCACACTGTTAAATAACCCGCTACGCGCGTTATTCAGTGTGCACCAAATTTTTTATGTTATTTCTTCATAGACAGAAAAAATATTACAGTCATTCCTTAAATGTGTTAAGGTTTTGCATCATTGGATTTTTTTTTATTTAAACCGATTCACTTTTTAAAAAAAATCTCTTATATAAGCTGATCGTTTAAAATAATAGTTCAGACCTATTCTGTTTCCCCAGCGCCCAACATTTAGGAGTAACAGTAAAAACTTGCTGTAGGTTAAGCAGATATATATAAGGTTGATTATGTTTATATTTTCTTCTGCACTTAAGACATTTAAATAAAATTCCCTCAAATTTGATTTGATTTTTTTTTTTGCTCTACGACTTCTTCAACTGTGGTCGCTTTTCCGTATATCACGAACAGACGCCTAACGGATGGAAAAAATTTTACGTTGACAAAACTGTTATCCGTTTGGAGTCCGTTCATGTACTGACAAAATAAAACGGACGCGTAACAAAGGCTCAACGGACACACACTCAATATGCAACGTACGAGAAACGGAAATGTACAGGATAGAACGGAAGTAAAACATACATCCAACGGACTAGTACCGCATACAACGTACACCAAACGGAAGCATATCGGATAAAACGGAAGAACACGATATGCGAAAAAAAAAAGGAAAGGTGGCTATAATAATACTTGTAAATCGCATAAATATTCAAAAAGTTTCCGTTTAGCGAAATATTCAATGGCATTTATCCGATTCAGATCCGTTCATCATCCGTTTTCTCATGCGTTTAACGTAAAAAAGGGAAGGGGGTGTAATTTTTTTCATATTATTTTTTCTGTAAATTTTCTATTTTTCTATTGATTCATATTCCGTATTTGTATATTAAAGCAGAAAATACTGATATATCAGGAGATACACACCGGATATTGTGTAAATTATTAAATAAAGTATTGTGCAATGGCAGGAAATATTCAATTGCATAGTATTTCGCTATAGTATAGTATTGCGCTATAGCATAGTATTGCGCTATAGCATAGTATTGCGCTATATCATAGTATTGCGCTATAGCATAGTATTGCGCTATATCATAGTATTGCGCATTAGCAAGAAATCTTCAATTGCACCGAATTGAGCAATAGCATTTACAGGGGCGGATCCAGCCGGTTCATAACCCATGACAAAAGGGGGGGGGGCTAACTATATGTCCCCATTTAAATGTATTGATCGTCCAAAAAAACGATCCGCCACAGCCAAGACATCTTCATTTTCAAGCTATTGTGCAACTGCTCAATATTGGACCAGGGAGAAATCTTCGATTGCACATTATTGCGCAATAGCAAAAACATTTCTATTGGAAATGAAAACAAATATTTCAACACATTTCAATTTAAAAGATCTTTCACCACATTTATTATGTGTCAGAAACCTATATTTATCAAAAGATTGATCACAATCCAATTTCAGACTGTGTCAAGTTTAAATAATGTGTCGAAACTTGCACCAACTGTTCAGGGTTCGACCACTGCGGTCGAATCAGGCTGCGCTCAGCGAAGCATTTTATTTAGTTATTGTAATACAATTAACCTTGAGCAAAGTACAAGTACGCATCTATGTCCAGTCAGAATGGGGCGTGTAAAGAGAGTCAGTGCCACGATCTCTGTACACTCATGAATTTTGCCATTTTGGCCACACCAATGCTGCCCTCGAAAAACAAGGACAATGTAAAACGCTGAATTTAAGTTAAAGCATTTACCTATGGAACGCTCAAAATATTCGAATATTTGAAAGCCAAGAAAATATAAGAACAATAACAATTTAAGAGGTGTTTGACCAAATGGAAAGTTGAAATATCAAGTTCCAACTAAGTAGATATAAGAAGATGTGGTATGAGTGTCAATGTAAAAACTCTTCATCACAATCACAATTTGTAAATGTAAACCATTATAGGTCAAAGTACGGTCGTCAACGTTAACGCGGAGCTTTTTTTTCCAGACAGAATAGGACCATTTTGTCCAAGGGAGTTGAAACCCATTTTTTTTTTGTAAAACGACCTATTCTAAATTATTGATTGTTGGTTGCCAGTGGCAAATATTACATGTATGTTCAAGATGATAACAAATTAACATGATATACAACAGGTAGAATAGGTAAGAGTCGTATATGCCACTGGAAAAATGAGGATATATTGAATAGGGACAGACATCTTTCCTTGCAACGAGTCACTGCGGGGGTTCTTAACGTGAGGAGTACTTGGCCTGAAATTTGATTGTTGTGCGATAACTTAAAAATGCACAAATTACAAACACGGAACTATCACTTAATGCGAAAAACATCTGGTTTCCTTTTTTGGCTTATCAGTGACAGTCCGTCGGAAGGGGACCATAAATGGCTGACCCGTGTTAAGAGAGAGCCATATCTCTTGCACGTAAAAGACACCCTTAATTGTAAATCTCGAAAAAGAGCATGGCAATGCCGCTACAAGGCAGCACTCACATCCGCAAAGTGGAAAGGGATTAAATATAAACTTTTTTAAAATTACAAATAAATAGATGGGAGCTTAATGTACAGCGTCAACTATTACATAGATTTGCAAGCTGAAAAATATTTATGGTATACGTTTATATGATATGAATGTATTGAGCTTTTTTTGGTCTTTTTAACTTTATTCGTTTCGAGCGTGACTGGTTAGTTTTCTGTAGACGAAACGCGAGGCTGGTGCTAATACAAAATTTCCAACCTGGCGTCTATCGATGATAAGTTTTTTACATATATTATAACAGTTTCCTGGCTCCAAGCTACTAATATTTGATCTTTAAGTTACTCTAAGCGGCTAGCAGTGTAAAACAGATATCAACAACCTCCAACATTCGCGGCTAGCACAACGTTCATAGCGACACCATAAATTAAAAATTTCTTCCGTATCAATACTTTGAACTGAAATCAATGATATAAGGCAATATATTATCAATATGCAATCGATAAAAAATTGAAAACAAAATGTTGAAAATTGCATGAGACCGAAGCGCTTTTTCTTGATCTACCTTTCATGAACGTCCAAAGCCGAATATTTAAAAGCGAACAGTTTAGTAAGATCCAAAATAGTTGATTAAAGGTAATCGTTCAAAATTATGTACTTGAATTTCTATAATTTCATTTGCCAACATGATTGCATATATAGTAAAAAGTCATAAAGCAAAAAAAAAAAAAAAAAAAAAAATTGAATCAAGTATAGAGCAATTTTATTGGTTACAGTTCAATTGAAAATGTATACATGATCAACCCTACCATACTACTCGGCCTATTGCGAGTTGTCCAGTTTCCACTGTTTTTCCCTAAATGACGAGAGAATAGTTCTGAGTTATATATCTGAAACCCTAAGCTTATAGATATTTTTTAAAACGCAAATTCACTTTTTCGATGCAGGTTTGATAAGTTTACAATTGCCTGCTTCTTGTCTCATTCTATACATAAACTTTTAAGTAACAGTAACTGTTCATTTTATTTTGTTTCGTTTTGTTCCGTAGCTAACAGGTGCCCCGCTTTTGCGGCCCCTTTTTAATTTCGATATCTTCATCAATAACTTAAAAAAAATCAAATTTTCAAAAAGGCGAAATAATCAAAACTTCACGTTAAGTTTAGTACTTTAAAAAGATTAATCAAAAATCTAAACTATAAAATAGCTTTATGCTATAGACTTCTTATCACTTATACTAAGTTTTCACTATATACACAAGGAAATCCCGTAATTGCTATTATTATTCTGGGAAACGTACGTAAGTTTGCCTGGCCGGAAACAAAGAACACTAAATCAAACTTCTCTTGGTTAAAATTTGCAGATCAAGTACTTAACATTCGTGAAAAAAAGTCTTGAAGATTTTGATTTTTAGCGGGGATATCGTTTTCTGATGCAATGCTTGTGATTGGTTGCACTCTATATAGTTAAAAGTCATAACTGTATCTCATGAGCAGAGTGGCGCAGTGGAAGCGTGCTGGGCCCATAACCCAGAGGTCGTGGATCGAAACCACGCTCTGCTAATAATTTTTTCTCATTGACGAGAATCTTTTTTGAGGTGACTGTCAGAAAATGATGACAAACGATAATAAAGTCAAAATAAAGTTGATTGAAAAACTCTATCCAGAAAAATCAACTAGTTATTCAGTATGAAAAATTTCATACGTATGTCATTAAAGTTGGTGAAATCCCTCAACATGCTCAATGTGTAAACGTTTGAATCCTCAAAATACTCATTTATGCAACTATAAGATATATGTGCTACTCATTAATCAACAAAAGTTTAAACAAACCAGACAACGAATCATGCATACCTATTCGAACGTTCGAAAATCAATCCTCATATTGATGATATATCAGTCCACATATTATATTAACATGATTAACCAAACTTTCGTCACGGAAAGAGGCGGCGGAGATCATGCTGTCGTTTTCTTTGACGTTTTTCATGTTTTGCAAATAAAACTTGTTTTCGAATCTATCCATAACAAGAACACAGAGTACTAAAACAATAAAGTTTGCAAAAAATACAGCCGCCCACGTAGGGACTCGAACCCTAGACCCTCAGATTAAAAGTCTGATGCTCTACCGACTGAGCTACGCAGGCTACATAGAGAAATCTCTCAAATTTTGCACATTTATAATTAACAGTTTCTCTCAAAACTTTTTGTTATACCACAGAATAGTTGTTATAACAGACCAGATTTATTTTACAAGTCTACCTAAGACGATTCTATTGTTTTATTTGACCCGTTTGCATCGAAATTAAAAGAAAATCAAAACTTATGATCGATGCTTTTCTATATAAATACCATGCAGCTGTGTCCATCGTCAGCTGCTAATAAAATTGCAATCAGACGACATTTTAGAGTCGTTCAAACTTAGGTATAGGAACCACACATATAACATGTATAAACAAATGATGTCTAGAGCAGAAATGATCAATCCACCTCAAAGGAGCAAAAATTACAATCGCCCACGTAGGGACTCGAACCCTAGACCCTCAGATTAAAAGTTAAGACTGAGCTACGCAGGCTAACGATATTGACTGGAAAACAATATAGTTTATACCTTTCATTTAGCATATAAATAATGTACGGTACAACTTCGTTAACAGAGTCAATCCAAATTTATATAGAAATTTTAAGACAGAGCAACTTAATTAGAACTGTTCTGCTCTCCACTTGCTTGATGCTATAGACTTCTTATCACTTATACTAAGTTTTCACTATATGTACACAAGGAAATCCCTTAATTGCTATTATTATTATTCTTGGAAACGTACGTAAGTTTGCCTGGCCGGAAACAAAGAACACTAAATCAAACTTCTCTTGGTTAAAATTTGCAGATCAAGTACTTAACATTCGTGAAAAAAGTCTTGAAGATTTTGATTTTTAGCGGGGATATCGTTTTCTGATGCAATGCTTTCTGATGGAAGTCTGGAGATGTAGACGGTCTTACTTCAGAACATCTTATATACGGAGGTATAGCTCTAATTGACTACCTGACAACCCTGATCAATAACATTTTCTATACAAAACATGTACCTGCTGCCATAAAAAAGGGACTCTTAACTCCAGTCCACAAAAAAGACAAGGATCCAACAATTCCATCGAATTATAGAGGAATAACTGTAATCTCTATCATATGCAAAGTTTTAGAACTCTGCTTAAGAGTTAGAATCGAAGGTACCTTAAATAAGCAACAAAATAGACTACAGAAAGGTTTCACAAAAGGCGCTTCCTCAATTAACATTGCTCTTTTGATCACCGAGGCAATAAATGAAGCAAAGGATAATAATGAAAAACTAATTTTAATTACTCTGGATGCAGAAAAAGCGTTTGATGTGGTAGATCACATACATCTTTTCTGGAAACTTTATCACCAAGTAATTACAGGCCCTACCTGGTTACTGATCAGAGAGTTGTATAATAATACATCAACCCAAGTAAAATCTCAAGGATGTATCTCGCAGGCCTTCACAAACGAACAAGGAGTAAAGCAGGGAGGTATTTTATCTGCCAACTTTTATAAATCATACAACAAGAATATCCTAGATACACTTGAAGCTACAAATATTGGATTTAAGATCGGAACCAATTACTTGGGTTGTCCAACTTGTGCAGACGATATTATGCTATGTGCAACTTCTGAACAGGATGCTTCAACTCAACTCCGTATAATTGAAAGCTGTACAAAGAATGATAGAGTAAAAATCAATAGTAAAAAGACGGAAATTTTACTGATCAACAAAAAGAGCAAAGAATTTAACCTTGAACTTTTCAACGAGAAAATCAGCGAAAAACAAACCATAAAACATCTGGGTATTGAAAGACAAGACCGAAATTCCCCAAATGTAGTCAACAGAATATCCACCGCTAGAGCTACCATGTATTCTCTCATGGGAGCAGGCTTACATGGAATAAATGGAGTAAATCCGTTGATTTCATATAAACTGTGGAGAACATTTGTCATACCAAGAATGCTATATGGTTTTGAAATTTTGAATTTTAATAAGGCTGATATTTTGAAACTAGAGAATTTCCAGAAAAAGACATTTAAACATCTGCTATCTCTGCCACAAAGAACTGCAGATGCTGCAATATATATTTTGCTCGGAGCAGAAGCCATTGAACAACTCATCCACAAGGCAATGATTTCTCTATTCCTTAGAATTTCAAAAGATACAAATTCCATTGAATACAAAATAGGAATCAGACAATTAGCAACAAAAGATGATAACTCCAACAGCTGGTATATCAAAGTGGATCATATTCTCAAGTCATATGGATTGCCCTCTGCGCATGAGATAGTCTTAAATCCAAACAAAAACTGGAAAAGATTGACCCACGATATGATAGACTCAACATGGAAAACAAAATGGTCTGAGATAGCTAAAACAAAATCATCATTAAATCATATGGAAATAAGCAAATGGAATTTCCGAAATCCTAATAAGTGTTGGAGCAGTGTCAGAGACAACAAGAGAGATGTTGCTAAAGGCATAATTAAATCCAGAATACTCACTGGAACGTATAAAACTCAAAGTATAAACAACCGCTTTGATTCAACAAAATCTCCACAGTGCAAACTCTGTACAGAAGAAACAGAAGACTATAAACATTTTCTTATGAGCTGCAAAAGCCTTAACTCAGTCAGGAAAATTCACCATATTAGACTCAAAAATTTGTTGATAGAAAATCAAATCAACTACAATAACATCATTAAATCTGATGACGATCTACTCCAATTGTTAATTGACAGTTCCACTAACCTTCGGATACCAAAAGCTCAATTAGGAGATATAGAAAGAATCTGCAAAGACTGGGTATTTGCATTACACACCAAGAGAGCTGAATTATTGTGAAATATACAAAACAATTACACTCTGCATATTATGTAAGAGTTCTGGAATTCAGTGAAGGATAATGAACAATAGTATTCGACTCCCTACTGATGAACATCACATCATCTAAAATTTAGCTAGTATCGGTCATGAGAATGGGTATAAATATTGACTTATCGTCATGATTATTAATGACATATATGATTGTTCCATTCCAACCATATAAAATTCAATAAACAGAGAATTAAATCTGTTGCTAGACGATAATGTTAAATTTTAAATCTAATATGAGCCTCAACGTTATAAGTAAAAAAAAAAAAAATTATAATACATGTTAAAATAAATCTACAACATGAATTAATGGTTTTTTAGATTTTATATAAACATATAATGAGGAACCTCGTTTGATAAACTTTTTTATCATCACTGCCATAGTTGAACAACCATAAACATATTTTTATCTTTTAATAAGTGGACTCCTATATTCTTATTAACTTTAGGTTTTATCCATTTTTAAATTTTAAATCTAAATAGTGTTTTAATCTTGAGACAGTATGCTATGTACAGTGTAAATACAAGTTTTTTACCTTTTATCCTTATTATTTGTTTTACTAAATCTAAGTACATATTAAAGCCTAACAATTTTATTTATTATTTATTTTATGAATAACTACGCATTTTAAAAAATTAACCTAAAACTAGGATATTTTTAATGCGGTGACCCTGCAAATAGGGTGGACTTCCGAAGAAGAAGAAGAAGCTTGTGATTGGTTGCACTCTATATAGTTAAAAGTCATAACTGTATCTCATGAGCAGAGTGGCGCAGTGGAAGCGTGCTGGGCCCATAACCCAGAGGTCCGTGGATCGAAACCACGCTCTGCTAATAATTTTTTCTCATTGACGAAAATCTTTTTTGAGGTGACTGTCAGAAAATGATGACAAACGATAATAAAGTCAAAATAAAGTTGATTGAAAAACTCTATCCAGAAAAATCAACTAGTTATTCAGTATGAAAAATTTCATACGTATGTCATTAAAGTTGGTGAAATCCCTCAACATGCTCAATGTGTAAACGTTTGAATCCTCAAAATACTCATTTATGCAACTATAAGATATATGTGCTACTCATTAATCAACAAAAGTTTAAACAAACCAGACAACGAATCATGCATACCTATTCGAACGTTCGAAAATCAATCCTCATATTGATGATATATCAGTCCACATATTATATTAACATGATTAACCAAACTTTCGTCACGGAAAGAGGCGGCGGAGATCATGCTGTCGTTTTCTTTGACGTTTTTCATGTTTTGCAAATAAAACTTGTTTTCGAATCTATCCATAACAAGAACACAGAGTACTAAAACAATAAAGTTTGCAAAAAATACAGCCGCCCACGTAGGGACTCGAACCCTAGACCCTCAGATTAAAAGTTTGATGCTCTACCGACTGAGCTACGCAGGCTACATAGAGAAATCTCTCAAATTTTGCACATTTATAATTAACAGTTTCTCTCAAAACTTTTTGTTATACCACAGAATAGTTGTTATAACAGACCAGATTTATTTTACAAGTCTACCTAAGACGATTCTATTGTTTTATTTGACCCGTTTGCATCGAAATTAAAAGAAAATCAAAACTTATGATCGATGCTTTTCTATATAAATACCATGCAGTTGTGTCCATCGTCAGCTGCTAATAAAATTGCAATCAGATGACATTTTAGAGTCGTTCAAACTTAGGTATAGGAACCACACATATAACATGTATAAACAAATGATGTCTAGAGCAGAAATGATCAATCCACCTCAAAGGAGCAAAAATTACAATCGCCCACGTAGGGACTCGAACCCTAGACCCTCAGATTAAAAGTCTGATGCTCTACCGACTGAGCTACGCAGGCTGACGATATTGACTGGAAAACAATATAGTTTATACCTTTCATTTAGCATATAAATAATGTACGGTACAACTTCGTTAACAGAGTCAATCCAAATTTATATAGAAATTTTAAGACAGAGCAACTTAATTAGAACTGTTCTGCTCTCCACTTGCTTGATGCTATAGACTTCTTATCACTTATACTAAGTTTTCACTATATGTACACAAGGAAATCCCTTAATTGCTATTATTATTATTCTTGGAAACGTACGTAAGTTTGCCTGGCCGGAAACAAAGAACACTAAATCAAACTTCTCTTGGTTAAAATTTGCAGATCAAGTACTTAACATTCGTGAAAAAAGTCTTGAAGATTTTGATTTTTAGCGGGGATATCGTTTTCTGATGCAATGCTTTCTGATGGAAGTCTGGAGATGTAGACGGTCTTACTTCAGAACATCTTATATACGGAGGTATAGCTCTAATTGACTACCTGACAACCCTGATCAATAACATTTTCTATACAAAACATGTACCTGCTGCCATAAAAAAGGGACTCTTAACTCCAGTCCACAAAAAAGACAAGGATCCAACAATTCCATCGAATTATAGAGGAATAACTGTAATCTCTATCATATGCAAAGTTTTAGAACTCTGCTTAAGAGTTAGAATCGAAGGTACCTTAAATAAGCAACAAAATAGACTACAGAAAGGTTTCACAAAAGGCGCTTCCTCAATTAACATTGCTCTTTTGATCACCGAGGCAATAAATGAAGCAAAGGATAATAATGAAAAACTAATTTTAATTACTCTGGATGCAGAAAAAGCGTGTGATGTGGTAGATCACATACATCTTTTCTGGAAACTTTATCACCAAGGAATTACAGGCCCTACCTGGTTACTGATCAGAGAGTTGTATAATAATACATCAACCCAAGTAAAATCTCAAGGATGTATCTCGCAGGCCTTCACAAACGAACAAGGAGTAAAGCAGGGAGGTATTTTATCTGCCAACTTTTATAAATCATACAACAAGAATATCCTAGATACACTTGAAGCTACAAATATTGGATTTAAGATCGGAACCAATTACTTGGGTTGTCCAACTTGTGCAGACGATATTATGCTATGTGCAACTTCTGAACAGGATGCTTCAACTCAACTCCGTATAATTGAAAGCTGTACAAAGAATGATAGAGTAAAAATCAATAGTAAAAAGACGGAAATTTTACTGATCAACAAAAAGAGCAAAGAATTTAACCTTGAACTTTTCAACGAGAAAATCAGCGAAAAACAAACCATAAAACATCTGGGTATTGAAAGACAAGACCGAAATTCCCCAAATGTAGTCAACAGAATATCCACCGCTAGAGCTACCATGTATTCTCTCATGGGAGCAGGCTTACATGGAATAAATGGAGTAAATCCGTTGATTTCATATAAACTGTGGAGAACATTTGTCATACCAAGAATGCTATATGGTTTTGAAATTTTGAATTTTAATAAGGCTGATATTTTGAAACTAGAGAATTTCCAGAAAAAGACATTTAAACATCTGCTATCTCTGCCACAAAGAACTGCAGATGCTGCAATATATATTTTGCTCGGAGCAGAAGCCATTGAACAACTCATCCACAAGGCAATGATTTCTCTATTCCTTAGAATTTCAAAAGATACAAATTCCATTGAATACAAAATAGGAATCAGACAATTAGCAACAAAAGATGATAACTCCAACAGCTGGTATATCAAAGTGGATCATATTCTCAAGTCATATGGATTGCCCTCTGCGCATGAGATAGTCTTAAATCCAAACAAAAACTGGAAAAGATTGACCCACGATATGATAGATTCAACATGGAAAACAAAATGGTCTGAGATAGCTAAAACAAAATCATCATTAAATCATATGGAAATAAGCAAATGGAATTTCCGAAATCCTAATAAGTGTTGGAGCAGTGTCAGAGACAACAAGAGAGATGTTGCTAAAGGCATAATTAAATCCAGAATACTCACTGGAACGTATAAAACTCAAAGTATAAACAACCGCTTTGATTCAACAAAATCTCCACAGTGCAAACTCTGTACAGAAGAAACAGAAGACTATAAACATTTTCTTATGAGCTGCAAAAGCCTTAACTCAGTCAGGAAAATTCACCATATTAGACTCAAAAATTTGTTGATAGAAAATCAAATCAACTACAATAACATCATTAAATCTGATGACGATCTACTCCAATTGTTAATTGACAGTTCCACTAACCTTCGGATACCAAAAGCTCAATTAGGAGATATAGAAAGAATCTGCAAAGACTGGGTATTTGCATTACACACCAAGAGAGCTGAATTATTGTGAAATATACAAAACAATTACACTCTGCATATTATGTAAGAGTTCTGGAATTCAGTGAAGGATAATGAACAATAGTATTCGACTCCCTACTGATGAACATCACATCATCTAAAATTTAGCTAGTATCGGTCATGAGAATGGGTATAAATATTGACTTATCGTCATGATTATTAATGACATATATGATTGTTCCATTCCAACCATATAAAATTCAATAAACAGAGAATTAAATCTGTTGCTAGACGATAATGTTAAATTTTAAATCTAATATGAGCCTCAACGTTATAAGTAAAAAAAAAAAAAATTATAATACATGTTAAAATAAATCTACAACATGAATTAATGGTTTTTTAGATTTTATATAAACATATAATGAGGAACCTCGTTTGATAAACTTTTTTATCATCACTGCCATAGTTGAACAACCATAAACATATTTTTATCTTTTAATAAGTGGACTCCTATATTCTTATTAACTTTAGGTTTTATCCATTTTTAAATTTTAAATCTAAATAGTGTTTTAATCTTGAGACAGTATGCTATGTACAGTGTAAATACAAGTTTTTTACCTTTTATCCTTATTATTTGTTTTACTAAATCTAAGTACATATTAAAGCCTAACAATTTTATTTATTATTTATTTTATGAATAACTACGCATTTTAAAAAATTAACCTAAAACTAGGATATTTTTAATGCGGTGACCCTGCAAATAGGGTGGACTTCCGAAGAAGAAGAAGAAGCTTGTGATTGGTTGCACTCTATATAGTTAAAAGTCATAACTGTATCTCATGAGCAGAGTGGCGCAGTGGAAGCGTGCTGGGCCCATAACCCAGAGGTCCGTGGATCGAAACCACGCTCTGCTAATAATTTTTTCTCATTGACGAAAATCTTTTTTGAGGTGACTGTCAGAAAATGATGACAAACGATAATAAAGTCAAAATAAAGTTGATTGAAAAACTCTATCCAGAAAAATCAACTAGTTATTCAGTATGAAAAATTTCATACGTATGTCATTAAAGTTGGTGAAATCCCTCAACATGCTCAATGTGTAAACGTTTGAATCCTCAAAATACTCATTTATGCAACTATAAGATATATGTGCTACTCATTAATCAACAAAAGTTTAAACAAACCAGACAACGAATCATGCATACCTATTCGAACGTTCGAAAATCAATCCTCATATTGATGATATATCAGTCCACATATTATATTAACATGATTAACCAAACTTTCGTCACGGAAAGAGGCGGCGGAGATCATGCTGTCGTTTTCTTTGACGTTTTTCATGTTTTGCAAATAAAACTTGTTTTCGAATCTATCCATAACAAGAACACAGAGTACTAAAACAATAAAGTTTGCAAAAAATACAGCCGCCCACGTAGGGACTCGAACCCTAGACCCTCAGATTAAAAGTCTGATGCTCTACCGACTGAGCTACGCAGGCTACATAGAGAAATCTCTCAAATTTTGCACATTTATAATTAACAGTTTCTCTCAAAACTTTTTGTTATACCACAGAATAGTTGTTATAAAAGACCAGATTTATTTTACAAGTCTACCTAAGACGATTCTATTGTTTTATTTGACCCGTTTGCATCGAAATTAAAAGAAAATCAAAACTTATGATCGATGCTTTTCTATATAAATACCATGCAGCTGTGTCCATCGTCAGCTGCTAATAAAATTGCAATCAGACGACATTTTAGAGTCGTTCAAACTTAGGTATAGGAACCACACATATAACATGTATAAACAAATGATGTCTAGAGCAGAAATGATCAATCCACCTCAAAGGAGCAAAAATTACAATCGCCCACGTAGGGACTCGAACCCTAGACCCTCAGATTAAAAGTCTGATGCTCTACCGACTGAGCTACGCAGGCTGACGATATTGACTGGAAAACAATATAGTTTATACCTTTCATTTAGCATATAAATAATGTACGGTGCAACTTCGTTAACAGAGTCAATCCAAATTTATATAGAAATTTTAAGACAGAGCAACTTAATTAGAACTGTTCTGCTCTCCACTTGCTTGATGCTATAGACTTCTTATCACTTATACTAAGTTTTCACTATATGTACACAAGGAAATCCCTTAATTGCTATTATTATTATTCTGGGAAACGTACGTAAGTTTGCCTGGCCGGAAACAAAGAACACTAAATCAAACTTCTCTTGGTTAAAATTTGCAGATCAAGTACTTAACATTCGTGAAAAAAGTCTTGAAGATTTTGATTTTTAGCGGGGATATCGTTTTCTGATGCAATGCTTGTGATTGGTTGCACTCTATATAGTTAAAAGTCATAACTGTATTTCATGAGCAGAGTGGCGCAGTGGAAGCGTGCTGGGCCCATAACCCAGAGGTCCGTGGATCGAAACCACGCTCTGCTAATAATTTTTTCTCATTGACGAAAATCTTTTTTGAGGTGACTGTCAGAAAATGATGACAAACGATAATAAAGTCAAAATAAAGTTGATTGAAAAACTCTATCCAGAAAAATCAACTAGTTATTCAGTATGAAAAATTTCATACGTATGTCATTAAAGTTGGTGAAATCCCTCAACATGCTCAATGTGTAAACGTTTGAATCCTCAAAATACTCATTTATGCAACTATAAGATATATGTGCTACTCATTAATCAACAAAAGTTTAAACAAACCAGACAACGAATCATGCATACCTATTCGAACGTTCGAAAATCAATCCTCATATTGATGATATATCAGTCCACATATTATATTAACATGATTAACCAAACTTTCGTCACGGAAAGAGGCGGCGGAGATCATGCTGTCGTTTTCTTTGACGTTTTTCATGTTTTGCAAATAAAACTTGTTTTCGAATCTATCCATAACAAGAACACAGAGTACTAAAACAATAAAGTTTGCAAAAAATACAGCCGCCCACGTAGGGACTCGAACCCTAGACCCTCAGATTAAAAGTCTGATGCTCTACCGACTGAGCTACGCAGGCTACATAGAGAAATCTCTCAAATTTTGCACATTTATAATTAACAGTTTCTCTCAAAACTTTTTGTTATACCACAGAATAGTTGTTATAAAAGACCAGATTTATTTTACAAGTCTACCTAAGACGATTCTATTGTTTTATTTGACCCGTTTGCATCGAAATTAAAAGAAAATCAAAACTTATGATCGATGCTTTTCTATATAAATACCATGCAGCTGTGTCCATCGTCAGCTGCTAATAAAATTGCAATCAGACGACATTTTAGAGTCGTTCAAACTTAGGTATAGGAACCACACATATAACATGTATAAACAAATGATGTCTAGAGCAGAAATGATCAATCCACCTCAAAGGAGCAAAAATTACAATCGCCCACGTAGGGACTCGAACCCTAGACCCTCAGATTAAAAGTCTGATGCTCTACCGACTGAGCTACGCAGGCTGACGATATTGACTGGAAAACAATATAGTTTATACCTTTCATTTAGCATATAAATAATGTACGGTACAACTTCGTTAACAGAGTCAATCCAAATTTATATAGAAATTTTAAGACAGAGCAACTTAATTAGAACTGTTCTGCTCTCCACTTGCTTGATGCTATAGACTTCTTATCACTTATACTAAGTTTTCACTATATGTACACAAGGAAATCCCTTAATTGCTATTATTATTATTCTGGGAAACGTACGTAAGTTTGCCTGGCCGGAAACAAAGAACACTAAATCAAACTTCTCTTGGTTAAAATTTGCAGATCAAGTACTTAACATTCGTGAAAAAAGTCTTGAAGATTTTGATTTTTAGCGGGGATATCGTTTTCTGATGCAATGCTTGTGATTGGTTGCACTCTATATAGTTAAAAGTCATAACTGTATCTCATGAGCAGAGTGGCGCAGTGGAAGCGTGCTGGGCCCATAACCCAGAGGTCCGTGGATCGAAACCACGCTCTGCTAATAATTTTTTCTCATTGACGAAAATCTTTTTTGAGGTGACTGTCAGAAAATGATGACAAACGATAATAAAGTCAAAATAAAGTTGATTGAAAAACTCTATCCAGAAAAATCAACTAGTTATTCAGTATGAAAAATTTCATACGTATGTCATTAAAGTTGGTGAAATCCCTCAACATGCTCAATGTGTAAACGTTTGAATCCTCAAAATACTCATTTATGCAACTATAAGATATATGTGCTACTCATTAATCAACAAAAGTTTAAACAAACCAGACAACGAATCATGCATACCTATTCGAACGTTCGAAAATCAATCCTCATATTGATGATATATCAGTCCACATATTATATTAACATGATTAACCAAACTTTCGTCACGGAAAGAGGCGGCGGAGATCATGCTGTCGTTTTCTTTGACGTTTTTCATGTTTTGCAAATAAAACTTGTTTTCGAATCTATCCATAACAAGAACACAGAGTACTAAAACAATAAAGTTTGCAAAAAATACAGCCGCCCACGTAGGGACTCGAACCCTAGACCCTCAGATTAAAAGTCTGATGCTCTACCGACTGAGCTACGCAGGCTACATAGAGAAATCTCTCAAATTTTGCACATTTATAATTAACAGTTTCTCTCAAAACTTTTTGTTATACCACAGAATAGTTGTTATAAAAGACCAGATTTATTTTACAAGTCTACCTAAGACGATTCTATTGTTTTATTTGACCCGTTTGCATCGAAATTAAAAGAAAATCAAAACTTATGATCGATGCTTTTCTATATAAATACCATGCAGCTGTGTCCATCGTCAGCTGCTAATAAAATTGCAATCAGACGACATTTTAGAGTCGTTCAAACTTAGGTATAGGAACCACACATATAACATGTATAAACAAATGATGTCTAGAGCAGAAATGATCAATCCACCTCAAAGGAGCAAAAATTACAATCGCCCACGTAGGGACTCGAACCCTAGACCCTCAGATTAAAAGTCTGATGCTCTACCGACTGAGCTACGCAGGCTGACGATATTGACTGGAAAACAATATAGTTTATACCTTTCATTTAGCATATAAATAATGTACGGTACAACTTCGTTAACAGAGTCAATCCAAATTTATATAGAAATTTTAAGACAGAGCAACTTAATTAGAACTGTTCTGCTCTCCACTTGCTTGATGCTATAGACTTCTTATCACTTATACTAAGTTTTCACTATATGTACACAAGGAAATCCCTTAATTGCTATTATTATTATTCTTGGAAACGTACGTAAGTTTGCCTGGCCGGAAACAAAGAACACTAAATCAAACTTCTCTTGGTTAAAATTTGCAGATCAAGTACTTAACATTCGTGAAAAAAGTCTTGAAGATTTTGATTTTTAGCGGGGATATCGTTTTCTGATGCAATGCTTTCTGATGGAAGTCTGGAGATGTAGACGGTCTTACTTCAGAACATCTTATATACGGAGGTATAGCTCTAATTGACTACCTGACAACCCTGATCAATAACATTTTCTATACAAAACATGTACCTGCTGCCATAAAAAAGGGACTCTTAACTCCAGTCCACAAAAAAGACAAGGATCCAACAATTCCATCGAATTATAGAGGAATAACTGTAATCTCTATCATATGCAAAGTTTTAGAACTCTGCTTAAGAGTTAGAATCGAAGGTACCTTAAATAAGCAACAAAATAGACTACAGAAAGGTTTCACAAAAGGCGCTTCCTCAATTAACATTGGTCTTTTGATCACCGAGGCAATAAATGAAGCAAAGGATAATAATGAAAAACTAATTTTAATTACTCTGGATGCAGAAAAAGCGTTTGATGTGGTAGATCACATACATCTTTTCTGGAAACTTTATCACCAAGGAATTACAGGCCCTACCTGGTTACTGATCAGAGAGTTGTATAATAATACATCAACCCAAGTAAAATCTCAAGGATGTATCTCGCAGGCCTTCACAAACGAACAAGGAGTAAAGCAGGGAGGTATTTTATCTGCCAACTTTTATAAATCATACAACAAGAATATCCTAGATACACTTGAAGCTACAAATATTGGATTTAAGATCGGAACCAATTACTTGGGTTGTCCAACTTGTGCAGACGATATTATGCTATGTGCAACTTCTGAACAGGATGCTTCAACTCAACTCCGTATAATTGAAAGCTGTACAAAGAATGATAGAGTAAAAATCAATAGTAAAAAGACGGAAATTTTACTGATCAACAAAAAGAGCAAAGAATTTAACCTTGAACTTTTCAACGAGAAAATCAGCGAAAAACAAACCATAAAACATCTGGGTATTGAAAGACAAGACCGAAATTCCCCAAATGTAGTCAACAGAATATCCACCGCTAGAGCTACCATGTATTCTCTCATGGGAGCAGGCTTACATGGAATAAATGGAGTAAATCCGTTGATTTCATATAAACTGTGGAGAACATTTGTCATACCAAGAATGCTATATGGTTTTGAAATTTTGAATTTTAATAAGGCTGATATTTTGAAACTAGAGAATTTCCAGAAAAAGACATTTAAACATCTGCTATCTCTGCCACAAAGAACTGCAGATGCTGCAATATATATTTTGCTCGGAGCAGAAGCCATTGAACAACTCATCCACAAGGCAATGATTTCTCTATTCCTTAGAATTTCAAAAGATACAAATTCCATTGAATACAAAATAGGAATCAGACAATTAGCAACAAAAGATGATAACTCCAACAGCTGGTATATCAAAGTGGATCATATTCTCAAGTCATATGGATTGCCCTCTGCGCATGAGATAGTCTTAAATCCAAACAAAAACTGGAAAAGATTGACCCACGATATGATAGACTCAACATGGAAAACAAAATGGTCTGAGATAGCTAAAACAAAATCATCATTAAATCATATGGAAATAAGCAAATGGAATTTCCGAAATCCTAATAAGTGTTGGAGCAGTGTCAGAGACAACAAGAGAGATGTTGCTAAAGGCATAATTAAATCCAGAATACTCACTGGAACGTATAAAACTCAAAGTATAAACAACCGCTTTGATTCAACAAAATCTCCACAGTGCAAACTCTGTACAGAAGAAACAGAAGACTATAAACATTTTCTTATGAGCTGCAAAAGCCTTAACTCAGTCAGGAAAATTCACCATATTAGACTCAAAAATTTGTTGATAGAAAATCAAATCAACTACAATAACATCATTAAATCTGATGACGATCTACTCCAATTGTTAATTGACAGTTCCACTAACCTTCGGATACCAAAAGCTCAATTAGGAGATATAGAAAGAATCTGCAAAGACTGGGTATTTGCATTACACACCAAGAGAGCTGAATTATTGTGAAATATACAAAACAATTACACTCTGCATATTATGTAAGAGTTCTGGAATTCAGTGAAGGATAATGAACAATAGTATTCGACTCCCTACTGATGAACATCACATCATCTAAAATTTAGCTAGTATCGGTCATGAGAATGGGTATAAATATTGACTTATCGTCATGATTATTAATGACATATATGATTGTTCCATTCCAACCATATAAAATTCAATAAACAGAGAATTAAATCTGTTGCTAGACGATAATGTTAAATTTTAAATCTAATATGAGCCTCAACGTTATAAGTAAAAAAAAAAAAATTATAATACATGTTAAAATAAATCTACAACATGAATTAATGGTTTTTTAGATTTTATATAAACATATAATGAGGAACCTCGTTTGATAAACTTTTTTATCATCACTGCCATAGTTGAACAACCATAAACATATTTTTATCTTTTAATAAGTGGACTCCTATATTCTTATTAACTTTAGGTTTTATCCATTTTTAAATTTTAAATCTAAATAGTGTTTTAATCTTGAGACAGTATGCTATGTACAGTGTAAATACAAGTTTTTTACCTTTTATCCTTATTATTTGTTTTACTAAATCTAAGTACATATTAAAGCCTAACAATTTTATTTATTATTTATTTTATGAATAACTACGCATTTTAAAAAATTAACCTAAAACTAGGATATTTTTAATGCGGTGACCCTGCAAATAGGGTGGACTTCCGAAGAAGAAGAAGAAGCTTGTGATTGGTTGCACTCTATATAGTTAAAAGTCATAACTGTATCTCATGAGCAGAGTGGCGCAGTGGAAGCGTGCTGGGCCCATAACCCAGAGGTCCGTGGATCGAAACCACGCTCTGCTAATAATTTTTTCTCATTGACGAAAATCTTTTTTGAGGTGACTGTCAGAAAATGATGACAAACGATAATAAAGTCAAAATAAAGTTGATTGAAAAACTCTATCCAGAAAAATCAACTAGTTATTCAGTATGAAAAATTTCATACGTATGTCATTAAAGTTGGTGAAATCCCTCAACATGCTCAATGTGTAAACGTTTGAATCCTCAAAATACTCATTTATGCAACTATAAGATATATGTGCTACTCATTAATCAACAAAAGTTTAAACAAACCAGACAACGAATCATGCATACCTATTCGAACGTTCGAAAATCAATCCTCATATTGATGATATATCAGTCCACATATTATATTAACATGATTAACCAAACTTTCGTCACGGAAAGAGGCGGCGGAGATCATGCTGTCGTTTTCTTTGACGTTTTTCATGTTTTGCAAATAAAACTTGTTTTCGAATCTATCCATAACAAGAACACAGAGTACTAAAACAATAAAGTTTGCAAAAAATACAGCCGCCCACGTAGGGACTCGAACCCTAGACCCTCAGATTAAAAGTCTGATGCTCTACCGACTGAGCTACGCAGGCTACATAGAGAAATCTCTCAAATTTTGCACATTTATAATTAACAGTTTCTCTCAAAACTTTTTGTTATACCACAGAATAGTTGTTATAAAAGACCAGATTTATTTTACAAGTCTACCTAAGACGATTCTATTGTTTTATTTGACCCGTTTGCATCGAAATTAAAAGAAAATCAAAACTTATGATCGATGCTTTTCTATATAAATACCATGCAGCTGTGTCCATCGTCAGCTGCTAATAAAATTGCAATCAGACGACATTTTAGAGTCGTTCAAACTTAGGTATAGGAACCACACATATAACATGTATAAACAAATGATGTCTAGAGCAGAAATGATCAATCCACCTCAAAGGAGCAAAAATTACAATCGCCCACGTAGGGACTCGAACCCTAGACCCTCAGATTAAAAGTCTGATGCTCTACCGACTGAGCTACGCAGGCTGACGATATTGACTGGAAAACAATATAGTTTATACCTTTCATTTAGCATATAAATAATGTACGGTACAACTTCGTTAACAGAGTCAATCCAAATTTATATAGAAATTTTAAGACAGAGCAACTTAATTAGAACTGTTCTGCTCTCCACTTGCTTGATGCTATAGACTTCTTATCACTTATACTAAGTTTTCACTATATGTACACAAGGAAATCCCTTAATTGCTATTATTATTATTCTTGGAAACGTACGTAAGTTTGCCTGGCCGGAAACAAAGAACACTAAATCAAACTTCTCTTGGTTAAAATTTGCAGATCAAGTACTTAACATTCGTGAAAAAAGTCTTGAAGATTTTGATTTTTAGCGGGGATATCGTTTTCTGATGCAATGCTTTCTGATGGAAGTCTGGAGATGTAGACGGTCTTACTTCAGAACATCTTATATACGGAGGTATAGCTCTAATTGACTACCTGACAACCCTGATCAATAACATTTTCTATACAAAACATGTACCTGCTGCCATAAAAAAGGGACTCTTAACTCCAGTCCACAAAAAAGACAAGGATCCAACAATTCCATCGAATTATAGAGGAATAACTGTAATCTCTATCATATGCAAAGTTTTAGAACTCTGCTTAAGAGTTAGAATCGAAGGTACCTTAAATAAGCAACAAAATAGACTACAGAAAGGTTTCACAAAAGGCGCTTCCTCAATTAACATTGGTCTTTTGATCACCGAGGCAATAAATGAAGCAAAGGATAATAATGAAAAACTAATTTTAATTACTCTGGATGCAGAAAAAGCGTTTGATGTGGTAGATCACATACATCTTTTCTGGAAACTTTATCACCAAGGAATTACAGGCCCTACCTGGTTACTGATCAGAGAGTTGTATAATAATACATCAACCCAAGTAAAATCTCAAGGATGTATCTCGCAGGCCTTCACAAACGAACAAGGAGTAAAGCAGGGAGGTATTTTATCTGCCAACTTTTATAAATCATACAACAAGAATATCCTAGATACACTTGAAGCTACAAATATTGGATTTAAGATCGGAACCAATTACTTGGGTTGTCCAACTTGTGCAGACGATATTATGCTATGTGCAACTTCTGAACAGGATGCTTCAACTCAACTCCGTATAATTGAAAGCTGTACAAAGAATGATAGAGTAAAAATCAATAGTAAAAAGACGGAAATTTTACTGATCAACAAAAAGAGCAAAGAATTTAACCTTGAACTTTTCAACGAGAAAATCAGCGAAAAACAAACCATAAAACATCTGGGTATTGAAAGACAAGACCGAAATTCCCCAAATGTAGTCAACAGAATATCCACCGCTAGAGCTACCATGTATTCTCTCATGGGAGCAGGCTTACATGGAATAAATGGAGTAAATCCGTTGATTTCATATAAACTGTGGAGAACATTTGTCATACCAAGAATGCTATATGGTTTTGAAATTTTGAATTTTAATAAGGCTGATATTTTGAAACTAGAGAATTTCCAGAAAAAGACATTTAAACATCTGCTATCTCTGCCACAAAGAACTGCAGATGCTGCAATATATATTTTGCTCGGAGCAGAAGCCATTGAACAACTCATCCACAAGGCAATGATTTCTCTATTCCTTAGAATTTCAAAAGATACAAATTCCATTGAATACAAAATAGGAATCAGACAATTAGCAACAAAAGATGATAACTCCAACAGCTGGTATATCAAAGTGGATCATATTCTCAAGTCATATGGATTGCCCTCTGCGCATGAGATAGTCTTAAATCCAAACAAAAACTGGAAAAGATTGACCCACGATATGATAGACTCAACATGGAAAACAAAATGGTCTGAGATAGCTAAAACAAAATCATCATTAAATCATATGGAAATAAGCAAATGGAATTTCCGAAATCCTAATAAGTGTTGGAGCAGTGTCAGAGACAACAAGAGAGATGTTGCTAAAGGCATAATTAAATCCAGAATACTCACTGGAACGTATAAAACTCAAAGTATAAACAACCGCTTTGATTCAACAAAATCTCCACAGTGCAAACTCTGTACAGAAGAAACAGAAGACTATAAACATTTTCTTATGAGCTGCAAAAGCCTTAACTCAGTCAGGAAAATTCACCATATTAGACTCAAAAATTTGTTGATAGAAAATCAAATCAACTACAATAACATCATTAAATCTGATGACGATCTACTCCAATTGTTAATTGACAGTTCCACTAACCTTCGGATACCAAAAGCTCAATTAGGAGATATAGAAAGAATCTGCAAAGACTGGGTATTTGCATTACACACCAAGAGAGCTGAATTATTGTGAAATATACAAAACAATTACACTCTGCATATTATGTAAGAGTTCTGGAATTCAGTGAAGGATAATGAACAATAGTATTCGACTCCCTACTGATGAACATCACATCATCTAAAATTTAGCTAGTATCGGTCATGAGAATGGGTATAAATATTGACTTATCGTCATGATTATTAATGACATATATGATTGTTCCATTCCAACCATATAAAATTCAATAAACAGAGAATTAAATCTGTTGCTAGACGATAATGTTAAATTTTAAATCTAATATGAGCCTCAACGTTATAAGTAAAAAAAAAAAAAATTATAATACATGTTAAAATAAATCTACAACATGAATTAATGGTTTTTTAGATTTTATATAAACATATAATGAGGAACCTCGTTTGATAAACTTTTTTATCATCACTGCCATAGTTGAACAACCATAAACATATTTTTATCTTTTAATAAGTGGACTCCTATATTCTTATTAACTTTAGGTTTTATCCATTTTTAAATTTTAAATCTAAATAGTGTTTTAATCTTGAGACAGTATGCTATGTACAGTGTAAATACAAGTTTTTTACCTTTTATCCTTATTATTTGTTTTACTAAATCTAAGTACATATTAAAGCCTAACAATTTTATTTATTATTTATTTTATGAATAACTACGCATTTTAAAAAATTAACCTAAAACTAGGATATTTTTAATGCGGTGACCCTGCAAATAGGGTGGACTTCCGAAGAAGAAGAAGAAGCTTGTGATTGGTTGCACTCTATATAGTTAAAAGTCATAACTGTATCTCATGAGCAGAGTGGCGCAGTGGAAGCGTGCTGGGCCCATAACCCAGAGGTCCGTGGATCGAAACCACGCTCTGCTAATAATTTTTTCTCATTGACGAAAATCTTTTTTGAGGTGACTGTCAGAAAATGATGACAAACGATAATAAAGTCAAAATAAAGTTGATTGAAAAACTCTATCCAGAAAAATCAACTAGTTATTCAGTATGAAAAATTTCATACGTATGTCATTAAAGTTGGTGAAATCCCTCAACATGCTCAATGTGTAAACGTTTGAATCCTCAAAATACTCATTTATGCAACTATAAGATATATGTGCTACTCATTAATCAACAAAAGTTTAAACAAACCAGACAACGAATCATGCATACCTATTCGAACGTTCGAAAATCAATCCTCATATTGATGATATATCAGTCCACATATTATATTAACATGATTAACCAAACTTTCGTCACGGAAAGAGGCGGCGGAGATCATGCTGTCGTTTTCTTTGACGTTTTTCATGTTTTGCAAATAAAACTTGTTTTCGAATCTATCCATAACAAGAACACAGAGTACTAAAACAATAAAGTTTGCAAAAAATACAGCCGCCCACGTAGGGACTCGAACCCTAGACCCTCAGATTAAAAGTCTGATGCTCTACCGACTGAGCTACGCAGGCTACATAGAGAAATCTCTCAAATTTTGCACATTTATAATTAACAGTTTCTCTCAAAACTTTTTGTTATACCACAGAATAGTTGTTATAAAAGACCAGATTTATTTTACAAGTCTACCTAAGACGATTCTATTGTTTTATTTGACCCGTTTGCATCGAAATTAAAAGAAAATCAAAACTTATGATCGATGCTTTTCTATATAAATACCATGCAGCTGTGTCCATCGTCAGCTGCTAATAAAATTGCAATCAGACGACATTTTAGAGTCGTTCAAACTTAGGTATAGGAACCACACATATAACATGTATAAACAAATGATGTCTAGAGCAGAAATGATCAATCCACCTCAAAGGAGCAAAAATTACAATCGCCCACGTAGGGACTCGAACCCTAGACCCTCAGATTAAAAGTCTGATGCTCTACCGACTGAGCTACGCAGGCTGACGATATTGACTGGAAAACAATATAGTTTATACCTTTCATTTAGCATATAAATAATGTACGGTACAACTTCGTTAACAGAGTCAATCCAAATTTATATAGAAATTTTAAGACAGAGCAACTTAATTAGAACTGTTCTGCTCTCCACTTGCTTGATGCTATAGACTTCTTATCACTTATACTAAGTTTTCACTATATGTACACAAGGAAATCCCTTAATTGCTATTATTATTATTCTTGGAAACGTACGTAAGTTTGCCTGGCCGGAAACAAAGAACACTAAATCAAACTTCTCTTGGTTAAAATTTGCAGATCAAGTACTTAACATTCGTGAAAAAAGTCTTGAAGATTTTGATTTTTAGCGGGGATATCGTTTTCTGATGCAATGCTTGTGATTGGTTGCACTCTATATAGTTAAAAGTCATAACTGTATCTCATGAGCAGAGTGGCGCAGTGGAAGCGTGCTGGGCCCATAACCCAGAGGTCCGTGGATCGAAACCACGCTCTGCTAATAATTTTTTCTCATTGACGAAAATCTTTTTTGAGGTGACTGTCAGAAAATGATGACAAACGATAATAAAGTCAAAATAAAGTTGATTGAAAAACTCTATCCAGAAAAATCAACTAGTTATTCAGTATGAAAAATTTCATACGTATGTCATTAAAGTTGGTGAAATCCCTCAACATGCTCAATGTGTAAACGTTTGAATCCTCAAAATACTCATTTATGCAACTATAAGATATATGTGCTACTCATTAATCAACAAAAGTTTAAACAAACCAGACAACGAATCATGCATACCTATTCGAACGTTCGAAAATCAATCCTCATATTGATGATATATCAGTCCACATATTATATTAACATGATTAACCAAACTTTCGTCACGGAAAGAGGCGGCGGAGATCATGCTGTCGTTTTCTTTGACGTTTTTCATGTTTTGCAAATAAAACTTGTTTTCGAATCTATCCATAACAAGAACACAGAGTACTAAAACAATAAAGTTTGCAAAAAATACAGCCGCCCACGTAGGGACTCGAACCCTAGACCCTCAGATTAAAAGTCTGATGCTCTACCGACTGAGCTACGCAGGCTACATAGAGAAATCTCTCAAATTTTGCACATTTATAATTAACAGTTTCTCTCAAAACTTTTTGTTATACCACAGAATAGTTGTTATAAAAGACCAGATTTATTTTACAAGTCTACCTAAGACGATTCTATTGTTTTATTTGACCCGTTTGCATCGAAATTAAAAGAAAATCAAAACTTATGATCGATGCTTTTCTATATAAATACCATGCAGCTGTGTCCATCGTCAGCTGCTAATAAAATTGCAATCAGACGACATTTTAGAGTCGTTCAAACTTAGGTATAGGAACCACACATATAACATGTATAAACAAATGATGTCTAGAGCAGAAATGATCAATCCACCTCAAAGGAGCAAAAATTACAATCGCCCACGTAGGGACTCGAACCCTAGACCCTCAGATTAAAAGTCTGATGCTCTACCGACTGAGCTACGCAGGCTGACGATATTGACTGGAAAACAATATAGTTTATACCTTTCATTTAGCATATAAATAATGTACGGTACAACTTCGTTAACAGAGTCAATCCAAATTTATATAGAAATTTTAAGACAGAGCAACTTAATTAGAACTGTTCTGCTCTCCACTTGCTTGATGCTATAGACTTCTTATCACTTATACTAAGTTTTCACTATATGTACACAAGGAAATCCCTTAATTGCTATTATTATTATTCTGGGAAACGTACGTAAGTTTGCCTAGCCGGAAACAAAGAACACTAAATCAAACTTCTCTTGGTTAAAATTTGCAGATCAAGTACTTAACATTCGTGAAAAAAGTCTTGAAGATTTTGATTTTTAGCGGGGATATCGTTTTCTGATGCAATGCTTGTGATTGGTTGCACTCTATATAGTTAAAAGTCATAACTGTATCTCATGAGCAGAGTGGCGCAGTGGAAGCGTGCTGGGCCCATAACCCAGAGGTCCGTGGATCGAAACCACGCTCTGCTAATAATTTTTTCTCATTGACGAAAATCTTTTTTGAGGTGACTGTCAGAAAATGATGACAAACGATAATAAAGTCAAAATAAAGTTGATTGAAAAACTCTATCCAGAAAAATCAACTAGTTATTCAGTATGAAAAATTTCATACGTATGTCATTAAAGTTGGTGAAATCCCTCAACATGCTCAATGTGTAAACGTTTGAATCCTCAAAATACTCATTTATGCAACTATAAGATATATGTGCTACTCATTAATCAACAAAAGTTTAAACAAACCAGACAACGAATCATGCATACCTATTCGAACGTTCGAAAATCAATCCTCATATTGATGATATATCAGTCCACATATTATATTAACATGATTAACCAAACTTTCGTCACGGAAAGAGGCGGCGGAGATCATGCTGTCGTTTTCTTTGACGTTTTTCAGGTTTTGCAAATAAAACTTGTTTTCGAATCTATCCATAACAAGAACACAGAGTACTAAAACAATAAAGTTTGCAAAAAATACAGCCGCCCACGTAGGGACTCGAACCCTAGACCCTCAGATTAAAAGTCTGATGCTCTACCGACTGAGCTACGCAGGCTACATAGAGAAATCTCTCAAATTTTGCACATTTATAATTAACAGTTTCTCTCAAAACTTTTTGTTATACCACAGAATAGTTGTTATAAAAGACCAGATTTATTTTACAAGTCTACCTAAGACGATTCTATTGTTTTATTTGACCCGTTTGCATCGAAATTAAAAGAAAATCAAAACTTATGATCGATGCTTTTCTATATAAATACCATGCAGCTGTGTCCATCGTCAGCTGCTAATAAAATTGCAATCAGACGACATTTTAGAGTCGTTCAAACTTAGGTATAGGAACCACACATATAACATGTATAAACAAATGATGTCTAGAGCAGAAATGATCAATCCACCTCAAAGGAGCAAAAATTACAATCGCCCACGTAGGGACTCGAACCCTAGACCCTCAGATTAAAAGTCTGATGCTCTACCGACTGAGCTACGCAGGCTGACGATATTGACTGGAAAACAATATAGTTTATACCTTTCATTTAGCATATAAATAATGTACGGTACAACTTCGTTAACAGAGTCAATCCAAATTTATATAGAAATTTTAAGACAGAGCAACTTAATTAGAACTGTTCTGCTCTCCACTTGCTTGATGCTATAGACTTCTTATCACTTATACTAAGTTTTCACTATATGTACACAAGGAAATCCCTTAATTGCTATTATTATTATTCTGGGAAACGTACGTAAGTTTGCCTGGCCGGAAACAAAGAACACTAAATCAAACTTCTCTTGGTTAAAATTTGCAGATCAAGTACTTAACATTCGTGAAAAAAGTCTTGAAGATTTTGATTTTTAGCGGGGATATCGTTTTCTGATGCAATGCTTGTGATTGGTTGCACTCTATATAGTTAAAAGTCATAACTGTATCTCATGAGCAGAGTGGCGCAGTGGAAGCGTGCTGGGCCCATAACCCAGAGGTCCGTGGATCGAAACCACGCTCTGCTAATAATTTTTTCTCATTGACGAAAATCTTTTTTGAGGTGACTGTAAGAAAATGATGACAAACGATAATAAAGTCAAAATAAAGTTGATTGAAAAACTCTATCCAGAAAAATCAACTAGTTATTCAGTATGAAAAATTTCATACGTATGTCATTAAAGTTGGTGAAATCCCTCAACATGCTCAATGTGTAAACGTTTGAATCCTCAAAATACTCATTTATGCAACTATAAGATATATGTGCTACTCATTAATCAACAAAAGTTTAAACAAACCAGATAACGAATCATGCATACCTATTCGAACGTTCGAAAATCAATCCTCATATTGATGATATATCAGTCCACATATCATATTAACATGATTAACCAAACTTTCGTCACGGAAAGAGGCGGCGGAGATCATGCTGTCGTTTTCTTTGACGTTTTTCATGTTTTGCAAATAAAACTTGTTTTCGAATCTATCCATAACAAGAACACAGAGTACTAAAACAATAAATTTTGCAAAAAATACAGCCGCCCACGTAGGGACTCGAACCCTAGACCCTCAGATTAAAAGTCTGATGCTCTACCGACTGAGCTACGCAGGCTACATAGAGAACTCTCTCAAATTTTGCACATTTATAATTAACAGTTTCTCTCAAAACTTTTTGTTATACCACATAATAGTTGTTATAAAAGACCAGATTTATTTTACAAGTCTACCTAAGACGATTCTATTGTTTTATTTGACCCGTTTGCATCGAAATTAAAAGAAAATCAAAACTTATGATCGATGCTTTTCTATATAAATACCATGC
The DNA here is from genome assembly GCF_965363235.1 of Mytilus galloprovincialis. Classification (NCBI taxonomy): domain Eukaryota; kingdom Metazoa; phylum Mollusca; class Bivalvia; order Mytilida; family Mytilidae; genus Mytilus; species Mytilus galloprovincialis. The sequence continues at coordinate 71,163,617 of NC_134847.1, forward strand.
AGCTGTGTCCATCGTCAGCTGCTACTAAAATTGCAATCAGACGACATTTTAGAGTCGTTCAAACTTAGGTATAGGAACCACACATATAACATGTATAAACAAATGATGTCTAGAGCAGAAATGATCAATCCACCTCAAAGGAGCAAAAATTACAATCGCCCACGTAGGGACTCGAACCCTAGACCCTCAGATTAAAAGTCTGATGCTCTACCGACTGAGCCACGCAGGCTGACGATATTGACTGGAAAACAATATAGTTTAATTATACCTTTCATTTAGCATATAAATAATGTACGGTACAACTTCGTTAACAGAGTCAATCCAAATTTATATAGAAATTTTAAGACAGAGCAACTTAATTAGAACTGTTCTGCTCTCCACTTGCTTTATGCTATAGACTTCTTATCACTTATACTAAGTTTTCACTATATGTACCCAAGGAAATCCCTTAATTGTTATTATTATTCTGGGAAACGTACGTAAGTTTGCCTGGCCGGAAACAAAGAACACTAAATCAAACTTCTCTTGGTTAAAATTTGCAGATCAAGTACTTAACATTCGTGAAAAAAAAAGTCTTGAAGATTTTGGTTTTTAGCGGGGATATCGTTTTCTGATGCAATGCTTGTGATTGGTTGCACTCTATATAGTTAAAAGTCATAACTGTATCTCATGAGCAGAGTGGCGCAGTGGAAGCGTGCTGGGCCCATAACCCAGAGGTCCGTGGATCGAAACCACGCTCTGCTAATAATTTTTTCTCATTGACGAAAATCTTTTTTGAGGTGACTGTCAGAAAATGATGACAAACGATAATAAAGTCAAAATAAAGTTGATTGAAAAACTCTATCCAGAAAAATCAACTAATTCAGTATGAAAAATTTCATACGTATGTCATTAAAGTTGGTGAAATCCCTCAACATGCTCAATGTGTAAACGTTTGAATCCTCAAAATACTCATTTATGCAACTATAAGATATATGTGCTACTCATTAATCAACAAAAGTTAAAACAAACCAGATAACGAATCATGCATACCTATTCGAACGTTCGAAAATCAATCCTCATATTGATGATATATCAGTCCACATATCATATTAACATGATTAACCAAACTTTCGTCACGGAAAGAGGCGGCGGAGATCATGCTGTCGTTTTCTTTGACGTTTTTCATGTTTTGCAAATAAAACTTGTTTTCGAATCTGTCCATAACAAGAACACAGAGTACTAAAACAATAAAGTTTGCAAAAAATACAGCCGCCCACGTAGGGACTCGATTAAAAGTCTGATGCTCTACCGACTGAGCTACGCAGGCTACATAGAGAACTCTCTCAAATTTTGCACATTTATAATTAACAGTTTCTCTCAAAACTTTTTGTTATACCACATAATAGTTGTTATAAAAGACCAGATTTATTTTACAAGTCTACCTAAGACGATTCTATTGTTTTATTTGACCCGTTTGCATCGAAATTAAAAGAAAATCAAAACTTATGATCGATGCTTTTCTATATAAATACCATGCAGCTGTGTCCATCGTCAGCTGCTACTAAAATTGCAAGCAGACGACATTTTAGAGTCGTTCAAACTTAGGTATAGGAACCACACATATAACATGTATAAACAAATGATGTCTAGAGCAGAAATGATCAATCCACCTCAAAGGAGCAAAAATTACAATCGCCCACGTAGGGACTCGAACCCTAGACCCTCAGATTAAAAGTCTGATGCTCTACCGACTGAGCTACGCAGGCTGACGATATTGACTGGAAAACAATATAGTTTAATTATACCTTTCATTTAGCATATAAATAATGTACGGTACAACTTCGTTAACAGAGTCAATCCAAATTTATATAGAAATTTTAAGACAGAGCAACTTAATTAGAACTGTTCTGCTCTCCACTTGCTTTATGCTATAGACTTCTTATCACTTATACTAAGTTTTCACTATATGTACCCAAGGAAATCCCTTAATTGCTATTATTATTCTGGGAAACGTACGTAAGTTTGCCTGGCCGGAAACAAAGAACACTAAATCAAACTTCTCTTGGTTAAAATTTGCAGATCAAGTACTTAACATTCGTGAAAAAAAAAGTCTTGAAGATTTTGGTTTTTAGCGGGGATATCGTTTTCTGATGCAATGCTTGTGATTGGTTGCACTCTATATAGTTAAAAGTCATAACTGTATCTCATGAGCAGAGTGGCGCAGTGGAAGCGTGCTGGGCCCATAACCCAGAGGTCCGTGGATCGAAACCACGCTCTGCTAATAATTTTTTCTCATTGACGAAAATCTTTTTTGAGGTGACTGTCAGAAAATGATGACAAACGATAATAAAGTCAAAATAAAGTTGATTGAAAAACTCTATCCAGAAAAATCAACTAATTCAGTATGAAAAATTTCATACGTATGTCATTAAAGTTGGTGAAATCCCTCAACATGCTCAATGTGTAAACGTTTGAATCCTCAAAATACTCATTTATGCAACTATAAGATATATGTGCTACTCATTAATCAACAAAAGTTTAAACAAACCAGATAACGAATCATGCATACCTATTCGAACGTTCGAAAATCAATCCTCATATTGATGATATATCAGTCCACATATCATATTAACATGATTAACCAAACTTTCGTCACGGAAAGAGGCGGCGGAGATCATGCTGTCGTTTTCTTTGACGTTTTTCATGTTTTGCAAATAAAACTTGTTTTCGAATGTGTCCATAACAAGAACACAGAGTACTAAAACAATAAAGTTTGCAAAAAATACAGCCGCCCACGTAGGGACTCGATTAAAAGTCTGATGCTCTACCGACTGAGCTACGCAGGCTACATAGAGAACTCTCTCAAATTTTGCACATTTATAATTAACAGTTTCTCTCAAAACTTTTTGTTATACCACATAATAGTTGTTATAAAAGACCAGATTTATTTTACAAGTCTACCTAAGACGATTCTATTGTTTTATTTGACCCGTTTGCATCGAAATTAAAAGAAAATCAAAACTTATGATCGATGCTTTTCTATATAAATACCATGCAGCTGTGTCCATCGTCAGCTGCTACTAAAATTGCAATCAGACGACATTTTAGAGTCGTTCAAACTTAGGTATAGGAACCACACATATAACATGTATAAACAAATGATGTCTAGAGCAGAAATGATCAATCCACCTCAAAGGAGCAAAAATTACAATCGCCCACGTAGGGACTCGAACCCTAGACCCTCAGATTAAAAGTCTGATGCTCTACCGACTGAGCTACGCAGGCTGACGATATTGACTGGAAAACAATATAGTTTAATTATACCTTTCATTTAGCATATAAATAATGTACGGTACAACTTCGTTAACAGAGTCAATCCAAATTTATATAGAAATTTTAAGACAGAGCAACTTAATTAGAACTGTTCTGCTCTCCACTTGCTTTATGCTATAGACTTCTTATCACTTATACTAAGTTTTCACTATATGTACCCAAGGAAATCCCTTAATTGCTATTATTATTCTGGGAAACGTACGTAAGTTTGCCTGGCCGGAAACAAAGAACACTAAATCAAACTTCTCTTGGTTAAAATTTGCAGATCAAGTACTTAACATTCGTGAAAAAAAAAGTCTTGAAGATTTTGGTTTTTAGCGGGGATATCGTTTTCTGATGCAATGCTTGTGATTGGTTGCACTCTATATAGTTAAAAGTCATAACTGTATCTCATGAGCAGAGTGGCGCAGTGGAAGCGTGCTGGGCCCATAACCCAGAGGTCCGTGGATCGAAACCACGCTCTGCTAATAATTTTTTCTCATTGACGAAAATCTTTTTTGAGGTGACTGTCAGAAAATGATGACAAACGATAATAAAGTCAAAATAAAGTTGATTGAAAAACTCTATCCAGAAAAATCAACTAATTCAGTATGAAAAATTTCATACGTATGTCATTAAAGTTGGTGAAATCCCTCAACATGCTCAATGTGTAAACGTTTGAATCCTCAAAATACTCATTTATGCAACTATAAGATATATGTGCTACTCATTAATCAACAAAAGTTTAAACAAACCAGATAACGAATCATGCATACATATTCGAACGTTCGAAAATCAATCCTCATATTGATGATATATCAGTCCACATATTATATTAACATGATTAACCAAACTTTCGTCACGGAAAGAGGCGGCGGAGATCATGCTGTCGTTTTCTTTGACGTTTTTCATGTTTTGCAAATAAAACTTGTTTTCGAATCTATCCATAACAAGAATACAGAGTACTAAAACAATAAAGTTTGCAAAAAATACAGCCGCCCACGTAGGGACTCGAACCCTAGACCCTCAGATTAAAAGTCTGATGCTCTACCGACTGAGCTACGCAGGCTACATAGAGAACTCTCTCAAATTTTGCACATTTATAATTAACAGTTTCTCTCAAAACTTTTTGTTATACCACATAATAGTTGTTATAAAAGACCAGATTTATTTTACAAGTCTACCTAAGACGATTCTATTGTTTTATTTGACCCGTTTGCATCGAAATTAAAAGAAAATCAAAACTTATGATCGATGCTTTTCTATATAAATACCATGCAGCTGTGTCCATCGTCAGCTGCTACTAAAATTGCAATCAGACGACATTTTAGAGTCGTTTGATACGGTGCTTTTTGTCCGCGATTTGCTTTTTGTCCGCTTTTGCTTTTTGTCCGATTATTTTGCTTTTTGTCCGATATTTTTGCTTTTTGTCCGTTGCTTTTTGTCCGTTTTGCTTTTTGTCCGATAATTTTGCTTTTTGTCCGATACTTTTGCTTTTTGTCCGTTGCTTTTTGTCCGTTTTGCTTTTTGTCCGATAATTTTGCTTTTTGTCCGACACTTTTGCTTTTTGTCCGTTGCTTTTTGTCCGTTTTGCTTTTTAGCTCACCTGGACCATAGGACTAAGTGAGCTTTTCTCATTTTCTCATTATTCGTCGTCGTCATTAATTTTTACAAAAATCTTCTCTTCTGAAACTACTGGCAAAATTAAAGCAAACATGGCCAAAATCATCCTTAGGGTATTTAGTTTCAAAAAAGTATCCGATGACCCCGCCCAATAATTAAGATGGCCGCAATGTCTAAAAGAAGAGCATCGCATAAAATGTAGATTTTGGCTTATATATCTGAAACAAAACCATAGAGACAATCTAACAAGGGATAAGAACATTTCGCCTCATAAAATAATGTGGACCAGTCAGAACTTTTCGTGTGGGACAATATGAGCTCTTAATTTAAAAAAAAGTGGGACAATCGGGAATAAGCCCTACAGACTTGAGCAATTCTAAAATAAACACTGTTGATGTATCTCTTTTAAATTTTCTATTAAAAAGTGTTTTACATTTACGAATGCACTATATTGTATCTGTATTTAAAATATTAAACGCATTTATTTCGTGATAGAAATTAAGTAAATGCTTAAGTAACCATTTTATTACTTTTCCCCCTCTTTTCGAGTTTGTCAAACAAAAATAAACTACTTTGTTGAAAATGCTGTTGTGTTAACCAAAGTTTCCTTAATCTTATTACTTGAATAACCTCGAACTTCCTCGTCATTTGGATATAGTTGCTAAATAATTCCGAAATGTATGGATTAATACAGTTTATCTAAATAAATAGCTACACATGTATTACGTAAACTTTGTGATAGTGTTCCAAAAATGAAGTTTGTTTGTTTGTTATATTTGTAATATTTGTAATGTTTAAGAAAAATAAAGTTGTTGGAAATATGACGAAAATATTACCAGACTTAAAAAAGTTTTTTTTTAACTGAAATGTTGCAAAATATTTTGGAGCGACTGTCAATCGGCCATTCGCATATAAGTGCAAATGGTGACTATATATTATTAGCGGGAAGAAGAAACTGTGCGTTTAAGCAATAACATGTCGTAAATGTGTGCACTTCCACATGTAGCAAACGCCGACACCATTTAACATAATGATAAAACTATTCAAACGAGAAAACCATTGATTTACAAAACACTATACGACAAACAAATACAGAAACAAACAACAACTATTGAATTACAGATTGAAACTCCGTTCCTGACTTATTCGTATGATTATCATATATAATATTTTGCGCGGTTAAACATCAATTTAGAATTTCAATAACGAAACCATCACTCAAGGATTATTTGATTTGATAAATTTCTAAACTATTCTAAAGTTTCGAGCATATAAAAAAGAAGATGTGGTATGATTACCAATGAGACAACTATCCACAAAAGACCAAAATGACACAAACATTAACAACTATAGGTCACCGTACGACCTTCAACAATGAGCAAAGCCCATACCGCATAGTCAGCTATAAAGGCCCCGATAAGACAATGTAAAACAATTCAAACGAGAAAACTAACGGCCTTATTTAAGTAAAAAAATGAACGAAAAACAAATATGTAACACATAAACAAACGACAACCACTGAATTACAGGCTCCTGACTTGGGACAGGCACAGATTTAAATAATGTGCCGGAGTTAAACATATTAGCGGGATCCCAACCCTCCCCCTAACCTGGGACAGTGGTATAACAGTACAACATAAGAACGAACTATAAAAATCAGTTGAAAAAGGCTTAACTCATCAGATAGACACAAATACAAGTGAACGTGGCCGGGTACTTATACATCCCGACACAAAAAGTCACAATGAACAGATCTGAGAGTACTCACAGTTATCTGACAGCTATTTCAAAGCCACTAACAACTAATAAAAAGTCATGCCTCTGAGACTTAACGTTCGTTTAAGTCTTTGAATATCCCATGTATTCTACAAATTGGTGTACGTACACCATTGCTCACACGTTTGAGGATGACAGACTAACTTACGACCAGAATGAATAAGAATTAGTCTATATAACAAGATCTAAAATATTTCTAGTGTAAAAGACTTTAACCTCGCCACATTATTTATGTATGTGCCTGTACCAAGTCAGGAGCCTGTATATTCAGTGGTTGTCGTTTGTTTATGTGTTACATAGATATAGGAAGATGTGGTGTGAGTGCCAATGAGACAACTCTCCATACAAATAACAATTTAAAAAGTAAACCATTATAGGTTAAAGTACGGCCTTCAACACGGAGCCTTGGCTCACACTTACATATTTGTTTTTTCATTTATTTTTTTGACATAAATAAGGCCGTTAGTTTTCTCGTTTGAATTGTTTTACATTGTCTTATCGGGGCCTTTTATAGCTGACTATGCTGTATGGGCTTTCCTCATTGTTGAAGGCCGTACGGTGACCTAATGCTGTTAATGTCTGTGTCATTTTGGTCTTTTGTGGATAGTTGTCTCATTTGCAATAATACCACATCTTCTTTTTTATAAGCACACGTACAATTATTACTTCATTTTCTTTTTTTCACTCATCTAATTATTATATCTATTTTAATTCAATATTGTATCCATATAAAATCGATATCATATATAAGAGAGAGGCAAAGTGTACCAAAGAATAATCACACTAAAAAGGGTTGAAACAAACCAACAAAGCCGCAGCTGAATGAAAAACAACAAGATACACAACAGTCCACAAAACAAATGGTCCGAGAACACAATTAATTCGTAGTGCATTTCTTTTAGAACATAAATGAAAATTAAAAAAAATCCCACCTGCGCTTTCTCAATGAAACTTTTACAGTGTGTTGTACTAATTTTGGGACAAATTATATCAAAATTATAGAAAACTTTATCGCGTCTAACTCAAAATATGGACAATTTTGTGTTTAGGGTGTCTTGAAATCTTTTGACAGCTTCCGAAGTGCTAATTTTTAACCTTTTTCAGCTGGACCAAATCACTACTTTCCTGTAAAATTCTGGACCCAAATTTTTTTACAGTGTAATTTCACCCCCCCCCCCCCCTACTTACAATGTGAGGCATTAAACAAGGAGAAATAAATTTGGAAGGGGTATAACAATTATTGGCAAGTAACCCACTGTTATCACTAGGGACTAATATAACGAAAATCAAGGGATGACAATTGTGGTCTCGGACGAAATCATTGAAATTTAAAATCTGAGCAACAAGAACCAATGCAACTGTGATGATGTATGGTTAACTGGAAGAGTAAGATAATCCTGCTCCGTCCATTAAGTTTTAAAAAGTCATGTATTAAACTCAAACTCTCGAACACGTTGTCTTGGAAGATCTTTATTCCAAGGGGGTCCTTAATAGTTGCTTTTTGATAATCCTATAAAGAGTTTATAATTTAACTCCTTGCGAACACTTTCATAAGGAACGAAAATTCCCATCTGCATCTTTTTGAAAAGATTGCAAAAATTGTTTAAATTAAATAGGGTATCCCATTTCAAACCCAGCGTCTCGGAAAATCTCATTTTAGGGCACTAGACAATGATTAAATGTAGTAATTCGATAATAATACATTGATTTCTCGCGAAAACATCGTTAAGGCGAAATTTAAAGTTTGTCTTGGCTGATTGAAGAAATTTCACAATAAAAACTGAAACGCAAAAACGCAAAAACGCATAAAGATGTTTATTCAGGACAATAACTTATATAAAACAACAGCAGAAATACATATAATGTATCACCAATGGAGGTTGTAAAATACTGTAGGTGATACTTAAACGTAATGTTCTATTTATTTTTTTTTGTCGTTAAGGGGACTGGAGGGTATTAATCCATTATTTTTTTAAATATACATGTAGGATTTTGCTTGTTTTTCTATAGATGAACTTTTATCATATACTAAATAGAAAAATCAAATAAAAACATGGGGTTATCGTTCACTTAAGCTCACAATCTGCCCTCGAAAGAAGCAACCATTTTTGTTAAGGTACTTTTTTTTAAGTTGAACTAATAGGAGAAATAGAGAGATATATATATCGAAATAAAAAAAGAACTAAATTACAGAAATCGATTTAATTTTACAACTGTTTAGTTTACGTAAAGCATATTTGAAAAATATCTATAGGTCACCGATGAGTTGAAAAAGACATTTAATTCTAATGCCAAAACAAAATGTCATTATTGCACTAAAGGGAGACAATTTGGAGCTTTTACAGTGATATAAACATTTGAAAAATAAATCTGAGGCCAAAATCATTCGATTTTTTGGGTTGATTTTTGAGCCAATTCATAAAGTTATAACTAATAGTGTAATAAATAAAATTTGTAATGAAAACAAAAATGATAAAATTTTTTGCTGAAATTACCCTCGAGCCTCCGAAAGAGCAAGTATTGCACAAAAAAAAGGAATCATCCTTTAACGGAAACAACTCTTGAAATCATCGGCTATTCGTCGATGACTAAAGGCTATTTATTTCTGAAATCTAAATTTTGTTTTGCTGTTCTGAGTGTTCAAGATGTTACATGCAGCTAAAATATTGGTAAAACATTTGAAAAAATACTGATCTGTATAAAATTTACACAAAAGTAAACGAATGAAAGCCACTGGAATGCAGTCCAGGACTCGGATAAATAAGCACATTTAAACAAGAGTGCACACACTGAAATGTCTCGCCTACTTTACTCATCATTAATATTATGTTGATAGCCCTAAGTATAAAGATTTATTACAACTGCCACATAAACTTAACATTAACCAAGATAGCTAAACAAAGACCAAATGAATTATGAAAATGAGGTAAAGGTCAGACGAACCATACCAGGCAGACATGAACAGCTAACAATTCTTCGATACAACAAATATACTTGACCTATTACTTATAGTTTAAGAAAAACAGACTAAAACACAAAAACTTAACACTGTGCAATGAACCGTGAAATTGAGGTCATGGTCAAATAAAACCTGGGAGACTTATATATAGATCATAAGATATTTTCATGCACCAAATATAGTGACCTTTGGCATATAATATTAGATAAAAAGACCAAAACTCAAAAACTGAATTTTGACCACTGAACCATGAAAATGAGGTCAAGGTCAGATGATATCTTCCCGCTAGACATGTACACCTTACAATCATTCCATACAACAAATATTGTAGACTCATTGCATAAAGTATGAGAAAAACAGACCAAGACAGAAAAATTTAACTATAACCACTGAACCGTGAAAATGAGGTCAAGGTCAGATGACACCTGCCAGTTGGACATGTACACCTTACAGTCCTTCCATACACCGAATATACTAGCCCTGTTGCTTATAGTATCTGAGATGTGGACTTGACCACCAAAACTTATTCTCACCTTTGTTCACTGATCCACGAAATGAAGTCGAGGTCAAGTGAAAACTGTCTGACGGGCATGAGTACCTTGCAAGGTACGCACATACCAAATATAGTTATCCTATTACTTATAATAAGAGAGAATTCAACATTACAAAAACTCTGAACTTTTTTTTCAAGTGATCACTGAACCATGAAAATGAGGTCAAGGACATTGGACATGTGACTGACAGAAACTTCGTAACATTAGGCATCTATATACAGAGTATGAAGCATCCAATTCTTCCACCTTCTAAAATATTAAGCTTTTCAGAAGTTAACTTACGCCGCCGCCGCCGCCGCCGCCGGATCACTATTCATATGTCGAGCTTTCTGCAACAAAAGTTACAGGCTCGACTAAAATGACAGGTTATATGAACTGAGTGGCAATAAAAGCACAAGTCTAACACTTGCTTTTTAAAAAATTAAAATCTTTATTTAAAATGGTCATCTTTAAACAAACAAAAATTGAATATGAAAATTTACAATTCCAACAATAGATCGATATTAAACAGAAATGTTTCATTATCATTTTTCGGCTACAATTGGTATATGAACCATCCAAATGCCAAAATATCAACATAGAGTATTTACAAAGAATGTTTCTGTTATGTTGTGCAACTAAATCTCTACAGCAAATGGTAGTGACAACACTAGATGTTAATTAGGATCCAGCGAAAAGCCAGGCTTTTGTCCACGAAGGTAGCAAATTGTCGGTGTGACTATCGCTGACGGCTTTTGGTAACACACGATATGGTTGTTGGTCATGTTGTTATCACCAAGGGAAGGTCATCGTGCTCTTAATTTCCACACAAACTGATATAGCTCCAAAGGTTTAACAATGAACACCAATGGACACTCATGTCAATTGGAAGGCCACGCGGAATCAATATCGGAGATGTTAAAGACAAATGCATCGGTCATGCTGGGCTTTTGTTGCTTAATGTCTAAATGGACATGGCCTATAATTAAAAGATCCTTTTGCGGAATTTGTGGATTATTTGGTCAACTGTATACAGTCTACGAGCAATTGCATCCTGGGAAAAGCCTCATTAGATAAACCCCAATTTGTTTGTAATTGGTTGTCAGAAAGACCTGGCATATAGTCTTATATTTATTGAACTTACTTACTTACAATATTGAGGGATAAGCCAGCGAGTAAGTCAGCAAAGGGTTAGGGAAGTACCTTGGTATATAAAAAAGTGGAAATAAACAATTGCCGGCTGGCCAAGAGATTCTCCACGTGGGGTATGATGCCAGAGGTAAAAGTAGGCATTGCCTTAAAAAAGGCACAGATCACTTAGGCCCAAGACCCATACGAGTTTGACAACAATGAATTAAAAGGGTAAGGTGGTACCTCTGTTTGCAACGAAGTCGAAATACACTTTAATAATTGCCGGCTGGCCAAACTAAAAGATTCTCCACGTAGGCCATTTTACCAGAGATAGAGGAGGGCATTGCCATACAAATTTCTTATAGCACTTATGCCCTAGACCCGTACGAGTTTGACAATAATGAATCAAAAGGGGGAGATGGTACCTCTGTTTACAACAAAGTCGAAATAAAGTATTGCCGGCTGGCCAAACTAAGAGGTTCTCCACGTAGGCCATTTTATCAGAGATAGATATGGTAATTGCACTTATAATGGCATATAACACTAATTCCAAAGACCTGTACGATTTTGCTTGCAAGGGGTTAAAAATAAAAGGTGTTACCTTTGTTTACAACGAAGTCGAAATAAACCTCTACCTCTGGTATAATGATCCACGTAGAGAATCCCGGAGTTTGGCCTACCGGCTACAGTTATTTTGACTTTAATGTGAACAGAGGTACCACCTCCTCATTTTAGCTCTTTACTGACAAACTCGTACGGGTATATGCCATATAAGTGCTATAGGCTATTTTAAAGGCAATGACCACCTATACCTCTGGTAGCATGGCCCATGTGGTGAATCTCGTAGTTTGAACAGCCGGCAATATTTCATAACGACTTTGCGATATACTAGAATACCCTCCTTTCCTTTTGCTGGCATAAGTGCTATAAACCATTTTAAAGGCAAGGCACCTCTACCTCTGGTATCATGATAAACGTGGATCATCTTTTATTTTTGGCCATCCGGCAATAGTTTATTTCGACTTTGTTATATACCAGGGTACCCTCCTTACCCTTTGCTGACAAACTCGTACAGATCAATGGAATAAGAAGTATGGGCCATTTTAGATGCAATGTCCACCACTACCTTTGTTATAATGGACTATGTGGAGAATTTCTTTGTTTGGCCAGCCGGCAATAATTCATTTCGACTTCGTTGTAAACATAGATACCACCTCCCCCTTTTAACACTTTGCTGAAGCACTGGTACGGGTCTACGGCATAAGTGGCCATTTTTGAGGCTATGGCCACTTCTACCTCTGGTATCATGGCCCATGTGGAGAATCTCTTCGTTTAGCCAGCCAGCAATAGTTTATTTCGACTTTGTGATATACTTAGGTACCCCCCCCCCCCTTTACCCTTTGCTGATTAACTTACACGGGTCTGGGACATACGTGTTATGGCTATGTTAGAGGTAATGCCTACCTCATCCTCTGATATAATACCCCGCGTATAGAATCTCTTAGTTAGGCCAGTCGGCTTAATTTATATTTTCGTTGTAAAAAGAGGCATCGCATCCCCCCTTTAACCTTTTGCTGACAAACTCGTACAGGTCTAGGGCGTTAGTTTTATCAGCCATTTAAAAGGCAATGCACACATTTAACCTAGGATTAATGGCCAACTTGGAGAATCTCGTACTTAAGCAAGCCGGCAATAATTTATTTCGACTTCTTTGTAAACAGAGGTTCCAACTCCCTTTTAAACCCTTTGATGATACCGCGTACTTCTCTAGGGAATAAGTGATTTAGGCCATTTTAGAGGCAATGACAACCTCTACCTCTGGTATCATGGCCCACGCGGAGAATCTCTTAGCCATACAGCAATAGTTTAGTTCGACTTTATTATATACTAGGGTACCAACCTTACACTTTGCTGACTAACTCGTACGGGTCTAGGTCATACGTGCTCATGGTCATTTTATAGAGGCAATCCCTTCCTCTACCTCTCATATTATGGCCCGCGTGGATAATTTCTTAGTTTAGCCAGCGGGCAACAGTTTATTTCAACTTCGTTATATACCGGGCTAATTCATCCCCCTTTTAACTCATTGTTGACAAACTCGTTCGGGTCTACAGCATAAGTGCTATGAGCCATTTTTAAGAGAATGACTACTCCAACATCTAGTATAAGGGCGCACCTAAAATGTCTTAGTTTGGGCAGCCGTCACTATTTTTGGTAAACTGTGTGATTTACTAGAGTATTCCCCTTACCCTCTTCTGACCAACTCGTACGGGTCGAGGACATAAGTGCCATGGCCCATGGACCATTTAAGAGGCACTGCTACCTATACCTCTGGTATAATGGCCAACGTGGAGAATCTCTTAGTTTGAAGAGCTGGCAATAATGAGGTTTATTTTTACTTCGTGATATACCGGCGAAACTCATGCCCCTTTTAATTCGTTGCTGATAAACTCGTGTAGATCCAGGACATAAGTGCTATAAGCCATTTATAAGGGTTTGACTACCTCTTCTTCTGGTATAATGGCCTACCTAGAGTATGTCTTAGTTTAGCCAGCTTTCAATAGTTGTTTTTTAGACTTAGGGATATACAAGAGTATTCCCCTTGCCCTCTGTTGACCAACACCTACGGGTCTAGGATATTAGTGCTTCGAGCCATTTTAGAGGTAATGCGATATATTGTAAAAGACATGAAATTTCATGTACAAATCATTTATAATGTGAGTATGGTCTGTATTTAACTCCTAAAAGGACATGGTATTTTGAAGTTCAAAATGAAACCAGGCAAAAATATACACATTTTATATCGGACATAAAGCAAAATTATCGGACAAAAAGCAAAACGGACAAAATGCAACGGACAAAAAGCAAAAGTTTCGGACAAAAAGCAAAATAATCGGACAAAAGGCAAAACGGACAAAAAGCAACGGACAAAAAGCAAAAGTTTCGGACAAAAAGCAAAATAATCGGACAAAAGGCAAAACGGACAAAAAGCAACGGACAAAAAGCAAAAGTTTCGGACAAAAAGCAAAATTATCGGACAAAAAGCAAAAGCGGACAAAAAGCGAATTGCGGACAAAAAGCACCGTATCAGTCGTTCAAACTTAGGTATAGGAACCACACATATAACATGTATAAACAAATGATGTCTAGAGCAGAAATGATCAATCCACCTCAAAGGAGCAAAAATTACAATCGCCCACGTAGGGACTCGAACCCTAGACCCTCAGATTAAAAGTCTGATGCTCTACCGACTGAGCTACGCAGGCTGACGATATTGACTGGAAAACAATATAGTTTATACCTTTCATTTAGCATATAAATAATGTACGGTACAACTTCGTTAACAGAGTCAATCCAAATTTATATAGAAATTTTAAGACAGAGCAACTTAATTAGAACTGTTCTGCTCTCCACTTGCTTTATGCTATAGACTTCTTATCACTTATACTAAGTTTTCACTATATGTACACAAGGAAATCCCTTAATTGCTATTATTATTCTGGGAAACGTACGTAAGTTTGCCTAGCCGGAAACAAAGAACACTAAATCAAACTTCTCTTGGTTAAAATTTGCAGATCAAGTACTTAACATTCGTGAAAAAAAAAGTCTTGAAGATTTTGGTTTTTAGCGGGGATATCGTTTTCTGATGCAATGCTTGTGATTGGTTGCACTCTATATAGTTAAAAGTCATAACTGTATCTCATGAGCAGAGTGGCGCAGTGGAAGCGTGCTGGGCCCATAACCCAGAGGTCCGTGGATCGAAACCACGCTCTGCTAATAATTTTTTCTCATTGACGAAAATCTTTTTTGAGGTGACTGTCAGAAAATGATGACAAACGATAATAAAGTCAAAATAAAGTTGATTGAAAAACTCTATCCAGAAAAATCAACTAATTCAGTATGAAAAATTTCATACGTATGTCATTAAAGTTGGTGAAATCCCTCAACATGCTCAATGTGTAAACGTTTGAATCCTCAAAATACTCATTTATGCAACTATAAGATATATGTGCTACTCATTAATCAACAAAAGTTTAAACAAACCAGATAACGAATCATGCATACCTATTCGAACGTTCGAAAATCAATCCTCATATTGATGATATATCAGTCCACATATTATATTAACATGATTAACCAAAATTTCGTCACGGAAAGAGGCGGCGGAGATCATGCTGTCGTTTTCTTTGACGTTTTTCATGTTTTGCAAATAAAACTTGTTTTCGAATCTATCCATAACAAGAACACAGAGTACTAAAACAATAAAGTTTGCAAAAAATACAGCCGCCCACGTAGGGACTCGAACCCTAGACCCTCAGATTAAAAGTCTGATGCTCTACCGACTGAGCTACGCAGGCTACATAGAGAACTCTCTCAAATTTTGCACATTTATAATTAACAGTTTCTCTCAAAACTTTTTGTTATACCACATAATAGTTGTTATAAAAGACCAGATTTATTTTACAAGTCTACCTAAGACGATTCTATTGTTTTATTTGACCCGTTTGCATCGAAATTAAAAGAAAATCAAAACTTATGATCGATGCTTTTCTATATAAATACCATGCAGCTGTGTCCATCGTCAGCTGCTACTAAAATTGCAATCAGACGACATTTTAGAGTCGTTCAAACTTAGGTATAGGAACCACACATATAACATGTATAAACAAATGATGTCTAGAGCAGAAATGATCAATCCACCTCAAAGGAGCAAAAATTACAATCGCCCACGTAGGGACTCGAACCCTAGACCCTCAGATTAAAAGTCTGATGCTCTACCGACTGAGCTACGCAGGCTGACGATATTGACTGGAAAACAATATAGTTTATACCTTTCATTTAGCATATAAATAATGTACGGTACAACTTCGTTAACAGAGTCAATCCAAATTTATATAGAAATTTTAAGACAGAGCAACTTAATTAGAACTGTTCTGCTCTCCACTTGCTTTATGCTATAGACTTCTTATCACTTATACTAAGTTTTCACTATATGTACACAAGGAAATCCCTTAATTGCTATTATTATTCTGGGAAACGTACGTAAGTTTGCCTAGCCGGAAACAAAGAACACTAAATCAAACTTCTCTTGGTTAAAATTTGCAGATCAAGTACTTAACATTCGTGAAAAAAAAAGTCTTGAAGATTTTGGTTTTTAGCGGGGATATCGTTTTCTGATGCAATGCTTGTGATTGGTTGCACTCTATATAGTTAAAAGTCATAACTGTATCTCATGAGCAGAGTGGCGCAGTGGAAGCGTGCTGGGCCCATAACCCAGAGGTCCGTGGATCGAAACCACGCTCTGCTAATAATTTTTTCTCATTGACGAAAATCTTTTTTGAGGTGACTGTCAGAAAATGATGACAAACGATAATAAAGTCAAAATAAAGTTGATTGAAAAACTCTATCCAGAAAAATCAACTAATTCAGTATGAAAAATTTCATACGTATGTCATTAAAGTTGGTGAAATCCCTCAACATGCTCAATGTGTAAACGTTTGAATCCTCAAAATACTCATTTATGCAACTATAAGATATATGTGCTACTCATTAATCAACAAAAGTTTAAACAAACCAGATAACGAATCATGCATACCTATTCGAACGTTCGAAAATCAATCCTCATATTGATGATATATCAGTCCACATATTATATTAACATGATTAACCAAAATTTCGTCACGGAAAGAGGCGGCGGAGATCATGCTGTCGTTTTCTTTGACGTTTTTCATGTTTTGCAAATAAAACTTGTTTTCGAATCTATCCATAACAAGAACACAGAGTACTAAAACAATAAAGTTTGCAAAAAATACAGCCGCCCACGTAGGGACTCGAACCCTAGACCCTCAGATTAAAAGTCTGATGCTCTACCGACTGAGCTACGCAGGCTACATAGAGAACTCTCTCAAATTTTGCACATTTATAATTAACAGTTTCTCTCAAAACTTTTTGTTATACCACATAATAGTTGTTATAAAAGACCAGATTTGTTTTACAAGTCTACCTAAGACGATTCTATTGTTTTATTTGACCCGTTTGCATCGAAATTAAAAGAAAATCAAAACTTATGATCGATGCTTTTCTATATAAATACCATGCAGCTGTGTCCATCGTCAGCTGCTACTAAAATTGCAATCAGACGACATTTTAGAGTCGTTCAAACTTAGGTATAGGAACCACACATATAACATGTATAAACAAATGATGTCTAGAGCAGAAATGATCAATCCACCTCAAAGGAGCAAAAATTACAATCGCCCACGTAGGGACTCGAACCCTAGACCCTCAGATTAAAAGTCTGATGCTCTACCGACTGAGCTACGCAGGCTAACGATATTGACTGGAAAACAATATAGTTTATACCTTTCATTTAGCATATAAATAATGTACGGTACAACTTCGTTAACAGAGTCAATCCAAATTTATATAGAAATTTTAAGACAGAGCAACTTAATTAGAACTGTTCTGCTCTCCACTTGCTTTATGCTATAGACTTCTTATCACTTATACTAAGTTTTCACTATATGTACACAAGGAAATCCCTTAATTGCTATTATTATTCTGGGAAACGTACGTAAGTTTGCCTAGCCGGAAACAAAGAACACTAAATCAAACTTCTCTTGGTTAAAATTTGCAGATCAAGTACTTAACATTCGTGAAAAAAAAAGTCTTGAAGATTTTGGTTTTTAGCGGGGATATCGTTTTCTGATGCAATGCTTGTGATTGGTTGCACTCTATATAGTTAAAAGTCATAACTGTATCTCATGAGCAGAGTGGCGCAGTGGAAGCGTGCTGGGCCCATAACCCAGAGGTCCGTGGATCGAAACCACGCTCTGCTAATAATTTTTTCTCATTGACGAAAATCTTTTTTGAGGTGACTGTCAGAAAATGATGACAAACGATAATAAAGTCAAAATAAAGTTGATTGAAAAACTCTATCCAGAAAAATCAACTAATTCAGTATGAAAAATTTCATACGTATGTCATTAAAGTTGGTGAAATCCCTCAACATGCTCAATGTGTAAACGTTTGAATCCTCAAAATACTCATTTATGCAACTATAAGATATATGTGCTACTCATTAATCAACAAAAGTTTAAACAAACCAGATAACGAATCATGCATACCTATTCGAACGTTCGAAAATCAATCCTCATATTGATGATATATCAGTCCACATATTATATTAACATGATTAACCAAAATTTCGTCACGGAAAGAGGCGGCGGAGATCATGCTGTCGTTTTCTTTGACGTTTTTCATGTTTTGCAAATAAAACTTGTTTTCGAATCTATCCATAACAAGAACACAGAGTACTAAAACAATAAAGTTTGCAAAAAATACAGCCGCCCACGTAGGGACTCGAACCCTAGACCCTCAGATTAAAAGTCTGATGCTCTACCGACTGAGCTACGCAGGCTACATAGAGAACTCTCTCAAATTTTGCACATTTATAATTAACAGTTTCTCTCAAAACTTTTTGTTATACCACATAATAGTTGTTATAAAAGACCAGATTTATTTTACAAGTCTACCTAAGACGATTCTATTGTTTTATTTGACCCGTTTGCATCGAAATTAAAAGAAAATCAAAACTTATGATCGATGCTTTTCTATATAAATACCATGCAGCTGTGTCCATCGTCAGCTGCTACTAAAATTGCAATCAGACGACATTTTAGAGTCGTTCAAACTTAGGTATAGGAACCACACATATAACATGTATAAACAAATGATGTCTAGAGCAGAAATGATCAATCCACCTCAAAGGAGCAAAAATTACAATCGCCCACGTAGGGACTCGAACCCTAGACCCTCAGATTAAAAGTCTGATGCTCTACCGACTGAGCTACGCAGGCTGACGATATTGACTGGAAAACAATATAGTTTATACCTTTCATTTAGCATATAAATAATGTACGGTACAACTTCGTTAACAGAGTCAATCCAAATTTATATAGAAATTTTAAGACAGAGCAACTTAATTAGAACTGTTCTGCTCTCCACTTGCTTTATGCTATAGACTTCTTATCACTTATACTAAGTTTTCACTATATGTACACAAGGAAATCCCTTAATTGCTATTATTATTCTGGGAAACGTACGTAAGTTTGCCTAGCCGGAAACAAAGAACACTAAATCAAACTTCTCTTGGTTAAAATTTGCAGATCAAGTACTTAACATTCGTGAAAAAAAAAGTCTTGAAGATTTTGGTTTTTAGCGGGGATATCGTTTTCTGATGCAATGCTTGTGATTGGTTGCACTCTATATAGTTAAAAGTCATAACTGTATTTCATGAGCAGAGTGGCGCAGTGGAAGCGTGCTGGGCCCATAACCCAGAGGTCCGTGGATCGAAACCACGCTCTGCTAATAATTTTTTCTCATTGACGAAAATCTTTTTTGAGGTGACTGTCAGAAAATGATGACAAACGATAATAAAGTCAAAATAAAGTTGATTGAAAAACTCTATCCAGAAAAATCAACTAATTCAGTATGAAAAATTTCATACGTATGTCATTAAAGTTGGTGAAATCCCTCAACATGCTCAATGTGTAAACGTTTGAATCCTCAAAATACTCATTTATGCAACTATAAGATATATGTGCTACTCATTAATCAACAAAAGTTTAAACAAACCAGATAACGAATCATGCATACCTATTCGAACGTTCGAAAATCAATCCTCATATTGATGATATATCAGTCCACATATTATATTAACATGATTAACCAAAATTTCGTCACGGAAAGAGGCGGCGGAGATCATGCTGTCGTTTTCTTTGACGTTTTTCATGTTTTGCAAATAAAACTTGTTTTCGAATCTATCCATAACAAGAACACAGAGTACTAAAACAATAAAGTTTGCAAAAAATACAGCCGCCCACGTAGGGACTCGAACCCTAGACCCTCAGATTAAAAGTCTGATGCTCTACCGACTGAGCTACGCAGGCTACATAGAGAACTCTCTCAAATTTTGCACATTTATAATTAACAGTTTCTCTCAAAACTTTTTGTTATACCACATAATAGTTGTTATAAAAGACCAGATTTATTTTACAAGTCTACCTAAGACGATTCTATTGTTTTATTTGACCCGTTTGCATCGAAATTAAAAGAAAATCAAAACTTATGATCGATGCTTTTCTATATAAATACCATGCAGCTGTGTCCATCGTCAGCTGCTACTAAAATTGCAATCAGACGACATTTTAGAGTCGTTCAAACTTAGGTATAGGAACCACACATATAACATGTATAAACAAATGATGTCTAGAGCAGAAATGATCAATCCACCTCAAAGGAGCAAAAATTACAATCGCCCACGTAGGGACTCGAACCCTAGACCCTCAGATTAAAAGTCTGATGCTCTACCGACTGAGCTACGCAGGCTGACGATATTGACTGGAAAACAATATAGTTTATACCTTTCATTTAGCATATAAATAATGTACGGTACAACTTCGTTAACAGAGTCAATCCAAATTTATATAGAAATTTTAAGACAGAGCAACTTAATTAGAACTGTTCTGCTCTCCACTTGCTTTATGCTATAGACTTCTTATCACTTATACTAAGTTTTCACTATATGTACACAAGGAAATCCCTTAATTGCTATTATTATTCTGGGAAACGTACGTAAGTTTGCCTAGCCGGAAACAAAGAACACTAAATCAAACTTCTCTTGGTTAAAATTTGCAGATCAAGTACTTAACATTCGTGAAAAAAAAAGTCTTGAAGATTTTGGTTTTTAGCGGGGATATCGTTTTCTGATGCAATGCTTGTGATTGGTTGCACTCTATATAGTTAAAAGTCATAACTGTATCTCATGAGCAGAGTGGCGCAGTGGAAGCGTGCTGGGCCCATAACCCAGAGGTCCGTGGATCGAAACCACGCTCTGCTAATAATTTTTTCTCATTGACGAAAATCTTTTTTGAGGTGACTGTCAGAAAATGATGACAAACGATAATAAAGTCAAAATAAAGTTGATTGAAAAACTCTATCCAGAAAAATCAACTAATTCAGTATGAAAAATTTCATACGTATGTCATTAAAGTTGGTGAAATCCCTCAACATGCTCAATGTGTAAACGTTTGAATCCTCAAAATACTCATTTATGCAACTATAAGATATATGTGCTACTCATTAATCAACAAAAGTTTAAACAAACCAGATAACGAATCATGCATACCTATTCGAACGTTCGAAAATCAATCCTCATATTGATGATATATCAGTCCACATATTATATTAACATGATTAACCAAAATTTCGTCACGGAAAGAGGCGGCGGAGATCATGCTGTCGTTTTCTTTGACGTTTTTCATGTTTTGCAAATAAAACTTGTTTTCGAATCTATCCATAACAAGAACACAGAGTACTAAAACAATAAAGTTTGCAAAAAATACAGCCGCCCACGTAGGGACTCGAACCCTAGACCCTCAGATTAAAAGTCTGATGCTCTACCGACTGAGCTACGCAGGCTACATAGAGAACTCTCTCAAATTTTGCACATTTATAATTAACAGTTTCTCTCAAAACTTTTTGTTATACCACATAATAGTTGTTATAAAAGACCAGATTTATTTTACAAGTCTACCTAAGACGATTCTATTGTTTTATTTGACCCGTTTGCATCGAAATTAAAAGAAAATCAAAACTTATGATCGATGCTTTTCTATATAAATACCATGCAGCTGTGTCCATCGTCAGCTGCTACTAAAATTGCAATCAGACGACATTTTAGAGTCGTTCAAACTTAGGTATAGGAACCACACATATAACATGTATAAACAAATGATGTCTAGAGCAGAAATGATCAATCCACCTCAAAGGAGCAAAAATTACAATCGCCCACGTAGGGACTCGAACCCTAGACCCTCAGATTAAAAGTCTGATGCTCTACCGACTGAGCTACGCAGGCTGACGATATTGACTGGAAAACAATATAGTTTATACCTTTCATTTAGCATATAAATAATGTACGGTACAACTTCGTTAACAGAGTCAATCCAAATTTATATAGAAATTTTAAGACAGAGCAACTTAATTAGAACTGTTCTGCTCTCCACTTGCTTTATGCTATAGACTTCTTATCACTTATACTAAGTTTTCACTATATGTACACAAGGAAATCCCTTAATTGCTATTATTATTCTGGGAAACGTACGTAAGTTTGCCTAGCCGGAAACAAAGAACACTAAATCAAACTTCTCTTGGTTAAAATTTGCAGATCAAGTACTTAACATTCGTGAAAAAAAAAGTCTTGAAGATTTTGGTTTTTAGCGGGGATATCGTTTTCTGATGCAATGCTTGTGATTGGTTGCACTCTATATAGTTAAAAGTCATAACTGTATCTCATGAGCAGAGTGGCGCAGTGGAAGCGTGCTGGGCCCATAACCCAGAGGTCCGTGGATCGAAACCACGCTCTGCTAATAATTTTTTCTCATTGACGAAAATCTTTTTTGAGGTGACTGTCAGAAAATGATGACAAACGATAATAAAGTCAAAATAAAGTTGATTGAAAAACTCTATCCAGAAAAATCAACTAATTCAGTATGAAAAATTTCATACGTATGTCATTAAAGTTGGTGAAATCCCTCAACATGCTCAATGTGTAAACGTTTGAATCCTCAAAATACTCATTTATGCAACTATAAGATATATGTGCTACTCATTAATCAACAAAAGTTTAAACAAACCAGATAACGAATCATGCATACCTATTCGAACGTTCGAAAATCAATCCTCATATTGATGATATATCAGTCCACATATTATATTAACATGATTAACCAAAATTTCGTCACGGAAAGAGGCGGCGGAGATCATGCTGTCGTTTTCTTTGACGTTTTTCATGTTTTGCAAATAAAACTTGTTTTCGAATCTATCCATAACAAGAACACAGAGTACTAAAACAATAAAGTTTGCAAAAAATACAGCCGCCCACGTAGGGACTCGAACCCTAGACCCTCAGATTAAAAGTCTGATGCTCTACCGACTGAGCTACGCAGGCTACATAGAGAACTCTCTCAAATTTTGCACATTTATAATTAACAGTTTCTCTCAAAACTTTTTGTTATACCACATAATAGTTGTTATAAAAGACCAGATTTATTTTACAAGTCTACCTAAGACGATTCTATTGTTTTATTTGACCCGTTTGCATCGAAATTAAAAGAAAATCAAAACTTATGATCGATGCTTTTCTATATAAATACCATGCAGCTGTGTCCATCGTCAGCTGCTACTAAAATTGCAATCAGACGACATTTTAGAGTCGTTCAAACTTAGGTATAGGAACCACACATATAACATGTATAAACAAATGATGTCTAGAGCAGAAATGATCAATCCACCTCAAAGGAGCAAAAATTACAATCGCCCACGTAGGGACTCGAACCCTAGACCCTCAGATTAAAAGTCTGATGCTCTACCGACTGAGCTACGCAGGCTGACGATATTGACTGGAAAACAATATAGTTTATACCTTTCATTTAGCATATAAATAATGTACGGTACAACTTCGTTAACAGAGTCAATCCAAATTCATATAGAAATTTTAAGACAGAGCAACTTAATTAGAACTGTTCTGCTCTCCACTTGCTTTATGCTATAGACTTCTTATCACTTATACTAAGTTTTCACTATATGTACACAAGGAAATCCCTTAATTGCTATTATTATTCTGGGAAACGTACGTAAGTTTGCCTAGCCGGAAACAAAGAACACTAAATCAAACTTCTCTTGGTTAAAATTTGCAGATCAAGTACTTAACATTCGTGAAAAAAAAAGTCTTGAAGATTTTGGTTTTTA
Organism: Mytilus galloprovincialis; assembly: GCF_965363235.1. Lineage (NCBI taxonomy): Eukaryota > Metazoa > Mollusca > Bivalvia > Mytilida > Mytilidae > Mytilus > Mytilus galloprovincialis. The sequence goes on from NC_134847.1 coordinate 71,187,746, forward strand.
GCGGGGATATCGTTTTCTGATGCAATGCTTGTGATTGGTTGCACTCTATATAGTTAAAAGTCATAACTGTATCTCATGAGCAGAGTGGCGCAGTGGAAGCGTGCTGGGCCCATAACCCAGAGGTCCGTGGATCGAAACCACGCTCTGCTAATAATTTTTTCTCATTGACGAAAATCTTTTTTGAGGTGACTGTCAGAAAATGATGACAAACGATAATAAAGTCAAAATAAAGTTGATTGAAAAACTCTATCCAGAAAAATCAACTAATTCAGTATGAAAAATTTCATACGTATGTCATTAAAGTTGGTGAAATCCCTCAACATGCTCAATGTGTAAACGTTTGAATCCTCAAAATACTCATTTATGCAACTATAAGATATATGTGCTACTCATTAATCAACAAAAGTTTAAACAAACCAGATAACGAATCATGCATACCTATTCGAACGTTCGAAAATCAATCCTCATATTGATGATATATCAGTCCACATATTATATTAACATGATTAACCAAAATTTCGTCACGGAAAGAGGCGGCGGAGATCATGCTGTCGTTTTCTTTGACGTTTTTCATGTTTTGCAAATAAAACTTGTTTTCGAATCTATCCATAACAAGAACACAGAGTACTAAAACAATAAAGTTTGCAAAAAATACAGCCGCCCACGTAGGGACTCGAACCCTAGACCCTCAGATTAAAAGTCTGATGCTCTACCGACTGAGCTACGCAGGCTACATAGAGAACTCTCTCAAATTTTGCACATTTATAATTAACAGTTTCTCTCAAAACTTTTTGTTATACCACATAATAGTTGTTATAAAAGACCAGATTTATTTTACAAGTCTACCTAAGACGATTCTATTGTTTTATTTGACCCGTTTGCATCGAAATTAAAAGAAAATCAAAACTTATGATCGATGCTTTTCTATATAAATACCATGCAGCTGTGTCCATCGTCAGCTGCTACTAAAATTGCAATCAGACGACATTTTAGAGTCGTTCAAACTTAGGTATAGGAACCACACATATAACATGTATAAACAAATGATGTCTAGAGCAGAAATGATCAATCCACCTCAAAGGAGCAAAAATTACAATCGCCCACGTAGGGACTCGAACCCTAGACCCTCAGATTAAAAGTCTGATGCTCTACCGACTGAGCTACGCAGGCTGACGATATTGACTGGAAAACAATATAGTTTATACCTTTCATTTAGCATATAAATAATGTACGGTACAACTTCGTTAACAGAGTCAATCCAAATTTATATAGAAATTTTAAGACAGAGCAACTTAATTAGAACTGTTCTGCTCTCCACTTGCTTTATGCTATAGACTTCTTATCACTTATACTAAGTTTTCACTATATGTACACAAGGAAATCCCTTAATTGCTATTATTATTCTGGGAAACGTACGTAAGTTTGCCTAGCCGGAAACAAAGAACACTAAATCAAACTTCTCTTGGTTAAAATTTGCAGATCAAGTACTTAACATTCGTGAAAAAAAAAGTCTTGAAGATTTTGGTTTTTAGCGGGGATATCGTTTTCTGATGCAATGCTTGTGATTGGTTGCACTCTATATAGTTAAAAGTCATAACTGTATCTCATGAGCAGAGTGGCGCAGTGGAAGCGTGCTGGGCCCATAACCCAGAGGTCCGTGGATCGAAACCACGCTCTGCTAATAATTTTTTCTCATTGACGAAAATCTTTTTTGAGGTGACTGTCAGAAAATGATGACAAACGATAATAAAGTCAAAATAAAGTTGATTGAAAAACTCTATCCAGAAAAATCAACTAATTCAGTATGAAAAATTTCATACGTATGTCATTAAAGTTGGTGAAATCCCTCAACATGCTCAATGTGTAAACGTTTGAATCCTCAAAATACTCATTTATGCAACTATAAGATATATGTGCTACTCATTAATCAACAAAAGTTTAAACAAACCAGATAACGAATCATGCATACCTATTCGAACGTTCGAAAATCAATCCTCATATTGATGATATATCAGTCCACATATTATATTAACATGATTAACCAAAATTTCGTCACGGAAAGAGGCGGCGGAGATCATGCTGTCGTTTTCTTTGACGTTTTTCATGTTTTGCAAATAAAACTTGTTTTCGAATCTATCCATAACAAGAACACAGAGTACTAAAACAATAAAGTTTGCAAAAAATACAGCCGCCCACGTAGGGACTCGAACCCTAGACCCTCAGATTAAAAGTCTGATGCTCTACCGACTGAGCTACGCAGGCTACATAGAGAACTCTCTCAAATTTTGCACATTTATAATTAACAGTTTCTCTCAAAACTTTTTGTTATACCACATAATAGTTGTTATAAAAGACCAGATTTATTTTACAAGTCTACCTAAGACGATTCTATTGTTTTATTTGACCCGTTTGCATCGAAATTAAAAGAAAATCAAAACTTATGATCGATGCTTTTCTATATAAATACCATGCAGCTGTGTCCATCGTCAGCTGCTACTAAAATTGCAATCAGACGACATTTTAGAGTCGTTCAAACTTAGGTATAGGAACCACACATATAACATGTATAAACAAATGATGTCTAGAGCAGAAATGATCAATCCACCTCAAAGGAGCAAAAATTACAATCGCCCACGTAGGGACTCGAACCCTAGACCCTCAGATTAAAAGTCTGATGCTCTACCGACTGAGCTACGCAGGCTGACGATATTGACTGGAAAACAATATAGTTTATACCTTTCATTTAGCATATAAATAATGTACGGTACAACTTCGTTAACAGAGTCAATCCAAATTTATATAGAAATTTTAAGACAGAGCAACTTAATTAGAACTGTTCTGCTCTCCACTTGCTTTATGCTATAGACTTCTTATCACTTATACTAAGTTTTCACTATATGTACACAAGGAAATCCCTTAATTGCTATTATTATTCTGGGAAACGTACGTAAGTTTGCCTAGCCGGAAACAAAGAACACTAAATCAAACTTCTCTTGGTTAAAATTTGCAGATCAAGTACTTAACATTCGTGAAAAAAAAAGTCTTGAAGATTTTGGTTTTTAGCGGGGATATCGTTTTCTGATGCAATGCTTGTGATTGGTTGCACTCTATATAGTTAAAAGTCATAACTGTATCTCATGAGCAGAGTGGCGCAGTGGAAGCGTGCTGGGCCCATAACCCAGAGGTCCGTGGATCGAAACCACGCTCTGCTAATAATTTTTTCTCATTGACGAAAATCTTTTTTGAGGTGACTGTCAGAAAATGATGACAAACGATAATAAAGTCAAAATAAAGTTGATTGAAAAACTCTATCCAGAAAAATCAACTAATTCAGTATGAAAAATTTCATACGTATGTCATTAAAGTTGGTGAAATCCCTCAACATGCTCAATGTGTAAACGTTTGAATCCTCAAAATACTCATTTATGCAACTATAAGATATATGTGCTACTCATTAATCAACAAAAGTTTAAACAAACCAGATAACGAATCATGCATACCTATTCGAACGTTCGAAAATCAATCCTCATATTGATGATATATCAGTCCACATATTATATTAACATGATTAACCAAAATTTCGTCACGGAAAGAGGCGGCGGAGATCATGCTGTCGTTTTCTTTGACGTTTTTCATGTTTTGCAAATAAAACTTGTTTTCGAATCTATCCATAACAAGAACACAGAGTACTAAAACAATAAAGTTTGCAAAAAATACAGCCGCCCACGTAGGGACTCGAACCCTAGACCCTCAGATTAAAAGTCTGATGCTCTACCGACTGAGCTACGCAGGCTACATAGAGAACTCTCTCAAATTTTGCACATTTATAATTAACAGTTTCTCTCAAAACTTTTTGTTATACCACATAATAGTTGTTATAAAAGACCAGATTTATTTTACAAGTCTACCTAAGACGATTCTATTGTTTTATTTGACCCGTTTGCATCGAAATTAAAAGAAAATCAAAACTTATGATCGATGCTTTTCTATATAAATACCATGCAGCTGTGTCCATCGTCAGCTGCTACTAAAATTGCAATCAGACGACATTTTAGAGTCGTTCAAACTTAGGTATAGGAACCACACATATAACATGTATAAACAAATGATGTCTAGAGCAGAAATGATCAATCCACCTCAAAGGAGCAAAAATTACAATCGCCCACGTAGGGACTCGAACCCTAGACCCTCAGATTAAAAGTCTGATGCTCTACCGACTGAGCTACGCAGGCTGACGATATTGACTGGAAAACAATATAGTTTATACCTTTCATTTAGCATATAAATAATGTACGGTACAACTTCGTTAACAGAGTCAATCCAAATTTATATAGAAATTTTAAGACAGAGCAACTTAATTAGAACTGTTCTGCTCTCCACTTGCTTTATGCTATAGACTTCTTATCACTTATACTAAGTTTTCACTATATGTACACAAGGAAATCCCTTAATTGCTATTATTATTCTGGGAAACGTACGTAAGTTTGCCTAGCCGGAAACAAAGAACACTAAATCAAACTTCTCTTGGTTAAAATTTGCAGATCAAGTACTTAACATTCGTGAAAAAAAAAGTCTTGAAGATTTTGGTTTTTAGCGGGGATATCGTTTTCTGATGCAATGCTTGTGATTGGTTGCACTCTATATAGTTAAAAGTCATAACTGTATCTCATGAGCAGAGTGGCGCAGTGGAAGCGTGCTGGGCCCATAACCCAGAGGTCCGTGGATCGAAACCACGCTCTGCTAATAATTTTTTCTCATTGACGAAAATCTTTTTTGAGGTGACTGTCAGAAAATGATGACAAACGATAATAAAGTCAAAATAAAGTTGATTGAAAAACTCTATCCAGAAAAATCAACTAATTCAGTATGAAAAATTTCATACGTATGTCATTAAAGTTGGTGAAATCCCTCAACATGCTCAATGTGTAAACGTTTGAATCCTCAAAATACTCATTTATGCAACTATAAGATATATGTGCTACTCATTAATCAACAAAAGTTTAAACAAACCAGATAACGAATCATGCATACCTATTCGAACGTTCGAAAATCAATCCTCATATTGATGATATATCAGTCCACATATTATATTAACATGATTAACCAAAATTTCGTCACGGAAAGAGGCGGCGGAGATCATGCTGTCGTTTTCTTTGACGTTTTTCATGTTTTGCAAATAAAACTTGTTTTCGAATCTATCCATAACAAGAACACAGAGTACTAAAACAATAAAGTTTGCAAAAAATACAGCCGCCCACGTAGGGACTCGAACCCTAGACCCTCAGATTAAAAGTCTGATGCTCTACCGACTGAGCTACGCAGGCTACATAGAGAACTCTCTCAAATTTTGCACATTTATAATTAACAGTTTCTCTCAAAACTTTTTGTTATACCACATAATAGTTGTTATAAAAGACCAGATTTATTTTACAAGTCTACCTAAGACGATTCTATTGTTTTATTTGACCCGTTTGCATCGAAATTAAAAGAAAATCAAAACTTATGATCGATGCTTTTCTATATAAATACCATGCAGCTGTGTCCATCGTCAGCTGCTACTAAAATTGCAATCAGACGACATTTTAGAGTCGTTCAAACTTAGGTATAGGAACCACACATATAACATGTATAAACAAATGATGTCTAGAGCAGAAATGATCAATCCACCTCAAAGGAGCAAAAATTACAATCGCCCACGTAGGGACTCCAACCCTAGACCCTCAGATTAAAAGTCTGATGCTCTACCGACTGAGCTACGCAGGCTGACGATATTGACTGGAAAACAATATAGTTTATACCTTTCATTTAGCATATAAATAATGTACGGTACAACTTCGTTAACAGAGTCAATCCAAATTTATATAGAAATTTTAAGACAGAGCAACTTAATTAGAACTGTTCTGCTCTCCACTTGCTTTATGCTATAGACTTCTTATCACTTATACTAAGTTTTCACTATATGTACACAAGGAAATCCCTTAATTGCTATTATTATTCTGGGAAACGTACGTAAGTTTGCCTAGCCGGAAACAAAGAACACTAAATCAAACTTCTCTTGGTTAAAATTTGCAGATCAAGTACTTAACATTCGTGAAAAAAAAAGTCTTGAAGATTTTGGTTTTTAGCGGGGATATCGTTTTCTGATGCAATGCTTGTGATTGGTTGCACTCTATATAGTTAAAAGTCATAACTGTATCTCATGAGCAGAGTGGCGCAGTGGAAGCGTGCTGGGCCCATAACCCAGAGGTCCGTGGATCGAAACCACGCTCTGCTAATAATTTTTTCTCATTGACGAAAATCTTTTTTGAGGTGACTGTCAGAAAATGATGACAAACGATAATAAAGTCAAAATAAAGTTGATTGAAAAACTCTATCCAGAAAAATCAACTAATTCAGTATGAAAAATTTCATACGTATGTCATTAAAGTTGGTGAAATCCCTCAACATGCTCAATGTGTAAACGTTTGAATCCTCAAAATACTCATTTATGCAACTATAAGATATATGTGCTACTCATTAATCAACAAAAGTTTAAACAAACCAGATAACGAATCATGCATACCTATTCGAACGTTCGAAAATCAATCCTCATATTGATGATATATCAGTCCACATATTATATTAACATGATTAACCAAAATTTCGTCACGGAAAGAGGCGGCGGAGATCATGCTGTCGTTTTCTTTGACGTTTTTCATGTTTTGCAAATAAAACTTGTTTTCGAATCTATCCATAACAAGAACACAGAGTACTAAAACAATAAAGTTTGCAAAAAATACAGCCGCCCACGTAGGGACTCGAACCCTAGACCCTCAGATTAAAAGTCTGATGCTCTACCGACTGAGCTACGCAGGCTACATAGAGAACTCTCTCAAATTTTGCACATTTATAATTAACAGTTTCTCTCAAAACTTTTTGTTATACCACATAATAGTTGTTATAAAAGACCAGATTTATTTTACAAGTCTACCTAAGACGATTCTATTGTTTTATTTGACCCGTTTGCATCGAAATTAAAAGAAAATCAAAACTTATGATCGATGCTTTTCTATATAAATACCATGCAGCTGTGTCCATCGTCAGCTGCTACTAAAATTGCAATCAGACGACATTTTAGAGTCGTTCAAACTTAGGTATAGGAACCACACATATAACATGTATAAACAAATGATGTCTAGAGCAGAAATGATCAATCCACCTCAAAGGAGCAAAAATTACAATCGCCCACGTAGGGACTCGAACCCTAGACCCTCAGATTAAAAGTCTGATGCTCTACCGACTGAGCTACGCAGGCTGACGATATTGACTGGAAAACAATATAGTTTATACCTTTCATTTAGCATATAAATAATGTACGGTACAACTTCGTTAACAGAGTCAATCCAAATTTATATAGAAATTTTAAGACAGAGCAACTTAATTAGAACTGTTCTGCTCTCCACTTGCTTTATGCTATAGACTTCTTATCACTTATACTAAGTTTTCACTATATGTACACAAGGAAATCCCTTAATTGCTATTATTATTCTGGGAAACGTACGTAAGTTTGCCTAGCCGGAAACAAAGAACACTAAATCAAACTTCTCTTGGTTAAAATTTGCAGATCAAGTACTTAACATTCGTGAAAAAAAAAGTCTTGAAGATTTTGGTTTTTAGCGGGGATATCGTTTTCTGATGCAATGCTTGTGATTGGTTGCACTCTATATAGTTAAAAGTCATAACTGTATCTCATGAGCAGAGTGGCGCAGTGGAAGCGTGCTGGGCCCATAACCCAGAGGTCCGTGGATCGAAACCACGCTCTGCTAATAATTTTTTCTCATTGACGAAAATCTTTTTTGAGGTGACTGTCAGAAAATGATGACAAACGATAATAAAGTCAAAATAAAGTTGATTGAAAAACTCTATCCAGAAAAATCAACTAATTCAGTATGAAAAATTTCATACGTATGTCATTAAAGTTGGTGAAATCCCTCAACATGCTCAATGTGTAAACGTTTGAATCCTCAAAATACTCATTTATGCAACTATAAGATATATGTGCTACTCATTAATCAACAAAAGTTTAAACAAACCAGATAACGAATCATGCATACCTATTCGAACGTTCGAAAATCAATCCTCATATTGATGATATATCAGTCCACATATTATATTAACATGATTAACCAAAATTTCGTCACGGAAAGAGGCGGCGGAGATCATGCTGTCGTTTTCTTTGACGTTTTTCATGTTTTGCAAATAAAACTTGTTTTCGAATCTATCCATAACAAGAACACAGAGTACTAAAACAATAAAGTTTGCAAAAAATACAGCCGCCCACGTAGGGACTCGAACCCTAGACCCTCAGATTAAAAGTCTGATGCTCTACCGACTGAGCTACGCAGGCTACATAGAGAACTCTCTCAAATTTTGCACATTTATAATTAACAGTTTCTCTCAAAACTTTTTGTTATACCACATAATAGTTGTTATAAAAGACCAGATTTATTTTACAAGTCTACCTAAGACGATTCTATTGTTTTATTTGACCCGTTTGCATCGAAATTAAAAGAAAATCAAAACTTATGATCGATGCTTTTCTATATAAATACCATGCAGCTGTGTCCATCGTCAGCTGCTACTAAAATTGCAATCAGACGACATTTTAGAGTCGTTCAAACTTAGGTATAGGAACCACACATATAACATGTATAAACAAATGATGTCTAGAGCAGAAATGATCAATCCACCTCAAAGGAGCAAAAATTACAATCGCCCACGTAGGGACTCGAACCCTAGACCCTCAGATTAAAAGTCTGATGCTCTACCGACTGAGCTACGCAGGCTGACGATATTGACTGGAAAACAATATAGTTTATACCTTTCATTTAGCATATAAATAATGTACGGTACAACTTCGTTAACAGAGTCAATCCAAATTTATATAGAAATTTTAAGACAGAGCAACTTAATTAGAACTGTTCTGCTCTCCACTTGCTTTATGCTATAGACTTCTTATCACTTATACTAAGTTTTCACTATATGTACACAAGGAAATCCCTTAATTGCTATTATTATTCTGGGAAACGTACGTAAGTTTGCCTAGCCGGAAACAAAGAACACTAAATCAAACTTCTCTTGGTTAAAATTTGCAGATCAAGTACTTAACATTCGTGAAAAAAAAAGTCTTGAAGATTTTGGTTTTTAGCGGGGATATCGTTTTCTGATGCAATGCTTGTGATTGGTTGCACTCTATATAGTTAAAAGTCATAACTGTATCTCATGAGCAGAGTGGCGCAGTGGAAGCGTGCTGGGCCCATAACCCAGAGGTCCGTGGATCGAAACCACGCTCTGCTAATAATTTTTTCTCATTGACGAAAATCTTTTTTGAGGTGACTGTCAGAAAATGATGACAAACGATAATAAAGTCAAAATAAAGTTGATTGAAAAACTCTATCCAGAAAAATCAACTAATTCAGTATGAAAAATTTCATACGTATGTCATTAAAGTTGGTGAAATCCCTCAACATGCTCAATGTGTAAACGTTTGAATCCTCAAAATACTCATTTATGCAACTATAAGATATATGTGCTACTCATTAATCAACAAAAGTTTAAACAAACCAGATAACGAATCATGCATACCTATTCGAACGTTCGAAAATCAATCCTCATATTGATGATATATCAGTCCACATATTATATTAACATGATTAACCAAAATTTCGTCACGGAAAGAGGCGGCGGAGATCATGCTGTCGTTTTCTTTGACGTTTTTCATGTTTTGCAAATAAAACTTGTTTTCGAATCTATCCATAACAAGAACACAGAGTACTAAAACAATAAAGTTTGCAAAAAATACAGCCGCCCACGTAGGGACTCGAACCCTAGACCCTCAGATTAAAAGTCTGATGCTCTACCGACTGAGCTACGCAGGCTACATAGAGAACTCTCTCAAATTTTGCACATTTATAATTAACAGTTTCTCTCAAAACTTTTTGTTATACCACATAATAGTTGTTATAAAAGACCAGATTTATTTTACAAGTCTACCTAAGACGATTCTATTGTTTTATTTGACCCGTTTGCATCGAAATTAAAAGAAAATCAAAACTTATGATCGATGCTTTTCTATATAAATACCATGCAGCTGTGTCCATCGTCAGCTGCTACTAAAATTGCAATCAGACGACATTTTAGAGTCGTTCAAACTTAGGTATAGGAACCACACATATAACATGTATAAACAAATGATGTCTAGAGCAGAAATGATCAATCCACCTCAAAGGAGCAAAAATTACAATCGCCCACGTAGGGACTCCAACCCTAGACCCTCAGATTAAAAGTCTGATGCTCTACCGACTGAGCTACGCAGGCTGACGATATTGACTGGAAAACAATATAGTTTATACCTTTCATTTAGCATATAAATAATGTACGGTACAACTTCGTTAACAGAGTCAATCCAAATTTATATAGAAATTTTAAGACAGAGCAACTTAATTAGAACTGTTCTGCTCTCCACTTGCTTTATGCTATAGACTTCTTATCACTTATACTAAGTTTTCACTATATGTACACAAGGAAATCCCTTAATTGCTATTATTATTCTGGGAAACGTACGTAAGTTTGCCTAGCCGGAAACAAAGAACACTAAATCAAACTTCTCTTGGTTAAAATTTGCAGATCAAGTACTTAACATTCGTGAAAAAAAAAGTCTTGAAGATTTTGGTTTTTAGCGGGGATATCGTTTTCTGATGCAATGCTTGTGATTGGTTGCACTCTATATAGTTAAAAGTCATAACTGTATCTCATGAGCAGAGTGGCGCAGTGGAAGCGTGCTGGGCCCATAACCCAGAGGTCCGTGGATCGAAACCACGCTCTGCTAATAATTTTTTCTCATTGACGAAAATCTTTTTTGAGGTGACTGTCAGAAAATGATGACAAACGATAATAAAGTCAAAATAAAGTTGATTGAAAAACTCTATCCAGAAAAATCAACTAATTCAGTATGAAAAATTTCATACGTATGTCATTAAAGTTGGTGAAATCCCTCAACATGCTCAATGTGTAAACGTTTGAATCCTCAAAATACTCATTTATGCAACTATAAGATATATGTGCTACTCATTAATCAACAAAAGTTTAAACAAACCAGATAACGAATCATGCATACCTATTCGAACGTTCGAAAATCAATCCTCATATTGATGATATATCAGTCCACATATTATATTAACATGATTAACCAAAATTTCGTCACGGAAAGAGGCGGCGGAGATCATGCTGTCGTTTTCTTTGACGTTTTTCATGTTTTGCAAATAAAACTTGTTTTCGAATCTATCCATAACAAGAACACAGAGTACTAAAACAATAAAGTTTGCAAAAAATACAGCCGCCCACGTAGGGACTCGAACCCTAGACCCTCAGATTAAAAGTCTGATGCTCTACCGACTGAGCTACGCAGGCTACATAGAGAACTCTCTCAAATTTTGCACATTTATAATTAACAGTTTCTCTCAAAACTTTTTGTTATACCACATAATAGTTGTTATAAAAGACCAGATTTATTTTACAAGTCTACCTAAGACGATTCTATTGTTTTATTTGACCCGTTTGCATCGAAATTAAAAGAAAATCAAAACTTATGATCGATGCTTTTCTATATAAATACCATGCAGCTGTGTCCATCGTCAGCTGCTACTAAAATTGCAATCAGACGACATTTTAGAGTCGTTCAAACTTAGGTATAGGAACCACACATATAACATGTATAAACAAATGATGTCTAGAGCAGAAATGATCAATCCACCTCAAAGGAGCAAAAATTACAATCGCCCACGTAGGGACTCGAACCCTAGACCCTCAGATTAAAAGTCTGATGCTCTACCGACTGAGCTACGCAGGCTGACGATATTGACTGGAAAACAATATAGTTTATACCTTTCATTTAGCATATAAATAATGTACGGTACAACTTCGTTAACAGAGTCAATCCAAATTTATATAGAAATTTTAAGACAGAGCAACTTAATTAGAACTGTTCTGCTCTCCACTTGCTTTATGCTATAGACTTCTTATCACTTATACTAAGTTTTCACTATATGTACACAAGGAAATCCCTTAATTGCTATTATTATTCTGGGAAACGTACGTAAGTTTGCCTAGCCGGAAACAAAGAACACTAAATCAAACTTCTCTTGGTTAAAATTTGCAGATCAAGTACTTAACATTCGTGAAAAAAAAAGTCTTGAAGATTTTGGTTTTTAGCGGGGATATCGTTTTCTGATGCAATGCTTGTGATTGGTTGCACTCTATATAGTTAAAAGTCATAACTGTATCTCATGAGCAGAGTGGCGCAGTGGAAGCGTGCTGGGCCCATAACCCAGAGGTCCGTGGATCGAAACCACGCTCTGCTAATAATTTTTTCTCATTGACGAAAATCTTTTTTGAGGTGACTGTCAGAAAATGATGACAAACGATAATAAAGTCAAAATAAAGTTGATTGAAAAACTCTATCCAGAAAAATCAACTAATTCAGTATGAAAAATTTCATACGTATGTCATTAAAGTTGGTGAAATCCCTCAACATGCTCAATGTGTAAACGTTTGAATCCTCAAAATACTCATTTATGCAACTATAAGATATATGTGCTACTCATTAATCAACAAAAGTTTAAACAAACCAGATAACGAATCATGCATACCTATTCGAACGTTCGAAAATCAATCCTCATATTGATGATATATCAGTCCACATATTATATTAACATGATTAACCAAAATTTCGTCACGGAAAGAGGCGGCGGAGATCATGCTGTCGTTTTCTTTGACGTTTTTCATGTTTTGCAAATAAAACTTGTTTTCGAATCTATCCATAACAAGAACACAGAGTACTAAAACAATAAAGTTTGCAAAAAATACAGCCGCCCACGTAGGGACTCGAACCCTAGACCCTCAGATTAAAAGTCTGATGCTCTACCGACTGAGCTACGCAGGCTACATAGAGAACTCTCTCAAATTTTGCACATTTATAATTAACAGTTTCTCTCAAAACTTTTTGTTATACCACATAATAGTTGTTATAAAAGACCAGATTTATTTTACAAGTCTACCTAAGACGATTCTATTGTTTTATTTGACCCGTTTGCATCGAAATTAAAAGAAAATCAAAACTTATGATCGATGCTTTTCTATATAAATACCATGCAGCTGTGTCCATCGTCAGCTGCTACTAAAATTGCAATCAGACGACATTTTAGAGTCGTTCAAACTTAGGTATAGGAACCACACATATAACATGTATAAACAAATGATGTCTAGAGCAGAAATGATCAATCCACCTCAAAGGAGCAAAAATTACAATCGCCCACGTAGGGACTCGAACCCTAGACCCTCAGATTAAAAGTCTGATGCTCTACCGACTGAGCTACGCAGGCTGACGATATTGACTGGAAAACAATATAGTTTATACCTTTCATTTAGCATATAAATAATGTACGGTACAACTTCGTTAACAGAGTCAATCCAAATTTATATAGAAATTTTAAGACAGAGCAACTTAATTAGAACTGTTCTGCTCTCCACTTGCTTTATGCTATAGACTTCTTATCACTTATACTAAGTTTTCACTATATGTACACAAGGAAATCCCTTAATTGCTATTATTATTCTGGGAAACGTACGTAAGTTTGCCTAGCCGGAAACAAAGAACACTAAATCAAACTTCTCTTGGTTAAAATTTGCAGATCAAGTACTTAACATTCGTGAAAAAAAAAGTCTTGAAGATTTTGGTTTTTAGCGGGGATATCGTTTTCTGATGCAATGCTTGTGATTGGTTGCACTCTATATAGTTAAAAGTCATAACTGTATCTCATGAGCAGAGTGGCGCAGTGGAAGCGTGCTGGGCCCATAACCCAGAGGTCCGTGGATCGAAACCACGCTCTGCTAATAATTTTTTCTCATTGACGAAAATCTTTTTTGAGGTGACTGTCAGAAAATGATGACAAACGATAATAAAGTCAAAATAAAGTTGATTGAAAAACTCTATCCAGAAAAATCAACTAATTCAGTATGAAAAATTTCATACGTATGTCATTAAAGTTGGTGAAATCCCTCAACATGCTCAATGTGTAAACGTTTGAATCCTCAAAATACTCATTTATGCAACTATAAGATATATGTGCTACTCATTAATCAACAAAAGTTTAAACAAACCAGATAACGAATCATGCATACCTATTCGAACGTTCGAAAATCAATCCTCATATTGATGATATATCAGTCCACATATTATATTAACATGATTAACCAAAATTTCGTCACGGAAAGAGGCGGCGGAGATCATGCTGTCGTTTTCTTTGACGTTTTTCATGTTTTGCAAATAAAACTTGTTTTCGAATCTATCCATAACAAGAACACAGAGTACTAAAACAATAAAGTTTGCAAAAAATACAGCCGCCCACGTAGGGACTCGAACCCTAGACCCTCAGATTAAAAGTCTGATGCTCTACCGACTGAGCTACGCAGGCTACATAGAGAACTCTCTCAAATTTTGCACATTTATAATTAACAGTTTCTCTCAAAACTTTTTGTTATACCACATAATAGTTGTTATAAAAGACCAGATTTATTTTACAAGTCTACCTAAGACGATTCTATTGTTTTATTTGACCCGTTTGCATCGAAATTAAAAGAAAATCAAAACTTATGATCGATGCTTTTCTATATAAATACCATGCAGCTGTGTCCATCGTCAGCTGCTACTAAAATTGCAATCAGACGACATTTTAGAGTCGTTCAAACTTAGGTATAGGAACCACACATATAACATGTATAAACAAATGATGTCTAGAGCAGAAATGATCAATCCACCTCAAAGGAGCAAAAATTACAATCGCCCACGTAGGGACTCGAACCCTAGACCCTCAGATTAAAAGTCTGATGCTCTACCGACTGAGCTACGCAGGCTGACGATATTGACTGGAAAACAATATAGTTTATACCTTTCATTTAGCATATAAATAATGTACGGTACAACTTCGTTAACAGAGTCAATCCAAATTTATATAGAAATTTTAAGACAGAGCAACTTAATTAGAACTGTTCTGCTCTCCACTTGCTTTATGCTATAGACTTCTTATCACTTATACTAAGTTTTCACTATATGTACACAAGGAAATCCCTTAATTGCTATTATTATTCTGGGAAACGTACGTAAGTTTGCCTAGCCGGAAACAAAGAACACTAAATCAAACTTCTCTTGGTTAAAATTTGCAGATCAAGTACTTAACATTCGTGAAAAAAAAAGTCTTGAAGATTTTGGTTTTTAGCGGGGATATCGTTTTCTGATGCAATGCTTGTGATTGGTTGCACTCTATATAGTTAAAAGTCATAACTGTATCTCATGAGCAGAGTGGCGCAGTGGAAGCGTGCTGGGCCCATAACCCAGAGGTCCGTGGATCGAAACCACGCTCTGCTAATAATTTTTTCTCATTGACGAAAATCTTTTTTGAGGTGACTGTCAGAAAATGATGACAAACGATAATAAAGTCAAAATAAAGTTGATTGAAAAACTCTATCCAGAAAAATCAACTAATTCAGTATGAAAAATTTCATACGTATGTCATTAAAGTTGGTGAAATCCCTCAACATGCTCAATGTGTAAACGTTTGAATCCTCAAAATACTCATTTATGCAACTATAAGATATATGTGCTACTCATTAATCAACAAAAGTTTAAACAAACCAGATAACGAATCATGCATACCTATTCGAACGTTCGAAAATCAATCCTCATATTGATGATATATCAGTCCACATATTATATTAACATGATTAACCAAAATTTCGTCACGGAAAGAGGCGGCGGAGATCATGCTGTCGTTTTCTTTGACGTTTTTCATGTTTTGCAAATAAAACTTGTTTTCGAATCTATCCATAACAAGAACACAGAGTACTAAAACAATAAAGTTTGCAAAAAATACAGCCGCCCACGTAGGGACTCGAACCCTAGACCCTCAGATTAAAAGTCTGATGCTCTACCGACTGAGCTACGCAGGCTACATAGAGAACTCTCTCAAATTTTGCACATTTATAATTAACAGTTTCTCTCAAAACTTTTTGTTATACCACATAATAGTTGTTATAAAAGACCAGATTTATTTTACAAGTCTACCTAAGACGATTCTATTGTTTTATTTGACCCGTTTGCATCGAAATTAAAAGAAAATCAAAACTTATGATCGATGCTTTTCTATATAAATACCATGCAGCTGTGTCCATCGTCAGCTGCTACTAAAATTGCAATCAGACGACATTTTAGAGTCGTTCAAACTTAGGTATAGGAACCACACATATAACATGTATAAACAAATGATGTCTAGAGCAGAAATGATCAATCCACCTCAAAGGAGCAAAAATTACAATCGCCCACGTAGGGACTCGAACCCTAGACCCTCAGATTAAAAGTCTGATGCTCTACCGACTGAGCTACGCAGGCTGACGATATTGACTGGAAAACAATATAGTTTATACCTTTCATTTAGCATATAAATAATGTACGGTACAACTTCGTTAACAGAGTCAATCCAAATTTATATAGAAATTTTAAGACAGAGCAACTTAATTAGAACTGTTCTGCTCTCCACTTGCTTTATGCTATAGACTTCTTATCACTTATACTAAGTTTTCACTATATGTACACAAGGAAATCCCTTAATTGCTATTATTATTCTGGGAAACGTACGTAAGTTTGCCTAGCCGGAAACAAAGAACACTAAATCAAACTTCTCTTGGTTAAAATTTGCAGATCAAGTACTTAACATTCGTGAAAAAAAAAGTCTTGAAGATTTTGGTTTTTAGCGGGGATATCGTTTTCTGATGCAATGCTTGTGATTGGTTGCACTCTATATAGTTAAAAGTCATAACTGTATCTCATGAGCAGAGTGGCGCAGTGGAAGCGTGCTGGGCCCATAACCCAGAGGTCCGTGGATCGAAACCACGCTCTGCTAATAATTTTTTCTCATTGACGAAAATCTTTTTTGAGGTGACTGTCAGAAAATGATGACAAACGATAATAAAGTCAAAATAAAGTTGATTGAAAAACTCTATCCAGAAAAATCAACTAATTCAGTATGAAAAATTTCATACGTATGTCATTAAAGTTGGTGAAATCCCTCAACATGCTCAATGTGTAAACGTTTGAATCCTCAAAATACTCATTTATGCAACTATAAGATATATGTGCTACTCATTAATCAACAAAAGTTTAAACAAACCAGATAACGAATCATGCATACCTATTCGAACGTTCGAAAATCAATCCTCATATTGATGATATATCAGTCCACATATTATATTAACATGATTAACCAAAATTTCGTCACGGAAAGAGGCGGCGGAGATCATGCTGTCGTTTTCTTTGACGTTTTTCATGTTTTGCAAATAAAACTTGTTTTCGAATCTATCCATAACAAGAACACAGAGTACTAAAACAATAAAGTTTGCAAAAAATACAGCCGCCCACGTAGGGACTCGAACCCTAGACCCTCAGATTAAAAGTCTGATGCTCTACCGACTGAGCTACGCAGGCTACATAGAGAACTCTCTCAAATTTTGCACATTTATAATTAACAGTTTCTCTCAAAACTTTTTGTTATACCACATAATAGTTGTTATAAAAGACCAGATTTATTTTACAAGTCTACCTAAGACGATTCTATTGTTTTATTTGACCCGTTTGCATCGAAATTAAAAGAAAATCAAAACTTATGATCGATGCTTTTCTATATAAATACCATGCAGCTGTGTCCATCGTCAGCTGCTACTAAAATTGCAATCAGACGACATTTTAGAGTCGTTCAAACTTAGGTATAGGAACCACACATATAACATGTATAAACAAATGATGTCTAGAGCAGAAATGATCAATCCACCTCAAAGGAGCAAAAATTACAATCGCCCACGTAGGGACTCGAACCCTAGACCCTCAGATTAAAAGTCTGATGCTCTACCGACTGAGCTACGCAGGCTGACGATATTGACTGGAAAACAATATAGTTTATACCTTTCATTTAGCATATAAATAATGTACGGTACAACTTCGTTAACAGAGTCAATCCAAATTTATATAGAAATTTTAAGACAGAGCAACTTAATTAGAACTGTTCTGCTCTCCACTTGCTTTATGCTATAGACTTCTTATCACTTATACTAAGTTTTCACTATATGTACACAAGGAAATCCCTTAATTGCTATTATTATTCTGGGAAACGTACGTAAGTTTGCCTAGCCGGAAACAAAGAACACTAAATCAAACTTCTCTTGGTTAAAATTTGCAGATCAAGTACTTAACATTCGTGAAAAAAAAAGTCTTGAAGATTTTGGTTTTTAGCGGGGATATCGTTTTCTGATGCAATGCTTGTGATTGGTTGCACTCTATATAGTTAAAAGTCATAACTGTATCTCATGAGCAGAGTGGCGCAGTGGAAGCGTGCTGGGCCCATAACCCAGAGGTCCGTGGATCGAAACCACGCTCTGCTAATAATTTTTTCTCATTGACGAAAATCTTTTTTGAGGTGACTGTCAGAAAATGATGACAAACGATAATAAAGTCAAAATAAAGTTGATTGAAAAACTCTATCCAGAAAAATCAACTAATTCAGTATGAAAAATTTCATACGTATGTCATTAAAGTTGGTGAAATCCCTCAACATGCTCAATGTGTAAACGTTTGAATCCTCAAAATACTCATTTATGCAACTATAAGATATATGTGCTACTCATTAATCAACAAAAGTTTAAACAAACCAGATAACGAATCATGCATACCTATTCGAACGTTCGAAAATCAATCCTCATATTGATGATATATCAGTCCACATATTATATTAACATGATTAACCAAAATTTCGTCACGGAAAGAGGCGGCGGAGATCATGCTGTCGTTTTCTTTGACGTTTTTCATGTTTTGCAAATAAAACTTGTTTTCGAATCTATCCATAACAAGAACACAGAGTACTAAAACAATAAAGTTTGCAAAAAATACAGCCGCCCACGTAGGGACTCGAACCCTAGACCCTCAGATTAAAAGTCTGATGCTCTACCGACTGAGCTACGCAGGCTACATAAAGAACTCTCTCAAATTTTGCACATTTATAATTAACAGTTTCTCTCAAAACTTTTTGTTATACCACATAATAGTTGTTATAAAAGACCAGATTTATTTTACAAGTCTACCTAAGACGATTCTATTGTTTTATTTGACCCGTTTGCATCGAAATTAAAAGAAAATCAAAACTTATGATCGATGCTTTTCTATATAAATACCATGCAGCTGTGTCCATCGTCAGCTGCTACTAAAATTGCAATCAGACGACATTTTAGAGTCGTTCAAACTTAGGTATAGGAACCACACATATAACATGTATAAACAAATGATGTCTAGAGCAGAAATGATCAATCCACCTCAAAGGAGCAAAAATTACAATCGCCCACGTAGGGACTCGAACCCTAGACCCTCAGATTAAAAGTCTGATGCTCTACCGACTGAGCTACGCAGGCTGACGATATTGACTGGAAAACAATATAGTTTATACCTTTCATTTAGCATATAAATAATGTACGGTACAACTTCGTTAACAGAGTCAATCCAAATTTATATAGAAATTTTAAGACAGAGCAACTTAATTAGAACTGTTCTGCTCTCCACTTGCTTTATGCTATAGACTTCTTATCACTTATACTAAGTTTTCACTATATGTACACAAGGAAATCCCTTAATTGCTATTATTATTCTGGGAAACGTACGTAAGTTTGCCTAGCCGGAAACAAAGAACACTAAATCAAACTTCTCTTGGTTAAAATTTGCAGATCAAGTACTTAACATTCGTGAAAAAAAAAGTCTTGAAGATTTTGGTTTTTAGCGGGGATATCGTTTTCTGATGCAATGCTTGTGATTGGTTGCACTCTATATAGTTAAAAGTCATAACTGTATCTCATGAGCAGAGTGGCGCAGTGGAAGCGTGCTGGGCCCATAACCCAGAGGTCCGTGGATCGAAACCACGCTCTGCTAATAATTTTTTCTCATTGACGAAAATCTTTTTTGAGGTGACTGTCAGAAAATGATGACAAACGATAATAAAGTCAAAATAAAGTTGATTGAAAAACTCTATCCAGAAAAATCAACTAATTCAGTATGAAAAATTTCATACGTATGTCATTAAAGTTGGTGAAATCCCTCAACATGCTCAATGTGTAAACGTTTGAATCCTCAAAATACTCATTTATGCAACTATAAGATATATGTGCTACTCATTAATCAACAAAAGTTTAAACAAACCAGATAACGAATCATGCATACCTATTCGAACGTTCGAAAATCAATCCTCATATTGATGATATATCAGTCCACATATTATATTAACATGATTAACCAAAATTTCGTCACGGAAAGAGGCGGCGGAGATCATGCTGTCGTTTTCTTTGACGTTTTTCATGTTTTGCAAATAAAACTTGTTTTCGAATCTATCCATAACAAGAACACAGAGTACTAAAACAATAAAGTTTGCAAAAAATACAGCCGCCCACGTAGGGACTCGAACCCTAGACCCTCAGATTAAAAGTCTGATGCTCTACCGACTGAGCTACGCAGGCTACATAGAGAACTCTCTCAAATTTTGCACATTTATAATTAACAGTTTCTCTCAAAACTTTTTGTTATACCACATAATAGTTGTTATAAAAGACCAGATTTATTTTACAAGTCTACCTAAGACGATTCTATTGTTTTATTTGACCCGTTTGCATCGAAATTAAAAGAAAATCAAAACTTATGATCGATGCTTTTCTATATAAATACCATGCAGCTGTGTCCATCGTCAGCTGCTACTAAAATTGCAATCAGACGACATTTTAGAGTCGTTCAAACTTAGGTATAGGAACCACACATATAACATGTATAAACAAATGATGTCTAGAGCAGAAATGATCAATCCACCTCAAAGGAGCAAAAATTACAATCGCCCACGTAGGGACTCGAACCCTAGACCCTCAGATTAAAAGTCTGATGCTCTACCGACTGAGCTACGCAGGCTGACGATATTGACTGGAAAACAATATAGTTTATACCTTTCATTTAGCATATAAATAATGTACGGTACAACTTCGTTAACAGAGTCAATCCAAATTTATATAGAAATTTTAAGACAGAGCAACTTAATTAGAACTGTTCTGCTCTCCACTTGCTTTATGCTATAGACTTCTTATCACTTATACTAAGTTTTCACTATATGTACACAAGGAAATCCCTTAATTGCTATTATTATTCTGGGAAACGTACGTAAGTTTGCCTAGCCGGAAACAAAGAACACTAAATCAAACTTCTCTTGGTTAAAATTTGCAGATCAAGTACTTAACATTCGTGAAAAAAAAAGTCTTGAAGATTTTGGTTTTTAGCGGGGATATCGTTTTCTGATGCAATGCTTGTGATTGGTTGCACTCTATATAGTTAAAAGTCATAACTGTATCTCATGAGCAGAGTGGCGCAGTGGAAGCGTGCTGGGCCCATAACCCAGAGGTCCGTGGATCGAAACCACGCTCTGCTAATAATTTTTTCTCATTGACGAAAATCTTTTTTGAGGTGACTGTCAGAAAATGATGACAAACGATAATAAAGTCAAAATAAAGTTGATTGAAAAACTCTATCCAGAAAAATCAACTAATTCAGTATGAAAAATTTCATACGTATGTCATTAAAGTTGGTGAAATCCCTCAACATGCTCAATGTGTAAACGTTTGAATCCTCAAAATACTCATTTATGCAACTATAAGATATATGTGCTACTCATTAATCAACAAAAGTTTAAACAAACCAGATAACGAATCATGCATACCTATTCGAACGTTCGAAAATCAATCCTCATATTGATGATATATCAGTCCACATATTATATTAACATGATTAACCAAAATTTCGTCACGGAAAGAGGCGGCGGAGATCATGCTGTCGTTTTCTTTGACGTTTTTCATGTTTTGCAAATAAAACTTGTTTTCGAATCTATCCATAACAAGAACACAGAGTACTAAAACAATAAAGTTTGCAAAAAATACAGCCGCCCACGTAGGGACTCGAACCCTAGACCCTCAGATTAAAAGTCTGATGCTCTACCGACTGAGCTACGCAGGCTACATAGAGAACTCTCTCAAATTTTGCACATTTATAATTAACAGTTTCTCTCAAAACTTTTTGTTATACCACATAATAGTTGTTATAAAAGACCAGATTTATTTTACAAGTCTACCTAAGACGATTCTATTGTTTTATTTGACCCGTTTGCATCGAAATTAAAAGAAAATCAAAACTTATGATCGATGCTTTTCTATATAAATACCATGCAGCTGTGTCCATCGTCAGCTGCTACTAAAATTGCAATCAGACGACATTTTAGAGTCGTTCAAACTTAGGTATAGGAACCACACATATAACATGTATAAACAAATGATGTCTAGAGCAGAAATGATCAATCCACCTCAAAGGAGCAAAAATTACAATCGCCCACGTAGGGACTCGAACCCTAGACCCTCAGATTAAAAGTCTGATGCTCTACCGACTGAGCTACGCAGGCTGACGATATTGACTGGAAAACAATATAGTTTATACCTTTCATTTAGCATATAAATAATGTACGGTACAACTTCGTTAACAGAGTCAATCCAAATTTATATAGAAATTTTAAGACAGAGCAACTTAATTAGAACTGTTCTGCTCTCCACTTGCTTTATGCTATAGACTTCTTATCACTTATACTAAGTTTTCACTATATGTACACAAGGAAATCCCTTAATTGCTATTATTATTCTGGGAAACGTACGTAAGTTTGCCTAGCCGGAAACAAAGAACACTAAATCAAACTTCTCTTGGTTAAAATTTGCAGATCAAGTACTTAACATTCGTGAAAAAAAAAGTCTTGAAGATTTTGGTTTTTAGCGGGGATATCGTTTTCTGATGCAATGCTTGTGATTGGTTGCACTCTATATAGTTAAAAGTCATAACTGTATCTCATGAGCAGAGTGGCGCAGTGGAAGCGTGCTGGGCCCATAACCCAGAGGTCCGTGGATCGAAACCACGCTCTGCTAATAATTTTTTCTCATTGACGAAAATCTTTTTTGAGGTGACTGTCAGAAAATGATGACAAACGATAATAAAGTCAAAATAAAGTTGATTGAAAAACTCTATCCAGAAAAATCAACTAATTCAGTATGAAAAATTTCATACGTATGTCATTAAAGTTGGTGAAATCCCTCAACATGCTCAATGTGTAAACGTTTGAATCCTCAAAATACTCATTTATGCAACTATAAGATATATGTGCTACTCATTAATCAACAAAAGTTTAAACAAACCAGATAACGAATCATGCATACCTATTCGAACGTTCGAAAATCAATCCTCATATTGATGATATATCAGTCCACATATTATATTAACATGATTAACCAAAATTTCGTCACGGAAAGAGGCGGCGGAGATCATGCTGTCGTTTTCTTTGACGTTTTTCATGTTTTGCAAATAAAACTTGTTTTCGAATCTATCCATAACAAGAACACAGAGTACTAAAACAATAAAGTTTGCAAAAAATACAGCCGCCCACGTAGGGACTCGAACCCTAGACCCTCAGATTAAAAGTCTGATGCTCTACCGACTGAGCTACGCAGGCTACATAGAGAACTCTCTCAAATTTTGCACATTTATAATTAACAGTTTCTCTCAAAACTTTTTGTTATACCACATAATAGTTGTTATAAAAGACCAGATTTATTTTACAAGTCTACCTAAGACGATTCTATTGTTTTATTTGACCCGTTTGCATCGAAATTAAAAGAAAATCAAAACTTATGATCGATGCTTTTCTATATAAATACCATGCAGCTGTGTCCATCGTCAGCTGCTACTAAAATTGCAATCAGACGACATTTTAGAGTCGTTCAAACTTAGGTATAGGAACCACACATATAACATGTATAAACAAATGATGTCTAGAGCAGAAATGATCAATCCACCTCAAAGGAGCAAAAATTACAATCGCCCACGTAGGGACTCGAACCCTAGACCCTCAGATTAAAAGTCTGATGCTCTACCGACTGAGCTACGCAGGCTGACGATATTGACTGGAAAACAATATAGTTTATACCTTTCATTTAGCATATAAATAATGTACGGTACAACTTCGTTAACAGAGTCAATCCAAATTTATATAGAAATTTTAAGACAGAGCAACTTAATTAGAACTGTTCTGCTCTCCACTTGCTTTATGCTATAGACTTCTTATCACTTATACTAAGTTTTCACTATATGTACACAAGGAAATCCCTTAATTGCTATTATTATTCTGGGAAACGTACGTAAGTTTGCCTAGCCGGAAACAAAGAACACTAAATCAAACTTCTCTTGGTTAAAATTTGCAGATCAAGTACTTAACATTCGTGAAAAAAAAAGTCTTGAAGATTTTGGTTTTTAGCGGGGATATCGTTTTCTGATGCAATGCTTGTGATTGGTTGCACTCTATATAGTTAAAAGTCATAACTGTATCTCATGAGCAGAGTGGCGCAGTGGAAGCGTGCTGGGCCCATAACCCAGAGGTCCGTGGATCGAAACCACGCTCTGCTAATAATTTTTTCTCATTGACGAAAATCTTTTTTGAGGTGACTGTCAGAAAATGATGACAAACGATAATAAAGTCAAAATAAAGTTGATTGAAAAACTCTATCCAGAAAAATCAACTAATTCAGTATGAAAAATTTCATACGTATGTCATTAAAGTTGGTGAAATCCCTCAACATGCTCAATGTGTAAACGTTTGAATCCTCAAAATACTCATTTATGCAACTATAAGATATATGTGCTACTCATTAATCAACAAAAGTTTAAACAAACCAGATAACGAATCATGCATACCTATTCGAACGTTCGAAAATCAATCCTCATATTGATGATATATCAGTCCACATATTATATTAACATGATTAACCAAAATTTCGTCACGGAAAGAGGCGGCGGAGATCATGCTGTCGTTTTCTTTGACGTTTTTCATGTTTTGCAAATAAAACTTGTTTTCGAATCTATCCATAACAAGAACACAGAGTACTAAAACAATAAAGTTTGCAAAAAATACAGCCGCCCACGTAGGGACTCGAACCCTAGACCCTCAGATTAAAAGTCTGATGCTCTACCGACTGAGCTACGCAGGCTACATAGAGAACTCTCTCAAATTTTGCACATTTATAATTAACAGTTTCTCTCAAAACTTTTTGTTATACCACATAATAGTTGTTATAAAAGACCAGATTTATTTTACAAGTCTACCTAAGACGATTCTATTGTTTTATTTGACCCGTTTGCATCGAAATTAAAAGAAAATCAAAACTTATGATCGATGCTTTTCTATATAAATACCATGCAGCTGTGTCCATCGTCAGCTGCTACTAAAATTGCAATCAGACGACATTTTAGAGTCGTTCAAACTTAGGTATAGGAACCACACATATAACATGTATAAACAAATGATGTCTAGAGCAGAAATGATCAATCCACCTCAAAGGAGCAAAAATTACAATCGCCCACGTAGGGACTCGAACCCTAGACCCTCAGATTAAAAGTCTGATGCTCTACCGACTGAGCTACGCAGGCTGACGATATTGACTGGAAAACAATATAGTTTATACCTTTCATTTAGCATATAAATAATGTACGGTACAACTTCGTTAACAGAGTCAATCCAAATTTATATAGAAATTTTAAGACAGAGCAACTTAATTAGAACTGTTCTGCTCTCCACTTGCTTTATGCTATAGACTTCTTATCACTTATACTAAGTTTTCACTATATGTACACAAGGAAATCCCTTAATTGCTATTATTATTCTGGGAAACGTACGTAAGTTTGCCTAGCCGGAAACAAAGAACACTAAATCAAACTTCTCTTGGTTAAAATTTGCAGATCAAGTACTTAACATTCGTGAAAAAAAAAGTCTTGAAGATTTTGGTTTTTAGCGGGGATATCGTTTTCTGATGCAATGCTTGTGATTGGTTGCACTCTATATAGTTAAAAGTCATAACTGTATCTCATGAGCAGAGTGGCGCAGTGGAAGCGTGCTGGGCCCATAACCCAGAGGTCCGTGGATCGAAACCACGCTCTGCTAATAATTTTTTCTCATTGACGAAAATCTTTTTTGAGGTGACTGTCAGAAAATGATGACAAACGATAATAAAGTCAAAATAAAGTTGATTGAAAAACTCTATCCAGAAAAATCAACTAATTCAGTATGAAAAATTTCATACGTATGTCATTAAAGTTGGTGAAATCCCTCAACATGCTCAATGTGTAAACGTTTGAATCCTCAAAATACTCATTTATGCAACTATAAGATATATGTGCTACTCATTAATCAACAAAAGTTTAAACAAACCAGATAACGAATCATGCATACCTATTCGAACGTTCGAAAATCAATCCTCATATTGATGATATATCAGTCCACATATTATATTAACATGATTAACCAAAATTTCGTCACGGAAAGAGGCGGCGGAGATCATGCTGTCGTTTTCTTTGACGTTTTTCATGTTTTGCAAATAAAACTTGTTTTCGAATCTATCCATAACAAGAACACAGAGTACTAAAACAATAAAGTTTGCAAAAAATACAGCCGCCCACGTAGGGACTCGAACCCTAGACCCTCAGATTAAAAGTCTGATGCTCTACCGACTGAGCTACGCAGGCTACATAGAGAACTCTCTCAAATTTTGCACATTTATAATTAACAGTTTCTCTCAAAACTTTTTGTTATACCACATAATAGTTGTTATAAAAGACCAGATTTATTTTACAAGTCTACCTAAGACGATTCTATTGTTTTATTTGACCCGTTTGCATCGAAATTAAAAGAAAATCAAAACTTATGATCGATGCTTTTCTATATAAATACCATGCAGCTGTGTCCATCGTCAGCTGCTACTAAAATTGCAATCAGACGACATTTTAGAGTCGTTCAAACTTAGGTATAGGAACCACACATATAACATGTATAAACAAATGATGTCTAGAGCAGAAATGATCAATCCACCTCAAAGGAGCAAAAATTACAATCGCCCACGTAGGGACTCGAACCCTAGACCCTCAGATTAAAAGTCTGATGCTCTACCGACTGAGCTACGCAGGCTGACGATATTGACTGGAAAACAATATAGTTTATACCTTTCATTTAGCATATAAATAATGTACGGTACAACTTCGTTAACAGAGTCAATCCAAATTTATATAGAAATTTTAAGACAGAGCAACTTAATTAGAACTGTTCTGCTCTCCACTTGCTTTATGCTATAGACTTCTTATCACTTATACTAAGTTTTCACTATATGTACACAAGGAAATCCCTTAATTGCTATTATTATTCTGGGAAACGTACGTAAGTTTGCCTAGCCGGAAACAAAGAACACTAAATCAAACTTCTCTTGGTTAAAATTTGCAGATCAAGTACTTAACATTCGTGAAAAAAAAAGTCTTGAAGATTTTGGTTTTTAGCGGGGATATCGTTTTCTGATGCAATGCTTGTGATTGGTTGCACTCTATATAGTTAAAAGTCATAACTGTATCTCATGAGCAGAGTGGCGCAGTGGAAGCGTGCTGGGCCCATAACCCAGAGGTCCGTGGATCGAAACCACGCTCTGCTAATAATTTTTTCTCATTGACGAAAATCTTTTTTGAGGTGACTGTCAGAAAATGATGACAAACGATAATAAAGTCAAAATAAAGTTGATTGAAAAACTCTATCCAGAAAAATCAACTAATTCAGTATGAAAAATTTCATACGTATGTCATTAAAGTTGGTGAAATCCCTCAACATGCTCAATGTGTAAACGTTTGAATCCTCAAAATACTCATTTATGCAACTATAAGATATATGTGCTACTCATTAATCAACAAAAGTTTAAACAAACCAGATAACGAATCATGCATACCTATTCGAACGTTCGAAAATCAATCCTCATATTGATGATATATCAGTCCACATATTATATTAACATGATTAACCAAAATTTCGTCACGGAAAGAGGCGGCGGAGATCATGCTGTCGTTTTCTTTGACGTTTTTCATGTTTTGCAAATAAAACTTGTTTTCGAATCTATCCATAACAAGAACACAGAGTACTAAAACAATAAAGTTTGCAAAAAATACAGCCGCCCACGTAGGGACTCGAACCCTAGACCCTCAGATTAAAAGTCTGATGCTCTACCGACTGAGCTACGCAGGCTACATAAAGAACTCTCTCAAATTTTGCACATTTATAATTAACAGTTTCTCTCAAAACTTTTTGTTATACCACATAATAGTTGTTATAAAAGACCAGATTTATTTTACAAGTCTACCTAAGACGATTCTATTGTTTTATTTGACCCGTTTGCATCGAAATTAAAAGAAAATCAAAACTTATGATCGATGCTTTTCTATATAAATACCATGCAGCTGTGTCCATCGTCAGCTGCTACTAAAATTGCAATCAGACGACATTTTAGAGTCGTTCAAACTTAGGTATAGGAACCACACATATAACATGTATAAACAAATGATGTCTAGAGCAGAAATGATCAATCCACCTCAAAGGAGCAAAAATTACAATCGCCCACGTAGGGACTCGAACCCTAGACCCTCAGATTAAAAGTCTGATGCTCTACCGACTGAGCTACGCAGGCTGACGATATTGACTGGAAAACAATATAGTTTATACCTTTCATTTAGCATATAAATAATGTACGGTACAACTTCGTTAACAGAGTCAATCCAAATTTATATAGAAATTTTAAGACAGAGCAACTTAATTAGAACTGTTCTGCTCTCCACTTGCTTTATGCTATAGACTTCTTATCACTTATACTAAGTTTTCACTATATGTACACAAGGAAATCCCTTAATTGCTATTATTATTCTGGGAAACGTACGTAAGTTTGCCTAGCCGGAAACAAAGAACACTAAATCAAACTTCTCTTGGTTAAAATTTGCAGATCAAGTACTTAACATTCGTGAAAAAAAAAGTCTTGAAGATTTTGGTTTTTAGCGGGGATATCGTTTTCTGATGCAATGCTTGTGATTGGTTGCACTCTATATAGTTAAAAGTCATAACTGTATCTCATGAGCAGAGTGGCGCAGTGGAAGCGTGCTGGGCCCATAACCCAGAGGTCCGTGGATCGAAACCACGCTCTGCTAATAATTTTTTCTCATTGACGAAAATCTTTTTTGAGGTGACTGTCAGAAAATGATGACAAACGATAATAAAGTCAAAATAAAGTTGATTGAAAAACTCTATCCAGAAAAATCAACTAATTCAGTATGAAAAATTTCATACGTATGTCATTAAAGTTGGTGAAATCCCTCAACATGCTCAATGTGTAAACGTTTGAATCCTCAAAATACTCATTTATGCAACTATAAGATATATGTGCTACTCATTAATATAATCAACAAAAGTTTAAACAAACCAGATAACGAATCATGCATACCTATTCGAACGTTCGAAAATCAATCCTCATATTGATGATATATCAGTCCACATATTATATTAACATGATTAACCAAAATTTCGTCACGGAAAGAGGCGGCGGAGATCATGCTGTCGTTTTCTTTGACGTTTTTCATGTTTTGCAAATAAAACTTGTTTTCGAATCTATCCATAACAAGAACACAGAGTACTAAAACAATAAAGTTTGCAAAAAATACAGCCGCCCACGTAGGGACTCGAACCCTAGACCCTCAGATTAAAAGTCTGATGCTCTACCGACTGAGCTACGCAGGCTACATAGAGAACTCTCTCAAATTTTGCACATTTATAATTAACAGTTTCTCTCAAAACTTTTTGTTATACCACATAATAGTTGTTATAAAAGACCAGATTTATTTTACAAGTCTACCTAAGACGATTCTATTGTTTTATTTGACCCGTTTGCATCGAAATTAAAAGAAAATCAAAACTTATGATCGATGCTTTTCTATATAAGATAAGATAAGATAAGATAAGATAAATTTTATTTTCCAAATTAGGTCCCCAGGGGGGCATATACACATAACATATATGATTGATACAACATACAGTATTTTACATATAACATTGTAAAATAAACTATTGAAATAGTCATACAGGTATTATTTGTTAAATAAAAAAGTATCTGAGAGTTGCTACTCCAGAGATGTGGCAAACCCCATTTATTTATTTACTTTTTTTTCTCACTTGATTTTATAATATTTTTTTGCTGAAAATGACATTGTATAAATTTAAAATATAAAAAAAAAAAAAAAAAAATGATTGTTTAGCTGCAACAGACACCAAGGGACGATGCTCTAGGATTGTGATCTTAAAAGCTCTAACAATCCTCCTCGTATCTGATGCAGAAAAACAAACACAAATGAAAAAAGTTTATGTTTATTCACAGCAAATAACATATACTGCAGTAAACAGGTATTGAGAATAGTGTAGGTTTCCCTACTGCAACAGACACCAAGGGGCGGTACTCAAGGAGCTGTGGTATTTACACAGTCCTCCTCGTGTCTGAAGCAGACAAGAAAGCCACATAATTAACAATTTTTCGAAATAAATTTACATGCAGCAGTGAGAATAGACTTATCTTCTGTGTTCATAAGCCATATCAGTTTATCTCTTGCGTTAAGAGTTAAAAAGTTGGGGCAACTTTTAGTTATCTCTTGAAATAGATGATTGCGGTCATCATTAAATTTAACACATTGGAATAAAAAATGATATTCATCCTCCACATCTCCGGAGTTACAACGAGTACAAGTTCTGTCATTTAGGAGAGTACCCTGATACCTTCCAGACTCAATTCTTAAGTGGTGTGATGAAATTCTGAGCTTTGTTAAGCTTCGTCTCTGTTCAAAATTCCCAATAATGGAAAGATATTTTTCTCTTCCAAAAACTGATTTAAATGTAACATAAGTTCTAAGTTTACCATCTGAATGCTTTACCAAATCAGTGTTCCACAAGTCTATAAAATATGATTTTAATATTTTTTTTATATTAGCTTTGAAGCTATTAATTTTTGGTAATGGTGAAGATAGATGATTGATGTCTGGGATCATTTCAAGAATTGACTTCATAGAGCCATACCAAGATGGTTTTTTTGAGTGAGAAAGATTCTGTGATGTTACATAAGCATCTTTAAGAAGAGAAAATTGGGAATCAAGATTTTCCAAGCGATACCAGTAATTTAACATGGATTTAATCACATCATAATATAGTGGGAATCGTCCTAGCTCGGATAAAATTCCAAAATTCATGGATTTTTTATGAACACCTAAAACCAGTTTACAAAATTTTATATGTAGTCGCTCACATTTTAAACTGGAATAGATTTTTTCAAATGGTAAAGTTCCATTTCTGAATCTTGCTGAGAATGGATTAAAAGTTCCCCATATTTCAGACCCATATAGGAGTATTGGTTTTATGGTATGATCAAATACATGTAAGCTGGTACTTATGCTTGGATTAAGTGATAATAAATTCTTGTACAATTTATAATAAGCCTTCAAGGACTTTTTATACAGTTCATTCTGAGCATATGAAAATGACCCTGATGCACTAAAGTGCAAACCAAGATATTTATAATTATTAACACTCTCAATCAACATATTTTCATAAGTAAATTTTTCACAAATGTGTCTGCCTGCTTTGTTGAATATCAGAACCTTTGTTTTGGTGTGATTTACACTTAAACACCAATCTTTACAATATTTTTCTAGGATGTTTAGTCTTGTTTGCAATCCTTTAGCAGATGTTGATAAAAGGACCAAATCATCTGCATATAATAAGCAATTAACTGGTTTCTCATTAAGTATAACAGGGTCTTCACTTTCTTTTAAATACTCTGGCAAGTCATTTATAAATAACTTAAATAGATTGGGACTTAAATTGTCCCCTTGTTTAACTCCAAGTTTTATTTGGAAAAAATCTGTTACTCTGGATTGAATTTTAACACAAGATTTACTTGATTCATACATGTGTTTAATAACATTATAAAATGAAGTACCCACGCCCGCAGATAGTAGTTTCAACTTAATACCAGTATGAATGACTGTGTCGAAAGCTTTCTGAAAATCCACAAAGCAGGCATAAACCCTTCCATCCTTTGAATTACAATATTTATCAAAAATACATTTAATAATAAACATGTGATCTGAAGTTCTAGCTTTTTTTGTAAAACCTAATTGACATTCATGAATTAATTTATGTTTCAATAAAAAATCATCAAACCTACTATTTAGAACACTATTAAACACTTTTCCAATGGCACTGGTCACTGTGATTCCTCTATAATTGTTAGGATTTGTAATGTCACTAGATTTGTGAATTGTTGAGATGTAACCATCACTCCAGCACTTGGGATAAATTCCAGAAGAAAGACAAGTGTTAAAAAGTTTTTTAAGAATAGGTAATAGAATTGATTGACCATGTTTTAACATATTGTTTGATATGTTATCCATCCCTGGACTTTTGTTAGGTTTTAGTTTAGCTAAAGCTTTTGATATTTCAGTGTCTTTTATGGAAATATCAAGCTCATTAAAGCATTTTACTGTCTCTAATTTATCTAGCTGTTTTTGTAATTCTTCCAGGCGTGCCTTGAATTTGTCCTGTAAAGTATTCAGATTTTGAAAATGTGAAAACCATGTAGATGAATCAATTGTAGAATAATTTTCATCATGTTTTTTGGTGTCCTTCAAGTCATTTATAAGGTTCCAGTATAGTTTTGGATTGTCTGCGTGTAAATTTTCTAATTGATTAAGCAAGGATTGTTTGTATTGTCTGTATGTTTGTTTCCTTGTTTTATTGTACTGACGATAAAGTTTGTAAAAATGATTTTTAACAAGTGGGTCTTTTGGATGCTTTGAGTATATTTTCCCATAATTTAAAAGATGTATTCTCATATTTTTTAGGTCCTTGTTAAACCACTTTTTGTGTTTTTTATGTTTTTTACTGTTTATTTTTGGTCTTTTTAAAGATTTGCAAGCAGCTAAGTGTATAATATTACTTAGCTCTTGACATGTGTCATCAACTGATATTTGTGAGTTGTGTGTTGTCTTATTGTTTAAATTGTGTAATTGGGTTTGAATGTCAGCAGAGCCCAGTGCCATTAGAAAGTTATTAGCCGAATCATCATCCCATCTAAAATTAGGTGACAAGGGGTGTGTATTTTTGTCTTGAAATAGATTTTCTTGCTTATATGTAGCAAGTATTTCCCATTCTAGTTTACAATGAGTATCTGACAATGTTGGTATAAAATCTGAGACCTTAAAATACAAGATTTGGTCCAGGATACTCTCCGACAGAATAACATAATCAACAGTACTAGACCCGTTTGGTGTATGACATGTATATGTACCAAACATATCACCCAGCACTCTTCCATTTAAAAATCTCAGTTGATTACTTATACATAAATCTAATAGGTCTTTCCCCCTAGTATCTAAAACTTTATCTTGATTTTTTCTAGTGAGAAGTTCTTTATCTATTGTATAATCAGTATTTACTGGGATAAATTTACTACTGTCATTAGCAATAAAGTCAGGCTCCGATGAAACTCTAGCATTAAAATCTCCACAGAGTAAAATTTTACCTTGTTTTTGAAATTTGGAGATATCATTTTCAATACAATCTAGAATGTCTTGGTCGAGTCGCTGGGTGTATGCTGAACAACTAGGTGGAAAATATACTAAACATATATACAAATCTTCTGTAAAACCAAAATAATTCTTTTGTAAAAGTACCCATTGATAATCTGGGTTTGTATTATTTAAGATTTTAATATATGGTTTTAATTTGTCTTTAATCAAAACTGCTAAGCCTCCAAAATATCTATTATTATGCTTAGATTGTTTTCTGCAAATTGCATGATAGTGAAAAGATCCCATTCTGTTTATGTTTATGTTAGGACCTGTATGTGTTTCTGCTAAAAAGACCATGTCATATTTTTCAATATTTTGTATGAAAAGAGGATCATGTGTTTTATCATTATATTTTGAAATTAAGCCCCCGACATTCCAGAAACACATTTTAATGGAGGATTGGTTTGAAAATCTTGACATTATACTTTAACAGTAATTTTAATAAAATAAAAAATTTCTTGAAAGAAATATATGACTAAAAAAAAAATGAAAATAATCTATAATCTAACAAAGACCTCTTTCTTGGAGCTTGCTTATAATTAACAAAAATATAGCTCTGAAGGTAATTTGTTAATATGATCTTAGATATAATGTATACTTATATAAGTATCTCTGACATTAGTGATCAAGCAATAAAAATACAATTTCAATGAAAAATAGCTATATATAGTACATGTATAATATCAGATCAACTTCTTGTTGAGAGTTCTGATGATGATCACAAGTCAATAAAAATCAATCATAATCACGCCCACGTCCTCGTCCTCGTCCACGGTTTGGTCTCTGTCTGGATCTACTTCGGGGCCTTGCAGGTGGTAGAGGAATGTGCAACCCAGTATGTATTGCTCTTTTGATGTTGCTTGCAAGTATTGATATTCCCTTGTCATTTAAGTGAATTTTATCCTCGCAGAGTAGATTGTCATTAGGATTTCCATTTACCAGCATATTTGTGTGGTCTGCAAAGAAAATATTGTCGACACCACTGAACTTTTGTTTCAGTAAAGCATTTATTATTTGCGCATTTGTGAAATTTGTTATACTGTCCCTCCTTGGAGTGGTGAATGAGATGACACACTTAAGTAGTGGCCATTTAGATGATGCCTCAGATATTATATGAAACAGTCTATCAATGCACTGGGTCGGTTGCTTTGTTTTAAGATCATTTGTTAATGAGTGAAGGACCAGCATATCTGGAGTATCGGTAAATGTTGATAGAAACTCTGACGTATCATCTAGAGTGTACTGAATTACCTTTTTTATATCTGCAGCTTGGGTTAATTTTTCCACATGTATACCTTGAATGTTAGATGTTCCCACAAAAAGTAGTTTAGGCTTAGCTGGGGGAACTTCTCGAACTAATTCCTTTTGAATAGAACGTGTTGTTGCTTCATCAAGGGATGCCGATATATTTGATTTCAGTTGGAGAATTTCATCTTGAGCTTCATCAAGTTTCTTTTTCACTATATTCAAAGAAGATGTAAGTTGAGTAATTTCTTCATTTTTTTCTTCAAGTCTTTTAGACTTAAAATCAATTTCATTGTTATTTGAAGATACCATTAATTTTATTTGATTTCTGGTGTCTTCCAACATACTCTGTTCATGCTTAATGGCAGTATTAAACTGTTCCTGGAGAAGGACATTGTTCCCTTTTTCTGTTTGTAGTTGCGATTTTAAAGACTGAATTTCATCTTCAAGTAATTGCACCTTTTTTTTTAGTGCTGTAACATCTGCAGGTTGAATAGTTTCAACGGCTGTCAATTTTAATTGTTTTATCGATTGTGGTATATTCTCTATAGCTTTCTCACAGTCTGTAACGGCTTTTAATATTTTTTCTGTATTAAAGGAATTGCTACTCTCAAGTTTAGATACAGTTTCTGTAAGCCCAAATTGAAGCCTTTTAATATTATCTGCATAATTTCCATTTTCATCTGTATTGACATGTTGATCTTTTGTGTATGATTGTTTAATGGATGTTTCTGAATGTTCACTCTGTGATCCCTGATGATCAGTATTTATATCTATAGTGGATTGCATGATTTTCTCAACTAATTTGAGGAGTTGCGGAAAGTCATTTTTTACAAATTTTTCATGATTATTTCCTTGACACTGAATCAGGCCAGTCTTTATGAAGAATGTTATTTTATACAGAAGTTTATTATCTTTTGTTGATTTGATGTCAATTGTAACTGACTTGAGCGACTGGCTTTGTGATAGCGTTGGGGGGCTGTCAACCCAGGAAATTTCTTTGTCAGAATGTTTTCCATAGAACTCAAAATAAAATATGTTCAGTGCTTTTATCCAAGGTTGCACTCGTTCGTATGTGGTTCTGAAAGCAACCATTCTTGCCTCATCTTCATAGATGGTTGTATCTATTTGTTCGAACTGGCAACTTTTCCCTTTTTCGGTTGTTGGATCGACCAATTTTTTTGGAAGGTGTGAATGTGGATAACAATCAGTTATTGAATCACTTTCAATTAATAGTTTTATAGCGGGGTCATCAAAGTTTATAATGTCCATGTTTTTGTTCATAAATTTACCGATATAGGACTTTAGGACTTGTGTGAGCCTGGTTACTCGATCAGCAAAAAATAAGCGCTGCCATCTTGGATATGTCCTAAGATATATAAATACCATGCAGCTGTGTCCATCGTCAGCTGCTACTAAAATTGCAATCAGACGACATTTTAGAGTCGTTCAAACTTAGGTATAGGAACCACACATATAACATGTATAAACAAATGATGTCTAGAGCAGAAATGATCAATCCACCTCAAAGGAGCAAAAATTACAATCGCCCACGTAGGGACTCGAACCCTAGACCCTCAGATTAAAAGTCTGATGCTCTACCGACTGAGCTACGCAGGCTGACGATATTGACTGGAAAACAATATAGTTTATACCTTTCATTTAGCATATAAATAATGTACGGTACAACTTCGTTAACAGAGTCAATCCAAATTTATATAGAAATTTTAAGACAGAGCAACTTAATTAGAACTGTTCTGCTCTCCACTTGCTTTATGCTATAGACTTCTTATCACTTATACTAAGTTTTCACTATATGTACACAAGGAAATCCCTTAATTGCTATTATTATTCTGGGAAACGTACGTAAGTTTGCCTAGCCGGAAACAAAGAACACTAAATCAAACTTCTCTTGGTTAAAATTTGCAGATCAAGTACTTAACATTCGTGAAAAAAAAAGTCTTGAAGATTTTGGTTTTTAGCGGGGATATCGTTTTCTGATGCAATGCTTGTGATTGGTTGCACTCTATATAGTTAAAAGTCATAACTGTATCTCATGAGCAGAGTGGCGCAGTGGAAGCGTGCTGGGCCCATAACCCAGAGGTCCGTGGATCGAAACCACGCTCTGCTAATAATTTTTTCTCATTGACGAAAATCTTTTTTGAGGTGACTGTCAGAAAATGATGACAAACGATAATAAAGTCAAAATAAAGTTGATTGAAAAACTCTATCCAGAAAAATCAACTAATTCAGTATGAAAAATTTCATACGTATGTCATTAAAGTTGGTGAAATCCCTCAACATGCTCAATGTGTAAACGTTTGAATCCTCAAAATACTCATTTATGCAACTATAAGATATATGTGCTACTCATTAATCAACAAAAGTTTAAACAAACCAGATAACGAATCATGCATACCTATTCGAACGTTCGAAAATCAATCCTCATATTGATGATATATCAGTCCACATATTATATTAACATGATTAACCAAAATTTCGTCACGGAAAGAGGCGGCGGAGATCATGCTGTCGTTTTCTTTGACGTTTTTCATGTTTTGCAAATAAAACTTGTTTTCGAATCTATCCATAACAAGAACACAGAGTACTAAAACAATAAAGTTTGCAAAAAATACAGCCGCCCACGTAGGGACTCGAACCCTAGACCCTCAGATTAAAAGTCTGATGCTCTACCGACTGAGCTACGCAGGCTACATAGAGAACTCTCTCAAATTTTGCACATTTATAATTAACAGTTTCTCTCAAAACTTTTTGTTATACCACATAATAGTTGTTATAAAAGACCAGATTTATTTTACAAGTCTACCTAAGACGATTCTATTGTTTTATTTGACCCGTTTGCATCGAAATTAAAAGAAAATCAAAACTTATGATCGATGCTTTTCTATATAAATACCATGCAGCTGTGTCCATCGTCAGCTGCTACTAAAATTGCAATCAGACGACATTTTAGAGTCGTTCAAACTTAGGTATAGGAACCACACATATAACATGTATAAACAAATGATGTCTAGAGCAGAAATGATCAATCCACCTCAAAGGAGCAAAAATTACAATCGCCCACGTAGGGACTCGAACCCTAGACCCTCAGATTAAAAGTCTGATGCTCTACCGACTGAGCTACGCAGGCTGACGATATTGACTGGAAAACAATATAGTTTATACCTTTCATTTAGCATATAAATAATGTACGGTACAACTTCGTTAACAGAGTCAATCCAAATTTATATAGAAATTTTAAGACAGAGCAACTTAATTAGAACTGTTCTGCTCTCCACTTGCTTTATGCTATAGACTTCTTATCACTTATACTAAGTTTTCACTATATGTACACAAGGAAATCCCTTAATTGCTATTATTATTCTGGGAAACGTACGTAAGTTTGCCTAGCCGGAAACAAAGAACACTAAATCAAACTTCTCTTGGTTAAAATTTGCAGATCAAGTACTTAACATTCGTGAAAAAAAAAGTCTTGAAGATTTTGGTTTTTAGCGGGGATATCGTTTTCTGATGCAATGCTTGTGATTGGTTGCACTCTATATAGTTAAAAGTCATAACTGTATCTCATGAGCAGAGTGGCGCAGTGGAAGCGTGCTGGGCCCATAACCCAGAGGTCCGTGGATCGAAACCACGCTCTGCTAATAATTTTTTCTCATTGACGAAAATCTTTTTTGAGGTGACTGTCAGAAAATGATGACAAACGATAATAAAGTCAAAATAAAGTTGATTGAAAAACTCTATCCAGAAAAATCAACTAATTCAGTATGAAAAATTTCATACGTATGTCATTAAAGTTGGTGAAATCCCTCAACATGCTCAATGTGTAAACGTTTGAATCCTCAAAATACTCATTTATGCAACTATAAGATATATGTGCTACTCATTAATCAACAAAAGTTTAAACAAACCAGATAACGAATCATGCATACCTATTCGAACGTTCGAAAATCAATCCTCATATTGATGATATATCAGTCCACATATTATATTAACATGATTAACCAAAATTTCGTCACGGAAAGAGGCGGCGGAGATCATGCTGTCGTTTTCTTTGACGTTTTTCATGTTTTGCAAATAAAACTTGTTTTCGAATCTATCCATAACAAGAACACAGAGTACTAAAACAATAAAGTTTGCAAAAAATACAGCCGCCCACGTAGGGACTCGAACCCTAGACCCTCAGATTAAAAGTCTGATGCTCTACCGACTGAGCTACGCAGGCTACATAAAGAACTCTCTCAAATTTTGCACATTTATAATTAACAGTTTCTCTCAAAACTTTTTGTTATACCACATAATAGTTGTTATAAAAGACCAGATTTATTTTACAAGTCTACCTAAGACGATTCTATTGTTTTATTTGACCCGTTTGCATCGAAATTAAAAGAAAATCAAAACTTATGATCGATGCTTTTCTATATAAATACCATGCAGCTGTGTCCATCGTCAGCTGCTACTAAAATTGCAATCAGACGACATTTTAGAGTCGTTCAAACTTAGGTATAGGAACCACACATATAACATGTATAAACAAATGATGTCTAGAGCAGAAATGATCAATCCACCTCAAAGGAGCAAAAATTACAATCGCCCACGTAGGGACTCGAACCCTAGACCCTCAGATTAAAAGTCTGATGCTCTACCGACTGAGCTACGCAGGCTGACGATATTGACTGGAAAACAATATAGTTTATACCTTTCATTTAGCATATAAATAATGTACGGTACAACTTCGTTAACAGAGTCAATCCAAATTTATATAGAAATTTTAAGACAGAGCAACTTAATTAGAACTGTTCTGCTCTCCACTTGCTTTATGCTATAGACTTCTTATCACTTATACTAAGTTTTCACTATATGTACACAAGGAAATCCCTTAATTGCTATTATTATTCTGGGAAACGTACGTAAGTTTGCCTAGCCGGAAACAAAGAACACTAAATCAAACTTCTCTTGGTTAAAATTTGCAGATCAAGTACTTAACATTCGTGAAAAAAAAAGTCTTGAAGATTTTGGTTTTTAGCGGGGATATCGTTTTCTGATGCAATGCTTGTGATTGGTTGCACTCTATATAGTTAAAAGTCATAACTGTATCTCATGAGCAGAGTGGCGCAGTGGAAGCGTGCTGGGCCCATAACCCAGAGGTCCGTGGATCGAAACCACGCTCTGCTAATAATTTTTTCTCATTGACGAAAATCTTTTTTGAGGTGACTGTCAGAAAATGATGACAAACGATAATAAAGTCAAAATAAAGTTGATTGAAAAACTCTATCCAGAAAAATCAACTAATTCAGTATGAAAAATTTCATACGTATGTCATTAAAGTTGGTGAAATCCCTCAACATGCTCAATGTGTAAACGTTTGAATCCTCAAAATACTCATTTATGCAACTATAAGATATATGTGCTACTCATTAATATAATCAACAAAAGTTTAAACAAACCAGATAACGAATCATGCATACCTATTCGAACGTTCGAAAATCAATCCTCATATTGATGATATATCAGTCCACATATTATATTAACATGATTAACCAAAATTTCGTCACGGAAAGAGGCGGCGGAGATCATGCTGTCGTTTTCTTTGACGTTTTTCATGTTTTGCAAATAAAACTTGTTTTCGAATCTATCCATAACAAGAACACAGAGTACTAAAACAATAAAGTTTGCAAAAAATACAGCCGCCCACGTAGGGACTCGAACCCTAGACCCTCAGATTAAAAGTCTGATGCTCTACCGACTGAGCTACGCAGGCTACATAGAGAACTCTCTCAAATTTTGCACATTTATAATTAACAGTTTCTCTCAAAACTTTTTGTTATACCACATAATAGTTGTTATAAAAGACCAGATTTATTTTACAAGTCTACCTAAGACGATTCTATTGTTTTATTTGACCCGTTTGCATCGAAATTAAAAGAAAATCAAAACTTATGATCGATGCTTTTCTATATAAATACCATGCAGCTGTGTCCATCGTCAGCTGCTACTAAAATTGCAATCAGACGACATTTTAGAGTCGTTCAAACTTAGGTATAGGAACCACACATATAACATGTATAAACAAATGATGTCTAGAGCAGAAATGATCAATCCACCTCAAAGGAGCAAAAATTACAATCGCCCACGTAGGGACTCGAACCCTAGACCCTCAGATTAAAAGTCTGATGCTCTACCGACTGAGCTACGCAGGCTGACGATATTGACTGGAAAACAATATAGTTTATACCTTTCATTTAGCATATAAATAATGTACGGTACAACTTCGTTAACAGAGTCAATCCAAATTTATATAGAAATTTTAAGACAGAGCAACTTAATTAGAACTGTTCTGCTCTCCACTTGCTTTATGCTATAGACTTCTTATCACTTATACTAAGTTTTCACTATATGTACACAAGGAAATCCCTTAATTGCTATTATTATTCTGGGAAACGTACGTAAGTTTGCCTAGCCGGAAACAAAGAACACTAAATCAAACTTCTCTTGGTTAAAATTTGCAGATCAAGTACTTAACATTCGTGAAAAAAAAAGTCTTGAAGATTTTGGTTTTTAGCGGGGATATCGTTTTCTGATGCAATGCTTGTGATTGGTTGCACTCTATATAGTTAAAAGTCATAACTGTATCTCATGAGCAGAGTGGCGCAGTGGAAGCGTGCTGGGCCCATAACCCAGAGGTCCGTGGATCGAAACCACGCTCTGCTAATAATTTTTTCTCATTGACGAAAATCTTTTTTGAGGTGACTGTCAGAAAATGATGACAAACGATAATAAAGTCAAAATAAAGTTGATTGAAAAACTCTATCCAGAAAAATCAACTAATTCAGTATGAAAAATTTCATACGTATGTCATTAAAGTTGGTGAAATCCCTCAACATGCTCAATGTGTAAACGTTTGAATCCTCAAAATACTCATTTATGCAACTATAAGATATATGTGCTACTCATTAATCAACAAAAGTTTAAACAAACCAGATAACGAATCATGCATACCTATTCGAACGTTCGAAAATCAATCCTCATATTGATGATATATCAGTCCACATATTATATTAACATGATTAACCAAAATTTCGTCACGGAAAGAGGCGGCGGAGATCATGCTGTCGTTTTCTTTGACGTTTTTCATGTTTTGCAAATAAAACTTGTTTTCGAATCTATCCATAACAAGAACACAGAGTACTAAAACAATAAAGTTTGCAAAAAATACAGCCGCCCACGTAGGGACTCGAACCCTAGACCCTCAGATTAAAAGTCTGATGCTCTACCGACTGAGCTACGCAGGCTACATAGAGAACTCTCTCAAATTTTGCACATTTATAATTAACAGTTTCTCTCAAAACTTTTTGTTATACCACATAATAGTTGTTATAAAAGACCAGATTTATTTTACAAGTCTACCTAAGACGATTCTATTGTTTTATTTGACCCGTTTGCATCGAAATTAAAAGAAAATCAAAACTTATGATCGATGCTTTTCTATATAAATACCATGCAGCTGTGTCCATCGTCAGCTGCTACTAAAATTGCAATCAGACGACATTTTAGAGTCGTTCAAACTTAGGTATAGGAACCACACATATAACATGTATAAACAAATGATGTCTAGAGCAGAAATGATCAATCCACCTCAAAGGAGCAAAAATTACAATCGCCCACGTAGGGACTCGAACCCTAGACCCTCAGATTAAAAGTCTGATGCTCTACCGACTGAGCTACGCAGGCTGACGATATTGACTGGAAAACAATATAGTTTATACCTTTCATTTAGCATATAAATAATGTACGGTACAACTTCGTTAACAGAGTCAATCCAAATTTATATAGAAATTTTAAGACAGAGCAACTTAATTAGAACTGTTCTGCTCTCCACTTGCTTTATGCTATAGACTTCTTATCACTTATACTAAGTTTTCACTATATGTACACAAGGAAATCCCTTAATTGCTATTATTATTCTGGGAAACGTACGTAAGTTTGCCTAGCCGGAAACAAAGAACACTAAATCAAACTTCTCTTGGTTAAAATTTGCAGATCAAGTACTTAACATTCGTGAAAAAAAAAGTCTTGAAGATTTTGGTTTTTAGCGGGGATATCGTTTTCTGATGCAATGCTTGTGATTGGTTGCACTCTATATAGTTAAAAGTCATAACTGTATCTCATGAGCAGAGTGGCGCAGTGGAAGCGTGCTGGGCCCATAACCCAGAGGTCCGTGGATCGAAACCACGCTCTGCTAATAATTTTTTCTCATTGACGAAAATCTTTTTTGAGGTGACTGTCAGAAAATGATGACAAACGATA
Source organism: Mytilus galloprovincialis (assembly GCF_965363235.1). Taxonomy (NCBI): domain Eukaryota; kingdom Metazoa; phylum Mollusca; class Bivalvia; order Mytilida; family Mytilidae; genus Mytilus; species Mytilus galloprovincialis. The sequence goes on from NC_134847.1 coordinate 71,231,016, forward strand.
ATAAAGTCAAAATAAAGTTGATTGAAAAACTCTATCCAGAAAAATCAACTAATTCAGTATGAAAAATTTCATACGTATGTCATTAAAGTTGGTGAAATCCCTCAACATGCTCAATGTGTAAACGTTTGAATCCTCAAAATACTCATTTATGCAACTATAAGATATATGTGCTACTCATTAATCAACAAAAGTTTAAACAAACCAGATAACGAATCATGCATACCTATTCGAACGTTCGAAAATCAATCCTCATATTGATGATATATCAGTCCACATATTATATTAACATGATTAACCAAAATTTCGTCACGGAAAGAGGCGGCGGAGATCATGCTGTCGTTTTCTTTGACGTTTTTCATGTTTTGCAAATAAAACTTGTTTTCGAATCTATCCATAACAAGAACACAGAGTACTAAAACAATAAAGTTTGCAAAAAATACAGCCGCCCACGTAGGGACTCGAACCCTAGACCCTCAGATTAAAAGTCTGATGCTCTACCGACTGAGCTACGCAGGCTACATAGAGAACTCTCTCAAATTTTGCACATTTATAATTAACAGTTTCTCTCAAAACTTTTTGTTATACCACATAATAGTTGTTATAAAAGACCAGATTTATTTTACAAGTCTACCTAAGACGATTCTATTGTTTTATTTGACCCGTTTGCATCGAAATTAAAAGAAAATCAAAACTTATGATCGATGCTTTTCTATATAAATACCATGCAGCTGTGTCCATCGTCAGCTGCTACTAAAATTGCAATCAGACGACATTTTAGAGTCGTTCAAACTTAGGTATAGGAACCACACATATAACATGTATAAACAAATGATGTCTAGAGCAGAAATGATCAATCCACCTCAAAGGAGCAAAAATTACAATCGCCCACGTAGGGACTCGAACCCTAGACCCTCAGATTAAAAGTCTGATGCTCTACCGACTGAGCTACGCAGGCTGACGATATTGACTGGAAAACAATATAGTTTATACCTTTCATTTAGCATATAAATAATGTACGGTACAACTTCGTTAACAGAGTCAATCCAAATTTATATAGAAATTTTAAGACAGAGCAACTTAATTAGAACTGTTCTGCTCTCCACTTGCTTTATGCTATAGACTTCTTATCACTTATACTAAGTTTTCACTATATGTACACAAGGAAATCCCTTAATTGCTATTATTATTCTGGGAAACGTACGTAAGTTTGCCTAGCCGGAAACAAAGAACACTAAATCAAACTTCTCTTGGTTAAAATTTGCAGATCAAGTACTTAACATTCGTGAAAAAAAAAGTCTTGAAGATTTTGGTTTTTAGCGGGGATATCGTTTTCTGATGCAATGCTTGTGATTGGTTGCACTCTATATAGTTAAAAGTCATAACTGTATCTCATGAGCAGAGTGGCGCAGTGGAAGCGTGCTGGGCCCATAACCCAGAGGTCCGTGGATCGAAACCACGCTCTGCTAATAATTTTTTCTCATTGACGAAAATCTTTTTTGAGGTGACTGTCAGAAAATGATGACAAACGATAATAAAGTCAAAATAAAGTTGATTGAAAAACTCTATCCAGAAAAATCAACTAATTCAGTATGAAAAATTTCATACGTATGTCATTAAAGTTGGTGAAATCCCTCAACATGCTCAATGTGTAAACGTTTGAATCCTCAAAATACTCATTTATGCAACTATAAGATATATGTGCTACTCATTAATCAACAAAAGTTTAAACAAACCAGATAACGAATCATGCATACCTATTCGAACGTTCGAAAATCAATCCTCATATTGATGATATATCAGTCCACATATTATATTAACATGATTAACCAAAATTTCGTCACGGAAAGAGGCGGCGGAGATCATGCTGTCGTTTTCTTTGACGTTTTTCATGTTTTGCAAATAAAACTTGTTTTCGAATCTATCCATAACAAGAACACAGAGTACTAAAACAATAAAGTTTGCAAAAAATACAGCCGCCCACGTAGGGACTCGAACCCTAGACCCTCAGATTAAAAGTCTGATGCTCTACCGACTGAGCTACGCAGGCTACATAGAGAACTCTCTCAAATTTTGCACATTTATAATTAACAGTTTCTCTCAAAACTTTTTGTTATACCACATAATAGTTGTTATAAAAGACCAGATTTATTTTACAAGTCTACCTAAGACGATTCTATTGTTTTATTTGACCCGTTTGCATCGAAATTAAAAGAAAATCAAAACTTATGATCGATGCTTTTCTATATAAATACCATGCAGCTGTGTCCATCGTCAGCTGCTACTAAAATTGCAATCAGACGACATTTTAGAGTCGTTCAAACTTAGGTATAGGAACCACACATATAACATGTATAAACAAATGATGTCTAGAGCAGAAATGATCAATCCACCTCAAAGGAGCAAAAATTACAATCGCCCACGTAGGGACTCGAACCCTAGACCCTCAGATTAAAAGTCTGATGCTCTACCGACTGAGCTACGCAGGCTGACGATATTGACTGGAAAACAATATAGTTTATACCTTTCATTTAGCATATAAATAATGTACGGTACAACTTCGTTAACAGAGTCAATCCAAATTTATATAGAAATTTTAAGACAGAGCAACTTAATTAGAACTGTTCTGCTCTCCACTTGCTTTATGCTATAGACTTCTTATCACTTATACTAAGTTTTCACTATATGTACACAAGGAAATCCCTTAATTGCTATTATTATTCTGGGAAACGTACGTAAGTTTGCCTAGCCGGAAACAAAGAACACTAAATCAAACTTCTCTTGGTTAAAATTTGCAGATCAAGTACTTAACATTCGTGAAAAAAAAAGTCTTGAAGATTTTGGTTTTTAGCGGGGATATCGTTTTCTGATGCAATGCTTGTGATTGGTTGCACTCTATATAGTTAAAAGTCATAACTGTATCTCATGAGCAGAGTGGCGCAGTGGAAGCGTGCTGGGCCCATAACCCAGAGGTCCGTGGATCGAAACCACGCTCTGCTAATAATTTTTTCTCATTGACGAAAATCTTTTTTGAGGTGACTGTCAGAAAATGATGACAAACGATAATAAAGTCAAAATAAAGTTGATTGAAAAACTCTATCCAGAAAAATCAACTAATTCAGTATGAAAAATTTCATACGTATGTCATTAAAGTTGGTGAAATCCCTCAACATGCTCAATGTGTAAACGTTTGAATCCTCAAAATACTCATTTATGCAACTATAAGATATATGTGCTACTCATTAATCAACAAAAGTTTAAACAAACCAGATAACGAATCATGCATACCTATTCGAACGTTCGAAAATCAATCCTCATATTGATGATATATCAGTCCACATATTATATTAACATGATTAACCAAAATTTCGTCACGGAAAGAGGCGGCGGAGATCATGCTGTCGTTTTCTTTGACGTTTTTCATGTTTTGCAAATAAAACTTGTTTTCGAATCTATCCATAACAAGAACACAGAGTACTAAAACAATAAAGTTTGCAAAAAATACAGCCGCCCACGTAGGGACTCGAACCCTAGACCCTCAGATTAAAAGTCTGATGCTCTACCGACTGAGCTACGCAGGCTACATAGAGAACTCTCTCAAATTTTGCACATTTATAATTAACAGTTTCTCTCAAAACTTTTTGTTATACCACATAATAGTTGTTATAAAAGACCAGATTTATTTTACAAGTCTACCTAAGACGATTCTATTGTTTTATTTGACCCGTTTGCATCGAAATTAAAAGAAAATCAAAACTTATGATCGATGCTTTTCTATATAAATACCATGCAGCTGTGTCCATCGTCAGCTGCTACTAAAATTGCAATCAGACGACATTTTAGAGTCGTTCAAACTTAGGTATAGGAACCACACATATAACATGTATAAACAAATGATGTCTAGAGCAGAAATGATCAATCCACCTCAAAGGAGCAAAAATTACAATCGCCCACGTAGGGACTCGAACCCTAGACCCTCAGATTAAAAGTCTGATGCTCTACCGACTGAGCTACGCAGGCTGACGATATTGACTGGAAAACAATATAGTTTATACCTTTCATTTAGCATATAAATAATGTACGGTACAACTTCGTTAACAGAGTCAATCCAAATTTATATAGAAATTTTAAGACAGAGCAACTTAATTAGAACTGTTCTGCTCTCCACTTGCTTTATGCTATAGACTTCTTATCACTTATACTAAGTTTTCACTATATGTACACAAGGAAATCCCTTAATTGCTATTATTATTCTGGGAAACGTACGTAAGTTTGCCTAGCCGGAAACAAAGAACACTAAATCAAACTTCTCTTGGTTAAAATTTGCAGATCAAGTACTTAACATTCGTGAAAAAAAAAGTCTTGAAGATTTTGGTTTTTAGCGGGGATATCGTTTTCTGATGCAATGCTTGTGATTGGTTGCACTCTATATAGTTAAAAGTCATAACTGTATCTCATGAGCAGAGTGGCGCAGTGGAAGCGTGCTGGGCCCATAACCCAGAGGTCCGTGGATCGAAACCACGCTCTGCTAATAATTTTTTCTCATTGACGAAAATCTTTTTTGAGGTGACTGTCAGAAAATGATGACAAACGATAATAAAGTCAAAATAAAGTTGATTGAAAAACTCTATCCAGAAAAATCAACTAATTCAGTATGAAAAATTTCATACGTATGTCATTAAAGTTGGTGAAATCCCTCAACATGCTCAATGTGTAAACGTTTGAATCCTCAAAATACTCATTTATGCAACTATAAGATATATGTGCTACTCATTAATCAACAAAAGTTTAAACAAACCAGATAACGAATCATGCATACCTATTCGAACGTTCGAAAATCAATCCTCATATTGATGATATATCAGTCCACATATTATATTAACATGATTAACCAAAATTTCGTCACGGAAAGAGGCGGCGGAGATCATGCTGTCGTTTTCTTTGACGTTTTTCATGTTTTGCAAATAAAACTTGTTTTCGAATCTATCCATAACAAGAACACAGAGTACTAAAACAATAAAGTTTGCAAAAAATACAGCCGCCCACGTAGGGACTCGAACCCTAGACCCTCAGATTAAAAGTCTGATGCTCTACCGACTGAGCTACGCAGGCTACATAGAGAACTCTCTCAAATTTTGCACATTTATAATTAACAGTTTCTCTCAAAACTTTTTGTTATACCACATAATAGTTGTTATAAAAGACCAGATTTATTTTACAAGTCTACCTAAGACGATTCTATTGTTTTATTTGACCCGTTTGCATCGAAATTAAAAGAAAATCAAAACTTATGATCGATGCTTTTCTATATAAATACCATGCAGCTGTGTCCATCGTCAGCTGCTACTAAAATTGCAATCAGACGACATTTTAGAGTCGTTCAAACTTAGGTATAGGAACCACACATATAACATGTATAAACAAATGATGTCTAGAGCAGAAATGATCAATCCACCTCAAAGGAGCAAAAATTACAATCGCCCACGTAGGGACTCGAACCCTAGACCCTCAGATTAAAAGTCTGATGCTCTACCGACTGAGCTACGCAGGCTGACGATATTGACTGGAAAACAATATAGTTTATACCTTTCATTTAGCATATAAATAATGTACGGTACAACTTCGTTAACAGAGTCAATCCAAATTTATATAGAAATTTTAAGACAGAGCAACTTAATTAGAACTGTTCTGCTCTCCACTTGCTTTATGCTATAGACTTCTTATCACTTATACTAAGTTTTCACTATATGTACACAAGGAAATCCCTTAATTGCTATTATTATTCTGGGAAACGTACGTAAGTTTGCCTAGCCGGAAACAAAGAACACTAAATCAAACTTCTCTTGGTTAAAATTTGCAGATCAAGTACTTAACATTCGTGAAAAAAAAAGTCTTGAAGATTTTGGTTTTTAGCGGGGATATCGTTTTCTGATGCAATGCTTGTGATTGGTTGCACTCTATATAGTTAAAAGTCATAACTGTATCTCATGAGCAGAGTGGCGCAGTGGAAGCGTGCTGGGCCCATAACCCAGAGGTCCGTGGATCGAAACCACGCTCTGCTAATAATTTTTTCTCATTGACGAAAATCTTTTTTGAGGTGACTGTCAGAAAATGATGACAAACGATAATAAAGTCAAAATAAAGTTGATTGAAAAACTCTATCCAGAAAAATCAACTAATTCAGTATGAAAAATTTCATACGTATGTCATTAAAGTTGGTGAAATCCCTCAACATGCTCAATGTGTAAACGTTTGAATCCTCAAAATACTCATTTATGCAACTATAAGATATATGTGCTACTCATTAATCAACAAAAGTTTAAACAAACCAGATAACGAATCATGCATACCTATTCGAACGTTCGAAAATCAATCCTCATATTGATGATATATCAGTCCACATATTATATTAACATGATTAACCAAAATTTCGTCACGGAAAGAGGCGGCGGAGATCATGCTGTCGTTTTCTTTGACGTTTTTCATGTTTTGCAAATAAAACTTGTTTTCGAATCTATCCATAACAAGAACACAGAGTACTAAAACAATAAAGTTTGCAAAAAATACAGCCGCCCACGTAGGGACTCGAACCCTAGACCCTCAGATTAAAAGTCTGATGCTCTACCGACTGAGCTACGCAGGCTACATAGAGAACTCTCTCAAATTTTGCACATTTATAATTAACAGTTTCTCTCAAAACTTTTTGTTATACCACATAATAGTTGTTATAAAAGACCAGATTTATTTTACAAGTCTACCTAAGACGATTCTATTGTTTTATTTGACCCGTTTGCATCGAAATTAAAAGAAAATCAAAACTTATGATCGATGCTTTTCTATATAAATACCATGCAGCTGTGTCCATCGTCAGCTGCTACTAAAATTGCAATCAGACGACATTTTAGAGTCGTTCAAACTTAGGTATAGGAACCACACATATAACATGTATAAACAAATGATGTCTAGAGCAGAAATGATCAATCCACCTCAAAGGAGCAAAAATTACAATCGTCCACGTAGGGACTCGAACCCTAGACCCTCAGATTAAAAGTCTGATGCTCTACCGACTGAGCTACGCAGGCTGACGATATTGACTGGAAAACAATATAGTTTATACCTTTCATTTAGCATATAAATAATGTACGGTACAACTTCGTTAACAGAGTCAATCCAAATTTATATAGAAATTTTAAGACAGAGCAACTTAATTAGAACTGTTCTGCTCTCCACTTGCTTTATGCTATAGACTTCTTATCACTTATACTAAGTTTTCACTATATGTACACAAGGAAATCCCTTAATTGCTATTATTATTCTGGGAAACGTACGTAAGTTTGCCTAGCCGGAAACAAAGAACACTAAATCAAACTTCTCTTGGTTAAAATTTGCAGATCAAGTACTTAACATTCGTGAAAAAAAAAGTCTTGAAGATTTTGGTTTTTAGCGGGGATATCGTTTTCTGATGCAATGCTTGTGATTGGTTGCACTCTATATAGTTAAAAGTCATAACTGTATCTCATGAGCAGAGTGGCGCAGTGGAAGCGTGCTGGGCCCATAACCCAGAGGTCCGTGGATCGAAACCACGCTCTGCTAATAATTTTTTCTCATTGACGAAAATCTTTTTTGAGGTGACTGTCAGAAAATGATGACAAACGATAATAAAGTCAAAATAAAGTTGATTGAAAAACTCTATCCAGAAAAATCAACTAATTCAGTATGAAAAATTTCATACGTATGTCATTAAAGTTGGTGAAATCCCTCAACATGCTCAATGTGTAAACGTTTGAATCCTCAAAATACTCATTTATGCAACTATAAGATATATGTGCTACTCATTAATCAACAAAAGTTTAAACAAACCAGATAACGAATCATGCATACCTATTCGAACGTTCGAAAATCAATCCTCATATTGATGATATATCAGTCCACATATTATATTAACATGATTAACCAAAATTTCGTCACGGAAAGAGGCGGCGGAGATCATGCTGTCGTTTTCTTTGACGTTTTTCATGTTTTGCAAATAAAACTTGTTTTCGAATCTATCCATAACAAGAACACAGAGTACTAAAACAATAAAGTTTGCAAAAAATACAGCCGCCCACGTAGGGACTCGAACCCTAGACCCTCAGATTAAAAGTCTGATGCTCTACCGACTGAGCTACGCAGGCTACATAGAGAACTCTCTCAAATTTTGCACATTTATAATTAACAGTTTCTCTCAAAACTTTTTGTTATACCACATAATAGTTGTTATAAAAGACCAGATTTATTTTACAAGTCTACCTAAGACGATTCTATTGTTTTATTTGACCCGTTTGCATCGAAATTAAAAGAAAATCAAAACTTATGATCGATGCTTTTCTATATAAATACCATGCAGCTGTGTCCATCGTCAGCTGCTACTAAAATTGCAATCAGACGACATTTTAGAGTCGTTCAAACTTAGGTATAGGAACCACACATATAACATGTATAAACAAATGATGTCTAGAGCAGAAATGATCAATCCACCTCAAAGGAGCAAAAATTACAATCGCCCACGTAGGGACTCGAACCCTAGACCCTCAGATTAAAAGTCTGATGCTCTACCGACTGAGCTACGCAGGCTGACGATATTGACTGGAAAACAATATAGTTTATACCTTTCATTTAGCATATAAATAATGTACGGTACAACTTCGTTAACAGAGTCAATCCAAATTTATATAGAAATTTTAAGACAGAGCAACTTAATTAGAACTGTTCTGCTCTCCACTTGCTTTATGCTATAGACTTCTTATCACTTATACTAAGTTTTCACTATATGTACACAAGGAAATCCCTTAATTGCTATTATTATTCTGGGAAACGTACGTAAGTTTGCCTAGCCGGAAACAAAGAACACTAAATCAAACTTCTCTTGGTTAAAATTTGCAGATCAAGTACTTAACATTCGTGAAAAAAAAAGTCTTGAAGATTTTGGTTTTTAGCGGGGATATCGTTTTCTGATGCAATGCTTGTGATTGGTTGCACTCTATATAGTTAAAAGTCATAACTGTATCTCATGAGCAGAGTGGCGCAGTGGAAGCGTGCTGGGCCCATAACCCAGAGGTCCGTGGATCGAAACCACGCTCTGCTAATAATTTTTTCTCATTGACGAAAATCTTTTTTGAGGTGACTGTCAGAAAATGATGACAAACGATAATAAAGTCAAAATAAAGTTGATTGAAAAACTCTATCCAGAAAAATCAACTAATTCAGTATGAAAAATTTCATACGTATGTCATTAAAGTTGGTGAAATCCCTCAACATGCTCAATGTGTAAACGTTTGAATCCTCAAAATACTCATTTATGCAACTATAAGATATATGTGCTACTCATTAATCAACAAAAGTTTAAACAAACCAGATAACGAATCATGCATACCTATTCGAACGTTCGAAAATCAATCCTCATATTGATGATATATCAGTCCACATATTATATTAACATGATTAACCAAAATTTCGTCACGGAAAGAGGCGGCGGAGATCATGCTGTCGTTTTCTTTGACGTTTTTCATGTTTTGCAAATAAAACTTGTTTTCGAATCTATCCATAACAAGAACACAGAGTACTAAAACAATAAAGTTTGCAAAAAATACAGCCGCCCACGTAGGGACTCGAACCCTAGACCCTCAGATTAAAAGTCTGATGCTCTACCGACTGAGCTACGCAGGCTACATAGAGAACTCTCTCAAATTTTGCACATTTATAATTAACAGTTTCTCTCAAAACTTTTTGTTATACCACATAATAGTTGTTATAAAAGACCAGATTTATTTTACAAGTCTACCTAAGACGATTCTATTGTTTTATTTGACCCGTTTGCATCGAAATTAAAAGAAAATCAAAACTTATGATCGATGCTTTTCTATATAAATACCATGCAGCTGTGTCCATCGTCAGCTGCTACTAAAATTGCAATCAGACGACATTTTAGAGTCGTTCAAACTTAGGTATAGGAACCACACATATAACATGTATAAACAAATGATGTCTAGAGCAGAAATGATCAATCCACCTCAAAGGAGCAAAAATTACAATCGCCCACGTAGGGACTCGAACCCTAGACCCTCAGATTAAAAGTCTGATGCTCTACCGACTGAGCTACGCAGGCTGACGATATTGACTGGAAAACAATATAGTTTATACCTTTCATTTAGCATATAAATAATGTACGGTACAACTTCGTTAACAGAGTCAATCCAAATTTATATAGAAATTTTAAGACAGAGCAACTTAATTAGAACTGTTCTGCTCTCCACTTGCTTTATGCTATAGACTTCTTATCACTTATACTAAGTTTTCACTATATGTACACAAGGAAATCCCTTAATTGCTATTATTATTCTGGGAAACGTACGTAAGTTTGCCTAGCCGGAAACAAAGAACACTAAATCAAACTTCTCTTGGTTAAAATTTGCAGATCAAGTACTTAACATTCGTGAAAAAAAAAGTCTTGAAGATTTTGGTTTTTAGCGGGGATATCGTTTTCTGATGCAATGCTTGTGATTGGTTGCACTCTATATAGTTAAAAGTCATAACTGTATCTCATGAGCAGAGTGGCGCAGTGGAAGCGTGCTGGGCCCATAACCCAGAGGTCCGTGGATCGAAACCACGCTCTGCTAATAATTTTTTCTCATTGACGAAAATCTTTTTTGAGGTGACTGTCAGAAAATGATGACAAACGATAATAAAGTCAAAATAAAGTTGATTGAAAAACTCTATCCAGAAAAATTGACTAATTCAGTATGAAAAATTTCATACGTATGTCATTAAAGTTGGTGAAATCCCTCAACATGCTCAATGTGTAAACGTTTGAATCCTCAAAATACTCATTTATGCAACTATAAGATATATGTGCTACTCATTAATCAACAAAAGTTTAAACAAACCAGATAACGAATCATGCATACCTATTCGAACGTTCGAAAATCAATCCTCATATTGATGATATATCAGTCCACATATTATATTAACATGATTAACCAAAATTTCGTCACGGAAAGAGGCGGCGGAGATCATGCTGTCGTTTTCTTTGACGTTTTTCATGTTTTGCAAATAAAACTTGTTTTCGAATCTATCCATAACAAGAACACAGAGTACTAAAACAATAAAGTTTGCAAAAAATACAGCCGCCCACGTAGGGACTCGAACCCTAGACCCTCAGATTAAAAGTCTGATGCTCTACCGACTGAGCTACGCAGGCTACATAGAGAACTCTCTCAAATTTTGCACATTTATAATTAACAGTTTCTCTCAAAACTTTTTGTTATACCACATAATAGTTGTTATAAAAGACCAGATTTATTTTACAAGTCTACCTAAGACGATTCTATTGTTTTATTTGACCCGTTTGCATCGAAATTAAAAGAAAATCAAAACTTATGATCGATGCTTTTCTATATAAATACCATGCAGCTGTGTCCATCGTCAGCTGCTACTAAAATTGCAATCAGACGACATTTTAGAGTCGTTCAAACTTAGGTATAGGAACCACACATATAACATGTATAAACAAATGATGTCTAGAGCAGAAATGATCAATCCACCTCAAAGGAGCAAAAATTACAATCGCCCACGTAGGGACTCGAACCCTAGACCCTCAGATTAAAAGTCTGATGCTCTACCGACTGAGCTACGCAGGCTGACGATATTGACTGGAAAACAATATAGTTTATACCTTTCATTTAGCATATAAATAATGTACGGTACAACTTCGTTAACAGAGTCAATCCAAATTTATATAGAAATTTTAAGACAGAGCAACTTAATTAGAACTGTTCTGCTCTCCACTTGCTTTATGCTATAGACTTCTTATCACTTATACTAAGTTTTCACTATATGTACACAAGGAAATCCCTTAATTGCTATTATTATTCTGGGAAACGTACGTAAGTTTGCCTAGCCGGAAACAAAGAACACTAAATCAAACTTCTCTTGGTTAAAATTTGCAGATCAAGTACTTAACATTCGTGAAAAAAAAAGTCTTGAAGATTTTGGTTTTTAGCGGGGATATCGTTTTCTGATGCAATGCTTGTGATTGGTTGCACTCTATATAGTTAAAAGTCATAACTGTATCTCATGAGCAGAGTGGCGCAGTGGAAGCGTGCTGGGCCCATAACCCAGAGGTCCGTGGATCGAAACCACGCTCTGCTAATAATTTTTTCTCATTGACGAAAATCTTTTTTGAGGTGACTGTCAGAAAATGATGACAAACGATAATAAAGTCAAAATAAAGTTGATTGAAAAACTCTATCCAGAAAAATCGACTAATTCAGTATGAAAAATTTCATACGTATGTCATTAAAGTTGGTGAAATCCCTCAACATGCTCAATGTGTAAACGTTTGAATCCTCAAAATACTCATTTATGCAACTATAAGATATATGTGCTACTCATTAATCAACAAAAGTTTAAACAAACCAGATAACGAATCATGCATACCTATTCGAACGTTCGAAAATCAATCCTCATATTGATGATATATCAGTCCACATATTATATTAACATGATTAACCAAAATTTCGTCACGGAAAGAGGCGGCGGAGATCATGCTGTCGTTTTCTTTGACGTTTTTCATGTTTTGCAAATAAAACTTGTTTTCGAATCTATCCATAACAAGAACACAGAGTACTAAAACAATAAAGTTTGCAAAAAATACAGCCGCCCACGTAGGGACTCGAACCCTAGACCCTCAGATTAAAAGTCTGATGCTCTACCGACTGAGCTACGCAGGCTACATAGAGAACTCTCTCAAATTTTGCACATTTATAATTAACAGTTTCTCTCAAAACTTTTTGTTATACCACATAATAGTTGTTATAAAAGACCAGATTTATTTTACAAGTCTACCTAAGACGATTCTATTGTTTTATTTGACCCGTTTGCATCGAAATTAAAAGAAAATCAAAACTTATGATCGATGCTTTTCTATATAAATACCATGCAGCTGTGTCCATCGTCAGCTGCTACTAAAATTGCAATCAGACGACATTTTAGAGTCGTTCAAACTTAGGTATAGGAACCACACATATAACATGTATAAACAAATGATGTCTAGAGCAGAAATGATCAATCCACCTCAAAGGAGCAAAAATTACAATCGCCCACGTAGGGACTCGAACCCTAGACCCTCAGATTAAAAGTCTGATGCTCTACCGACTGAGCTACGCAGGCTGACGATATTGACTGGAAAACAATATAGTTTATACCTTTCATTTAGCATATAAATAATGTACGGTACAACTTCGTTAACAGAGTCAATCCAAATTTATATAGAAATTTTAAGACAGAGCAACTTAATTAGAACTGTTCTGCTCTCCACTTGCTTTATGCTATAGACTTCTTATCACTTATACTAAGTTTTCACTATATGTACACAAGGAAATCCCTTAATTGCTATTATTATTCTGGGAAACGTACGTAAGTTTGCCTAGCCGGAAACAAAGAACACTAAATCAAACTTCTCTTGGTTAAAATTTGCAGATCAAGTACTTAACATTCGTGAAAAAAAAAGTCTTGAAGATTTTGGTTTTTAGCGGGGATATCGTTTTCTGATGCAATGCTTGTGATTGGTTGCACTCTATATAGTTAAAAGTCATAACTGTATCTCATGAGCAGAGTGGCGCAGTGGAAGCGTGCTGGGCCCATAACCCAGAGGTCCGTGGATCGAAACCACGCTCTGCTAATAATTTTTTCTCATTGACGAAAATCTTTTTTGAGGTGACTGTCAGAAAATGATGACAAACGATAATAAAGTCAAAATAAAGTTGATTGAAAAACTCTATCCAGAAAAATTGACTAATTCAGTATGAAAAATTTCATACGTATGTCATTAAAGTTGGTGAAATCCCTCAACATGCTCAATGTGTAAACGTTTGAATCCTCAAAATACTCATTTATGCAACTATAAGATATATGTGCTACTCATTAATCAACAAAAGTTTAAACAAACCAGATAACGAATCATGCATACCTATTCGAACGTTCGAAAATCAATCCTCATATTGATGATATATCAGTCCACATATTATATTAACATGATTAACCAAAATTTCGTCACGGAAAGAGGCGGCGGAGATCATGCTGTCGTTTTCTTTGACGTTTTTCATGTTTTGCAAATAAAACTTGTTTTCGAATCTATCCATAACAAGAACACAGAGTACTAAAACAATAAAGTTTGCAAAAAATACAGCCGCCCACGTAGGGACTCGAACCCTAGACCCTCAGATTAAAAGTCTGATGCTCTACCGACTGAGCTACGCAGGCTACATAGAGAACTCTCTCAAATTTTGCACATTTATAATTAACAGTTTCTCTCAAAACTTTTTGTTATACCACATAATAGTTGTTATAAAAGACCAGATTTATTTTACAAGTCTACCTAAGACGATTCTATTGTTTTATTTGACCCGTTTGCATCGAAATTAAAAGAAAATCAAAACTTATGATCGATGCTTTTCTATATAAATACCATGCAGCTGTGTCCATCGTCAGCTGCTACTAAAATTGCAATCAGACGACATTTTAGAGTCGTTCAAACTTAGGTATAGGAACCACACATATAACATGTATAAACAAATGATGTCTAGAGCAGAAATGATCAATCCACCTCAAAGGAGCAAAAATTACAATCGCCCACGTAGGGACTCGAACCCTAGACCCTCAGATTAAAAGTCTGATGCTCTACCGACTGAGCTACGCAGGCTGACGATATTGACTGGAAAACAATATAGTTTATACCTTTCATTTAGCATATAAATAATGTACGGTACAACTTCGTTAACAGAGTCAATCCAAATTTATATAGAAATTTTAAGACAGAGCAACTTAATTAGAACTGTTCTGCTCTCCACTTGCTTTATGCTATAGACTTCTTATCACTTATACTAAGTTTTCACTATATGTACACAAGGAAATCCCTTAATTGCTATTATTATTCTGGGAAACGTACGTAAGTTTGCCTAGCCGGAAACAAAGAACACTAAATCAAACTTCTCTTGGTTAAAATTTGCAGATCAAGTACTTAACATTCGTGAAAAAAAAAGTCTTGAAGATTTTGGTTTTTAGCGGGGATATCGTTTTCTGATGCAATGCTTGTGATTGGTTGCACTCTATATAGTTAAAAGTCATAACTGTATCTCATGAGCAGAGTGGCGCAGTGGAAGCGTGCTGGGCCCATAACCCAGAGGTCCGTGGATCGAAACCACGCTCTGCTAATAATTTTTTCTCATTGACGAAAATCTTTTTTGAGGTGACTGTCAGAAAATGATGACAAACGATAATAAAGTCAAAATAAAGTTGATTGAAAAACTCTATCCAGAAAAATCAACTAATTCAGTATGAAAAATTTCATACGTATGTCATTAAAGTTGGTGAAATCCCTCAACATGCTCAATGTGTAAACGTTTGAATCCTCAAAATACTCATTTATGCAACTATAAGATATATGTGCTACTCATTAATCAACAAAAGTTTAAACAAACCAGATAACGAATCATGCATACCTATTCGAACGTTCGAAAATCAATCCTCATATTGATGATATATCAGTCCACATATTATATTAACATGATTAACCAAAATTTCGTCACGGAAAGAGGCGGCGGAGATCATGCTGTCGTTTTCTTTGACGTTTTTCATGTTTTGCAAATAAAACTTGTTTTCGAATCTATCCATAACAAGAACACAGAGTACTAAAACAATAAAGTTTGCAAAAAATACAGCCGCCCACGTAGGGACTCGAACCCTAGACCCTCAGATTAAAAGTCTGATGCTCTACCGACTGAGCTACGCAGGCTACATAGAGAACTCTCTCAAATTTTGCACATTTATAATTAACAGTTTCTCTCAAAACTTTTTGTTATACCACATAATAGTTGTTATAAAAGACCAGATTTATTTTACAAGTCTACCTAAGACGATTCTATTGTTTTATTTGACCCGTTTGCATCGAAATTAAAAGAAAATCAAAACTTATGATCGATGCTTTTCTATATAAATACCATGCAGCTGTGTCCATCGTCAGCTGCTACTAAAATTGCAATCAGACGACATTTTAGAGTCGTTCAAACTTAGGTATAGGAACCACACATATAACATGTATAAACAAATGATGTCTAGAGCAGAAATGATCAATCCACCTCAAAGGAGCAAAAATTACAATCGCCCACGTAGGGACTCGAACCCTAGACCCTCAGATTAAAAGTCTGATGCTCTACCGACTGAGCTACGCAGGCTGACGATATTGACTGGAAAACAATATAGTTTATACCTTTCATTTAGCATATAAATAATGTACGGTACAACTTCGTTAACAGAGTCAATCCAAATTTATATAGAAATTTTAAGACAGAGCAACTTAATTAGAACTGTTCTGCTCTCCACTTGCTTTATGCTATAGACTTCTTATCACTTATACTAAGTTTTCACTATATGTACACAAGGAAATCCCTTAATTGCTATTATTATTCTGGGAAACGTACGTAAGTTTGCCTAGCCGGAAACAAAGAACACTAAATCAAACTTCTCTTGGTTAAAATTTGCAGATCAAGTACTTAACATTCGTGAAAAAAAAAGTCTTGAAGATTTTGGTTTTTAGCGGGGATATCGTTTTCTGATGCAATGCTTGTGATTGGTTGCACTCTATATAGTTAAAAGTCATAACTGTATCTCATGAGCAGAGTGGCGCAGTGGAAGCGTGCTGGGCCCATAACCCAGAGGTCCGTGGATCGAAACCACGCTCTGCTAATAATTTTTTCTCATTGACGAAAATCTTTTTTGAGGTGACTGTCAGAAAATGATGACAAACGATAATAAAGTCAAAATAAAGTTGATTGAAAAACTCTATCCAGAAAAATCAACTAATTCAGTATGAAAAATTTCATACGTATGTCATTAAAGTTGGTGAAATCCCTCAACATGCTCAATGTGTAAACGTTTGAATCCTCAAAATACTCATTTATGCAACTATAAGATATATGTGCTACTCATTAATCAACAAAAGTTTAAACAAACCAGATAACGAATCATGCATACCTATTCGAACGTTCGAAAATCAATCCTCATATTGATGATATATCAGTCCACATATTATATTAACATGATTAACCAAAATTTCGTCACGGAAAGAGGCGGCGGAGATCATGCTGTCGTTTTCTTTGACGTTTTTCATGTTTTGCAAATAAAACTTGTTTTCGAATCTATCCATAACAAGAACACAGAGTACTAAAACAATAAAGTTTGCAAAAAATACAGCCGCCCACGTAGGGACTCGAACCCTAGACCCTCAGATTAAAAGTCTGATGCTCTACCGACTGAGCTACGCAGGCTACATAGAGAACTCTCTCAAATTTTGCACATTTATAATTAACAGTTTCTCTCAAAACTTTTTGTTATACCACATAATAGTTGTTATAAAAGACCAGATTTATTTTACAAGTCTACCTAAGACGATTCTATTGTTTTATTTGACCCGTTTGCATCGAAATTAAAAGAAAATCAAAACTTATGATCGATGCTTTTCTATATAAATACCATGCAGCTGTGTCCATCGTCAGCTGCTACTAAAATTGCAATCAGACGACATTTTAGAGTCGTTCAAACTTAGGTATAGGAACCACACATATAACATGTATAAACAAATGATGTCTAGAGCAGAAATGATCAATCCACCTCAAAGGAGCAAAAATTACAATCGCCCACGTAGGGACTCGAACCCTAGACCCTCAGATTAAAAGTCTGATGCTCTACCGACTGAGCTACGCAGGCTGACGATATTGACTGGAAAACAATATAGTTTATACCTTTCATTTAGCATATAAATAATGTACGGTACAACTTCGTTAACAGAGTCAATCCAAATTTATATAGAAATTTTAAGACAGAGCAACTTAATTAGAACTGTTCTGCTCTCCACTTGCTTTATGCTATAGACTTCTTATCACTTATACTAAGTTTTCACTATATGTACACAAGGAAATCCCTTAATTGCTATTATTATTCTGGGAAACGTACGTAAGTTTGCCTAGCCGGAAACAAAGAACACTAAATCAAACTTCTCTTGGTTAAAATTTGCAGATCAAGTACTTAACATTCGTGAAAAAAAAAGTCTTGAAGATTTTGGTTTTTAGCGGGGATATCGTTTTCTGATGCAATGCTTGTGATTGGTTGCACTCTATATAGTTAAAAGTCATAACTGTATCTCATGAGCAGAGTGGCGCAGTGGAAGCGTGCTGGGCCCATAACCCAGAGGTCCGTGGATCGAAACCACGCTCTGCTAATAATTTTTTCTCATTGACGAAAATCTTTTTTGAGGTGACTGTCAGAAAATGATGACAAACGATAATAAAGTCAAAATAAAGTTGATTGAAAAACTCTATCCAGAAAAATCAACTAATTCAGTATGAAAAATTTCATACGTATGTCATTAAAGTTGGTGAAATCCCTCAACATGCTCAATGTGTAAACGTTTGAATCCTCAAAATACTCATTTATGCAACTATAAGATATATGTGCTACTCATTAATCAACAAAAGTTTAAACAAACCAGATAACGAATCATGCATACCTATTCGAACGTTCGAAAATCAATCCTCATATTGATGATATATCAGTCCACATATTATATTAACATGATTAACCAAAATTTCGTCACGGAAAGAGGCGGCGGAGATCATGCTGTCGTTTTCTTTGACGTTTTTCATGTTTTGCAAATAAAACTTGTTTTCGAATCTATCCATAACAAGAACACAGAGTACTAAAACAATAAAGTTTGCAAAAAATACAGCCGCCCACGTAGGGACTCGAACCCTAGACCCTCAGATTAAAAGTCTGATGCTCTACCGACTGAGCTACGCAGGCTACATAGAGAACTCTCTCAAATTTTGCACATTTATAATTAACAGTTTCTCTCAAAACTTTTTGTTATACCACATAATAGTTGTTATAAAAGACCAGATTTATTTTACAAGTCTACCTAAGACGATTCTATTGTTTTATTTGACCCGTTTGCATCGAAATTAAAAGAAAATCAAAACTTATGATCGATGCTTTTCTATATAAATACCATGCAGCTGTGTCCATCGTCAGCTGCTACTAAAATTGCAATCAGACGACATTTTAGAGTCGTTCAAACTTAGGTATAGGAACCACACATATAACATGTATAAACAAATGATGTCTAGAGCAGAAATGATCAATCCACCTCAAAGGAGCAAAAATTACAATCGCCCACGTAGGGACTCGAACCCTAGACCCTCAGATTAAAAGTCTGATGCTCTACCGACTGAGCTACGCAGGCTGACGATATTGACTGGAAAACAATATAGTTTATACCTTTCATTTAGCATATAAATAATGTACGGTACAACTTCGTTAACAGAGTCAATCCAAATTTATATAGAAATTTTAAGACAGAGCAACTTAATTAGAACTGTTCTGCTCTCCACTTGCTTTATGCTATAGACTTCTTATCACTTATACTAAGTTTTCACTATATGTACACAAGGAAATCCCTTAATTGCTATTATTATTCTGGGAAACGTACGTAAGTTTGCCTAGCCGGAAACAAAGAACACTAAATCAAACTTCTCTTGGTTAAAATTTGCAGATCAAGTACTTAACATTCGTGAAAAAAAAAGTCTTGAAGATTTTGGTTTTTAGCGGGGATATCGTTTTCTGATGCAATGCTTGTGATTGGTTGCACTCTATATAGTTAAAAGTCATAACTGTATCTCATGAGCAGAGTGGCGCAGTGGAAGCGTGCTGGGCCCATAACCCAGAGGTCCGTGGATCGAAACCACGCTCTGCTAATAATTTTTTCTCATTGACGAAAATCTTTTTTGAGGTGACTGTCAGAAAATGATGACAAACGATAATAAAGTCAAAATAAAGTTGATTGAAAAACTCTATCCAGAAAAATCAACTAATTCAGTATGAAAAATTTCATACGTATGTCATTAAAGTTGGTGAAATCCCTCAACATGCTCAATGTGTAAACGTTTGAATCCTCAAAATACTCATTTATGCAACTATAAGATATATGTGCTACTCATTAATCAACAAAAGTTTAAACAAACCAGATAACGAATCATGCATACCTATTCGAACGTTCGAAAATCAATCCTCATATTGATGATATATCAGTCCACATATTATATTAACATGATTAACCAAAATTTCGTCACGGAAAGAGGCGGCGGAGATCATGCTGTCGTTTTCTTTGACGTTTTTCATGTTTTGCAAATAAAACTTGTTTTCGAATCTATCCATAACAAGAACACAGAGTACTAAAACAATAAAGTTTGCAAAAAATACAGCCGCCCACGTAGGGACTCGAACCCTAGACCCTCAGATTAAAAGTCTGATGCTCTACCGACTGAGCTACGCAGGCTACATAGAGAACTCTCTCAAATTTTGCACATTTATAATTAACAGTTTCTCTCAAAACTTTTTGTTATACCACATAATAGTTGTTATAAAAGACCAGATTTATTTTACAAGTCTACCTAAGACGATTCTATTGTTTTATTTGACCCGTTTGCATCGAAATTAAAAGAAAATCAAAACTTATGATCGATGCTTTTCTATATAAATACCATGCAGCTGTGTCCATCGTCAGCTGCTACTAAAATTGCAATCAGACGACATTTTAGAGTCGTTCAAACTTAGGTATAGGAACCACACATATAACATGTATAAACAAATGATGTCTAGAGCAGAAATGATCAATCCACCTCAAAGGAGCAAAAATTACAATCGCCCACGTAGGGACTCGAACCCTAGACCCTCAGATTAAAAGTCTGATGCTCTACCGACTGAGCTACGCAGGCTGACGATATTGACTGGAAAACAATATAGTTTATACCTTTCATTTAGCATATAAATAATGTACGGTACAACTTCGTTAACAGAGTCAATCCAAATTTATATAGAAATTTTAAGACAGAGCAACTTAATTAGAACTGTTCTGCTCTCCACTTGCTTTATGCTATAGACTTCTTATCACTTATACTAAGTTTTCACTATATGTACACAAGGAAATCCCTTAATTGCTATTATTATTCTGGGAAACGTACGTAAGTTTGCCTAGCCGGAAACAAAGAACACTAAATCAAACTTCTCTTGGTTAAAATTTGCAGATCAAGTACTTAACATTCGTGAAAAAAAAAGTCTTGAAGATTTTGGTTTTTAGCGGGGATATCGTTTTCTGATGCAATGCTTGTGATTGGTTGCACTCTATATAGTTAAAAGTCATAACTGTATCTCATGAGCAGAGTGGCGCAGTGGAAGCGTGCTGGGCCCATAACCCAGAGGTCCGTGGATCGAAACCACGCTCTGCTAATAATTTTTTCTCATTGACGAAAATCTTTTTTGAGGTGACTGTCAGAAAATGATGACAAACGATAATAAAGTCAAAATAAAGTTGATTGAAAAACTCTATCCAGAAAAATCAACTAATTCAGTATGAAAAGTTTCATACGTATGTCATTAAAGTTGGTGAAATCCCTCAACATGCTCAATGTGTAAACGTTTGAATCCTCAAAATACTCATTTATGCAACTATAAGATATATGTGCTACTCATTAATCAACAAAAGTTTAAACAAACCAGATAACGAATCATGCATACCTATTCGAACGTTCGAAAATCAATCCTCATATTGATGATATATCAGTCCACATATTATATTAACATGATTAACCAAAATTTCGTCACGGAAAGAGGCGGCGGAGATCATGCTGTCGTTTTCTTTGACGTTTTTCATGTTTTGCAAATAAAACTTGTTTTCGAATCTATCCATAACAAGAACACAGAGTACTAAAACAATAAAGTTTGCAAAAAATACAGCCGCCCACGTAGGGACTCGAACCCTAGACCCTCAGATTAAAAGTCTGATGCTCTACCGACTGAGCTACGCAGGCTACATAGAGAACTCTCTCAAATTTTGCACATTTATAATTAACAGTTTCTCTCAAAACTTTTTGTTATACCACATAATAGTTGTTATAAAAGACCAGATTTATTTTACAAGTCTACCTAAGACGATTCTATTGTTTTATTTGACCCGTTTGCATCGAAATTAAAAGAAAATCAAAACTTATGATCGATGCTTTTCTATATAAATACCATGCAGCTGTGTCCATCGTCAGCTGCTACTAAAATTGCAATCAGACGACATTTTAGAGTCGTTCAAACTTAGGTATAGGAACCACACATATAACATGTATAAACAAATGATGTCTAGAGCAGAAATGATCAATCCACCTCAAAGGAGCAAAAATTACAATCGCCCACGTAGGGACTCGAACCCTAGACCCTCAGATTAAAAGTCTGATGCTCTACCGACTGAGCTACGCAGGCTGACGATATTGACTGGAAAACAATATAGTTTATACCTTTCATTTAGCATATAAATAATGTACGGTACAACTTCGTTAACAGAGTCAATCCAAATTTATATAGAAATTTTAAGACAGAGCAACTTAATTAGAACTGTTCTGCTCTCCACTTGCTTTATGCTATAGACTTCTTATCACTTATACTAAGTTTTCACTATATGTACACAAGGAAATCCCTTAATTGCTATTATTATTCTGGGAAACGTACGTAAGTTTGCCTAGCCGGAAACAAAGAACACTAAATCAAACTTCTCTTGGTTAAAATTTGCAGATCAAGTACTTAACATTCGTGAAAAAAAAAGTCTTGAAGATTTTGGTTTTTAGCGGGGATATCGTTTTCTGATGCAATGCTTGTGATTGGTTGCACTCTATATAGTTAAAAGTCATAACTGTATCTCATGAGCAGAGTGGCGCAGTGGAAGCGTGCTGGGCCCATAACCCAGAGGTCCGTGGATCGAAACCACGCTCTGCTAATAATTTTTTCTCATTGACGAAAATCTTTTTTGAGGTGACTGTCAGAAAATGATGACAAACGATAATAAAGTCAAAATAAAGTTGATTGAAAAACTCTATCCAGAAAAATCAACTAATTCAGTATGAAAAATTTCATACGTATGTCATTAAAGTTGGTGAAATCCCTCAACATGCTCAATGTGTAAACGTTTGAATCCTCAAAATACTCATTTATGCAACTATAAGATATATGTGCTACTCATTAATCAACAAAAGTTTAAACAAACCAGATAACGAATCATGCATACCTATTCGAACGTTCGAAAATCAATCCTCATATTGATGATATATCAGTCCACATATTATATTAACATGATTAACCAAAATTTCGTCACGGAAAGAGGCGGCGGAGATCATGCTGTCGTTTTCTTTGACGTTTTTCATGTTTTGCAAATAAAACTTGTTTTCGAATCTATCCATAACAAGAACACAGAGTACTAAAACAATAAAGTTTGCAAAAAATACAGCCGCCCACGTAGGGACTCGAACCCTAGACCCTCAGATTAAAAGTCTGATGCTCTACCGACTGAGCTACGCAGGCTACATAGAGAACTCTCTCAAATTTTGCACATTTATAATTAACAGTTTCTCTCAAAACTTTTTGTTATACCACATAATAGTTGTTATAAAAGACCAGATTTATTTTACAAGTCTACCTAAGACGATTCTATTGTTTTATTTGACCCGTTTGCATCGAAATTAAAAGAAAATCAAAACTTATGATCGATGCTTTTCTATATAAATACCATGCAGCTGTGTCCATCGTCAGCTGCTACTAAAATTGCAATCAGACGACATTTTAGAGTCGTTCAAACTTAGGTATAGGAACCACACATATAACATGTATAAACAAATGATGTCTAGAGCAGAAATGATCAATCCACCTCAAAGGAGCAAAAATTACAATCGCCCACGTAGGGACTCGAACCCTAGACCCTCAGATTAAAAGTCTGATGCTCTACCGACTGAGCTACGCAGGCTGACGATATTGACTGGAAAACAATATAGTTTATACCTTTCATTTAGCATATAAATAATGTACGGTACAACTTCGTTAACAGAGTCAATCCAAATTTATATAGAAATTTTAAGACAGAGCAACTTAATTAGAACTGTTCTGCTCTCCACTTGCTTTATGCTATAGACTTCTTATCACTTATACTAAGTTTTCACTATATGTACACAAGGAAATCCCTTAATTGCTATTATTATTCTGGGAAACGTACGTAAGTTTGCCTAGCCGGAAACAAAGAACACTAAATCAAACTTCTCTTGGTTAAAATTTGCAGATCAAGTACTTAACATTCGTGAAAAAAAAAGTCTTGAAGATTTTGGTTTTTAGCGGGGATATCGTTTTCTGATGCAATGCTTGTGATTGGTTGCACTCTATATAGTTAAAAGTCATAACTGTATCTCATGAGCAGAGTGGCGCAGTGGAAGCGTGCTGGGCCCATAACCCAGAGGTCCGTGGATCGAAACCACGCTCTGCTAATAATTTTTTCTCATTGACGAAAATCTTTTTTGAGGTGACTGTCAGAAAATGATGACAAACGATAATAAAGTCAAAATAAAGTTGATTGAAAAACTCTATCCAGAAAAATCAACTAATTCAGTATGAAAAATTTCATACGTATGTCATTAAAGTTGGTGAAATCCCTCAACATGCTCAATGTGTAAACGTTTGAATCCTCAAAATACTCATTTATGCAACTATAAGATATATGTGCTACTCATTAATCAACAAAAGTTTAAACAAACCAGATAACGAATCATGCATACCTATTCGAACGTTCGAAAATCAATCCTCATATTGATGATATATCAGTCCACATATTATATTAACATGATTAACCAAAATTTCGTCACGGAAAGAGGCGGCGGAGATCATGCTGTCGTTTTCTTTGACGTTTTTCATGTTTTGCAAATAAAACTTGTTTTCGAATCTATCCATAACAAGAACACAGAGTACTAAAACAATAAAGTTTGCAAAAAATACAGCCGCCCACGTAGGGACTCGAACCCTAGACCCTCAGATTAAAAGTCTGATGCTCTACCGACTGAGCTACGCAGGCTACATAGAGAACTCTCTCAAATTTTGCACATTTATAATTAACAGTTTCTCTCAAAACTTTTTGTTATACCACATAATAGTTGTTATAAAAGACCAGATTTATTTTACAAGTCTACCTAAGACGATTCTATTGTTTTATTTGACCCGTTTGCATCGAAATTAAAAGAAAATCAAAACTTATGATCGATGCTTTTCTATATAAATACCATGCAGCTGTGTCCATCGTCAGCTGCTACTAAAATTGCAATCAGACGACATTTTAGAGTCGTTCAAACTTAGGTATAGGAACCACACATATAACATGTATAAACAAATGATGTCTAGAGCAGAAATGATCAATCCACCTCAAAGGAGCAAAAATTACAATCGCCCACGTAGGGACTCGAACCCTAGACCCTCAGATTAAAAGTCTGATGCTCTACCGACTGAGCTACGCAGGCTGACGATATTGACTGGAAAACAATATAGTTTATACCTTTCATTTAGCATATAAATAATGTACGGTACAACTTCGTTAACAGAGTCAATCCAAATTTATATAGAAATTTTAAGACAGAGCAACTTAATTAGAACTGTTCTGCTCTCCACTTGCTTTATGCTATAGACTTCTTATCACTTATACTAAGTTTTCACTATATGTACACAAGGAAATCCCTTAATTGCTATTATTATTCTGGGAAACGTACGTAAGTTTGCCTAGCCGGAAACAAAGAACACTAAATCAAACTTCTCTTGGTTAAAATTTGCAGATCAAGTACTTAACATTCGTGAAAAAAAAAGTCTTGAAGATTTTGGTTTTTAGCGGGGATATCGTTTTCTGATGCAATGCTTGTGATTGGTTGCACTCTATATAGTTAAAAGTCATAACTGTATCTCATGAGCAGAGTGGCGCAGTGGAAGCGTGCTGGGCCCATAACCCAGAGGTCCGTGGATCGAAACCACGCTCTGCTAATAATTTTTTCTCATTGACGAAAATCTTTTTTGAGGTGACTGTCAGAAAATGATGACAAACGATAATAAAGTCAAAATAAAGTTGATTGAAAAACTCTATCCAGAAAAATCAACTAATTCAGTATGAAAAATTTCATACGTATGTCATTAAAGTTGGTGAAATCCCTCAACATGCTCAATGTGTAAACGTTTGAATCCTCAAAATACTCATTTATGCAACTATAAGATATATGTGCTACTCATTAATCAACAAAAGTTTAAACAAACCAGATAACGAATCATGCATACCTATTCGAACGTTCGAAAATCAATCCTCATATTGATGATATATCAGTCCACATATTATATTAACATGATTAACCAAAATTTCGTCACGGAAAGAGGCGGCGGAGATCATGCTGTCGTTTTCTTTGACGTTTTTCATGTTTTGCAAATAAAACTTGTTTTCGAATCTATCCATAACAAGAACACAGAGTACTAAAACAATAAAGTTTGCAAAAAATACAGCCGCCCACGTAGGGACTCGAACCCTAGACCCTCAGACGGGTGCCGCATGTGGAGCAGGATCTGCTTACCCTTCCGGAGCACCTGAGATCACCCCTAGTTTTTGGTGGGGTTCGTGTTGTTTATTCTTTAGTTTTCTATGTTGTGTCATGTGTACTATTGTTTTTCTGTTTGTCTTTTTCATTTTTAGCCATGGCGTTGTCAGTTTGTTTTAGATTTATGAGTTTGACTGTCCCTTTGGTATCTTTCGTCCCTCTTTTAAAAGTCTGATGCTCTACCGACTGAGCTACGCAGGCTACATAGAGAACTCTCTCAAATTTTGCACATTTATAATTAACAGTTTCTCTCAAAACTTTTTGTTATACCACATAATAGTTGTTATAAAAGACCAGATTTATTTTACAAGTCTACCTAAGACGATTCTATTGTTTTATTTGACCCGTTTGCATCGAAATTAAAAGAAAATCAAAACTTATGATCGATGCTTTTCTATATAAATACCATGCAGCTGTGTCCATCGTCAGCTGCTACTAAAATTGCAATCAGACGACATTTTAGAGTCGTTCAAACTTAGGTATAGGAACCACACATATAACATGTATAAACAAATGATGTCTAGAGCAGAAATGATCAATCCACCTCAAAGGAGCAAAAATTACAATCGCCCACGTAGGGACTCGAACCCTAGACCCTCAGATTAAAAGTCTGATGCTCTACCGACTGAGCTACGCAGGCTGACGATATTGACTGGAAAACAATATAGTTTATACCTTTCATTTAGCATATAAATAATGTACGGTACAACTTCGTTAACAGAGTCAATCCAAATTTATATAGAAATTTTAAGACAGAGCAACTTAATTAGAACTGTTCTGCTCTCCACTTGCTTTATGCTATAGACTTCTTATCACTTATACTAAGTTTTCACTATATGTACACAAGGAAATCCCTTAATTGCTATTATTATTCTGGGAAACGTACGTAAGTTTGCCTAGCCGGAAACAAAGAACACTAAATCAAACTTCTCTTGGTTAAAATTTGCAGATCAAGTACTTAACATTCGTGAAAAAAAAAGTCTTGAAGATTTTGGTTTTTAGCGGGGATATCGTTTTCTGATGCAATGCTTGTGATTGGTTGCACTCTATATAGTTAAAAGTCATAACTGTATCTCATGAGCAGAGTGGCGCAGTGGAAGCGTGCTGGGCCCATAACCCAGAGGTCCGTGGATCGAAACCACGCTCTGCTAATAATTTTTTCTCATTGACGAAAATCTTTTTTGAGGTGACTGTCAGAAAATGATGACAAACGATAATAAAGTCAAAATAAAGTTGATTGAAAAACTCTATCCAGAAAAATCAACTAATTCAGTATGAAAAATTTCATACGTATGTCATTAAAGTTGGTGAAATCCCTCAACATGCTCAATGTGTAAACGTTTGAATCCTCAAAATACTCATTTATGCAACTATAAGATATATGTGCTACTCATTAATCAACAAAAGTTTAAACAAACCAGATAACGAATCATGCATACCTATTCGAACGTTCGAAAATCAATCCTCATATTGATGATATATCAGTCCACATATTATATTAACATGATTAACCAAAATTTCGTCACGGAAAGAGGCGGCGGAGATCATGCTGTCGTTTTCTTTGACGTTTTTCATGTTTTGCAAATAAAACTTGTTTTCGAATCTATCCATAACAAGAACACAGAGTACTAAAACAATAAAGTTTGCAAAAAATACAGCCGCCCACGTAGGGACTCGAACCCTAGACCCTCAGACGGGTGCCGCATGTGGAGCAGGATCTGCTTACCCTTCCGGAGCACCTGAGATCACCCCTAGTTTTTGGTGGGGTTCGTGTTGTTTATTCTTTAGTTTTCTATGTTGTGTCATGTGTACTATTGTTTTTCTGTTTGTCTTTTTCATTTTTAGCCATGGCGTTGTCAGTTTGTTTTAGATTTATGAGTTTGACTGTCCCTTTGGTATCTTTCGTCCCTCTTTTAAAAGTCTGATGCTCTACCGACTGAGCTACGCAGGCTACATAGAGAACTCTCTCAAATTTTGCACATTTATAATTAACAGTTTCTCTCAAAACTTTTTGTTATACCACATAATAGTTGTTATAAAAGACCAGATTTATTTTACAAGTCTACCTAAGACGATTCTATTGTTTTATTTGACCCGTTTGCATCGAAATTAAAAGAAAATCAAAACTTATGATCGATGCTTTTCTATATAAATACCATGCAGCTGTGTCCATCGTCAGCTGCTACTAAAATTGCAATCAGACGACATTTTAGAGTCGTTCAAACTTAGGTATAGGAACCACACATATAACATGTATAAACAAATGATGTCTAGAGCAGAAATGATCAATCCACCTCAAAGGAGCAAAAATTACAATCGCCCACGTAGGGACTCGAACCCTAGACCCTCAGATTAAAAGTCTGATGCTCTACCGACTGAGCTACGCAGGCTGACGATATTGACTGGAAAACAATATAGTTTATACCTTTCATTTAGCATATAAATAATGTACGGTACAACTTCGTTAACAGAGTCAATCCAAATTTATATAGAAATTTTAAGACAGAGCAACTTAATTAGAACTGTTCTGCTCTCCACTTGCTTTATGCTATAGACTTCTTATCACTTATACTAAGTTTTCACTATATGTACACAAGGAAATCCCTTAATTGCTATTATTATTCTGGGAAACGTACGTAAGTTTGCCTAGCCGGAAACAAAGAACACTAAATCAAACTTCTCTTGGTTAAAATTTGCAGATCAAGTACTTAACATTCGTGAAAAAAAAAGTCTTGAAGATTTTGGTTTTTAGCGGGGATATCGTTTTCTGATGCAATGCTTGTGATTGGTTGCACTCTATATAGTTAAAAGTCATAACTGTATCTCATGAGCAGAGTGGCGCAGTGGAAGCGTGCTGGGCCCATAACCCAGAGGTCCGTGGATCGAAACCACGCTCTGCTAATAATTTTTTCTCATTGACGAAAATCTTTTTTGAGGTGACTGTCAGAAAATGATGACAAACGATAATAAAGTCAAAATAAAGTTGATTGAAAAACTCTATCCAGAAAAATCAACTAATTCAGTATGAAAAATTTCATACGTATGTCATTAAAGTTGGTGAAATCCCTCAACATGCTCAATGTGTAAACGTTTGAATCCTCAAAATACTCATTTATGCAACTATAAGATATATGTGCTACTCATTAATCAACAAAAGTTTAAACAAACCAGATAACGAATCATGCATACCTATTCGAACGTTCGAAAATCAATCCTCATATTGATGATATATCAGTCCACATATTATATTAACATGATTAACCAAAATTTCGTCACGGAAAGAGGCGGCGGAGATCATGCTGTCGTTTTCTTTGACGTTTTTCATGTTTTGCAAATAAAACTTGTTTTCGAATCTATCCATAACAAGAACACAGAGTACTAAAACAATAAAGTTTGCAAAAAATACAGCCGCCCACGTAGGGACTCGAACCCTAGACCCTCAGATTAAAAGTCTGATGCTCTACCGACTGAGCTACGCAGGCTACATAGAGAACTCTCTCAAATTTTGCACATTTATAATTAACAGTTTCTCTCAAAACTTTTTGTTATACCACATAATAGTTGTTATAAAAGACCAGATTTATTTTACAAGTCTACCTAAGACGATTCTATTGTTTTATTTGACCCGTTTGCATCGAAATTAAAAGAAAATCAAAACTTATGATCGATGCTTTTCTATATAAATACCATGCAGCTGTGTCCATCGTCAGCTGCTACTAAAATTGCAATCAGACGACATTTTAGAGTCGTTCAAACTTAGGTATAGGAACCACACATATAACATGTATAAACAAATGATGTCTAGAGCAGAAATGATCAATCCACCTCAAAGGAGCAAAAATTACAATCGCCCACGTAGGGACTCGAACCCTAGACCCTCAGATTAAAAGTCTGATGCTCTACCGACTGAGCTACGCAGGCTGACGATATTGACTGGAAAACAATATAGTTTATACCTTTCATTTAGCATATAAATAATGTACGGTACAACTTCGTTAACAGAGTCAATCCAAATTTATATAGAAATTTTAAGACAGAGCAACTTAATTAGAACTGTTCTGCTCTCCACTTGCTTTATGCTATAGACTTCTTATCACTTATACTAAGTTTTCACTATATGTACACAAGGAAATCCCTTAATTGCTATTATTATTCTGGGAAACGTACGTAAGTTTGCCTAGCCGGAAACAAAGAACACTAAATCAAACTTCTCTTGGTTAAAATTTGCAGATCAAGTACTTAACATTCGTGAAAAAAAAAGTCTTGAAGATTTTGGTTTTTAGCGGGGATATCGTTTTCTGATGCAATGCTTGTGATTGGTTGCACTCTATATAGTTAAAAGTCATAACTGTATCTCATGAGCAGAGTGGCGCAGTGGAAGCGTGCTGGGCCCATAACCCAGAGGTCCGTGGATCGAAACCACGCTCTGCTAATAATTTTTTCTCATTGACGAAAATCTTTTTTGAGGTGACTGTCAGAAAATGATGACAAACGATAATAAAGTCAAAATAAAGTTGATTGAAAAACTCTATCCAGAAAAATCAACTAATTCAGTATGAAAAATTTCATACGTATGTCATTAAAGTTGGTGAAATCCCTCAACATGCTCAATGTGTAAACGTTTGAATCCTCAAAATACTCATTTATGCAACTATAAGATATATGTGCTACTCATTAATCAACAAAAGTTTAAACAAACCAGATAACGAATCATGCATACCTATTCGAACGTTCGAAAATCAATCCTCATATTGATGATATATCAGTCCACATATTATATTAACATGATTAACCAAAATTTCGTCACGGAAAGAGGCGGCGGAGATCATGCTGTCGTTTTCTTTGACGTTTTTCATGTTTTGCAAATAAAACTTGTTTTCGAATCTATCCATAACAAGAACACAGAGTACTAAAACAATAAAGTTT
The DNA here is from genome assembly GCF_965363235.1 of Mytilus galloprovincialis. NCBI lineage: Eukaryota > Metazoa > Mollusca > Bivalvia > Mytilida > Mytilidae > Mytilus > Mytilus galloprovincialis. Next base: position 71,262,503 of record NC_134847.1, read on the forward strand.
GCAAAAAATACAGCCGCCCACGTAGGGACTCGAACCCTAGACCCTCAGACGGGTGCCGCATGTGGAGCAGGATCTGCTTACCCTTCCGGAGCACCTGAGATCACCCCTAGTTTTTGGTGGGGTTCGTGTTGTTTATTCTTTAGTTTTCTATGTTGTGTCATGTGTACTATTGTTTTTCTGTTTGTCTTTTTCATTTTTAGCCATGGCGTTGTCAGTTTGTTTTAGATTTATGAGTTTGACTGTCCCTTTGGTATCTTTCGTCCCTCTTTTAAAAGTCTGATGCTCTACCGACTGAGCTACGCAGGCTACATAGAGAACTCTCTCAAATTTTGCACATTTATAATTAACAGTTTCTCTCAAAACTTTTTGTTATACCACATAATAGTTGTTATAAAAGACCAGATTTATTTTACAAGTCTACCTAAGACGATTCTATTGTTTTATTTGACCCGTTTGCATCGAAATTAAAAGAAAATCAAAACTTATGATCGATGCTTTTCTATATAAATACCATGCAGCTGTGTCCATCGTCAGCTGCTACTAAAATTGCAATCAGACGACATTTTAGAGTCGTTCAAACTTAGGTATAGGAACCACACATATAACATGTATAAACAAATGATGTCTAGAGCAGAAATGATCAATCCACCTCAAAGGAGCAAAAATTACAATCGCCCACGTAGGGACTCGAACCCTAGACCCTCAGATTAAAAGTCTGATGCTCTACCGACTGAGCTACGCAGGCTGACGATATTGACTGGAAAACAATATAGTTTATACCTTTCATTTAGCATATAAATAATGTACGGTACAACTTCGTTAACAGAGTCAATCCAAATTTATATAGAAATTTTAAGACAGAGCAACTTAATTAGAACTGTTCTGCTCTCCACTTGCTTTATGCTATAGACTTCTTATCACTTATACTAAGTTTTCACTATATGTACACAAGGAAATCCCTTAATTGCTATTATTATTCTGGGAAACGTACGTAAGTTTGCCTAGCCGGAAACAAAGAACACTAAATCAAACTTCTCTTGGTTAAAATTTGCAGATCAAGTACTTAACATTCGTGAAAAAAAAAGTCTTGAAGATTTTGGTTTTTAGCGGGGATATCGTTTTCTGATGCAATGCTTGTGATTGGTTGCACTCTATATAGTTAAAAGTCATAACTGTATCTCATGAGCAGAGTGGCGCAGTGGAAGCGTGCTGGGCCCATAACCCAGAGGTCCGTGGATCGAAACCACGCTCTGCTAATAATTTTTTCTCATTGACGAAAATCTTTTTTGAGGTGACTGTCAGAAAATGATGACAAACGATAATAAAGTCAAAATAAAGTTGATTGAAAAACTCTATCCAGAAAAATCAACTAATTCAGTATGAAAAATTTCATACGTATGTCATTAAAGTTGGTGAAATCCCTCAACATGCTCAATGTGTAAACGTTTGAATCCTCAAAATACTCATTTATGCAACTATAAGATATATGTGCTACTCATTAATCAACAAAAGTTTAAACAAACCAGATAACGAATCATGCATACCTATTCGAACGTTCGAAAATCAATCCTCATATTGATGATATATCAGTCCACATATTATATTAACATGATTAACCAAAATTTCGTCACGGAAAGAGGCGGCGGAGATCATGCTGTCGTTTTCTTTGACGTTTTTCATGTTTTGCAAATAAAACTTGTTTTCGAATCTATCCATAACAAGAACACAGAGTACTAAAACAATAAAGTTTGCAAAAAATACAGCCGCCCACGTAGGGACTCGAACCCTAGACCCTCAGACGGGTGCCGCATGTGGAGCAGGATCTGCTTACCCTTCCGGAGCACCTGAGATCACCCCTAGTTTTTGGTGGGGTTCGTGTTGTTTATTCTTTAGTTTTCTATGTTGTGTCATGTGTACTATTGTTTTTCTGTTTGTCTTTTTCATTTTTAGCCATGGCGTTGTCAGTTTGTTTTAGATTTATGAGTTTGACTGTCCCTTTGGTATCTTTCGTCCCTCTTTTAAAAGTCTGATGCTCTACCGACTGAGCTACGCAGGCTACATAGAGAACTCTCTCAAATTTTGCACATTTATAATTAACAGTTTCTCTCAAAACTTTTTGTTATACCACATAATAGTTGTTATAAAAGACCAGATTTATTTTACAAGTCTACCTAAGACGATTCTATTGTTTTATTTGACCCGTTTGCATCGAAATTAAAAGAAAATCAAAACTTATGATCGATGCTTTTCTATATAAATACCATGCAGCTGTGTCCATCGTCAGCTGCTACTAAAATTGCAATCAGACGACATTTTAGAGTCGTTCAAACTTAGGTATAGGAACCACACATATAACATGTATAAACAAATGATGTCTAGAGCAGAAATGATCAATCCACCTCAAAGGAGCAAAAATTACAATCGCCCACGTAGGGACTCGAACCCTAGACCCTCAGATTAAAAGTCTGATGCTCTACCGACTGAGCTACGCAGGCTGACGATATTGACTGGAAAACAATATAGTTTATACCTTTCATTTAGCATATAAATAATGTACGGTACAACTTCGTTAACAGAGTCAATCCAAATTTATATAGAAATTTTAAGACAGAGCAACTTAATTAGAACTGTTCTGCTCTCCACTTGCTTTATGCTATAGACTTCTTATCACTTATACTAAGTTTTCACTATATGTACACAAGGAAATCCCTTAATTGCTATTATTATTCTGGGAAACGTACGTAAGTTTGCCTAGCCGGAAACAAAGAACACTAAATCAAACTTCTCTTGGTTAAAATTTGCAGATCAAGTACTTAACATTCGTGAAAAAAAAAGTCTTGAAGATTTTGGTTTTTAGCGGGGATATCGTTTTCTGATGCAATGCTTGTGATTGGTTGCACTCTATATAGTTAAAAGTCATAACTGTATCTCATGAGCAGAGTGGCGCAGTGGAAGCGTGCTGGGCCCATAACCCAGAGGTCCGTGGATCGAAACCACGCTCTGCTAATAATTTTTTCTCATTGACGAAAATCTTTTTTGAGGTGACTGTCAGAAAATGATGACAAACGATAATAAAGTCAAAATAAAGTTGATTGAAAAACTCTATCCAGAAAAATCAACTAATTCAGTATGAAAAATTTCATACGTATGTCATTAAAGTTGGTGAAATCCCTCAACATGCTCAATGTGTAAACGTTTGAATCCTCAAAATACTCATTTATGCAACTATAAGATATATGTGCTACTCATTAATCAACAAAAGTTTAAACAAACCAGATAACGAATCATGCATACCTATTCGAACGTTCGAAAATCAATCCTCATATTGATGATATATCAGTCCACATATTATATTAACATGATTAACCAAAATTTCGTCACGGAAAGAGGCGGCGGAGATCATGCTGTCGTTTTCTTTGACGTTTTTCATGTTTTGCAAATAAAACTTGTTTTCGAATCTATCCATAACAAGAACACAGAGTACTAAAACAATAAAGTTTGCAAAAAATACAGCCGCCCACGTAGGGACTCGAACCCTAGACCCTCAGATTAAAAGTCTGATGCTCTACCGACTGAGCTACGCAGGCTACATAGAGAACTCTCTCAAATTTTGCACATTTATAATTAACAGTTTCTCTCAAAACTTTTTGTTATACCACATAATAGTTGTTATAAAAGACCAGATTTATTTTACAAGTCTACCTAAGACGATTCTATTGTTTTATTTGACCCGTTTGCATCGAAATTAAAAGAAAATCAAAACTTATGATCGATGCTTTTCTATATAAATACCATGCAGCTGTGTCCATCGTCAGCTGCTACTAAAATTGCAATCAGACGACATTTTAGAGTCGTTCAAACTTAGGTATAGGAACCACACATATAACATGTATAAACAAATGATGTCTAGAGCAGAAATGATCAATCCACCTCAAAGGAGCAAAAATTACAATCGCCCACGTAGGGACTCGAACCCTAGACCCTCAGATTAAAAGTCTGATGCTCTACCGACTGAGCTACGCAGGCTGACGATATTGACTGGAAAACAATATAGTTTATACCTTTCATTTAGCATATAAATAATGTACGGTACAACTTCGTTAACAGAGTCAATCCAAATTTATATAGAAATTTTAAGACAGAGCAACTTAATTAGAACTGTTCTGCTCTCCACTTGCTTTATGCTATAGACTTCTTATCACTTATACTAAGTTTTCACTATATGTACACAAGGAAATCCCTTAATTGCTATTATTATTCTGGGAAACGTACGTAAGTTTGCCTAGCCGGAAACAAAGAACACTAAATCAAACTTCTCTTGGTTAAAATTTGCAGATCAAGTACTTAACATTCGTGAAAAAAAAAGTCTTGAAGATTTTGGTTTTTAGCGGGGATATCGTTTTCTGATGCAATGCTTGTGATTGGTTGCACTCTATATAGTTAAAAGTCATAACTGTATCTCATGAGCAGAGTGGCGCAGTGGAAGCGTGCTGGGCCCATAACCCAGAGGTCCGTGGATCGAAACCACGCTCTGCTAATAATTTTTTCTCATTGACGAAAATCTTTTTTGAGGTGACTGTCAGAAAATGATGACAAACGATAATAAAGTCAAAATAAAGTTGATTGAAAAACTCTATCCAGAAAAATCAACTAATTCAGTATGAAAAATTTCATACGTATGTCATTAAAGTTGGTGAAATCCCTCAACATGCTCAATGTGTAAACGTTTGAATCCTCAAAATACTCATTTATGCAACTATAAGATATATGTGCTACTCATTAATCAACAAAAGTTTAAACAAACCAGATAACGAATCATGCATACCTATTCGAACGTTCGAAAATCAATCCTCATATTGATGATATATCAGTCCACATATTATATTAACATGATTAACCAAAATTTCGTCACGGAAAGAGGCGGCGGAGATCATGCTGTCGTTTTCTTTGACGTTTTTCATGTTTTGCAAATAAAACTTGTTTTCGAATCTATCCATAACAAGAACACAGAGTACTAAAACAATAAAGTTTGCAAAAAATACAGCCGCCCACGTAGGGACTCGAACCCTAGACCCTCAGACGGGTGCCGCATGTGGAGCAGGATCTGCTTACCCTTCCGGAGCACCTGAGATCACCCCTAGTTTTTGGTGGGGTTCGTGTTGTTTATTCTTTAGTTTTCTATGTTGTGTCATGTGTACTATTGTTTTTCTGTTTGTCTTTTTCATTTTTAGCCATGGCGTTGTCAGTTTGTTTTAGATTTATGAGTTTGACTGTCCCTTTGGTATCTTTCGTCCCTCTTTTAAAAGTCTGATGCTCTACCGACTGAGCTACGCAGGCTACATAGAGAACTCTCTCAAATTTTGCACATTTATAATTAACAGTTTCTCTCAAAACTTTTTGTTATACCACATAATAGTTGTTATAAAAGACCAGATTTATTTTACAAGTCTACCTAAGACGATTCTATTGTTTTATTTGACCCGTTTGCATCGAAATTAAAAGAAAATCAAAACTTATGATCGATGCTTTTCTATATAAATACCATGCAGCTGTGTCCATCGTCAGCTGCTACTAAAATTGCAATCAGACGACATTTTAGAGTCGTTCAAACTTAGGTATAGGAACCACACATATAACATGTATAAACAAATGATGTCTAGAGCAGAAATGATCAATCCACCTCAAAGGAGCAAAAATTACAATCGCCCACGTAGGGACTCGAACCCTAGACCCTCAGATTAAAAGTCTGATGCTCTACCGACTGAGCTACGCAGGCTGACGATATTGACTGGAAAACAATATAGTTTATACCTTTCATTTAGCATATAAATAATGTACGGTACAACTTCGTTAACAGAGTCAATCCAAATTTATATAGAAATTTTAAGACAGAGCAACTTAATTAGAACTGTTCTGCTCTCCACTTGCTTTATGCTATAGACTTCTTATCACTTATACTAAGTTTTCACTATATGTACACAAGGAAATCCCTTAATTGCTATTATTATTCTGGGAAACGTACGTAAGTTTGCCTAGCCGGAAACAAAGAACACTAAATCAAACTTCTCTTGGTTAAAATTTGCAGATCAAGTACTTAACATTCGTGAAAAAAAAAGTCTTGAAGATTTTGGTTTTTAGCGGGGATATCGTTTTCTGATGCAATGCTTGTGATTGGTTGCACTCTATATAGTTAAAAGTCATAACTGTATCTCATGAGCAGAGTGGCGCAGTGGAAGCGTGCTGGGCCCATAACCCAGAGGTCCGTGGATCGAAACCACGCTCTGCTAATAATTTTTTCTCATTGACGAAAATCTTTTTTGAGGTGACTGTCAGAAAATGATGACAAACGATAATAAAGTCAAAATAAAGTTGATTGAAAAACTCTATCCAGAAAAATCAACTAATTCAGTATGAAAAATTTCATACGTATGTCATTAAAGTTGGTGAAATCCCTCAACATGCTCAATGTGTAAACGTTTGAATCCTCAAAATACTCATTTATGCAACTATAAGATATATGTGCTACTCATTAATCAACAAAAGTTTAAACAAACCAGATAACGAATCATGCATACCTATTCGAACGTTCGAAAATCAATCCTCATATTGATGATATATCAGTCCACATATTATATTAACATGATTAACCAAAATTTCGTCACGGAAAGAGGCGGCGGAGATCATGCTGTCGTTTTCTTTGACGTTTTTCATGTTTTGCAAATAAAACTTGTTTTCGAATCTATCCATAACAAGAACACAGAGTACTAAAACAATAAAGTTTGCAAAAAATACAGCCGCCCACGTAGGGACTCGAACCCTAGACCCTCAGATTAAAAGTCTGATGCTCTACCGACTGAGCTACGCAGGCTACATAGAGAACTCTCTCAAATTTTGCACATTTATAATTAACAGTTTCTCTCAAAACTTTTTGTTATACCACATAATAGTTGTTATAAAAGACCAGATTTATTTTACAAGTCTACCTAAGACGATTCTATTGTTTTATTTGACCCGTTTGCATCGAAATTAAAAGAAAATCAAAACTTATGATCGATGCTTTTCTATATAAATACCATGCAGCTGTGTCCATCGTCAGCTGCTACTAAAATTGCAATCAGACGACATTTTAGAGTCGTTCAAACTTAGGTATAGGAACCACACATATAACATGTATAAACAAATGATGTCTAGAGCAGAAATGATCAATCCACCTCAAAGGAGCAAAAATTACAATCGCCCACGTAGGGACTCGAACCCTAGACCCTCAGATTAAAAGTCTGATGCTCTACCGACTGAGCTACGCAGGCTGACGATATTGACTGGAAAACAATATAGTTTATACCTTTCATTTAGCATATAAATAATGTACGGTACAACTTCGTTAACAGAGTCAATCCAAATTTATATAGAAATTTTAAGACAGAGCAACTTAATTAGAACTGTTCTGCTCTCCACTTGCTTTATGCTATAGACTTCTTATCACTTATACTAAGTTTTCACTATATGTACACAAGGAAATCCCTTAATTGCTATTATTATTCTGGGAAACGTACGTAAGTTTGCCTAGCCGGAAACAAAGAACACTAAATCAAACTTCTCTTGGTTAAAATTTGCAGATCAAGTACTTAACATTCGTGAAAAAAAAAGTCTTGAAGATTTTGGTTTTTAGCGGGGATATCGTTTTCTGATGCAATGCTTGTGATTGGTTGCACTCTATATAGTTAAAAGTCATAACTGTATCTCATGAGCAGAGTGGCGCAGTGGAAGCGTGCTGGGCCCATAACCCAGAGGTCCGTGGATCGAAACCACGCTCTGCTAATAATTTTTTCTCATTGACGAAAATCTTTTTTGAGGTGACTGTCAGAAAATGATGACAAACGATAATAAAGTCAAAATAAAGTTGATTGAAAAACTCTATCCAGAAAAATCAACTAATTCAGTATGAAAAATTTCATACGTATGTCATTAAAGTTGGTGAAATCCCTCAACATGCTCAATGTGTAAACGTTTGAATCCTCAAAATACTCATTTATGCAACTATAAGATATATGTGCTACTCATTAATCAACAAAAGTTTAAACAAACCAGATAACGAATCATGCATACCTATTCGAACGTTCGAAAATCAATCCTCATATTGATGATATATCAGTCCACATATTATATTAACATGATTAACCAAAATTTCGTCACGGAAAGAGGCGGCGGAGATCATGCTGTCGTTTTCTTTGACGTTTTTCATGTTTTGCAAATAAAACTTGTTTTCGAATCTATCCATAACAAGAACACAGAGTACTAAAACAATAAAGTTTGCAAAAAATACAGCCGCCCACGTAGGGACTCGAACCCTAGACCCTCAGATTAAAAGTCTGATGCTCTACCGACTGAGCTACGCAGGCTACATAGAGAACTCTCTCAAATTTTGCACATTTATAATTAACAGTTTCTCTCAAAACTTTTTGTTATACCACATAATAGTTGTTATAAAAGACCAGATTTATTTTACAAGTCTACCTAAGACGATTCTATTGTTTTATTTGACCCGTTTGCATCGAAATTAAAAGAAAATCAAAACTTATGATCGATGCTTTTCTATATAAATACCATGCAGCTGTGTCCATCGTCAGCTGCTACTAAAATTGCAATCAGACGACATTTTAGAGTCGTTCAAACTTAGGTATAGGAACCACACATATAACATGTATAAACAAATGATGTCTAGAGCAGAAATGATCAATCCACCTCAAAGGAGCAAAAATTACAATCGCCCACGTAGGGACTCGAACCCTAGACCCTCAGATTAAAAGTCTGATGCTCTACCGACTGAGCTACGCAGGCTGACGATATTGACTGGAAAACAATATAGTTTATACCTTTCATTTAGCATATAAATAATGTACGGTACAACTTCGTTAACAGAGTCAATCCAAATTTATATAGAAATTTTAAGACAGAGCAACTTAATTAGAACTGTTCTGCTCTCCACTTGCTTTATGCTATAGACTTCTTATCACTTATACTAAGTTTTCACTATATGTACACAAGGAAATCCCTTAATTGCTATTATTATTCTGGGAAACGTACGTAAGTTTGCCTAGCCGGAAACAAAGAACACTAAATCAAACTTCTCTTGGTTAAAATTTGCAGATCAAGTACTTAACATTCGTGAAAAAAAAAGTCTTGAAGATTTTGGTTTTTAGCGGGGATATCGTTTTCTGATGCAATGCTTGTGATTGGTTGCACTCTATATAGTTAAAAGTCATAACTGTATCTCATGAGCAGAGTGGCGCAGTGGAAGCGTGCTGGGCCCATAACCCAGAGGTCCGTGGATCGAAACCACGCTCTGCTAATAATTTTTTCTCATTGACGAAAATCTTTTTTGAGGTGACTGTCAGAAAATGATGACAAACGATAATAAAGTCAAAATAAAGTTGATTGAAAAACTCTATCCAGAAAAATCAACTAATTCAGTATGAAAAATTTCATACGTATGTCATTAAAGTTGGTGAAATCCCTCAACATGCTCAATGTGTAAACGTTTGAATCCTCAAAATACTCATTTATGCAACTATAAGATATATGTGCTACTCATTAATCAACAAAAGTTTAAACAAACCAGATAACGAATCATGCATACCTATTCGAACGTTCGAAAATCAATCCTCATATTGATGATATATCAGTCCACATATTATATTAACATGATTAACCAAAATTTCGTCACGGAAAGAGGCGGCGGAGATCATGCTGTCGTTTTCTTTGACGTTTTTCATGTTTTGCAAATAAAACTTGTTTTCGAATCTATCCATAACAAGAACACAGAGTACTAAAACAATAAAGTTTGCAAAAAATACAGCCGCCCACGTAGGGACTCGAACCCTAGACCCTCAGATTAAAAGTCTGATGCTCTACCGACTGAGCTACGCAGGCTACATAGAGAACTCTCTCAAATTTTGCACATTTATAATTAACAGTTTCTCTCAAAACTTTTTGTTATACCACATAATAGTTGTTATAAAAGACCAGATTTATTTTACAAGTCTACCTAAGACGATTCTATTGTTTTATTTGACCCGTTTGCATCGAAATTAAAAGAAAATCAAAACTTATGATCGATGCTTTTCTATATAAATACCATGCAGCTGTGTCCATCGTCAGCTGCTACTAAAATTGCAATCAGACGACATTTTAGAGTCGTTCAAACTTAGGTATAGGAACCACACATATAACATGTATAAACAAATGATGTCTAGAGCAGAAATGATCAATCCACCTCAAAGGAGCAAAAATTACAATCGCCCACGTAGGGACTCGAACCCTAGACCCTCAGATTAAAAGTCTGATGCTCTACCGACTGAGCTACGCAGGCTGACGATATTGACTGGAAAACAATATAGTTTATACCTTTCATTTAGCATATAAATAATGTACGGTACAACTTCGTTAACAGAGTCAATCCAAATTTATATAGAAATTTTAAGACAGAGCAACTTAATTAGAACTGTTCTGCTCTCCACTTGCTTTATGCTATAGACTTCTTATCACTTATACTAAGTTTTCACTATATGTACACAAGGAAATCCCTTAATTGCTATTATTATTCTGGGAAACGTACGTAAGTTTGCCTAGCCGGAAACAAAGAACACTAAATCAAACTTCTCTTGGTTAAAATTTGCAGATCAAGTACTTAACATTCGTGAAAAAAAAAGTCTTGAAGATTTTGGTTTTTAGCGGGGATATCGTTTTCTGATGCAATGCTTGTGATTGGTTGCACTCTATATAGTTAAAAGTCATAACTGTATCTCATGAGCAGAGTGGCGCAGTGGAAGCGTGCTGGGCCCATAACCCAGAGGTCCGTGGATCGAAACCACGCTCTGCTAATAATTTTTTCTCATTGACGAAAATCTTTTTTGAGGTGACTGTCAGAAAATGATGACAAACGATAATAAAGTCAAAATAAAGTTGATTGAAAAACTCTATCCAGAAAAATCAACTAATTCAGTATGAAAAATTTCATACGTATGTCATTAAAGTTGGTGAAATCCCTCAACATGCTCAATGTGTAAACGTTTGAATCCTCAAAATACTCATTTATGCAACTATAAGATATATGTGCTACTCATTAATCAACAAAAGTTTAAACAAACCAGATAACGAATCATGCATACCTATTCGAACGTTCGAAAATCAATCCTCATATTGATGATATATCAGTCCACATATTATATTAACATGATTAACCAAAATTTCGTCACGGAAAGAGGCGGCGGAGATCATGCTGTCGTTTTCTTTGACGTTTTTCATGTTTTGCAAATAAAACTTGTTTTCGAATCTATCCATAACAAGAACACAGAGTACTAAAACAATAAAGTTTGCAAAAAATACAGCCGCCCACGTAGGGACTCGAACCCTAGACCCTCAGATTAAAAGTCTGATGCTCTACCGACTGAGCTACGCAGGCTACATAGAGAACTCTCTCAAATTTTGCACATTTATAATTAACAGTTTCTCTCAAAACTTTTTGTTATACCACATAATAGTTGTTATAAAAGACCAGATTTATTTTACAAGTCTACCTAAGACGATTCTATTGTTTTATTTGACCCGTTTGCATCGAAATTAAAAGAAAATCAAAACTTATGATCGATGCTTTTCTATATAAATACCATGCAGCTGTGTCCATCGTCAGCTGCTACTAAAATTGCAATCAGACGACATTTTAGAGTCGTTCAAACTTAGGTATAGGAACCACACATATAACATGTATAAACAAATGATGTCTAGAGCAGAAATGATCAATCCACCTCAAAGGAGCAAAAATTACAATCGCCCACGTAGGGACTCGAACCCTAGACCCTCAGATTAAAAGTCTGATGCTCTACCGACTGAGCTACGCAGGCTGACGATATTGACTGGAAAACAATATAGTTTATACCTTTCATTTAGCATATAAATAATGTACGGTACAACTTCGTTAACAGAGTCAATCCAAATTTATATAGAAATTTTAAGACAGAGCAACTTAATTAGAACTGTTCTGCTCTCCACTTGCTTTATGCTATAGACTTCTTATCACTTATACTAAGTTTTCACTATATGTACACAAGGAAATCCCTTAATTGCTATTATTATTCTGGGAAACGTACGTAAGTTTGCCTAGCCGGAAACAAAGAACACTAAATCAAACTTCTCTTGGTTAAAATTTGCAGATCAAGTACTTAACATTCGTGAAAAAAAAAGTCTTGAAGATTTTGGTTTTTAGCGGGGATATCGTTTTCTGATGCAATGCTTGTGATTGGTTGCACTCTATATAGTTAAAAGTCATAACTGTATCTCATGAGCAGAGTGGCGCAGTGGAAGCGTGCTGGGCCCATAACCCAGAGGTCCGTGGATCGAAACCACGCTCTGCTAATAATTTTTTCTCATTGACGAAAATCTTTTTTGAGGTGACTGTCAGAAAATGATGACAAACGATAATAAAGTCAAAATAAAGTTGATTGAAAAACTCTATCCAGAAAAATCAACTAATTCAGTATGAAAAATTTCATACGTATGTCATTAAAGTTGGTGAAATCCCTCAACATGCTCAATGTGTAAACGTTTGAATCCTCAAAATACTCATTTATGCAACTATAAGATATATGTGCTACTCATTAATCAACAAAAGTTTAAACAAACCAGATAACGAATCATGCATACCTATTCGAACGTTCGAAAATCAATCCTCATATTGATGATATATCAGTCCACATATTATATTAACATGATTAACCAAAATTTCGTCACGGAAAGAGGCGGCGGAGATCATGCTGTCGTTTTCTTTGACGTTTTTCATGTTTTGCAAATAAAACTTGTTTTCGAATCTATCCATAACAAGAACACAGAGTACTAAAACAATAAAGTTTGCAAAAAATACAGCCGCCCACGTAGGGACTCGAACCCTAGACCCTCAGATTAAAAGTCTGATGCTCTACCGACTGAGCTACGCAGGCTACATAGAGAACTCTCTCAAATTTTGCACATTTATAATTAACAGTTTCTCTCAAAACTTTTTGTTATACCACATAATAGTTGTTATAAAAGACCAGATTTATTTTACAAGTCTACCTAAGACGATTCTATTGTTTTATTTGACCCGTTTGCATCGAAATTAAAAGAAAATCAAAACTTATGATCGATGCTTTTCTATATAAATACCATGCAGCTGTGTCCATCGTCAGCTGCTACTAAAATTGCAATCAGACGACATTTTAGAGTCGTTCAAACTTAGGTATAGGAACCACACATATAACATGTATAAACAAATGATGTCTAGAGCAGAAATGATCAATCCACCTCAAAGGAGCAAAAATTACAATCGCCCACGTAGGGACTCGAACCCTAGACCCTCAGATTAAAAGTCTGATGCTCTACCGACTGAGCTACGCAGGCTGACGATATTGACTGGAAAACAATATAGTTTATACCTTTCATTTAGCATATAAATAATGTACGGTACAACTTCGTTAACAGAGTCAATCCAAATTTATATAGAAATTTTAAGACAGAGCAACTTAATTAGAACTGTTCTGCTCTCCACTTGCTTTATGCTATAGACTTCTTATCACTTATACTAAGTTTTCACTATATGTACACAAGGAAATCCCTTAATTGCTATTATTATTCTGGGAAACGTACGTAAGTTTGCCTAGCCGGAAACAAAGAACACTAAATCAAACTTCTCTTGGTTAAAATTTGCAGATCAAGTACTTAACATTCGTGAAAAAAAAAGTCTTGAAGATTTTGGTTTTTAGCGGGGATATCGTTTTCTGATGCAATGCTTGTGATTGGTTGCACTCTATATAGTTAAAAGTCATAACTGTATCTCATGAGCAGAGTGGCGCAGTGGAAGCGTGCTGGGCCCATAACCCAGAGGTCCGTGGATCGAAACCACGCTCTGCTAATAATTTTTTCTCATTGACGAAAATCTTTTTTGAGGTGACTGTCAGAAAATGATGACAAACGATAATAAAGTCAAAATAAAGTTGATTGAAAAACTCTATCCAGAAAAATCAACTAATTCAGTATGAAAAATTTCATACGTATGTCATTAAAGTTGGTGAAATCCCTCAACATGCTCAATGTGTAAACGTTTGAATCCTCAAAATACTCATTTATGCAACTATAAGATATATGTGCTACTCATTAATCAACAAAAGTTTAAACAAACCAGATAACGAATCATGCATACCTATTCGAACGTTCGAAAATCAATCCTCATATTGATGATATATCAGTCCACATATTATATTAACATGATTAACCAAAATTTCGTCACGGAAAGAGGCGGCGGAGATCATGCTGTCGTTTTCTTTGACGTTTTTCATGTTTTGCAAATAAAACTTGTTTTCGAATCTATCCATAACAAGAACACAGAGTACTAAAACAATAAAGTTTGCAAAAAATACAGCCGCCCACGTAGGGACTCGAACCCTAGACCCTCAGATTAAAAGTCTGATGCTCTACCGACTGAGCTACGCAGGCTACATAGAGAACTCTCTCAAATTTTGCACATTTATAATTAACAGTTTCTCTCAAAACTTTTTGTTATACCACATAATAGTTGTTATAAAAGACCAGATTTATTTTACAAGTCTACCTAAGACGATTCTATTGTTTTATTTGACCCGTTTGCATCGAAATTAAAAGAAAATCAAAACTTATGATCGATGCTTTTCTATATAAATACCATGCAGCTGTGTCCATCGTCAGCTGCTACTAAAATTGCAATCAGACGACATTTTAGAGTCGTTCAAACTTAGGTATAGGAACCACACATATAACATGTATAAACAAATGATGTCTAGAGCAGAAATGATCAATCCACCTCAAAGGAGCAAAAATTACAATCGCCCACGTAGGGACTCGAACCCTAGACCCTCAGATTAAAAGTCTGATGCTCTACCGACTGAGCTACGCAGGCTGACGATATTGACTGGAAAACAATATAGTTTATACCTTTCATTTAGCATATAAATAATGTACGGTACAACTTCGTTAACAGAGTCAATCCAAATTTATATAGAAATTTTAAGACAGAGCAACTTAATTAGAACTGTTCTGCTCTCCACTTGCTTTATGCTATAGACTTCTTATCACTTATACTAAGTTTTCACTATATGTACACAAGGAAATCCCTTAATTGCTATTATTATTCTGGGAAACGTACGTAAGTTTGCCTAGCCGGAAACAAAGAACACTAAATCAAACTTCTCTTGGTTAAAATTTGCAGATCAAGTACTTAACATTCGTGAAAAAAAAAGTCTTGAAGATTTTGGTTTTTAGCGGGGATATCGTTTTCTGATGCAATGCTTGTGATTGGTTGCACTCTATATAGTTAAAAGTCATAACTGTATCTCATGAGCAGAGTGGCGCAGTGGAAGCGTGCTGGGCCCATAACCCAGAGGTCCGTGGATCGAAACCACGCTCTGCTAATAATTTTTTCTCATTGACGAAAATCTTTTTTGAGGTGACTGTCAGAAAATGATGACAAACGATAATAAAGTCAAAATAAAGTTGATTGAAAAACTCTATCCAGAAAAATCAACTAATTCAGTATGAAAAATTTCATACGTATGTCATTAAAGTTGGTGAAATCCCTCAACATGCTCAATGTGTAAACGTTTGAATCCTCAAAATACTCATTTATGCAACTATAAGATATATGTGCTACTCATTAATCAACAAAAGTTTAAACAAACCAGATAACGAATCATGCATACCTATTCGAACGTTCGAAAATCAATCCTCATATTGATGATATATCAGTCCACATATTATATTAACATGATTAACCAAAATTTCGTCACGGAAAGAGGCGGCGGAGATCATGCTGTCGTTTTCTTTGACGTTTTTCATGTTTTGCAAATAAAACTTGTTTTCGAATCTATCCATAACAAGAACACAGAGTACTAAAACAATAAAGTTTGCAAAAAATACAGCCGCCCACGTAGGGACTCGAACCCTAGACCCTCAGATTAAAAGTCTGATGCTCTACCGACTGAGCTACGCAGGCTACATAGAGAACTCTCTCAAATTTTGCACATTTATAATTAACAGTTTCTCTCAAAACTTTTTGTTATACCACATAATAGTTGTTATAAAAGACCAGATTTATTTTACAAGTCTACCTAAGACGATTCTATTGTTTTATTTGACCCGTTTGCATCGAAATTAAAAGAAAATCAAAACTTATGATCGATGCTTTTCTATATAAATACCATGCAGCTGTGTCCATCGTCAGCTGCTACTAAAATTGCAATCAGACGACATTTTAGAGTCGTTCAAACTTAGGTATAGGAACCACACATATAACATGTATAAACAAATGATGTCTAGAGCAGAAATGATCAATCCACCTCAAAGGAGCAAAAATTACAATCGCCCACGTAGGGACTCGAACCCTAGACCCTCAGATTAAAAGTCTGATGCTCTACCGACTGAGCTACGCAGGCTGACGATATTGACTGGAAAACAATATAGTTTATACCTTTCATTTAGCATATAAATAATGTACGGTACAACTTCGTTAACAGAGTCAATCCAAATTTATATAGAAATTTTAAGACAGAGCAACTTAATTAGAACTGTTCTGCTCTCCACTTGCTTTATGCTATAGACTTCTTATCACTTATACTAAGTTTTCACTATATGTACACAAGGAAATCCCTTAATTGCTATTATTATTCTGGGAAACGTACGTAAGTTTGCCTAGCCGGAAACAAAGAACACTAAATCAAACTTCTCTTGGTTAAAATTTGCAGATCAAGTACTTAACATTCGTGAAAAAAAAAGTCTTGAAGATTTTGGTTTTTAGCGGGGATATCGTTTTCTGATGCAATGCTTGTGATTGGTTGCACTCTATATAGTTAAAAGTCATAACTGTATCTCATGAGCAGAGTGGCGCAGTGGAAGCGTGCTGGGCCCATAACCCAGAGGTCCGTGGATCGAAACCACGCTCTGCTAATAATTTTTTCTCATTGACGAAAATCTTTTTTGAGGTGACTGTCAGAAAATGATGACAAACGATAATAAAGTCAAAATAAAGTTGATTGAAAAACTCTATCCAGAAAAATCAACTAATTCAGTATGAAAAATTTCATACGTATGTCATTAAAGTTGGTGAAATCCCTCAACATGCTCAATGTGTAAACGTTTGAATCCTCAAAATACTCATTTATGCAACTATAAGATATATGTGCTACTCATTAATCAACAAAAGTTTAAACAAACCAGATAACGAATCATGCATACCTATTCGAACGTTCGAAAATCAATCCTCATATTGATGATATATCAGTCCACATATTATATTAACATGATTAACCAAAATTTCGTCACGGAAAGAGGCGGCGGAGATCATGCTGTCGTTTTCTTTGACGTTTTTCATGTTTTGCAAATAAAACTTGTTTTCGAATCTATCCATAACAAGAACACAGAGTACTAAAACAATAAAGTTTGCAAAAAATACAGCCGCCCACGTAGGGACTCGAACCCTAGACCCTCAGATTAAAAGTCTGATGCTCTACCGACTGAGCTACGCAGGCTACATAGAGAACTCTCTCAAATTTTGCACATTTATAATTAACAGTTTCTCTCAAAACTTTTTGTTATACCACATAATAGTTGTTATAAAAGACCAGATTTATTTTACAAGTCTACCTAAGACGATTCTATTGTTTTATTTGACCCGTTTGCATCGAAATTAAAAGAAAATCAAAACTTATGATCGATGCTTTTCTATATAAATACCATGCAGCTGTGTCCATCGTCAGCTGCTACTAAAATTGCAATCAGACGACATTTTAGAGTCGTTCAAACTTAGGTATAGGAACCACACATATAACATGTATAAACAAATGATGTCTAGAGCAGAAATGATCAATCCACCTCAAAGGAGCAAAAATTACAATCGCCCACGTAGGGACTCGAACCCTAGACCCTCAGATTAAAAGTCTGATGCTCTACCGACTGAGCTACGCAGGCTGACGATATTGACTGGAAAACAATATAGTTTATACCTTTCATTTAGCATATAAATAATGTACGGTACAACTTCGTTAACAGAGTCAATCCAAATTTATATAGAAATTTTAAGACAGAGCAACTTAATTAGAACTGTTCTGCTCTCCACTTGCTTTATGCTATAGACTTCTTATCACTTATACTAAGTTTTCACTATATGTACACAAGGAAATCCCTTAATTGCTATTATTATTCTGGGAAACGTACGTAAGTTTGCCTAGCCGGAAACAAAGAACACTAAATCAAACTTCTCTTGGTTAAAATTTGCAGATCAAGTACTTAACATTCGTGAAAAAAAAAGTCTTGAAGATTTTGGTTTTTAGCGGGGATATCGTTTTCTGATGCAATGCTTGTGATTGGTTGCACTCTATATAGTTAAAAGTCATAACTGTATCTCATGAGCAGAGTGGCGCAGTGGAAGCGTGCTGGGCCCATAACCCAGAGGTCCGTGGATCGAAACCACGCTCTGCTAATAATTTTTTCTCATTGACGAAAATCTTTTTTGAGGTGACTGTCAGAAAATGATGACAAACGATAATAAAGTCAAAATAAAGTTGATTGAAAAACTCTATCCAGAAAAATCAACTAATTCAGTATGAAAAATTTCATACGTATGTCATTAAAGTTGGTGAAATCCCTCAACATGCTCAATGTGTAAACGTTTGAATCCTCAAAATACTCATTTATGCAACTATAAGATATATGTGCTACTCATTAATCAACAAAAGTTTAAACAAACCAGATAACGAATCATGCATACCTATTCGAACGTTCGAAAATCAATCCTCATATTGATGATATATCAGTCCACATATTATATTAACATGATTAACCAAAATTTCGTCACGGAAAGAGGCGGCGGAGATCATGCTGTCGTTTTCTTTGACGTTTTTCATGTTTTGCAAATAAAACTTGTTTTCGAATCTATCCATAACAAGAACACAGAGTACTAAAACAATAAAGTTTGCAAAAAATACAGCCGCCCACGTAGGGACTCGAACCCTAGACCCTCAGATTAAAAGTCTGATGCTCTACCGACTGAGCTACGCAGGCTACATAGAGAACTCTCTCAAATTTTGCACATTTATAATTAACAGTTTCTCTCAAAACTTTTTGTTATACCACATAATAGTTGTTATAAAAGACCAGATTTATTTTACAAGTCTACCTAAGACGATTCTATTGTTTTATTTGACCCGTTTGCATCGAAATTAAAAGAAAATCAAAACTTATGATCGATGCTTTTCTATATAAATACCATGCAGCTGTGTCCATCGTCAGCTGCTACTAAAATTGCAATCAGACGACATTTTAGAGTCGTTCAAACTTAGGTATAGGAACCACACATATAACATGTATAAACAAATGATGTCTAGAGCAGAAATGATCAATCCACCTCAAAGGAGCAAAAATTACAATCGCCCACGTAGGGACTCGAACCCTAGACCCTCAGATTAAAAGTCTGATGCTCTACCGACTGAGCTACGCAGGCTGACGATATTGACTGGAAAACAATATAGTTTATACCTTTCATTTAGCATATAAATAATGTACGGTACAACTTCGTTAACAGAGTCAATCCAAATTTATATAGAAATTTTAAGACAGAGCAACTTAATTAGAACTGTTCTGCTCTCCACTTGCTTTATGCTATAGACTTCTTATCACTTATACTAAGTTTTCACTATATGTACACAAGGAAATCCCTTAATTGCTATTATTATTCTGGGAAACGTACGTAAGTTTGCCTAGCCGGAAACAAAGAACACTAAATCAAACTTCTCTTGGTTAAAATTTGCAGATCAAGTACTTAACATTCGTGAAAAAAAAAGTCTTGAAGATTTTGGTTTTTAGCGGGGATATCGTTTTCTGATGCAATGCTTGTGATTGGTTGCACTCTATATAGTTAAAAGTCATAACTGTATCTCATGAGCAGAGTGGCGCAGTGGAAGCGTGCTGGGCCCATAACCCAGAGGTCCGTGGATCGAAACCACGCTCTGCTAATAATTTTTTCTCATTGACGAAAATCTTTTTTGAGGTGACTGTCAGAAAATGATGACAAACGATAATAAAGTCAAAATAAAGTTGATTGAAAAACTCTATCCAGAAAAATCAACTAATTCAGTATGAAAAATTTCATACGTATGTCATTAAAGTTGGTGAAATCCCTCAACATGCTCAATGTGTAAACGTTTGAATCCTCAAAATACTCATTTATGCAACTATAAGATATATGTGCTACTCATTAATCAACAAAAGTTTAAACAAACCAGATAACGAATCATGCATACCTATTCGAACGTTCGAAAATCAATCCTCATATTGATGATATATCAGTCCACATATTATATTAACATGATTAACCAAAATTTCGTCACGGAAAGAGGCGGCGGAGATCATGCTGTCGTTTTCTTTGACGTTTTTCATGTTTTGCAAATAAAACTTGTTTTCGAATCTATCCATAACAAGAACACAGAGTACTAAAACAATAAAGTTTGCAAAAAATACAGCCGCCCACGTAGGGACTCGAACCCTAGACCCTCAGATTAAAAGTCTGATGCTCTACCGACTGAGCTACGCAGGCTACATAGAGAACTCTCTCAAATTTTGCACATTTATAATTAACAGTTTCTCTCAAAACTTTTTGTTATACCACATAATAGTTGTTATAAAAGACCAGATTTATTTTACAAGTCTACCTAAGACGATTCTATTGTTTTATTTGACCCGTTTGCATCGAAATTAAAAGAAAATCAAAACTTATGATCGATGCTTTTCTATATAAATACCATGCAGCTGTGTCCATCGTCAGCTGCTACTAAAATTGCAATCAGACGACATTTTAGAGTCGTTCAAACTTAGGTATAGGAACCACACATATAACATGTATAAACAAATGATGTCTAGAGCAGAAATGATCAATCCACCTCAAAGGAGCAAAAATTACAATCGCCCACGTAGGGACTCGAACCCTAGACCCTCAGATTAAAAGTCTGATGCTCTACCGACTGAGCTACGCAGGCTGACGATATTGACTGGAAAACAATATAGTTTATACCTTTCATTTAGCATATAAATAATGTACGGTACAACTTCGTTAACAGAGTCAATCCAAATTTATATAGAAATTTTAAGACAGAGCAACTTAATTAGAACTGTTCTGCTCTCCACTTGCTTTATGCTATAGACTTCTTATCACTTATACTAAGTTTTCACTATATGTACACAAGGAAATCCCTTAATTGCTATTATTATTCTGGGAAACGTACGTAAGTTTGCCTAGCCGGAAACAAAGAACACTAAATCAAACTTCTCTTGGTTAAAATTTGCAGATCAAGTACTTAACATTCGTGAAAAAAAAAGTCTTGAAGATTTTGGTTTTTAGCGGGGATATCGTTTTCTGATGCAATGCTTGTGATTGGTTGCACTCTATATAGTTAAAAGTCATAACTGTATCTCATGAGCAGAGTGGCGCAGTGGAAGCGTGCTGGGCCCATAACCCAGAGGTCCGTGGATCGAAACCACGCTCTGCTAATAATTTTTTCTCATTGACGAAAATCTTTTTTGAGGTGACTGTCAGAAAATGATGACAAACGATAATAAAGTCAAAATAAAGTTGATTGAAAAACTCTATCCAGAAAAATCAACTAATTCAGTATGAAAAATTTCATACGTATGTCATTAAAGTTGGTGAAATCCCTCAACATGCTCAATGTGTAAACGTTTGAATCCTCAAAATACTCATTTATGCAACTATAAGATATATGTGCTACTCATTAATCAACAAAAGTTTAAACAAACCAGATAACGAATCATGCATACCTATTCGAACGTTCGAAAATCAATCCTCATATTGATGATATATCAGTCCACATATTATATTAACATGATTAACCAAAATTTCGTCACGGAAAGAGGCGGCGGAGATCATGCTGTCGTTTTCTTTGACGTTTTTCATGTTTTGCAAATAAAACTTGTTTTCGAATCTATCCATAACAAGAACACAGAGTACTAAAACAATAAAGTTTGCAAAAAATACAGCCGCCCACGTAGGGACTCGAACCCTAGACCCTCAGATTAAAAGTCTGATGCTCTACCGACTGAGCTACGCAGGCTACATAGAGAACTCTCTCAAATTTTGCACATTTATAATTAACAGTTTCTCTCAAAACTTTTTGTTATACCACATAATAGTTGTTATAAAAGACCAGATTTATTTTACAAGTCTACCTAAGACGATTCTATTGTTTTATTTGACCCGTTTGCATCGAAATTAAAAGAAAATCAAAACTTATGATCGATGCTTTTCTATATAAATACCATGCAGCTGTGTCCATCGTCAGCTGCTACTAAAATTGCAATCAGACGACATTTTAGAGTCGTTCAAACTTAGGTATAGGAACCACACATATAACATGTATAAACAAATGATGTCTAGAGCAGAAATGATCAATCCACCTCAAAGGAGCAAAAATTACAATCGCCCACGTAGGGACTCGAACCCTAGACCCTCAGATTAAAAGTCTGATGCTCTACCGACTGAGCTACGCAGGCTGACGATATTGACTGGAAAACAATATAGTTTATACCTTTCATTTAGCATATAAATAATGTACGGTACAACTTCGTTAACAGAGTCAATCCAAATTTATATAGAAATTTTAAGACAGAGCAACTTAATTAGAACTGTTCTGCTCTCCACTTGCTTTATGCTATAGACTTCTTATCACTTATACTAAGTTTTCACTATATGTACACAAGGAAATCCCTTAATTGCTATTATTATTCTGGGAAACGTACGTAAGTTTGCCTAGCCGGAAACAAAGAACACTAAATCAAACTTCTCTTGGTTAAAATTTGCAGATCAAGTACTTAACATTCGTGAAAAAAAAAGTCTTGAAGATTTTGGTTTTTAGCGGGGATATCGTTTTCTGATGCAATGCTTGTGATTGGTTGCACTCTATATAGTTAAAAGTCATAACTGTATCTCATGAGCAGAGTGGCGCAGTGGAAGCGTGCTGGGCCCATAACCCAGAGGTCCGTGGATCGAAACCACGCTCTGCTAATAATTTTTTCTCATTGACGAAAATCTTTTTTGAGGTGACTGTCAGAAAATGATGACAAACGATAATAAAGTCAAAATAAAGTTGATTGAAAAACTCTATCCAGAAAAATCAACTAATTCAGTATGAAAAATTTCATACGTATGTCATTAAAGTTGGTGAAATCCCTCAACATGCTCAATGTGTAAACGTTTGAATCCTCAAAATACTCATTTATGCAACTATAAGATATATGTGCTACTCATTAATCAACAAAAGTTTAAACAAACCAGATAACGAATCATGCATACCTATTCGAACGTTCGAAAATCAATCCTCATATTGATGATATATCAGTCCACATATTATATTAACATGATTAACCAAAATTTCGTCACGGAAAGAGGCGGCGGAGATCATGCTGTCGTTTTCTTTGACGTTTTTCATGTTTTGCAAATAAAACTTGTTTTCGAATCTATCCATAACAAGAACACAGAGTACTAAAACAATAAAGTTTGCAAAAAATACAGCCGCCCACGTAGGGACTCGAACCCTAGACCCTCAGATTAAAAGTCTGATGCTCTACCGACTGAGCTACGCAGGCTACATAGAGAACTCTCTCAAATTTTGCACATTTATAATTAACAGTTTCTCTCAAAACTTTTTGTTATACCACATAATAGTTGTTATAAAAGACCAGATTTATTTTACAAGTCTACCTAAGACGATTCTATTGTTTTATTTGACCCGTTTGCATCGAAATTAAAAGAAAATCAAAACTTATGATCGATGCTTTTCTATATAAATACCATGCAGCTGTGTCCATCGTCAGCTGCTACTAAAATTGCAATCAGACGACATTTTAGAGTCGTTCAAACTTAGGTATAGGAACCACACATATAACATGTATAAACAAATGATGTCTAGAGCAGAAATGATCAATCCACCTCAAAGGAGCAAAAATTACAATCGCCCACGTAGGGACTCGAACCCTAGACCCTCAGATTAAAAGTCTGATGCTCTACCGACTGAGCTACGCAGGCTGACGATATTGACTGGAAAACAATATAGTTTATACCTTTCATTTAGCATATAAATAATGTACGGTACAACTTCGTTAACAGAGTCAATCCAAATTTATATAGAAATTTTAAGACAGAGCAACTTAATTAGAACTGTTCTGCTCTCCACTTGCTTTATGCTATAGACTTCTTATCACTTATACTAAGTTTTCACTATATGTACACAAGGAAATCCCTTAATTGCTATTATTATTCTGGGAAACGTACGTAAGTTTGCCTAGCCGGAAACAAAGAACACTAAATCAAACTTCTCTTGGTTAAAATTTGCAGATCAAGTACTTAACATTCGTGAAAAAAAAAGTCTTGAAGATTTTGGTTTTTAGCGGGGATATCGTTTTCTGATGCAATGCTTGTGATTGGTTGCACTCTATATAGTTAAAAGTCATAACTGTATCTC
Source organism: Mytilus galloprovincialis (assembly GCF_965363235.1). Taxonomy (NCBI): domain Eukaryota; kingdom Metazoa; phylum Mollusca; class Bivalvia; order Mytilida; family Mytilidae; genus Mytilus; species Mytilus galloprovincialis. The sequence goes on from NC_134847.1 coordinate 71,287,087, forward strand.
ATGAGCAGAGTGGCGCAGTGGAAGCGTGCTGGGCCCATAACCCAGAGGTCCGTGGATCGAAACCACGCTCTGCTAATAATTTTTTCTCATTGACGAAAATCTTTTTTGAGGTGACTGTCAGAAAATGATGACAAACGATAATAAAGTCAAAATAAAGTTGATTGAAAAACTCTATCCAGAAAAATCAACTAATTCAGTATGAAAAATTTCATACGTATGTCATTAAAGTTGGTGAAATCCCTCAACATGCTCAATGTGTAAACGTTTGAATCCTCAAAATACTCATTTATGCAACTATAAGATATATGTGCTACTCATTAATCAACAAAAGTTTAAACAAACCAGATAACGAATCATGCATACCTATTCGAACGTTCGAAAATCAATCCTCATATTGATGATATATCAGTCCACATATTATATTAACATGATTAACCAAAATTTCGTCACGGAAAGAGGCGGCGGAGATCATGCTGTCGTTTTCTTTGACGTTTTTCATGTTTTGCAAATAAAACTTGTTTTCGAATCTATCCATAACAAGAACACAGAGTACTAAAACAATAAAGTTTGCAAAAAATACAGCCGCCCACGTAGGGACTCGAACCCTAGACCCTCAGATTAAAAGTCTGATGCTCTACCGACTGAGCTACGCAGGCTACATAGAGAACTCTCTCAAATTTTGCACATTTATAATTAACAGTTTCTCTCAAAACTTTTTGTTATACCACATAATAGTTGTTATAAAAGACCAGATTTATTTTACAAGTCTACCTAAGACGATTCTATTGTTTTATTTGACCCGTTTGCATCGAAATTAAAAGAAAATCAAAACTTATGATCGATGCTTTTCTATATAAATACCATGCAGCTGTGTCCATCGTCAGCTGCTACTAAAATTGCAATCAGACGACATTTTAGAGTCGTTCAAACTTAGGTATAGGAACCACACATATAACATGTATAAACAAATGATGTCTAGAGCAGAAATGATCAATCCACCTCAAAGGAGCAAAAATTACAATCGCCCACGTAGGGACTCGAACCCTAGACCCTCAGATTAAAAGTCTGATGCTCTACCGACTGAGCTACGCAGGCTGACGATATTGACTGGAAAACAATATAGTTTATACCTTTCATTTAGCATATAAATAATGTACGGTACAACTTCGTTAACAGAGTCAATCCAAATTTATATAGAAATTTTAAGACAGAGCAACTTAATTAGAACTGTTCTGCTCTCCACTTGCTTTATGCTATAGACTTCTTATCACTTATACTAAGTTTTCACTATATGTACACAAGGAAATCCCTTAATTGCTATTATTATTCTGGGAAACGTACGTAAGTTTGCCTAGCCGGAAACAAAGAACACTAAATCAAACTTCTCTTGGTTAAAATTTGCAGATCAAGTACTTAACATTCGTGAAAAAAAAAGTCTTGAAGATTTTGGTTTTTAGCGGGGATATCGTTTTCTGATGCAATGCTTGTGATTGGTTGCACTCTATATAGTTAAAAGTCATAACTGTATCTCATGAGCAGAGTGGCGCAGTGGAAGCGTGCTGGGCCCATAACCCAGAGGTCCGTGGATCGAAACCACGCTCTGCTAATAATTTTTTCTCATTGACGAAAATCTTTTTTGAGGTGACTGTCAGAAAATGATGACAAACGATAATAAAGTCAAAATAAAGTTGATTGAAAAACTCTATCCAGAAAAATCAACTAATTCAGTATGAAAAATTTCATACGTATGTCATTAAAGTTGGTGAAATCCCTCAACATGCTCAATGTGTAAACGTTTGAATCCTCAAAATACTCATTTATGCAACTATAAGATATATGTGCTACTCATTAATCAACAAAAGTTTAAACAAACCAGATAACGAATCATGCATACCTATTCGAACGTTCGAAAATCAATCCTCATATTGATGATATATCAGTCCACATATTATATTAACATGATTAACCAAAATTTCGTCACGGAAAGAGGCGGCGGAGATCATGCTGTCGTTTTCTTTGACGTTTTTCATGTTTTGCAAATAAAACTTGTTTTCGAATCTATCCATAACAAGAACACAGAGTACTAAAACAATAAAGTTTGCAAAAAATACAGCCGCCCACGTAGGGACTCGAACCCTAGACCCTCAGATTAAAAGTCTGATGCTCTACCGACTGAGCTACGCAGGCTACATAGAGAACTCTCTCAAATTTTGCACATTTATAATTAACAGTTTCTCTCAAAACTTTTTGTTATACCACATAATAGTTGTTATAAAAGACCAGATTTATTTTACAAGTCTACCTAAGACGATTCTATTGTTTTATTTGACCCGTTTGCATCGAAATTAAAAGAAAATCAAAACTTATGATCGATGCTTTTCTATATAAATACCATGCAGCTGTGTCCATCGTCAGCTGCTACTAAAATTGCAATCAGACGACATTTTAGAGTCGTTCAAACTTAGGTATAGGAACCACACATATAACATGTATAAACAAATGATGTCTAGAGCAGAAATGATCAATCCACCTCAAAGGAGCAAAAATTACAATCGCCCACGTAGGGACTCGAACCCTAGACCCTCAGATTAAAAGTCTGATGCTCTACCGACTGAGCTACGCAGGCTGACGATATTGACTGGAAAACAATATAGTTTATACCTTTCATTTAGCATATAAATAATGTACGGTACAACTTCGTTAACAGAGTCAATCCAAATTTATATAGAAATTTTAAGACAGAGCAACTTAATTAGAACTGTTCTGCTCTCCACTTGCTTTATGCTATAGACTTCTTATCACTTATACTAAGTTTTCACTATATGTACACAAGGAAATCCCTTAATTGCTATTATTATTCTGGGAAATACCACTAGTTTTTCGTACGAAACTGTGTATAGCGTTCTTATATTCTTCTTCTGTTTGTTCCTCCTGAAAAGAGGCACTCGGAGCACCAATTATTGGCCACAGTAAAGATGACTAAGAATTCCACAATAGCTTTCCGAATGCTTGGTCTGTTGATATGAATAGTTTTCTTATTTCCTAACAATACTGTTTCTGTAAACAGTTTGTTATTAAATCTGGGAACGTTTTGGAAGTCTATCTTGCATACATACTTTTTACACACTTTATTTCCTCTTTATCATCTCCTGGTTGATTTCTTACTTGTGCGAAAGTGTCTAGGTTTCAATTGCTTTATCTTTATGTACCGGTTGGTGAAGTGCTCTATATTTTGCATTCTATTCCACAAATTATAGGTGTGTCCCATGATGTCTTCCTGTATTCTTCTTTTCATAACATCAACGAATGTTTCCTTAAACGTTAAGTGAAACTGTTTTCTTGAATGCCTAAATTTAATTATCCTTTTTGGAATAGTTTTATCAGCTGTTGCATGTAGATTGCTAATCAAGATCTTGGTCCATATGATTTTTCCTACCAATCGGAATAATATATTTGAGCTGTTGAAAGTATATCTGAAACACATCTCGTCTACCTTTTCCCGTATATAATAGGTTTATATTTTAGTATTGTAATTGACTTTTATAAAAAAGATTTTTTGTCATTCAAAATAAGTCATTTACACATATTAAAGAACTGATAGGACTATGTGGTTACACTCTCATTTTCTTCCGTGTATCCTTATTGTATTCCATTTGAGAATTAGGCACACCATAACAATGAAAAACGTTGATTATAGTCCTGATTCTAAAATAAAGGGAAAACATTCATATTAGTCAGTTGGTATGCATTTATTAGTTCATAAATATTATATGATATTACGTTTCGGCAGTCATAATTTCTGATAGTTTAAACGTCCAAACTATTTATATTCGGTTTTAATGATTTTATTTTCAAACAACATTAACGCTGACGACTATTTAGCACGTCAAGCTCATAAAAAGCTTCATTAAAACCCCAACTGGATAAGTATCGTAGACATAAAAATGGATATATCTACTTTTAAATCAAAATCATATGTTGTGTTGTAATGTATAGGGTACAATAGTCTCAACAGCAAGTACTAGCAATTAGCTGATAATCAAATTATCGTTCCATGACATATAATTAACTAAGCAAATAAGGCGTCGCTATTGGAATACAAAAAGAAATCAAAAAGAGACCAAATAATCTCAGACAAAAGACTCTTTTACAAGTCAGGTTTATCTAATGCTTTTTTATAATGATACAAAATCTTTTTGAATTATCATTATTTTCCTGAAATAAAATAAACAACTTAGTAAACATTCAATAATCATCAAATAATTGTAAGGTAGGAAAACATGCCGTCGAAGTAGTTTCAAAATGCTAATCAATATTTCCTTTGTAACATGTTTGGTTAAAATCTAAACTATTTTACATTCACATAGACATTTTCCAAATTGTTTATGAATTGTTTGTATAAAAAAAAGAAATTGTAAATTTATTGGCGGAATTGTTGTCTTATAGACTTTCTGGTCTTCGGTCCTGTGACTTTCTGCCTGTTAACGATTTTCATATCATAGCACATTTCTAAATTCATGAAATAAATAATAAGAACTAAAAGTATGTTTAAAAAAAGTTATTTAAAAAAAAATATATTTTAATTAATATTAATTAAAATGTTCGGGTTGATTGTATCTTTTCATATAAGATATATTTATATATACAAGAGTTATATCCAGATATTTTTCAAGCAGGTTAAACTTATTTTGGTTTTTGTTTCACGCTTGGATAATAAACAGATTAGTTGGATGAGTTTTATGGTTAAATTTGAGGTGCTTGCCTTCATATCGTCCATATTTTTATTTCAAAATGAGGCTTGGAATATCAGGTTAATGTATGCATATGATTATTTCAGTCGTCTGGTTCTTATATTTATCAAAATTAATGATGAAAGCGTGAAAATTTTATTTCGATGATCAAAACATGGTTCGAATAGAACAATTAGAAAAAAAGATGGGAAAACAGAGAACTAATACTTGTACTAACCTTTCAGGAATGAGGATATAGTAACTATGTTCCACCAGAATAACATCATTCTACAGATCAAACCACTATGTATTCATTAAAAGCTTCACTGGTTAAACTGAAACTAATAAATATACGTCATTTTTTCCCGTACTTGTTATTAGCGATGTTTTTGAGAATAATAAGAAACCTATTAGGATTATCATTTTCATATATTAAGAGATAACGTAACAATACTATTTATGATTATTATGTTGATTTTACAAATTTGACAGCACAATTACCCAACATAAAAGTGTTCAGATGTTTTTAATCGTTCTAAATTTCAGAAAGGAACAATTTATTGTTTTTATAAACGTGTTCATTTAGACCACTACTTCAATTTCTTATGCGCAAAATTTTACATATAGAAATACGAAGATCCGTTATAATGCCAATAACGTAGTCTACTTTCATTGTCAAAATGTTTCTGTTTTTTCTTTAAAAAAATTTAAAATTGCCAACATCAGAAAGTTATCCTAACGTGAACTAAATTTTCTAGAGTTTATTTACTATGTTCATGCATTTAATATACACTTACAATATTACTTTAACAATTTTACATATTTTCATAATATCAAAATGCGATTCAACGTAACTTGTTGGTTTTGAATGCATTCTGATATGAAATTACAAAATGAACTTACACATTTTAAATGTTTAAATCAAGTTTTACATCGAAAACGTACATAGTATTCGTTTTATCGTTTACTGTGCAGAGTTATCCTTCTTTGACCCAATAGCAATGCATTATGAGCTATTGACTTTACGTACTTTCTAATTGTCATATCATAAAATCATTTATCAGAATTTACAATCAATTGAACATTCAGCATACATAACAGTAAATTATCCAGTGTTTATAGTTGTACACGAGACAGATTAAACATGTTTAAACTAAATATGATTAAAATAAAACACAGGATACGATTCCAATAACCAGCACTTCTGTTAAAACCTTCATAAGATACGATGTTGAACAAAAGTTTGAATGTAAAAAATATGAAACATCACGTCAAGTCGCATTAAGAAACAAACAGGACAAAAAAAGAATAGTAGAATGTTTACTTATCAACTTTAACTGAATGCTCGAAAATCAAAGTTTTAACCTAGATTACAGTTTTTATTTATTGAGTGGAATTAATGGACAAAATCAATCAATTTCAATCCAGCAAATACCAAAGCATTTGCAACATGACTAATTGTACCCATGTATATTACCTACCTACCTACCTAGTCCTTATTATGCCCGGGGGCACATAGGGCAAGGACCAGTTCTTTCCACTCATCTCTGTTCTGTGCTTTCTTTTCTATTACACCCCAGCTGATTCCATGTTCTTTCATTTCAGCTTCAACTGTTCTTCTCCAAGTTGTTTTGGGGCGTCCTTTCTTCCTTTTCCCCTCAGGTGTCCATCTTAAGGCTACTCTGGTCAAGTCCTCTGCTGGTCTTCTTAGAACATGGCCAATCCATCTCCATCTTTTCTGCTTCAATAAAGTCTCCATGTTGTTGGATCCTGTTGTTTCATGGAGGTCTTTGTTGGTAATCTTACGCGGCCAGAATATCCTTAAGATCTTTCTAAGGCAACCATTGTGAAAACTGGAGAGCTTGTTGATGTCTTTTTCTGTCATTCTCCAGCATTCCGCCCCATATAGCAGCACTGCTAGTACACAACTGTTATATAATCTTATTTTGGTGTTCTTACTGATGTTGCTTGTCTTCCAGATGTGTCTTAGTTTTAAAAATGCAGTTCTTGCTTTTCCTATTCTGGCTCTGATGTCTTTGTCTGCTCCTCCTTCAGATGTTACTATGCTGCCCAAGTAGGTGAAAGATGAAGTGCAGTCTAGGGGTGTTCCATTTAAATCTATTAAAGGAGGCCTTGTGGTATTAAGAGGCATGACTTCTGATTTCTTGATGTTGATGTTTAATCCAATCAAACTTGCATTCTTTTGTAACTTAGTGGTTTTGTCTTGCATGTGTGTTTCTAGATGCGACAATAAGGCCAGATCATCTGCATAGTCCAGATCTTCTAGGTAGTTAAAAAGACCATGTATATTAGGAGCAGTATATTCCCAATGATAAATAACACAAATTATGATGTCAGCGTGCAGAACAAGAACGAGACATAATATTTAGAAAACAAAACATTGAGCGAAAAAACGAAGATTATAATATAAAGATGTAATTCAATACATGAAGGCAAATTGTGTGGGATCTTTAAATATGTGAATTTCATATTTTAAAAGTTTTTTTTCAATTCGTTTAAAAATGCAATTAAATGAATCTTACCTTTGACAACAATGGGTACGCCTTTATTAACCGTTCTTCTTCAAGATGCTGGTGTCGATATGCGTATCTTACACTTTTACAAGATGTTCAAGATGCACGTGTCGATAGAATGTCATATAGAATAATTATTATTGTTACAAGGCATTTTTATAGCGCATTATTTAAAACTACAATTACTCTTAGCGCTTTACATGTTAAACAAAAATACACAAAGTTCGTATATACAAGAAATTGCAAAGTTAAAAATAGACCAAAATATGTTTAAAAGCATAAAACATCAAATCAACTATAAAAAGTGAAGACTCCAGAAACTTGGTTAAAAACGAATTAAAAGAATTATTAATGAATAAGTAAAAATTTTAACTAAAATTGCTGAATTTTGTATTTAAAAATAAGTCACTAAAATACTCTAGATTGTACAAAATAAAAATAAAACTGTTATATCAAAATATACAGAAACACATGAAATCTGACTAAAATATAAAAAAATACTAAAAATCACCATCAGTCAAGTACAACCAATGACAGTTCCAGGTCTTAACTATGAGCGATCCACGAATACAACTTTAAATAGATGCGTCTACAGTCATGTCTTAAATAGTTCTAGTGATTGTTCATTTCGAAGATTTGTTGGAAGGCTATTCCACAGAGTCCTGACCGTCATATCGAACCTCCGTTCACCATACATTTTGGTCCGTGCATTTTTGGCATCTCGATTCAAGAAGCATTTTTAGACTGCAACGATCGTGCTGGTTTGTAAAAAAGTATTAGTTCACTAAGATACGAAGGTGCAAGTCCATGCAAGGCTTTGAATGCGTGAAGTAACAGTTTGTACTGGTATCGGAATTTTAATTGTAGCCAATAAAGATTTATTATAAGTGTTGGAGTTATATGTTAAAACGTCTTTTTGCCGGTTACAAGTCCTATTTCGTAGCTATTCATTTAAAGGTTATCGTCTGTCGCTTTTATGTAGTTTAGACAACTGAAATCTTCAAAGAAGGCAATTTTCATTTCCAACATATCCCGAGCTAAAAGCCTTTTATAAAACTTACTATTTTTGGGGTGAAGATATGATTTGCAATTACTAAGAGTAATGATGAATCTAAGCTGTATAAGATATCTGTATAACCTTTCCTACCTAGTTCTAAATCAAATTACACGACAAATCAGCAGATAATTTCTTAATATAGAAATTTTGCCTTTTACTGCGTGGTTTCTTTTAAGTATTCATTGAAACAAGACTAGTTCCCTATCTCGTTTAAAGTATGTTATCATGATCTTTGTGAATGTTAAAAGGGATATTCAGTATAATAGGGAATGACAAAATAACCAAACAAAATAAGCTATGATAAAAAATGCGTGGTATTTGTCAAAGGGTTTGAAACCTTTAAAACACAAAACCAGAATGACATCTATGTCACCAGTATAAACATGTACATTCGTTCCAGCTGTAAGTCAAAGAAAAGTCTATGTTAAATAGTGTGATTAAATGTAGCTGATCATACCACAAAACTGCCATGAATGCCAAATGTTCAAAAACAAAAATCGCTGTATGTTATAAATAACGAATATTTGTGATGACATAAATAAGCTTGATGTATTGAACTAGATTAATGATCGGACTAAAATAGCTTTTGGGTACTTATAAGGATATCAATGGGACAATCAATTAGCATAAGTGAAATAATAACAGACAACACCATGGACAATAAAAATGACAAACAACATTTATAAAATTAATAATTATGCAACACAAACCCATCTAAACATCGAACGTTAAGAACAATGATTGAAATAAAACATGATACATTCAAAGCCTTGTAATGGGAGGCCACAACAAGAATTTTAAAGATACTTGTATAGACACAAGTAATATAATATAATATACAAGTCCCACAAAGAGACTGAAACAAAGACAAAACATTTTTGCAACTATTCCACAAATTTAAAAACGGCGTAAATAAACTTTACATGATAACTGACAGACCAAAGGTATTTGAGCGCCAAGTAACATATTATGCAACAAAAGGCAAAACTGTTGTCAGAGACCAATTAATAACACAGCAATTATACAAATGCGGTACAGAATCATGGTCAGTTATACATTATGTCAATTAAATAATTTCGCAAAATATAAAATCTCTAAGATATATGGTTAAAGAGAAGTACAACATATCTTTTTGCTACAATAATACATAAATGATGAAAGTCCCATAAGTTTTACAACATATAAACAAACGAAAAAAAAACCGTTTTGATCTATATTTTTGGTAAGATCGATTAATGAGATGGAGGTTGCACTGCTCAACGTTATGAAACAATACGGTATTATTATGTTTCTCCGCCGCAGTGGGACATGAGTATCATATAAGTATTGTATAAACAAAATAAAACTATTATTAGTTATCTTTTTTGTCGAAAGTACTAAAATACTAATCTATGAAAAATGCAGATTTTGCGTTCAATTTTTTTTCTAATCAGAATAGTTTTTAAACATGTAACATGATGTTTGACACAAGTTCTAAATTGCAATTACTTTAAAGAGATATAGCATTTCATCTTGCTTGTCATAAATTGATTAGAAGTTGACAATGGTTTTCAATATATTTTTTTACATATAAATGTACCGAGATGTGGTATGACTTTTAAAGTGAAAACTACTTAACAAAGTTTAAACGAGTTGGATAAAAGAAAGTATAGGCCACCTTCAACCATGAGGAAAATCGTTCAATTTAGACGATTGAAAAAGGCCCCGAAATAAACAAACATGAACCAATTCATACGAGAAAAACTGACGGCTTAAGGTGGTATGGGAGTCTAAAAAAAAATGATAGAATTTGTTCATATTTTGCCAAAACGTAGTATCTATTGATATATGTTGAAAAATATAATAAAAATGATAGGTCACCGTGCATTTTCTCAAGCTACAGGACGTGACAAAATAACACATTTTGTATGGATTATACAGGAAAAAACACCATTTTGTGATTAGAAACTAAACAAAATGATAGAATTGTTAAATACTTAAGGAAAAGATAGCTTTCAGACAATGCTTTGAGAATATCAAAAGAAAAGATAGGGTCACCGTACGTTTTTTCCGGCTAAAATACAAAATAGGAAAATTTCATGTAGAATCCTTCAGAAAATGCACTGTTTTAGAGTTACCTCCCCTTGAAATGCCAATTTTAAAAAAATTCAAAAACAACCAAAACTAATGAACATTTGCAAAAATATTAATATTTGTAAGTTATATTCTTATAAATTGGTTCTTTTACATGAAAATCACATTAAATATATGCATTCCTGCATCCCATTTTGCTAACTTGATAGAAAATATGGACCTTTGGTTCTCTGTTTTTTACAATCCAAGATAGAGGAAAACACCCATACTACCTTAATTCAAAACAAAACATTTTATCAATAAAAAATATAACAGACATAAACCAACGCTTATAACTAATACGGGAAATTTAAAGTTATTACAAATTTAACAATGTGTAACGTGAACATGAAAATATGTTTAACTCAGATAAATGACAACGCATCAATATCTATGATAAAGTTAACTCTGCAATTTTACTATTTTTCTATACTTCAGTTGTCCTTTCTCACACTTTCTCTGTGATCATAATAGCAGCGATGTATACAAATATACTCTAACATTAACCTGATACACTTTTGTGCAAAGACTTAATCATATCCTATTTAGCTAAGGATACATAATAATCAGAAATTATAACGGCGTCCTTACTGAAAAAAGTTTTGTTCATTTATAAGATTGTACTTGTAGTTCAGTATTTTTGTTATTTTGCTTTCTTTAATGAATAGAATCAATATATGAATTGTAAAAGAGCACATTTCTTTATGTTCTAACATGTTACTCTGAATCAAATTAACGAATTACCGGGAAATACAACCCTTAATTGCAACAGGCAATAATAACTCTCCCTGCCGTACTCGCCATTCAAAAACTCTCTTGACCCCCTGGTCCACTAAAATTTAGAGGAAACCGGAACATTGCAAAAACTCACATATAACTTCAAGTTGAAGACTGTGCAAGTAGATTTTCTTGCTGATAAATACTGCACTGTATGTAATCATTAAATAGCACAGTTAAGGAATATATGTTATGTTGCAGATTCATAGATACAACGTATATCCTTTAAGGCATATAGAATAGATTGACGTCTAGACTGCAACCAAATTAGCAGTTAAAGATTGTCACTTAAAAGAACAACGTCAACAACTGTAAAATATTGTTTTTTTTTTCTTTTTGTTGGCTTCAGTAAAACCTATATTATGTAGAGAAAGGTAAATTAAATAAATGAAACTTAAATAAAGAGAAGAGGCTTTTAATTTAGCAACACTTGCTTATCTGTTATATAAAATGGTGATCTGAAAATCAACTAATTGTATATACTTAATTTAATAAGACTATAAACACAATGTACTCTTATAGTGTAGTGTTTATTGTTTACAATGGGATGAAGTTGTTTACATGAAGAATTTTAAGAACCAAATAATTTAAGGACAACAATGCACGACATGGTTAATACATTAATTTTGGAAACAAAATTTAGAAGAAACGGTTAATTTGTAATTTGATATTTTGATCGATTTGAGGTTTTAGTACCTTACCCATGAATTAAAGAATAACTAATTGGCAATAGTTTATTTGTCTCAATCGTAAATTACAGGTTATTTAGAAAGCGATACTTTTTAAGATTTCATTTTCTTAATTTCATGATTTTATTGACCTTGGTTAGGATAAACAAGTCACTACAGTAGGTCAATCAGCATACAGTAAATATATATTTCACTATACAACGATAAATGATTGATAATATGCGTAAAATGGTTATGGCTAGCAATCAAGACATTTGGTGAAGTATTAATTAATTGAAATGATATAAAGATCACAATAAAACAGAAATTCCGTAATAACATAGCTGTTTTTAAAACTGTATCTTCATTAAAAAGGATGCGTGGTGTTACAAGTCTTTCTTCCGAACATCCAGAGAAAATTCAAATAATCATTCAAATTTATGAAATAAAATTGAAAATAAAAATGGTAAGTGTGTCAAAAAGACAACAATCCAACCAAGGTGCTGAAACAGCCGAAGCTCACCAGTTGATCTTCAACATAGCGAGAAAACCCCGCACTCGGATACCAGCTTCAGATGGCTCCTAAACAAAACGTGTACAAGTTTAATGAAAATGAATGTCACACCAAATTCCATAACATATAAATGAACTTAAATAAAAAAAAAAAAAAAACATACAATACTGACAAAGGCCAGAAGCTCTTGACATGGGACAGGCGCAAACATGCAGTTAAAAAGAAATCTGAGTCTTATATAAGAATAGGTAACAAAAGAAACTAAGCAAAAATGACAATTCTGCATAAAATTAACAAAGAACTACTAGCAGTTACTGACATGCTAGTTCCATACCTCAATTAAACTGATTAACTCATTATGTCTTATCACCGTATGAAAATAAAAAATAACCCCTCTCTCGAGGTAAAGTATCATACCATAATAAGATATACAACAAGAACATTACCCGTATCATGCAAACAACTAATTTAAGAATAGATATGTTTATTTCCGTTTCAAGACCCTATGAGTGAATCAATATCAATGTAAATGGGTGCGTATGTGTCTTTTCCGGTCTGTCTGTGTAACAGTATTGTTTTTTTTTAATATTTTCTTTTTATGTGGTTTTAGTTTGCATTTCATAAAACTCTGGATTTTTATTGACTTCTATGTGCCTTCTTTTTTTTAACACTTATAACAAACAACAGTCGTTATATATATTTTTTTTATAACACAAAACTATATAATATGTCTAACGAGTTTTAAAATTTGTTTGACTTTCTCTTGCATTGACTGCTGAGGTCATTAAACAATTTATGAATCCGAAAACAGAATACACATGTATCAATGGGTAGTTTATTTAGTTACGGGTGAAATATCATTGTTAATATTGCGTCTATTTTTTTTTCTCAATTAAATGGCAGAGTTTTTGCGTTTTATTTCTATCAATAACCGATCTTTTGAAGTCCAGTTACCGATAACACTAAATATATTCTTTAAGTTCTTTCCTCCATATATTTTACCTCCTGAACGAACTATTTACCGACACCAAATCTGTATAATACAAGTCCGATTCAGGATCAACAAACTGGTATTTTGTATTTATTCGTCATACTTTCCTGGTATTACAATGTAAAGTCATTGGAAAGGGGATGGCAATCGTTTAGCCGTTTGAATTCCAAAATAAAAATAATATCTAGGATGTTTAAAGCAAACTGGTTGAAAATTCTGCAAAGGTAGCATCTTGTGTCATCACATGTAACATTTTCTTCAATCCATAGACTAGGATATATTATCTTTCAATATACAGCACATTTCCCATTACTTTGACTTTTATGATTTCAAATATCATGAGTCTAATGACGATCCTTTTCATACGTTTAAATACCTCTGTCCTTGCAATTCCAGGTTAAATGTACTACATGTATCATAAATTCAAGACATATTATCATATCGGTAATTTATGTCTAAGTTTTAAATCTCAAGTTAAGAATTGCATTAAATGTTTTATATATTTTTTTCTAGTTTCATGTTTTTTAAACCGTGGTTGCAGTGAACAAGTAACTATAGTATAAAAAAACATCATACAGTGAATACATTTCCATATACACCGACACGTTATTGACAATATGCGCGCAACGGTAACCGATAGATATTTAAGTAATTTAGTGATATATTAATTAATCGAAATAATATCAAGATCACAATAAAACAGGACTTCCTAAACTACATACAATAATAATCGTAATTGAATCTGTATCATCATAAAACGGATACGTGGTGTTACAAATCTGGAATTTCCTTCCGAACATCCAGAGGAAATTAAAATAATCGATTACATTTATGATATGAAAAAAAACCAGTTTAACCTATTTAAAAGAATAAGACCAGCCTAATGGTATCATAAAATAATACGAATCAGTACATTTCAAAAGACAAGGCTGTTTTTTAAAACTTTCATAAAACTTGATTTCGTTTGAGTTTCATATCATATGTCATATATAGAAAATGTTTCAAACTGCTACAAATAGGCCATATGACACTTTTCTAACACGAAAATGTTTAATACTATTATATCATCTCTTCCAAAATATTTGTCTTGGTATATTTAACGAATACTTAACATAGCAGTCACTTGACCATGAAAAAAAAGGCAAAGGACAACATACATATGATGGGCAAAAACTTCTTAAATTAGATATAGACATACAATGCGAGAAATATCATGGTTTTGTACCTTTTGAAATAGAAAGATTCAAATAGTTTACAAAGGTGCATAGCAACCCCTATGTTTCTAATAGTGAGACTTTCATTGCATTTCATTTATAACTTTTTAAGAACACTTATTCATTACAATATGCTAGTTTAAAAATATTTACATTCTTTTAAGTTTTCATTAAAATAAGTCCAGACAATACATCATATATACGAAGTATAGGTCAGTTGTACAATGACAACATTCAAATCACTAAATTAAGTTGGTCTTTTGATTTTAGATAATCAGTAGAATCTGAAACAAACTAATAAATGTAAACTAAGCAAATTTCAAAGTTAATAAACCATAACTGATGGTACAGGGTCAAATAATCTTGGAAATGAGATGTGCCAATGCTAATACAACTGCATACCAAATATCATTGACGTACAACTAGTGGTTACCCATAAACCGACATAATCACAAACTTATACACACGCTTAAATGTCTCGCCTTCTTTACTAATTATTGATATTATGTTGATAGTCCTTAAAATAAAGTTTTATTACAACTGTCACATAATTTTTAACCAAGAAAACTAAACATTGAACAATGAACCATAACAATGAGGTCAAGGTCAGATGAACCATGCCAGGCAGGCATGTACAGCTAACAATTCTTACATACAACAAATATATTTGAGCTATTGCTTATAGTTTAAGAAAAACAGACAAAAACATAAAATCTTAACACTGAGCAATGAACCGTGATAATAAGGTCAGGGTCAAGAACACCTGATTGACTTACATATATCAAAATATTTCTAATGTCCCTAATTGCTTAATGATTTGAGCCATACCCCCCCCTCCCATAATCATCCCTTTGTAGTATTGAAACTTGTGGTATATTTCAGGGAGATTTATAACCTTAAACACAAGTTATTGACTGAAAAATACAAAAATGCTTATTTGGGCCCCTTTTAAATTAGACCCCTCACTTATTGAAATCCCCTCCCACCTTGGAACAAGAACCCCAAAACTCAATTCTTGCCTTTCCTTTGTAGTAAACAACCACCTTTTTGCCCCTAATTACTTAATGATTTGCGCCATAACCCCCATAACCATCCCTTTGCAGTATGGAAACTTGTGGTATAATTTCCTAGAGATCCATTCACTTAAACCCAAGTTATTGCCTGTAATCTAGAAAAATGCTTCTTTTTACCCCTTTTTGGCCCCTTATTCCTAAATGTTCAGGGTTATTAACCCCAAACTAAACCAAAGCCTTCCCTTCGTTAAATGGAACCCTTGTGGTACAATGTCAGAGAGATCCATACAGTTATACATAAGTTATTGTCCCGAAACTACAAAAATGCTTGTTTTTGGACCCTTTTTGGCCCTTAATTCCAAGACTGTTTGCCCCGTAACCCTTAAAATAAATTTCAATCTTCTACTTTATGGTATGAACATTGTGGTACAATATCAGAGCAAATGAAATACTTATTGTCCAGAAACTAAATAAATACTTGTTTTGGACCCCTTTGGGCCCCTAATTTTTAAACCGTTTGGACCATAACCCCCAAAATCAATCCCAACCTTCCGTTTGTGGTTACAAACATTGTGTTAAAATTACATTGATTTCTATTTACTTATACTACATTTATTATCCGGAACCCATCCGTCTTCGGACGACAACGACGCAGACGAATTTTTTAATTTTTGCGGTCGTATTAAAAAAACTGGACATTATTTTAACTGCCTTGCAAGACATGATATTGTTTAAAAACACACAGTTGTGAAATGTTTAATCACTATTTGAAGAAATTTTCTTTTGATCTTAAGGACTGATAATTTCGTTTCTCAGCAAAGTAGAGTGATATGAAAAATTATCTCTAGAAACTAAGGGTGCATGTGTCATCGAAATTAACAACTTAGGTAGAATAGCAGTAAACAGATTATAATTTTTCATCTCAACTTAATCACTTTTCTCACTTTCGCCTTACCGGCTCTCAATCGAGCCCATTAGAGAGGTTGTTAAAAAAATATTTACCATTACACCTTTAATAAATCCTAAATTTCCTTTTTTTTTGGTATTGAGCCTTCTTGTAAAATTTCATATAGATACATTCTTTAAAAACTGAAGTTATTATCCAGAAACCAAATAAGTCATTGCAGACCTATAAAAATGCATCATTTACATATCAATGATAAAAAATAACATTCAATACAAGTTGCAACATACAAAATCAAACAATATATATGAAAGTTAAAAATATTTGTCACTGGACAAAAAGTTTAACAACATTTCAATAAATCATTTAACAAATATACATATAGATTCTTACATTGATACGAGTGGATTATCGGATTTGTCCAATCGAAATAGTTATGCATTAACACCTGTAAGCATATTTTGATTTATCCAGTCAGCTAAAGAGGTTATGACCCTTAAAATCAGCCAATGATCTTTTGAGATCACCGGCAACCACACGTTGGTGAATTTTTTTATACAATGGGTTCGGAAAGGGATAAATTTCCATTGAATTAGAGAAAATTATCTTTACTATTTACATCAAAATTAAATATCCAACACAATTATAAAATATCTTTGTATAATACTTTCAGGAGTTGACGTTATAGTAGGTGCAGCTACCAACAAAGTGCTTGATTACAACATAATGAACAAAGATTGCAGAAAATGCAAAACCACAAATGTAAAAAAACACAAATGCCAAAGAAACTATGCTGGTTCTTCAAAAAGCTTGGAAGCTGCTGCGAAAGTTACCATGTTTAAAAGGTCAGAGCAAAAGGGACTAAGGTATATCACCCTTATAGGAGATGATGACTCGACAACACTATATCATGTCAGGAAAAATCTGCAGTACCAAATCACCGTTATCGGACAACCTTCTACAAGACAAACTGACTTCCTTGTTTGACGTCTATGCAATTAATGCAGACAGGTAACATATAATTTTCATTAAAATCCAACTCTTTTGAAAACCATACCTGTAGATAAAATTTATCATTCAACTCAATATAGAAAATAATCATACATTGTATAACAGTGCAATATTGAACTCGAGGCTTACTGCCATTGAGCATATTAAATTTGCACCACATGTAAAAACTAATTTTTGGACAACATTTAAGATTAAGATCATATACAAGTTAACATACACAGTATACACAATTTACATGTACCCAAAAACACCTCACCGAGTTCCAGCTTTACTAAACAGTTAGCATACATAATAGTAATGTTCTTATTTAATTGATTGATTGATGTTCAACACCACTTTCATCACTAATGGCTATTTCGTGGCATTCATATCTAACTGGTTCTTGTGCGGTTAACAGACCATGACCTACTGCAGTGAAACTTATAATCCTAGTCAATAATGATTGTAGTGAAGTGCACCTGCCAGGTGTAGGGTTCGAACTAATAACCTGTATTGGCATGCTTATGAGTTTCAATTACATGATGGCTTACTTATATCTATAATTGTATTAACATTTTACAGATTATCTCGATTAGCTTCTAGCCAAAAAAATGAATCCATTAATTCAGTAATTGCCAGGAAAGCCCCAAAAAACATGCATTTGGTGGATATAGATCCCTCAACTATAGAGTATCTGCGGCAGTAAGCCAAATCAACAATGGCGGTAAATACACAACAGAAGTCTTACAAAGACTTAATGTAACTATTGGTTCTAACACAGCTAAATATGTATGCCATATAGACAGGAAAAGGAAACTTGATGCAGCCAGGGAAACAACCATTCCTTTAAAACGAAAAGCTCTATAATAAAATCTGACAGGTAACTATTCAACATGAATATTTCTAAGTGTTTCAATTATAACTTTAGCAAGAGAAGTGAACCCACGACCTCTTTCTTAAATACCAATAACAGTAAAATGGATTTTATTTATGAATTCTGGTGCCATTTACATAGAAAACCTTTACTTAGGCCCCAAAAATATGTCTGTTTACGGTTACGTGACCCACCCTACTTTTGATCGCCGACACCAAGAAATTTTATTTCCGTCGTAAAAATTGAATATGATTTTTTTAAAGTTAATACTGATTGGTAGAATAGAACATGAAATCTATCTTTTCTAATAATTTGTCAACATCTAATGAAAATTACCGTTACAGATAAATTGCATTAGAATATTTGTTTATCACACCAAGTAATATCAGTTATCAGTTTACAATGGTATTACGGGAGCATAAAAAATACAACATGTCACACAAAATAACAATGTTACACACATTGCCAATAATAATTAAACATCATTAAAAACAAAAAAAAAGTAGTAGAAAAATTTACATGGACAGGTGCTGCAAACAATTCACAAATAAAGGTCGAGAAAGCCCGACATACTAGACATCTATTATCATGAACAACAACAACATAGAAAAGACCAAATGTAGGAACTTCCCATTGCAGAAATCAGACCAGAACTTGAATCATTCAAAACACAAAACTATAACTCGATCATAATATTTGATTTAGAAACTACAGGATTAGGCACGCACTAAGATCTTTTATTTTTATATTTAAGGAAAGGGATGATTACTGATTATATATCCAAACATGAAAATGATGTCAAATTTGTTCTACACTCAAATTATACATGTAAAAAGCTACAAAATTTAAATACATATAATGTAAAACAATTCAAACAAAAAATGCAGATTGATACAGAATACAAATA
The DNA here is from genome assembly GCF_965363235.1 of Mytilus galloprovincialis. NCBI lineage: Eukaryota > Metazoa > Mollusca > Bivalvia > Mytilida > Mytilidae > Mytilus > Mytilus galloprovincialis. The sequence continues at coordinate 71,306,372 of NC_134847.1, forward strand.
ATCAAAAACAAAACAAACAAGAAAGAGCAGGCCCATGAGCGCATAATACGCCATCTGCAGTTTTCAGCAACCTTTAAAACATTATTTTGCAATATCCTATCAGAAATTAAACAAACATTCTGTGCCAAAAACAGCATACCTATGTCTTGCTATTTGACAAGGGAACTTATTTCATTTCATGTAAACATCAAATTTTCACAATGACTGCTTAATTTATTTTTTGAGTTCTTCTCCTACAATTAGACACAAAAAGACAACAGTATACCATAATTCTTCAACTTAACAGTCATATTAAAAACTACTTAAATGTGGTGTAATAACAGAACTCAATATAAAAAAGGTTCTATAAGCTAGTTCAAATACAAAGTTCATTATCATAAAACATAATAAAAACAAGATTTTTTGGCTTGCTTTACCAAGTACATGTTTCATATTAGAATTTAAAGTTTTAAAGACAAAAGTTGAACTACAATTTTAAAAGTATCACATACATATATTTTTCCCAGAACAATGACAAGGTCATCATGGTCAGATAAATCCTTTTACACATGTTCATCTAACAACTATTTTATGCACCAAATATAGTTCACGTAAATCATTTTTTTTTCAGCCATTGAAGCACATAGAATACAAAAATGTAACATTAACCAATGAACCATGAAAATGAGGTCAAGGCCAGATGAATATCATCATGACACCTCCCGCACAAACACAAGTCATTTGGTCTCTTGTGGAGAGTTGTTTCATTGGCAATCATACCAAATCTTTTTTCTACACCTCACATTTATTTTAAAACAGTACCTTATTTCAACAAAAATGATCGCTTACAGTGTACACTTAATATTGGTGAACATATTTGAAATACTATTCTTATACCAAATTTTATCATTAATTGCAATTTCTTAAGATTTAATTATATGTACTTCTGTATTACAGGAAGAGATGCAGACATAGTCCAAATTGCAGCAACAACACTTGACCAAACGAAAACCTTCAATAGATATACAATCCCAGAAAAAGATATAACACTAGGTGCATCAAAAGTTACGAAATTATCTATTAGATATGATAAAGATGGTCTAAAACGACTAGACTTTAATGGCGCCTGGGTAGATACTGTTGCACCTATCATAATGACCAATGAATTTCTACAATGACTGACTACCATACAGGCAGAACAAAAAAATAAAATCACCCTAGTTGGACATAACTCGTATGCTTTTGACTTTCCAGTTTTTTACAATCATATTTACCCAACTATAAACAAAGTACATTAGCCAAAAAATGTGTGCATGGGTTCAATGAAACAGATGCACATAATGCACTACATGATGTAACAAGACTGGTCAAACTTCTTCAAATTTCCAATGCTGACTTTTTCAAATCATCCACTATTACATTTTCTTCTTTCTGCATCAAACAGGACTTCATTCTTCATCACAAACCTTTACTGGACTAGATCAAAAGTAAATTCAGAATTGGATCCACAACATACATCTCAACCCCATAGCAACGAAATTAGCTGATTCTGGCCTTGGCTTCAACTCTACACATTGTGTGAAATGAGTAATTTAACAATAACAAAAGGATTTGAACTTTATGAACGTATATTTTTATTTAAGACTTGATGGTAATCAAGATGAAGAAGCCGAATTAGAAAGCAAATCAAATATATAATTGCAGACAATTCTCGTTATAAACCGCTTAATCAGAGATTGATTGAACATATAAGTGCGTTTGCCACCCAACAGTTTTTTTTCTACGATGTAAAAAGGTTTATTGTACAATCTGAAAGTGTTCAATACTACTACATTTATTTTCGGTTTTCTGTATGAAGCTGACCGTTTAACTCCACGAACACCAGTCAATGTCAGTGAGTTATCTATAAATAATGAGATACATGTACCATCACTTTTAAATCAAGAATAATCGGCTATCACAATAATTGAGATAAATTGATAATTTGACGATGTTTACGTCTATATCACTGACTTAAATGCACCACATCGTAGGATTGAGAGGAGTTATTTTATTTTTTTTTTAACATATATTGTTAGATAAAACCGATCCGAACTTGTCCTAGAGCATGCATATACTGTACTGTGGTAGATGTGTACTCTTGTCTTTAATGTTTGCTAATGTGCTTGTTCTATGTGCCATTTTGTGCTTCTTTGTTCTTAACCAAGCCAGGAATAAGACAGTTGTTATCCAGTCGTTTGATGTGTTTGATCTTTTGATTTTGTAATAAGTTTAGGAACTTTCCGTTTTGAATTTTCCTCGGAGTTCAGTATTTTTGTAATTTTATTTTAAACTGCTTTATAAACATAAAGCATTTGTTTTATTATCAGTTTATCTTGAGTTTGCATAACTGTGGAAAACTGTGCGTTGTGTCTGTTGATGAAGTATCTTTAGTTTCCCGGTCAGTATGTATAAATAAAACGTTTCAAACATTCCAAAAGGTACGTCATTACACACAAAATGTGATACGATTGTTTTATTATTTCCAACATTTCATAGTAAGAAATCCTCATATCTAAGATGTGATACACTTGTTTATAAAACAATAATTCACCGGACACCAGACACATAATGTACCTTATTATACAAACTGATATATGTGAACTGGCTGAGGTAATGAAACCAGCAAAAATAAGAGTGGTCGGTCAAACGTCTGGGTCAAATTGTGCCTTTTAATAAATCAATACCTTAAAGTATAAACTAAAACAATGCAACATTTTAGGAAAAGAGAAGGAATATATCAATGGGATATTGAATTCTCACAAGTCATAGAGAACCATATTCTGTATGTGTATGTCACAAGTCAGTGGCCAGTGGTTGTTATAAAAATGAAAGAAATTGAAAAATTTACCTTATGTCAATTTACAAGAGACAGTTGGAACCATAGTTTCTTACGCTATTTCGTCATCGAAGAATCAGTACTTTGGAAAATGTATTAAACGTCATTACAGATCAGAAACACTGACTATTTAACAGATTATACGATTTGGAACTAGCCAATAGTATCAACAATTTGCTATTATTTGAAAATAACAATCAATAATTTTCGTGCGACGGAAGCTTTTTTTTCCGTTTACAATCATAAAAAAACTCCAACCTTAACATTGAGACAAATGATATATAAATACAAAAAACATTATTAGTGATATGATCAAATTGAACCCAAACTATATGTATTCAAATTTATTTATGCTCAACCTAACATGAAGGAATTTGTACCACATGTACCCTTTCAAAAACCCCGAGTGTTTCCTTAGTGCACTCATCTTGCCACTCTTATAAAACGTTGATACGTTATATCAAGTGATACAACATATACAAACCCTAAGACATCGCTTTTCGAAACCATCTGTTCTGTCATTGTTACCCTTAAACTTGAAAGAATGCTAAATAATGAAAATGAAACATGTTTTTACAGTACAAAGGATAGACATTTAAGTTACTTGTGAAAACATTAAGAATTTTGCAAAATAGAAAATCCCAAAGTACAACACTGAAAACTCAACCAAGAGCAATATAGACTGCTATACTGATAAAGGATATGACTCAATTTAAAAAAAACAAATGAACACGTAAGGAATATCTGCCTTTTTCAAATTTAAGTTCTATTTTCTGTTCAAAAAGATTTTACATTAAGCTGACTAACAATAACTTAACCAAGATTTACTCAATAAATTACACCATTGACAAAAATAAGTTTTGCACCAATAACCTGTCTACATTGAGTTATGTGACAGACATTGATCATACTTTAATATTAACGGTGAGAATTCTTTAAAATTGAACTACATTTCTATAATATCGATCTTAAACTAAAACTTCTGCAAATTGCTGTTACCACTAAATAATTCAATCTTTATATTATTTTATTGAAATACACAAGATGTAAAATATTTCTTTTAAAATGGGCAGAATCTTAATAAAATAACACGCTTCTCCTTAACTGGTTATTTGGCGTGTTATAATTTCTTCGAAGAATACCATTTTCATAAGATAAACACAAAAAAAAAAAAAAAAAAGTAGGAAAGAAAATAATATAATTTTATTAATGAATATTCTATCAGACATTTAATCTTAACGTCTTACAATTTCCTTTATTAAGGGTTTAAATTTGGCTAGAAAAAATATCAAATAATTATGACCCTGTATTGCTTGTACACTTGTTTTAAAAACTATCAATACCTGCAAATCGATGGAGCAACACGAAAAACAAACACAGTATACCCTACTAGAAAATAAGCTCCATCACAAGAACGAAAACCTTACATCCTACGCAGGAGACATCTATATGGGCATTTGCAATCTAACGTCGTCGATAGAGGAGTAGAGTGACCAGCACAAATCAAGAAGATACATGTACATGACACCTTGGTGTTGAAAATCATAGTAGTATTCTCTATTTGAAAAAAATGAGAACATTCTTGTCGCACAACAAGCTGGAAAAGGCCCCGACATGATTATAAATCATAAGGGAAAAATAACAGCCTTATTTTTGTACAAAATATTTTAAATGAAACATGAAAATGATATTCAAAAAAGACAAGCGTCAGCTAATACATTAAATGCTTCTGATGTGCAAACATATTGGCCCGGTGTGATAATGTTTCCCGGTGCACAATCATCCGAATATTCTAGCCATATTTAATGTTCTGGCAATAAAAGATGCATAGCACTTTATTTGAACGGGACACATACGTGCTTCTTCGTTTTATGTTATTTGACATGACTTTACAATTGTATGTATATACATATAGACCGTGAACCTAGACGAGAGTTGAAGGAAATAACTATTTAGTAAATAATAAAGACACAATTGTCTGACAATTCATTAGTCATTTATCAATATAGCAATTGACAGACCACATAACCAACTTGTACTTACTGTCATACAAATACAATCAAGACGCATACCATAAGTTTATTGGGACGAGAAAAATGTTAATACGTTTCAGATTTGATTATGTGTTTTTCGTCTTGTAAAAGTCTTGTCAAATTTGACATACAGTTAATGGGAATACGTGTTTTGGACTTGTTATACTTATTGCCCTTGAACACCCACGCTAGTATCAATATTGATAAAATGATCGAACCAAATTAGAAAAAAATGATGCTGAGTTTATTCCATGAGTAAAGAACCACATTTAAATGTTTATTACATAAGAACTAAAACGTATAATCAGTCAAGTTCTGAAAACAGAATTATATTATTTTCCATTTCATTATATCTTTGAAAGATACTATGATTCAAAATATCTTTATGTACTGATCATACATCTCTGAACAATTAAATAGAAAACCATCAACATGAATAGAAAAGTTACTTTTGTTGTATAAGGTATGACTGTTTAGTTCTGACTTGAGCACAATATCTAGATATCGCCAATTATTGTGTGCTAAATTCAGTTTAAAAAGAAATTTTCTGAATGTGCATGATAAACATGATAAAGGCAACAGAAGTATAAAGTCATAAATCGATTGAGAGAAAACAAATCTGGGTTACTAACTATAACCGAGGGAAACACATCAGCTATAACAGAAAAACAAAGGAGAAGCAGAAACATTGAAGTGCAACAAAAAACAAACGTCAATGCAATATACATAGAAACGAACTATTTGATAACTTTAATTAAATGAAAGCTTATATTTTCATCAACTGCAAAACAATATATCTATTTTTGAAAATTTCAATGTACCTTTATCCATTACTTATTCTTATAGATATTTTAAGGCGTTTTCTAACGTTAAGAGGTTTTATGCATCCCATTTAAATCTTGCCTCAGTACGAAAATACTTCTTGTAAATGTTTAACGCATATATTTCACTTAAATAAGCCTGAATGTCCTCAACTTACTGGTTTACTATAATAGCTTAAGTAGCTTTATGCATACGGGCAGTATCTACTGGAAGATTTACTTTGATTTTTATATATATATATATATATATATATATATATCATCAGACAAACAACTGTAATAACATAAAGATGATTGAACCGAGACAACTATCAAATAAAGTCTTCATCATGTTCCTGACACCGAATGAAAAAAAGGTATGGCCACAGAAGGTCCTAAAAAAAATGACCTGAACCTCATTAAACTAGTCAACTGATTTAGTGTAAAGACGTAATGAATCGTCCAAAAAAGGCTTGACAGTGTGCAATGACAAAGTATATTATAAGTTTTATTATAAATAAAGGTAACAGTAGTTTACTGATATCAAATTTCATAATTCGATTGAGAAGACAAATCAAAGTCATTCATACAAACTATTGGAATCGGTTTTCACACTGAAAGATGTTTGTTGTGTGGAAAGGTAGGCGTCTCCTACTATGAAATAGCACGTTGTAATGACAACAAACAAAGTTCCAATGCAAATGGAAACCAAACAATCAAACCATCAAAGTTACAACTCAAATATATTCGTACGCTTTTAAATAAAGATGTATCTCAAAAATGTAAAATAAAGTAGGAGGAAATATTTGAAAGCACTATACTTTAGGAAAATATGGGATCGGGATTAAAACAGTTGACAACTGAAAATAAAGTGAAAGAATTTAGACAGAGATCCAAGTACAATATTTTATATACTGATGGAAGATTAAAAAAAATGAAAATATCAAAGGGAATCCGTTGTAGTATATCATAGTTATTTTTTAAAAATCTCCAAGAACTTCTTGGATAGATGGTTCATTTTGTAAACAAGGACCCCCTTAGTCTGTCCCTGGACGACTGAGGTAATTGTATACAGAAAATATTAAAGAATAAAACGTTTATATGTGTAAAAATAAGTATGGGAAATGGTGCAGTAAAAACCATATACATGATTACTATCAGAAATCAAATTATGTTTTAAAAAAATCGAAGTTTGCATTTCGATTATAATGGTTATTGATGACCTACAAAGGTCAGCATGTTTTCTTAGAAGCACATTTAATTAAATCTTGGGTTCGTTCAAGTTGTTTCGTCAAACGAAAGACCTTTCTCCTTGAATGAAAACAACATGACACAGGTAAATAACGATTAAACAAATAATAAATGTCACAAGAAACAAACTTACTGTTAGCCGGATTATAATGTGTACACTCCACTCATAAGATATGCGTGATACAGAACAATATTTAATGAAGAATTTTTTAACAATTAGACGTTGCTTTTAATGATTTAAATTTTAAAATTATGAAAATTATGAATCTTTTTTATATCTAGATTAAACTGCATACATTGAAATGAAAGACATTCTTGAATTCACAGATTTTAAAGTGTTTTAATAATATTCTTTGGAACTGGTTTTGCGAATTCTTGTGTCCGTATCCCCTAAATCAACACATCTTCCAATGTGCTTTTTTTCCGGAACAATCTTAAATCACAAAACTAATCTCGTAATAACACAATGTCCTATGATACGTTCCTCCGAATGATTGTAGCTCCAATGGGACAGTTCATTAATACAATCAAAATTCTAAATTCCGTTATTAGTAAGTGATTCATGACCAATTGGGTGCTACATTTCCTCTCTCTAATGTGTTGGGGGTCTAGCCAAACTATTATTACAGCATAAATAAAGTATATTAAGAAAGGAAAGATTTGTTTTATCTCGTTAGAGAAAGGAAATTGAGTTTAATTCGCGTTCCTTTTAATAGTTAAGGGAATGCCCAGTATTCATCACATCCTTGACATATTAATGACAACACTGTTTTGTGTTTCAAGTAACTGAATTTCCTGTGTAGGTGTATAAATGTCTGTTGCTGATAAAAACCAATTGATGTATTTCAAAAATTCCGTGAGACAAAACCTAGAGTATAAATGCAATGCTCTTTGGGCTATTATTAAACATAAAGTGGTTTATTGTTTGTTAAAAAACGATATAGATGAAATTAATACAAACCACATTTTATAACATTTAAGGTGGTATGGGTGTCTTTCGCCATCTTAGATTGTAAAAAACAGAGACTAAAGTTCCAGATTTACAATCAAATTACCAAATTAGCAAAATTGCAGGAATGCAGATAACAAATGTCCACTAACATTTAAAAGAACAAACTTATAAGATTATAACTTATAAACATTGATATTGTTAAAGTGTATATTATTTTTGTTTGATTTTTAATATTTTTAAATTGGCATTTTAAGGGGATGTAATTCTGAAATAGTGCATTTTTTCAAGGAATCTACATGGAATTTTGCTATTTTGGATTTTAGCAGGAAAAATCGCACGGTTACTCTATCATTTCATTTGATATTCTCAACTCATTTTCAAAAAGCTATCTTCTCGTTTTTATTTTACAATTCTATCATTTAGTTTAGCTTCTAATCACATTTTTTTCCCTGTATAATTCATACAAAATATGTCATTTTGTCACAACCTGTAGCTTGAGAAAATGCGCGGTGACCTATCATTTTTATTATATTTTTGGACATAAATCAATATATACCAAGTTTTGGCAAAGTTATGAACAAATTCTATAAATTCTAAATTAGCCACTAATACCACCTTAATACCATACTTTTCTAAAAGACAAATAGACATAATCAGACAAAAACAAACAACAACAACAAGCAACTGAGGTTTGTTAAGTCTATAGTATTTATTGCTAAATGCCATTAATTTTTCCAAGTTTGTAATACCCTGACAAACGGAATTACTATGACCTAATAAATCGAATTTCTGAAAGAGCTTTCGGAAAAGCATTATTGAGTTATGAAGCAGGTGCATAACTTGTATTATCTGGTCACCACGTACAAATATTTGTAGCTGCTATCTAAGAAGTATCGTGTAACTGTCGATTCCCGTATACACCAACAGTCGTACTCTATATATATAACACACATCCCAACTGTTAAAGCGCAATGGGCAGATGTTTAACAGTTTACATATAATACCATTAGAAATCTCAGATTTGAACTGTATTGCAAACAGGTATTTAGACCCACCAACCCGGTCATTCAGTTACGGTGTTACATTAATAAGCACGTACAACTTGGAATTCCGATATGGAATAACCGTTTTACAAATGATATCGGATATGTTCTTTACGTCGTAACTACAACCCCCTTCCCTTTCATAAATGTGACCTACCGAATTAGACTATTTACCGGTTTTGTTATCTCATAAGCAACACGACGGGTTCCACATGTGGAGCAGGATCTGCTTACCCTTTCGGAGCACCTGAGATCATCCCTAGTTTTTGGTGGGGTTCGTGTTGTTTATTCTCCAGTTTTCTATGTTGTGTCATATGAACTATTGTTTTTCTGTTTGTCTTTTTCATTTTTAGCCATGGCGTTGTCAGTTTATTTTCGATTTATGAGTTTGACTGTCCCTATGGTATCTTTCGTCCCTCTTTTGGAATAGTACTTATTAATCGTATACCTTTTGACTAAAACAGGCTATTATTTTGATAAACAACGTGAATTAGTCTCTAATGAAGTTCATAAATATGTACAGCAGAATATATTTTGGTATTAAAACGATTTTTTTTAAACTGGTAGTTAAAAAAAAGCAGTGAAAATTTTCTCTAAAGTTTGGTTACAGTGTTAATTGAATTCTTATTGTGAAATGTATTAATACACTAACAACTGTCCATTTGTACAGTCATGCTTTGAATATTTATATTTATTATTGATCTCTGAAGTTGAAATATGATCTTTAAGTTGAGGAGAAAGTTTAAGGATAACCACTTATTGATACTAGTAATAGATAATTGACTTGAACATAATTTGAAAGTGATTGATAATAAGCGAGATATTTGATTATTTAACTGTCAATAATGTGTCTGATTTAAAAACGCCTCAACAAACAATATTGCATGCATCTGATTATATACAATTATAGTTTTTCACAGTTATAAAGGTACAAAAGAACGCAACGTTTAATCGGAAACAGGCCATACTGTTCCTGACAAAGGACTTTGACAGGCAAGGACCTTGACATAATTAGCAGGAATCTTAAAATTGATAATACCAGAACAAGATTAGGTCACCATCCTAATTTTCTATGTCGGTAACAGTTTTCTAAATGTTACAAAACACAATCATATTGCTGCATAATGGTATGATGACTATGTGTATGGATAATATTTTGAAATTCTCAACAAAAACTGATATTGCGTGTCTAAAATTTGAGAATTTACGTTAATTAAATGAAACATAATATACTATTGAAACAATAAGAAGTATTTGAAAGTTTGCATTATGGTAGTCTACAGATATATCTTCTAATGGTTGAGTTTTTATAACATTTTGGCGTTTTCTCGGATACCAAACTATATAAATAAACTCATCATAGATACCAGGACTAAATTTAGTATATACGCCAGACGCGCGTTTCTTCTACAAAAGACTCATCAGTGACGCTCGAATCCAAAAAAGTTAAAAATGCCAAATAAAGTACGAAGTTGAAGAGCATTGAGAACCAAAATTCCTAAAAGTTTTGCCAAATACAAGTAAGGTTATCTATGCCTGAGGTAGAAACACCTTAGTATTTCAAAAAATTCCAAAAGTTTGTAAACAGTAAATTTATAAATATAACCATATCAATAACAATTTATGTCAGCACAAAAAGTGCTGACTACTGGGCTTAGTTTACCTATGTATGCATCCTGTACACCATACATAAAAGAGGGACGAAAGATACCAAAGGGACAGTCAAACTCATAAATCTAAACAAAACTGACAACATGACACAACATAGAAAACTAAAGAATAAACAACACGAACCCCACCAAGGGATGATCTCAGGTGCTCTGGAAGGGTAAGAAGATCCTGCGCCACATGTGGCACCCGTCGTGTTGCTTATGTGATAACAAATCCGGTAAATAGTCTAATTCGGTAGGTCACATTCATGAAATGGAAGGGGATTGTAATTACGACGTAAGGAACATATCCGATATCATTTGTGAAACTGTTATTCCATAACGGTCAACCAACTCGTGATGGCGTCCGTAAAATTTACGAAGGGATGATTTCAACTTCACCATTTGGAACTCTTGGTTTAATAGCTTCCTTGTGAGCAACAACCCTCTATCAAGAAAACCATGATAGGAAATGCAAGCACGGGAATATCGTATCAATTGGGAGATATATACCCCGTATGCAGGTGCTGCTGGAATGTTGCTACTTAGAAATGAAAAGTTCACAATTGGAAAGCTGAAATCATCTCTTTTGTCGTAAAGTTTTGTTTTCAACCGACTCCCATTGTCAATTTCTAGATGTAAGTCAAGATATAAGGCCGACTTAACTGTATCTGTGGTATCCTTTATCTCTAGCTCGATGGGATAGATGCGATGGACATAAGCTGTACCTGGGAATAAATTATGACAAAATAGTATTTCTTTTGTATTTATGCTACTGAGGGCGTTTTTTAAACCTGGCAAATACCTAAAGGGAATTAAAGTTTAGTAGCGCGACAAATCACTAAAAAAATATCACATTTTGTAAAAGGTGGGTTAGTGTTGATTCTGTAAGAGTGAAATTGATAAAATGAAAACATTGTATGAAAGGAATATGAATAATCAAAACTATTTGAAACATTAAATTAATTACTTAATTCAGACAAAATTACTTAGGGTTGGCCCACACAAATCATTTTACAATAAGAGAAATGTATTATAAAGCTGACGCAAGAGCATGATTTATGTTATTTTTTTAATCAATTAGTTTCCTGCAATTTAACACTTCTGAGAAGAAACTGCAAGTATGCAAAGCATAAATGCCATAAATTAATACTGATAGATCAGAGATCAGAGAAGGATATAGTGTTAATAGATGGTAAAGAGGCGTAAATTTTGTGTAGACATTGAATGACAGATTAAAGTTATAATATGCAGAAACAAATATCATTTAAATATTGAAACGCTTCTTAATACAAATATCAGATTAATAAATAGATATTAGCATGCACATTCCTATAGGTGTAATACCACCAAATCATGATACGTCACATCCGGTTGTATACGAAAGTAGGTCGAAAAAAATATTCCCTTGAATTTGACATTTGTAGGTAATCAAACCAAAATTTTATTGGAGTAAAATCATTTCTGTGTCATAAACATTTGTCTTGGGTATTTCAAAACACCATTATTTTTTATTTGGGATTTCTTTAGAAAATTTTGTAATCTTGAGGTTACATGGTGACTAAACCTTGTTCACAGATAAAATAAGGGGAGAAATTTGATTGGTTAACTTCCAATGATGATTATTTTCTTATATGCAATGAAATGTTATGTAATTTTTTTTCTATAGAACTAGACAGGATAAAACTTTACTCATGCTAAGAATTTCTTTATTTGAAACAAATATAAATTCTGCACATTTTTTTGAAAAGTGCAAATTTAACAAAGACTAATAGGGGAAAATCAATGGTGGTATTATACCTAATATGGGAAGCTGTACATGCACCTTTGACCTTGTGAGTAATCTCATGTGTTAAAATGTCTAGCTATTTAAGTGAAATAATTAAAAAAATGAAATATTCTGAGTGAATTGAGTCTCCTAAACACATTTTATGAGAAAATTGTCTTAAAATAGGACTCTACCATGAATATTCAGTTGACAGAACAAGTCATACTAAAGGGGGGGGAGCTTTTTCTCCTTATCTCTTATATTCTACTATGATAAAACATTTTCCTAGGAAATACTTCAATAAATATATATCTATAAGTAGATGAAATCATTTTTAATGCCGTAACGACAAATTATTTACTAAAAGAGTAGCCTTTTATGTCCCTCTTTAGAACGCAGCGTAAATTTAATTTTTACGTAAGGACTTATTGAAACCTCCTTGGAGACAGTAAACTTTTATATGGAAAGTTCATTCTGCTAAAATGCTTCAATTACTTATTTCTGATAACATTTCTACCATAACTGAGTGAAAGTTACCCCATTATTTTTATTTTTTGGCCAGAAAAGTTGAAATTTTGAGAAAATAAGAGGTATAAATTGACCAAAAGAGACCTTATAAAGAAAACAAAGAGGTCCATTAGTGGTATTTATCTTCCAAAAATCATCTTGTGTATCATATTCAACTGTTTGTAGGCAGATAACATAGTTATTTGATCACTTATTGGTCCACACTCTATTCTATCTTGATGCAGCTTGGTTGGATTTGTCGAAGAAATTTTGCTCGAATCGCTGTAGATGTCGTCTTTCATTATACTAGATTTTTCTCAAACTATTGAACTGATTATGACAAAACTTATCTGAAATGCTTGAAATAACTAGTATAACAAGGGAAAAAAGTCACATTCAGTTTATTGAACAAAAATGTCTTCTTTAGGTGTAATACCACCAAATCATCATCCGGTTGTACACGAAAGTAGGTCGAAAAAAATATTCCCTTGAATTTGACAGTTGTAGGTAATTAAACCTACATTTTATTGGAGTAAAACTATTTCTGTGTCATAAACATTTGTCTTGGGTATTTCAAAACACCATTATTTTCTTAAATGCAAAGAAATGTGATGTGAATATTTTTCTATAGAACTGGACAGGATAAAACTTTACTCATGCCAAGTATTTCTTTATTTGAAACAAAGATAAACTCTGCACATTTTTTTGCAAAATTTAACAAAGACTAACAGGGGAAAATCAATGGTGGTATTACACCTATACAGAACATTAGACATATGATTTAAGATCAAGTATCATATAAAACCTTGACATAAAGAACATTATAGGAAGTATTGATAGAACGATATGGGCAAAGTTTTATATGTTTTTTTTAAGTTAACGGGTCCACCTGAGCTATTATCACTACGTAGTGCGTCCGATTACAGATGATTAATATTTTTCTGAAACAACTTTGCAAATTAGAACAAAACTCAGCTTGGATTGTAATACTGCGGAAAATAACGCAATCATCGTCTTGTATAATTTTAAACAGACTGATAAAAAAACTAACCATCACGGCATTATTTTATTCCTACCTGTCACTTAAAAACAACTTTTCGAAAACATAAGGCAAATAATTCGAAATTTAAGGATTTGAAGAATACATTGATTTTCCTTGCGTAATGAGATCTATCAGGTGAGCAATGTGGTTCCAATCTTCTAGTTTGACATTTATATTAACCATGTCCGTATGTTTTGTTCACACATCGTTGCCAATATATTATATTTGAAGCGACTGTCATACAAGTGCACGGTTAAGCTAGCTACATGAGGAGGCCTGTACCAAGTCAGGAACATGACGCGGTTGTTGTCCATTCGTTTGATGTGCTTAAGCTATTGTCATATGATTAAGAACTTACCGTTTTGAATTCAGTTCAGTATTTTTGTTATTTTACTTTTTATGTAACACAGCAACACACGACAACCACTACATTACAAGCTCCTGCCTAGGGACAATCAAATACATATAGAATGTGGTTGGGTTAAATGTGTTAGCGGGATCGAAACCCTAAACCTAACCTGGGACAGTGATGAAACTGCAAAATATGCATATACGTGATGCCTTCAGTTATCAATATATTTTTTTAACTCCCCAAATATTTCAACTGATATGTATGGAATTTAAAAACAAGTCGAACCTAAACAACAAAGGTTATAAAATGGTCTTTAATTCTTACTATAAACTATGATAGAAGGAATATACATATCCTGCATTTCCATGTAACAAAAATAATAAGCATACAGTGTCTTCAATCCAAAATAAGCATAGAAGTACTTGAATTTATTTTAAAATGAAGCGAAAGTACACTAATAAAGGTGGTTTTTATTTCAGCGTTCCTGATGAAGCTAAACCCAGAAACGTAATTCGGACACATGGAATTTTTAACGTGCTGTTTTCATTCATGATACTGTTGCAGGCTAAAGAAGCACCTCATTTTTTTAACTTTTCAAAAAATCGGAAAACAATTAAATTACCACTATATATATAGATTTTGTTCTTCTTTGTATTATCAAGAAAAGGGATATAATAATGTGAGAAACTTAATCATACGATAGAAGCAAAGCATCACAAAAACAATTTTAAACTACATATCTTCAAATATAATTTGAAAGAAAAGATGTTCATAAAAAAAGATTACTTCCATAATTATTATTTTTCTGTATTTTTCTCGTTTTTGATATATAGTTTTTCGCTTCTGTAATATTATTATATGATGAATAACTTTAAATAAGTATAACCTTAGCAGATCTTTAGAAATTTCTATGCGTGGTCGATTTACATTCTCAAAACTATTTTTGAAGCCTCAGTCAAATAAATATACAATTACCTCACATCATTGTATTCTCTTTTGGATACATATAAGATATGCATGCTAATAAATGGTTAGCCCTTGAGCCCGTTACATCTTTTTGTTTGTTGAATAAAGCAAATGTATTGATATTGTTTTATTTGTGTACTCTTGTTTGTCTTCTCTTAACATTGACAAGTTCGTATGACAATCAAATGTCAGTGAAATTCCTAAAAATACGAAACCTAGTAGATTATTTAGTCTGATTAATGACTATTGCAGCAATTTGTTACATAATATGGAAGGTTCATAAATAACGAATCTACATAGATTATAAGTACATTGTGTATACAACAGTTCAAACACAGACATATTTTATACGTCAGTCAATGCTGGTGACCGCAAAAATTGTTGTATCAATTTTAATCGCTCTTCCCGTACTTCTGTTAAATCATTTTTGTGTAAGGATTGCATTCTGATCAATGATGTCCGTACAATGTGAACATAGATAAATTTGATATAGGCAATAATACTTGCCGTTCTACGTAAACATGAAATCTTGTTTTTAAACAAAGATGGAAGACACAACTAATTGTAATGATTAATATAATGGTTTGGAAGCCATAGATAAAACATATGCACTGGTCTTGACCAGGCGTAGCAATACAAAGAGTTTTGGATTTTTGAATAATACTGATAAAAAACTACAAGTTATTTGAGAAACGTAACTTTTGTTCATTTATAGAAGCAAAGATAAAATTAAAGATCTGAACACTTACTTTATCAAGTAATCATGTATATAAAACTTATATTCCATTGGGGAAATTTTTTTTTTATCTTTTTCTGCTGTCTTAAAAAAAAGTTATTAGGCTGTTTAAAATGAATTCACCCACTGTTGTATTTCATTGATCTTTGTATTCTATCTCTGGCATACTAATGTTTTCATATGCATGAAACCTATTTCTGAGGTCACAAAACAAAATCATTTTAAAATAAAAGAAATCAAAATACATTTCCGTCCCATTAAGGTTTGCAACGACTCATTCCACTGTCCTTAGGAATTGTTTTATATTTATTCTCTTATTGTGCAAGGATAGGTGTTTCTCTTATGTAAGAATATGACAAATTTCGTATTACCACATTTCATATAACAATACAACACATGGTTGATATGCATTCCTCGGATCATTTCCAAAAGCGGCTACGTATTGTTGTTAATCAGTGCCTTACCTTTCTGTAGCTAAAAGGGAATAATTCTATTCCGACTATACACTCTCTAAGAAATGATTATCAAATGTTTATTACCAATAAATTCTTAGAGTAGACGTCAATTTCTTTATTTTTGTTGAATAAAGCAATATTAACAACACTATCTAATTTGCATATTAACGTTTGTTTTCTCCAAATCTTGACAAGTATGACACTTTTAGTAGTGATATTCCCAAGAGTACGAAGTCTGGTAACTAAAACAGTCTGGATAATGATTTTGTACTTATTTGTCATAGATTATATGACAGGTATATAAGTAGCATCTCTACAAAGATTATTAGTACATTATGTGAAACATGACTGGTCGATTAGGACAACACTTTGAATACTTATAATATGAAATAATCTTACCATTGGCTCAAATGCAAAGTATAATCTATTTATATATATACTGACTGACTTTAGAAACGCAACACTCACTTTGTAGATTTTTTTTACCAAATCATGTTTGATCCTCAAACAAATACTATTCATGCTTGTCATAATTCTTTCTCTTTCGAAAAAAATCAACATCTGACTTACCTATGGTTTTAAATATACCGAATTATTGAGATCGCACGAATTTAAGAAAGCGAAATTTCGAGCCAATAAAAGATTTTTGTCATTTTTTTATCTTTTTGAAACAGTTCTTTCAATCTTTGGACACACTTAAATAAGTTAAAAAATGTTGCATCACCCTATTGACCTACCGAATTAGACTATTTACCGGATTTGTTATCACATGAGCAACACAACGGGTGTCACATGTGGAGAAGGATCATTACCCTTCCGGAGCACCTGAGATCACCCCTAGTTTTTTGGTGGGGTTCGTGTTGTTTATTCTTTATTTTTCTATGTTATTTCGTGTGTGCCGTTGTTTGTTTGTCCTTTTCCTTTTTAGCCATGGCTTTGTCAGTTTGTTTTAGATTTATGAGTTTGACTGTCCCTTTGGTATCTTTCGTCCCTCTTTTGCAAAGACTGAGGAATAAAAAACTGAATCATCCAATAAGAATACTGCAAACAGGAAAACGTGAACGTGCTGCAACCAGACAACTTGACGTCAGAAACTCGTCTAACTGTCCTTTCCACAATGATACCGATAGAAGGGATGTTTTGAAGACAATGACCAGATCAACATGTAGTGACAATGCAACGTCAATATTCGGCCTTTTATAAACACAATTTCTTAGAGCGTCATTGATGAGTGTTCAAGCGACGATACACACTCATGGTGTACAAAATATTAATCGCGGTGTGTTTATTTTAATGAATGCTCGAATGTACACGTGATATAATGTGTATATTTTATACAGGTTCGAAAAAATGTTTCAACAGCCTTAACAGTTTTTTTTTTATTCTTTTACTCCAAGTGAAACTATATCAATGTGCAATTTATAGCTAAACAATATACCATTGATTTTGTTATTTATGATATGATCTTGATTTGATTTACTTATTTTTTTTTATTTTTCGTTTTAAACTTTGAGTTATTTTTTCGGCTGGTATTTTGCTAGCATGTGAATAATGCCATTATGCTAAACAAAATGTGCGACATATACCCCATTTGTACGGACGCTGCTTTTAACAACAATTACTCTATCTTTTTAATAATGTTATCTATTTTATCTGGTGTTTCTTCCTATGAAAACACGTCGAATATAAAAAACAACAATTATTTCGGAAAAAAGAAAAGCTTTTAAGTCACTATCGTGCTGCTTAATATTGTCTCGCTCCAAAAAAAATAATCACAAGGGGCTCTCCCACGATGAGAAAAAAAAAAACAGTGCACTAAATAGTCAGACAGTTTATATTAACAAACATATTCTTCTATCCTTATTTGTATGGATATAATCAGTATACAATATGGCAGCTAAGTTAATCTAGCATATCAATTTAGTATGTCACATGTTAATTATAGAAATGATGTAGGCGTCTAAAGAAATACAAAAAATTATTCTCATGATATTGTAAAGTAATAATGCAAAAGTAATTACAGAACATACAAATATTGACTAACTTAAGTCCAAATACAACATTTCTTTTGAAACACTCACATCTAGACATTCTTACAAATATAGTTGTGCAGATATTCTGATTGTGACTGACAAATGTTAGATCATAGAAAGAGGAGGTAAGCTAATTATTTTATATTTGTACTTTTGTTTGCAATCTTTTTCAATTATACATCCATTTGACATTAATCCTTACATGACCTATAAGAATTTTAAGAAACTAAGCTATGTTGTAAGACTGTTTTTTTTTTATCTGTGAATATATTCTTGGTTTTTATATGTTGTTAGGTTGATATTTCATTAAACTTTAACAACATATGTCTAATTTACTATCAAAACACTCCTTGTGTATCATGATTGAACATTCGCCTCAGCTCCTCATTATAACAATATTTGTTTTTTTTTCAGATAGCACATGATCCGAAATCGTTCTCATAATAGTGTCATTCATTTGACCAATGTACATATGAATACTATAATTAGATATTTGTGCGAAATCTTTAAATGTGTATATCAAATTCGATTCCCTTGACCATAACAGAGAGTGTATGTTAATACAAACTCTATTATAGTTAGAATTTGAGTAACATAATTGAGCATCTTGTAAAACTAACATTTTTTTTAGCTTTGAGGAATGAGAGTATACCGGAAATGTCTTATTTTTGCACGTCCAAAAATAAAGGCAGCAGATGACAAAAAAGTATACACTTCCTAGCCGGGAAAAGGCAGCCGTATTGCGTGTGGGTTTTATACTGTTTACAAAGGTTTTTCAAATTTTGAGATATTTTGTAAAAATAAAGGTAGATGTATTAAATAATGTAATGCTGATAGAAAAAGTAATGGCTAGTTTTGATGGTGTTTATTCGTGAAGGTTTGGTTCACCAGCAGTGCCTGCAGTGTCAGTGATATTAGAACTTTATAAAAGGCATGAATAAAATAATCACATTTTGTAAATATTCCATCGGTTTTGATTGGTTATATGCTAATCCTGATTAATTATTTCAAATGAAACAGATCAATTCAGAAACAAAGCCATTTTTTATTTTGAAAATTTTGAAATATTTCATCGCTCGATTTAATATTCTTATTATCCTGAGTAATTGCTTGTTACAAAATGGATCAATAAAAAAAACAAAGCCATTTTTTATTAATAGCGATTTGAATAATTACACGAAAAAAGTAAATCGTAATGTTACTTTTATGTTTTTCCAATTGATCCCTTACATGTGTGATTATTTAAGAAAATAACCACAAGTTTGTCTGAGATATAGATTAAAAGACCCAATAAATTCAAAAGTATCATTTATCAACACCTTAAGAAGCACAATCATCCAATTAAATATTTAGCAGTTCAACCTTTGGAAGTAGTAAATAAGCAGCCTGGTGAATCTCATTCAAAGTTTGTACGATCACGGAAAATAATTGAATTAAATTGGATTAAAAATTACAGACAGTCTACCCTCTCGGTCTTAATGATAATATCATGGGAATTGGCAATATATCAAGAACCGATTCTGTTAACATTTTGGATATTGTTTCTAAAAATGTTTGAAAAAACGGCTCTCATGGTTATAGAAAAAATCGCAATCAAAGAAAACTTCGGACAAATCGTACCAATATTTCAGACCTAATATCTATTTCAAAAAACAACGGCAGACATTATCTGTTAACAAAGCTCTGTTCATTATCGATTAATAAGTTAATTAAGTCTTCTTATACGTTCAGGTATTTCACATCCAATATTTTATGGAAATATTTTTGTATAACACAAAAAAAAGTCAGTATTCACCTCAGAAGCTAACAAAACCTTTAAATAGACTTTTTAAGAAGGGATATTGTTACGATACTGTTGTCATGTCATTAAAGATTGCATACTTTGGCGTTAATATTGATTCACTTATAGGGTCTTTGCATCGGAACTAAACACATTTATTATTAATAAACCATCTGTTGGCATGACACGGGTTATGTTCTTCTTATATATATTATGATGGTATGATACTAAACCCCTCACGGGGAGGATTGTGCCTGATATTCATATGATGAAGACATAATTTTCAATCAGTTTAATTGAAGTCCGGAGCTGGCATGTCAGTTAACTGCTAGTAGTCTGATGTTATTTATGTATTATTGTCATTTTGTTTATTTTCTTTGGTTACATCTTCTGACATCAGACTCGGTCTTCTCTTGAACTGAATTTTAATATGCGTATTGTTATGCGTTTACTTTTCTGCATTGGCTAGAGGTATATGGGGGAGGATTGAGATCTCACAAACATGTTTAACCCCGCCGCATTTTTGCGCCTGTCCCAAGTCAGGAGCCTCTGGCCTTTGTTAGTCTTGTATTATTTAACTTTTAGTTTCTTGTGTACAATTTGGAGTTTAGTATGGTGTTCATTATCACTGAACCAGTATATATTTGTTTAGGGGCCAGCTGAAGAACGCCTCCGGGTGCGAGAATTTCTCGTTGCAATGAAGACCTGTTGGTGACCGTTCTGCTGTTGTCTGCTCTATGGTCGGGTTGTTGTCTCTTTGGCACATTCCCCATTTCCATTCTCAATTTTACAATTGGTATGTAGGTAACATAGAGTGCATTATCGGTGGACAATTGTACAGTAGTTGCACTCGTAATCAGGGACACTATATATATAGCTAATTACAGTGGTGCGTTTTCTTACATATATAATGATAACTCAAGATGTATTCGTTAGTTGATGAGTTCATGGAGAAGGAACTTATATATTCTAATGTAAGCGTTGTATTAATTTTTGAAGTTTACCTCCATTAATTTATATTTGTTTAAATGGTTAAAGGTTTGAAAGAGAATATTATTATAACCAGCTTGAATTGCTTACCGTTTTAAAAATAGTAAATTAGTCAAGAATCACATGCAAAAACATTTTTGTGGCTTACAATATTTTCTGCACTCTCAAACATAATATGACATCTGACTTCAATTTTCATAAAACATCTTGTTTTCAATTCATGATAAAGGGAGATGACCATTTGTGATAGCTGTAGTCTTTGTTCTTCTTCCATAAGGCAGTTGTTATCAAATAGATTGTTTCTGTGAATTTTGGCGTTCAGTTTTGTTGCATGTCAGTGTTCCTGTTGTTTCTTTGTTTTTGTTTTTCTTTTATAGTTAATGTGCTTCCCTCGGTTTAAGTTTGTAACTCGGTTGTGTTTTCTCTCAATCGATTTTTGACTTTTCAACACTGGTATACTACTCTGTTGCCTTTATTCAAATATAATCAGAAATATATGACCATGCAGTAGAGGAGGGGCACAGATATTATTAAGCAGAATATCACCAAAGATACTTTGCTGATAAATCTATATCGTAATGCATGCGTTCGGTTTATTTATGACTAAACAGTGATGCTGCCCTCAAATCATAAAAGGCAAAACAATTATGAAGAGAAAAGCATCGAAAATAAACATTTTCAAATATTATTATCCAAAATCGGTCAAGGCCATCTTTATCTGGGATATTATTAATTCCATTATTTATGATATGAATAAGAAACTAATTAAAAATATCCATGTCCAGTTCTAATATAATGTAAATATTCATGCATAGTTAAGCTTAAACTTCTAGACTGGCTTGTTGACATTCTTATCTAAACGATTAAACAGTTACAAACGCAATGTATTAAATAAGACAATACATGATAATGTTGAAATGGTCATAATGCTACAATGTGTATTCTCGCTTGATCATGTAATCTAACAGGTAAGTCGTTTCTTTTGGATAATGAAATGCATGAACATTTCGAGCTTGTGTGTTTCTAGTAAATTTTGGCAATTTGGAACTAGATAGACGTTTCGAACTTGTAAAATATTAAGGCAGCACGCAATTTTCAGAACATATTATTTTCAATAAATACAAACGATGAAAAAGAGGACAACAGGGAGCATAAGACAGATCCATAAGATAAGCAGGTCAAATATATATAATAAAATAATGATATTAAAATGTTTGTTGTAGTTGCAAATTTACATTTGTTTAGACAAGAACACTGTTAACAAGACGAAATTGTTTAAAAATTATAGGACAGATAACGGTCTATACGTTTATTAATCTTGTCATTTGACTGTGTTTGATAAGTCTTTTGTAGACGAAACGTGCGGAAGGCGAAAATACAAAATTTTATCCTGGTATCTATGATGAGTTTATTTACAACCACTGGGCCCATGCCACTGCTGTTGTAGTTTTAATTCCCCGAGGGTATCACCAGCGCGGTAGTCAGTACTTCTATGCTGACATGAATTATCATTGATATGGTCATATTTATAAATTAAATGTTTGTAAAACTTTTGAATTGTTGAAATACTAAGGCTTTTCTACCTCAGGAATAGATTACCTTAGCAGTATTTGACAAAACATTCAGGAATTTGGTCTTTAATGCTCTTCATCTTCGTACTTTATTTGGCCTTATTAACTTTTTTTGAATTCGAGCGTCACTGGTGGGTCTTTTGTAGACGAAACGCGCGTCTGGCGTAAATACCAAATTTTAATCTGGTATCTATGATGATTTTATATTCATAGATATATGTAAATAGTTTCAAAAGAGGCATCAAACCAAGGAATTGAAATTCTACTTTTGGCGACATTTTAGGGAAATATTTGACATCTTCACTTCCTTTTTGCAATATTTTATAGTAGTCCATCGGATATCAGAATAGTTGATTATTTTATGGTAAAAGAATGAAACAAAATTCAGATATGGAGCCAAAAAAAAACCCTCCAATATGGCCGCCAAATTCAAGATGGCCGACATAAGTATATCATAATTCACTCGATGAAGTCTTCCAATTTAAATGAGTTCAGAAGATGTCACAAAATTAAAGAAATATAATAAAGATATGTCAATTATTATTTTTTTAAATCTTATGATACAGAAATCATCAGAATGGCGTCCAAATTCAAAATTTAAATGGCGCTTCAAAATGTCTGAGTTTGACAGTATTCGTATGTATACACCATCATGGTGTGATAGAAAGTTACCAAATCCGTTAAACTGATCATTTGATGTCGACAAACGCCTACAATGTATCATTAATACATGGGTGCATAGATTATTTTTTCAAAATGGCGACAATATTCAAAATGGTGACGTTTAAATACAAGAACGTATATACAAACATATTATTAAATGAAATGGGTGACATTAACTATGAAATAAAAATGGCCGATACAACTCAAAATGGCGTCTTCGACGGGTTTTTATCTTTCACAGTTACAGCACGTAATGACCATAGAAAATTTCACATGTTTTCTGTACGTTTTTGCCAACCAAATTAATCTGGTGATGGCATACTTGGATTTGCAACTAAACAATTGCCACAATTTACACTACCTTTGTAAGCTGTACGTTTCGTATGTTGAAGAAGTGCATCTCGTGTTTTTATTGAATATTGTCAATTGTTCATGTCTTCTGTGTGAATAACAATTTTCTTAAGTCATCCACCGTATTAGCTGTACTAGACCCATCATACAAAAGCACAACATACCGTTCTGTTACTTTTAACACTTTTAAATTTTCCCCTTCACTTGTATTCTCAATAACCTGAAGAAATGCTTCTGACAACTCCTCATATACGGACCATGTGTCCCAGCCTGATTTTTTACCTTCCCCAGAAAAAGCTGAGACTGTGTCACAACCAGTAAAGGCATGGGACAGTTGAAAGACTTCAATGGTCCTAGAGGAAGGCACAATTCATGAACTGAAATATATCTAAAGTTCTTTCCAGTGCCAAAACCTATCCACAGCTGTTTAATCTGCAGTTTGTTGAAACAAAAGACAGACAAGACAACAACATCTGTGTAAACTGTTCTGATCAGTTTTCTGCTGTGGCCTTTCTAGGGAGCATATATACGGCATGCAACAGCATTCTAGTACCAGCTTCGTCATGTGAATAACAGGCTCAACAGTTCATAGCTGTGTTCTGCAGTTTTTCCAAGGGCGATGTTCTTGTCAGTTACTACGATTTCAGTGTCGATACCAGCATTGGTTATTTTATCAGCTAGAAAATGAAAATAACTCAACTCTATTTTCAGAAGCCTTTAGAACTGAATCAGATGTACCTGGGGATGTAACCTGTGCATTTACTAAAATACTAGTCCATCCACCATCTTCAAGCCAGCTACCAAGTGCTTTGAACGCAGTCATTTCTATGTATAGGTCTCCGAACATCATAAAAAAGTGTTCCTCACCATACATCTGAGACCAGTTCCATTGTATTAGTTTTGCTACTGTGAAAAGGGGTTGGTTAAAAGCAACAACTGGAATTTGGACTGGATTTAGCTTTCTGACATCGCTACGAATAATGAATGTTCAATGAATGTCGTATCATTGCAACAGATTGGTAGAGTTTATGAAACAGAGGTGGAAAGTCAAACACTGCTGGTAAGTTATTCCCATCTGGCAGTACTAGTACTGCAACATGATAGGCGGACCATGATATATATGTACCCACTTGAGACTTAACACTTTAATTTTTTGCAACATGTTTCAGCCATTTGAATTCCCCTTTTTATGCAGCTGTGAATGAAGACTTATCATTTAAAAGTTTTTCTTCAACTAATGGAATTCTGTATCTGGTTCGCTGAATCTTGGCGCAGCTGGTGGAAGATTTGTATAACTTTCTGGTTAAAGAGAAACTGTTTTTGACTGGCATTTCAACAAAGGTTCAGATTGATCAAATGTTTGAACAACGCCTTTAACATCCTCTGCAATATGTTGGAATGAAGATATACTTGTATCTTTTAATAAACTGCTTGGATTGTGATAAATTTTGTCTACAGCAGATGAATTGAATACATTTTGTAGTAGATTGGCAGGGCAAACAATACCTTCTTGGACATAACGACGACAAGCATCATTGGCCATGGAAATAGAAATTTCTAACACTCTGTCGTAGGAGGCAGATAGTCCAAGTATCTACTAGATCACGTTTTATAGTGTTACAATGGCTCACGATTCCCAAATAAGCACAAACTGGTGGTTCGTGACCTTTCATATGACGGTTGGATAGTTTATTTGTACAACTGTACATCAGAAGCTGTGCTATTGTTAATGTCGACTGAGAATATGAACGATTCTGAATGTTCGGTTCAAACTGAATCATACTGACCAAAAAAAGCAATGCCTGGGGTACAGAAGCGTCCTGACATCCATTTGTGAAGATTCCTTTAAATTCTGAATTTAATGCGAAAATACCTTTACGAACAAACGTAGCTGCTTTTGATATGTTGACAAACTCATTATCAAAGTCTTCTAAGCAGACTTTCTTCAATGCAGGACCAATGTCATCTTTGAAACCAAGATTTTGTCACGGCCTTGTTTGTAAGCATCTAAGTCTGGGAAATTTAATACAAGTCTGTCTTTTAGCCGAGAACTATAAACTCGAGATGAAAAATCTGCACCTAGACATGTTATTTTTTCCGCATAAAGTTTACTTAGATCTGACAACCCTTATGGTCTCATGGCATGACCCTATTTCATTTATATAAGAGACTAGTTCTGGAGATGCAATACCATATATTTACCTTTAGATTCGAAGTTATCATTTTTCATTTCAATTCGAGATGCACCATTATAAACATTTAGAGTGGTATTTGCTTCCTGTGCAATTAGATCACCAGCGCTTAACTTTACAAGTAACAACGTGTCATTTAATGTTTCTGCACATTCTCTCACACGTGTATCCTGTCCAAACGTTGAGGACTCATGAAGGGCTTCTTGACCATTTTCATTACGGAAAAAGCACACAGACGGGTTACTGGTGGATTGAACGGATAAATTATGTCTAGTTTTCTTTTTAAATGTGGTTGCTTTATCATCTATTCTCTCATGTGAGGTTCGTTTTTCTGCTCTATTCAACTTTGCCCTGTTCAGTTTTACGTTGAAAGATTTGTTCCAACATGCTTTGTGATCAATGAAAGACTGTGCTATTCCAGATCCCTCATCTAAGTTTTCAATGTACACTGTAATGCATTCAGGCATCAATCGTTCTTCACGAAACTTCTTAATATTGTCAACTAAAGATTGATACCCAACATTGAGACATTTATAATCAAAAGGACATGACTTTTGGCCGCCATTTTGAAATTGTCAGCCATTATGGAATTATGTTTCATTGTTCCATATTCAGAAAAGATTAATAAACATCATAACTAGCAATATGCAAAGTTTTGTGCTTTTATTTTCAAATGATAAATTATACCATATTTTGGACTCTGCCATTTTGAAGTTAGCGGCCATTATGTTTTTTTTTAATTGTTTCATATTCAGAAAAGATTAATTATCATCATAACTGACAATATAAAAAGTTTTGTGCTTTTATTTTCAAATAATAAATTATACTATATTTTTTTACTCTGCCTCATGACTGTTTTGAAATTGGCCGCCATTAGGGATTTTTTTTGATGGCTCCATATCCAAAATTGTTAATAAGCATCATTACTAACACTGTGTAAAGTGTCATGCTTTTACCATAAAGTGATCAATTGTCTGAAAATATTGGACTTAGCTGCTGGACTATAGAAAATACATGTAGATTGTTGCCACGAATACACATTTTTTTTTATCTTTAACCATTCTAACTACTGGATATAAACTCTATGGAAAATACTGATTACATACAAATGCATACATAGTACACAAACAGTAAGCTTATTTTGAAGGAAAGCAAGGAAAAGGGGATGACAAGATTTATGAGGGTATATTTGAAATTTTTCTCCTGACTGTATATTGCTATGTCATCATAGATTTTCTTTTTCAAAACATATCTAAAATAAACTATAATTCTATCGAAGTAGATCTTTGATTTTTATTTAGTTACTGCATGTCAAAAGATATAAACTGGTACTGAAATGTAAATTATGCAATAGTCTATCGAATTGCCAAACACAACAATGTAAACTGATAAATATAATTTTCGTTTAATGGACACATGTTTAAATTGTTGTAAACCTTTCAAGTACTTTATTTATGGAAATATTCAATACCTTTTAGTAACGATGAAATTAATAAAGTACAAGAGTACAAATTTTATGACGTTTACTGAACTTTTCACACAATGGACACAGACATAATGTCCATTAACTATATGCATTTCTAAAAGAGCTTCGTTGCCTTTGATTCTGTACTTTTGATACGATGTACATAAAGACAGTCGCCTCCTTTGATTAGACATAGTCAGAGAAAATTCTCAGTTCAATTCGTTATTTTTTATTATTTGTTGAAGAATCTTAAATGACATTGTCATATATTTTATGCTTGTTATTTTACGTTTTTTATCCAGTGGTAAAAAAAATGAAACACTGATGATCATTGATTTAAATTCTCTTGACAACGATTGTATTTGCATTTCTATTTTCATGAAGACTGTTACAATTGCAGTGTAAAATGACATATAGCAACATAATTATCATTTAGATCACTACCAGTCAACTGTTCTTTTAAAATTACAAAACTGGTCCTTTGTGGTTATTTTTTTTAATTTTTAAAGTACAAAGCCCTAACATTGCACTTTTAGAAATTTTAATGATTTATTGATTCCTCTAGATGATATGCATGTAGATTTACATCTCTTAAAACTTTTATGTAAGCTAAGAATCAAGAAAACAAAAAAGTTCATTTTAACATGAAAAAAAGGATATAAGTCACATTATTACGTTTCTAAATATTCATATCATTAGTGGATCAGGACATACGTTCCCTACCGGAGCACCTGGATAAATCCTGGTTTGATATTATATGAGTTTATGTATCCTTTGTGTTTTTATTCCTTCTTGTTCTTTGTCAAGATGAGACGTTTTCGCCATCAGACTAGTATTTCGTGAATGTGTTATTTGTCTCTGAGTTTGTTTTCTCTTCGACCATAATGGTTTCATTTAAATTGTAATAAGCCATCTATCGATTTATATTTATGTATTTACATTATTCTCCACCTATCACATTCCTATAATCGGAGTAGTAATTATCAATTTTACCTCAACACTTCAAGTCCAGACAAATGTTTACTTGCTATTGACTGAGATGTCTGTTGTAAAAATAAAAATAAAATTTGTGTAAAAGTTGTTATTAACATTGAACTAGCTGTCTGTAACTGCGAGTGCTATGAAATCTGTACTTGATGAAAGTTGTTTTCGTAGAGATGTTTTAAATTTCCTGCTATATGTTAAGCCCCGCAACATTATGTAAACGTTCCTGTCCTTAGTCAATTGCCTGTTATTCAGTTGTTGTCAGTTGTTCCTATATATCATATTTGTTTTTCGCTAATTGTTCTTTGCATAAATCATACCGTTAGTTTTTACGTCCCTATAGCGTTATATGCGGAATTGGTATTACTCATCATTGAAGGCCAAACGAACACGTATGAATGTAAATCTCTGTTTCATTTGGTCTCTGGTGGAAGGTTGTCTAATTGGCAATCATATTTCATCTCTTGTTCTTTTGAAATGAAATAGCCAGTCTTACCTCTCTGGATTTAGAAAATCGTCCTAGGAAATTATAACCTTAAGACATTTTAAACATTACTATTGAGACAATTGTAGTGCTATTCAGACAGAGTATTTGTTGTTTTCGCACGAAAAATTTAATTTTTCCTGAGACAAAATTGTTGTAGTTATAGACATTCCATATATAAAGTATTTAATAGCTTTTATGAGCCATCCTTGACAATAAACTTGAATGAACTAAAGTAAGTAAGCAATTCTTGACGTCCATTAGTTTTTCAGATTTTCAATCTCTTACAAACTTTTTAAATGGACAAAACTTATTCTAACTTCAACGAATTATGATAGATTTTGTTTTATGTATTATTTTGTTTTTTGGGTTTTTTTTAATTGTTGAGAAATCATCAAACATAGTAAAGGTTTATTCATGTCAGCATATTATCAAACTATTCTCGTGCTGAACATCAATGCAAAATTTCTTATGTTAGGATTACATAATTTATAAGGGAAACACTTTAACATTGATACACTATTATGTTGATTTTTTTTGTGAAACGGATAGTTTTACAAAATAAAGTTGAATTTACGAGATTTCTTCATGTCTGTTCAATAAACATTGTATGTAACAAACACACAATGCATTGCATATTAAGAAATACAAATGTGACTTATGTATAAGATTAAAATTTTTTTTAATTAAACCTATACAGCTGTACATGTGTAACAAGGCTGGTCGTCAATAGAGAAGATGCCAAGTTTACGAAATTATCAATAAATGGAGATGAGACGCATATACGTCAATGAAAACGGTGAAAGATGTTCTACTGGTAACTTGTCATTCATGATTTTATTTTGATAAAAAAAACTAATCTGTCTTGATTTCGTTAACACGTTAAATGTGGATGAAAAAAGTGACTTTGTCAGAAAAATCAATTTCACGTTACTTAAGAGAAGGTACTTAGTGTCCCTGATAAATGAATCTTACATATAAATGAATGATATTTAAAACGAAATTACTGTTTGGAAATTGTTGATGGAAAACCTACATACTCTTCATGGGTATCGCAAGAGACCTAACAAAGGCACTTGTTAAAGAAGTTTTTAAACAGTGATTGGTCAAAATGATAAAAAAAAAAAAAAACAGTAGATTTAAAATGGGCAATAATGCTCACGAGAATGCACAAAATCTTTAACTTTTACGCCCGATGTTCAAAGAAACGTATTTAAATGCACGCATATCTATAAACTAACAATTACTAAAACATTTTTGTCGGTGTCTTTGTCAGAGAATTATTTGGACTTCATTTATTTTAAGTCATTTGTGATTGTATGTCTGTGATGTGTGTTTACACAGTTGTGGTTGATGAATCTTGATTATTGAGATAGTAGATGTGAAACTATACTTTACTGTACTGCATGTAGTTTCAACTATAAAAAAAATCTTATTTTTGGCGCCTTTGTTATATATATTTCTATAAAAAGTAAAGTCACAAAAATACTAAACTCAGAGGAAAATCAATTCGGAAAGTTCATAATCACATGGCAAAATCAAATAACAAAACGCATCAAAAACGAATGGACAAGAACTGTCACATTCCTGACTTGGTACAGGCATTTTCAAATGTAGAAAATGGTGGATTGAACCTGGTTTTACAGCTAGCTAAACCTCTCACTTGTATGACAGTCGCATCAAATTCTATTATATTGTCACCGATGCGTGAACAAAACAAACAGACACAATAGGTAAAAATGTCAAAAATAGGGGTACAGCAGTCAACATTGTGTTGTCATCTTAATCACTATAAAAACAACAAATATAACGAAGAAGCACAAAAAGGCATACATCAAATTAACATTCTCATTTTGATTATTTTATACAATTTTATTTGTCTATGTAAAATGCACCCATCAAGGAAGGAGGGTTTTAAGTACTGGTGTAAAATTGCGCGTTTGAAATTCGCACAGGTAGACATAAAATAATTTTGTCGTTCAAAGTACGACGGGATGCATAAGTACAGTCACGCAAAATAGATATAACAAAACTGACTTAACAGTTAAAGTAATAATAATAAATAAAATATATGTGTTCGTGTTTGAATTGTTGAGTAATTTGTGTTTATATGTCTGAAATGTTTGTTTACACAGTTATGACTGCTGAATATCAGTTATTGAGACAGTGTTTATGAAATTATGTGTAATAACCTTTATGTACCATCAATTACAAAAATCATTTTCGTTGTCGTCTTGGTCATATATTTTTGTATATTTGTTTAGATTTCAAATCAGTTGTATTTGTATGTCTGTGATGTAAACAAAGTTTCTGACTGTTTGATCCTATTAATAATCTAATCATTGGTTAATATTACTGAACTATAAACAACTGGTATACAAGTGGGAAGTTTGCCAAGCTATCTTGACCAGGCTGTATTTGAGTTGTGACCATATGGGATCTGAAATCAAACCAGTGCGCATTGCCATAAGTTAGATCATAAGTAAATATTTTTTGAGACAGAATTTTTTATACTTAGCCAGAATGAAGATTTTAATATGCTCTTTTCAAAAATATAATAAAAAGCAGCAGGGGTCACCGTGCTATTTTTCAAGCTATGAGTCGTTGAAAATTGCCTAAATTTGGTTAGATTGTTCATGGAAAATTACATTTGTGTGCATAAAAAAAATCTTTGAGATAGAATTTTAAAATAAATTGTGAAAAGATAGGTTTTGTAATATATTTTAAGAAAATAAAAAGAAAAAATAGTGTCACCAAACTTGTTTTCTTGCTACAAGTAAAAAGAAAAATAAATCCCTATCTGTCCAGTATATTTTTTTTACTAAAAGAGTTATCTTCCCTTAAATGGATCGTTTGAAAAAAAAATGATTCTAAAAGCAAGAAAAATGATATTTGTTTAAATATTTTGGACTATACAATAAAGTGCTAAGTTTTATTTATATAATTAAACAGTCTTATCATTAAATTGCAAATCTGTCTTCAAATTTGCAGATTTAGGCAAATAACTAGACCGCTTTTTACTGTGATTGTTCAATCCAAGATGGCGGTATACTATGAATCTACCTTAAAAGGAATACAAATCATTACTACATCAAAGTATCTGTAAAAGTGCAGAAATCCAATTCTAAATCAATTTTGATAAAATACAATAACGATTTGGAATATATAATTCATATCAAATGTAATTTTACTTCGTCAGTGTATCTATGCATCGTGTCAAGACATGCTTTCTAAATTTAGAACGATGCGCCAAATGTTTGAGACAAACTGCCTTTTGGATTGCTTCATATGTATTAGATGCACATTTAAAATACAAAGTTATTTTGGTCAGGAATATAACTTTCAAGCGAAGTAAAATATCCATAACTGTATCAAATTTCGGTTACAGTGCAGAAATCTACTTTATTTAATTCAATATCAACTCGATGAAATATTGTTAACGCGTTAATAGAATAACCATAACGACTTTAATCGTATTTAACTTGTGTACCAAGAAGCGATTTCCATTTGAGAGAATATAATTTGAAAAAGATATTTCACATTTAAATCGGTTTCTTGACTCATTAGTAGCATATTGTCGCAGTCGTAGATCCTTGGTAACCAGTACAGGTATAATATGGTTTTTTGTGAATATTGTCCTATTCCTGCGTGCGGCGTTTACACTATCGAATCACACGGTCTCGCTTCTGTCATATTTTGTGTCGTTCCCTGCGTTTAAGGTTTCTAACTTGATTTGTCTTCTTAATCGTTTCATGAGATTTGGTATTGAAAAAAACTATATTGTTCTGTACTGTTGACTACATTTAGTGCCATACCACCGTTAATATGTTTTGAAATGAAAAATATCAACAAAGCACCAAGAATATCATAGTCTGCATTAAATGTGTACAAATAATATATAGTAATAAGTATGACACTTTTTGATTATCCCTATGGATCGAGACGTTAACATATATTATCTTATCAGAACGCGTTTGATTTGGTACGTTTATTTATAGTTAATATTAACTCAAGCCACTTGTAGAGAATTTTATCATAATTTTTTTCCGGACTTATGTAACATTGAATTAGTTTTAGCTATGATACATACATTTTAGATAGACTCTTTTTAATTCATTATTATCCAAATATTTTTCTTCGTCCAATTATTTGGTTTCGATTTTTTATTTGTGCATGAAATTTTCATCTGTGAAGCTCCAACAAGTCGTTCTTATACAAATGCACAAAAATCAAACTTCACCGAAATACTTAACCCAGTTTCGCTATCAATAACGGTTCTTAAGGAGTCAAGATGAGACTTTTTCATGAATTCAATCAATATCAAAATTAATTATATGAAATTCCACATTCGGTCTGCCATTAGCAGCTCTGAATAATAAATTGACAATCTAAAAACTCAATTAAATGTATGATAGGCTACCGTACTTGTCATATATATACATCAGAGTAAACATTGTCATGCAGTTATAGAAATTAAATGTAAATCTAATTCAGAACGTGGCATTAAAAAGCGTAAATTCGTTATATCGCCAAATAGAAAAGACTGCGATTGAAAAGTTTAAACTAAAGATTCTCATATTTGATTCAAAGGAGTCAAACCAGAATGGTTAAGGTTAATTGTTTGGTATAAATTAGGTTAAGCCAGCTAATTAAGTGGGTTTTTTTTTTCTTCTTATTATGCTATTACGGAACATTTGAAAACAAGACTTTAATTGAAGGTTAGGGACTTTTAAAAAAATAATCACAGTTCTCGCTTCCAGATTTCAGTAGGACAAAACATTTAAGCAGAGCATAGTATCAATCCATTTCTTGTCGTTTTGTTAAGCATCGATCTCTAATATCAACTTCTTATACAGAAATGAGATAAAAATTTTGTATTTTTCACTCATTTTCGATCATCTGGTAAGTTCATTACATATACATCTTCATTGAAAAAGACGTATAGACTGTTGGTTTCATAGTTCATAGTTCCTCAACCCAATACCAATCAATGTTAAAATGAACTACTTCATATGTTGATATACAAGTATCGATTACTTTATTGAGTGACAATTAACTCTCATCTAAGGTGCAAAACATACGCATCTTTCTTATATTTATTTGCCATAACTCGAGATGTTAAGCTGATGTATTTGTTTAAATTTAGAACGAATTTATTATTTACATTGGGTTCCGAAAAACATTGCTAACCAAAGTGTTTTCTATACTTTACATACTTGATGAAAACGAAGGTAACCTTTCCATAGATTTTGGCAAACGATAATGGCATGACAAATAAAAGATATTTTAATACTAGTATTTATTTTGTATTCTTATGTCCTAAAGAAAAGTTACTTAAACGTTAATAATGATACTTGAAGAGCTCTTGCAAATGTTATATCTTGTTTGAGTAAATACACTCACAAGGATTGAAATTGTGCACGCTAGAAGCGCGTTTCGTCAACAAAAGACTAAAACAGCGTTTTATTATCAAACAAAATATTATGTTATTATAAAATATTATGAAAAAGTAAAAATCACCAAATTTCTGAACTCCGAGTTATTAGTCTATGGAAGAAGAGAATCGATGAAAACGTTTCTTATATCACATAGCGATATTGTCTGATATCAATAGTAAATATGCAGACATTCCATGCGGAAAATTCTGTTTTCGGCAATGAGACATTTAGAAAATACTTTAAAATTTATTGTTCAAATATAAATAAAATTGAGAATGGAAATGGGTAATGTGTCAAAGAGACAACAACCCGACCAAATAAAAAACAACAGCAGAGGGTCACCAACAGGTCTTCAATGTAGCGAGAAATTCCCGCACCCGGAGGCGTCCTTCAGCTGGCCCCTAAACAAATATATACTAGTCCAGTGATAATGAACGCCATACTAATTTCCAAATTGTACACAAGAAACTAAAATTAAAATAATACAAGACTAACAAAGGCCAGAGGCTCCTGACTTGGGACAGGCGCAAAAATGCGGCAGGGTTAAACATGTTTGTGAGATCTCAACCCTCCCCCTATACCTCTAACCAATGTAGTAAAGTAAACGCATAACAATACGCACATTAAAATTCAGTTCAAGAGAAATCCGAGTCTGATGTCAGAAGATGTAACCAAAGAAAATAAACAAAATGACAATAATACATAAATAACAACAGACTACTAGCAGTTAACTGACATGCCAGCTCCAGACTTCAATTAAACTGACTGAAAGATTATGATTTCATCATATGAACATCAGGCACAATCCTTCCCGTTAGGGGTTTAGTATCATACCATCATAACATATATGAGAAGAACATAACCCGTGTCATGCCAACAACTGTTTTTAGAATAAATGTGTTTAGTTCCGATGCAAAGACCTTATCAGTGACTCAATATTAACGCCAAAATATGCAATCTTTAATGACTTGACAACAGTATCGTAATTATATCCCTTCTTAATAAGTCTATTCAAAGGTTTTGTAAGTTTCTGAGGTGAATACTGACACCTTTGTGCTTTATAAAGAATATTACCATAAAAAATTGGATGTGAAATACCTGAACGTATTAGAAGTCTGCATGTTGAGCTATATTTACGAATGATGTCTTTATACCGATGATAAAATTTAGTAAATGTTTTGACTAGTTTGTGATATCGAAAACCCTGGTGTAATAATTTTTCAGTAATACATAAATTTCTCTCGTTAAAATCTAAAACATTGTTACATACACGAGCGAATCGTACAAGTTGAGATATATAAACACCGTAAGATGGTGACAAGGGAACGTCACCATCTAAAAACGGATAATTAACGATAGGAAAAGAAAAATCATCCCTCTTATCATAAATTTTAGTATTCAGCTTTCCATTAGTGATATAGATATCAAGATCGAGAAAAGGGCAGTGGTCATTGTTAGTATTAGCTTTATTTAAAGTAAGTTCAACAGGATAAATTTCATTAATATACATACTGAAGTCGTCATTATTGAGAGCCAAAATATCATCCAAATATCTAAAAGTATTATTAAATTTGTTTATCAGATGTTGTTTCGATGGGTCTTTGCTTATTTTTGTCATAAATTGTAACTCATAACAATACAAAAACAGGTCCGCAATAAGTGGTGCACAGTTAGTCCCCATTGGAATTCCGATGATCTGACGATATACGGAATCCCCAAAGCGAACAAAAATGTTATCTAGTAAAAATTCAAGGGCATATATAGTATCAAAGCATGTCCAATTAATATAGTTTTTTTGTTTATTGCTAACAACAATTAAGTCTAAATATACATTCAGAAGTTAGTTAAAAGCAAAAGTTTATGTCCATGTAAAATTTGAAGTGCTGTATTTTTCTTATATACATAAGTAAACAAATGCTATTAATTCTAATATCAATGCGATACTTTTAAAATATCATAGCAGTGTTTTTGTTATATCAATATTTGTACTTATTATTAATAATATTAGTCTGCTGTACCCATATTTTGACAATTTTACCTATTATGTCTGTTTTGTTCACGCATCGTTGTTTTATACAAATTAGACCGTTGGTTTTCCTGTTTGAAAGGGTTTAACACTAGTTATGTTTTGGGTCCTATATAGAGTGGTGTTCACTGTGAGCCAAGGCTCCGTGTTTAAGGCCGTACTTTGATATATAATGGTTTACTTTAAACAAATTATTACTTTGATGGAAAGTTGTCTCATTCGTACTCATACACCATCTTCTTATATGTATATAATTTCTCCTTATAAATAACTGCTTTCCAGTCCTCCAAAAACGTCATTTGGGTGCTGAATCTTTAAGTTAACTAGTGATTT
Organism: Mytilus galloprovincialis; assembly: GCF_965363235.1. Lineage (NCBI taxonomy): Eukaryota > Metazoa > Mollusca > Bivalvia > Mytilida > Mytilidae > Mytilus > Mytilus galloprovincialis. Next base: position 71,343,093 of record NC_134847.1, read on the forward strand.
GGTCCAGTCAAAAAAGGTTAAATTTTATTACATCTGAAGCTGTCAAACTGAATTTTACAACCCGTTAACACAGAATTGTCAATACTTTGAGTTAGAGCTGGTAGAAGTTTTTATCATTTTGATATTATTTGTTCCACCAGTAGTACACTATACTGTAAAAAAAATTTGAGATAGAGCACATGCGATTTTTTTAATTTGAATTTATTGTTTGAACGAAATGCACTACGAAATAACTGTGTTCTCGGGCCAAAAGGAAGAAGTTTATTTGCAAGGCCTCTGAAAATTGAATAAAATTGAGGATGGAAATATAGTAATAGGGTACTGAACACCGGATGACCACAAGCACTTGTCTTAGAAAATAACCATATATTACCTGAAAGTGAGGTTAATGTACCGAGATATATTTTTTCTGAGACAAGTTCGAGCGTAAATTGTGAATTAATGACAGGCAATTCAACCTCATCGTAATAACTATTACATTGTAGTGATACAAATCAGTATACTCTTGTTTGTTGTTATATATAAATTTATATTAATATTTGTATTTTCATCCATTTGTATATCATTCTATTCTTCTTTTTTTTTAATAATAAAGCAGTGAAAATACATGGTGGACACTATTCTGTAATAACTCGATTTATCTAATCCATTGAATTCTAGTAGGCATTCATATTTTCCCACAAAACGTTTTTGAGATATTCTTCCGTGTGTGTTAATATAATTTTTCTGTATGTATGCATAGATATTAATGGTTTTTTAAATATATATATAATGTACATTTCTAACGTCGAAAGACATTTACATCTTATTTATTTGGGTTTTAAAATTATTTTTTTAGTATTCATTGAAGAAATGAATTGATAGCAAGCGATACGAATTGTTATTTTGCACTAAGAAATGTCCGCGTATTGATACGGTCGGTTAACTGTCAAAAACGAACGTCAAATCTCTGTGGCAACAATACATCGGAATGCCCGCACGGTCATCGCGATGTAAAAGAACGTCCAAGAGTCGAGCTGATTATGTTCACAGAGATATTGAACTACCAACGGGAAAAGTCTTTGATATCCAACAAGAATTGTTTTCCTTCTCAATATTTTTTTCTATGTTATTAATAAATACATTTTCTGTTTGACAAGATTTTTCATTTTCGTGGTATCTAAAGTTGTTCAATTTATAGTCTGATGCAACTCGATTGATATCTTCAAAGTTCGGGACATCAGCACTTGTACATTTTAATTTGTTTGGAATATTTATTTTACCATTTGAATATTCGTGGTCAAATGTAATTGGGAACTGTATATGATTGGATTGTTTGAATGATTTTTTTCTTTTAAGTAATGATATGTTTTGTTTTTTTCGATATTACCCATGTGAATAGACTATAGCAATGTGGCCTATATAAGAATCTAATAGGTCAGAAGACTATTTACAACATTTAAATTCCGCCATTGCATCAATACTTCAAACAGAATTAGTCGGTTAAACCATATGATTGAAAACAATTGGCTAAATAGGTTGTTAACACTGTCAACTATCAACATTTTCGAAATGATAAGTTAATGTAAACGTTAATAAAATTTTAGAAAAGTATCGCATTCATACAAAAAAAAACACATCACTATCATATAAGACAAACATCGCATTGATATAATAAAATATAGCAGTATCTTTGTCTTATTGGTCATTTTGGCATAGCAAACAATGGAATTCATCTCAATTGCATTCCACTGGATTTGCTACATGATATCTATTGAATGCGTGTATATACAAATGATAAATCGTGCATTTATGTTTCATTTATTCAGCAATTCAATTTCTCTCGTTTAAAAACACCTTGCTTGTTATTATACAAAACAATTCATGGAAATTATACAGCAGACGTAGGTCGTGTTAAATGTCACCCTATTTTAAGAAAAGAGTTATTATTCTATACCGAGAAATCTGCCTTTCTTCGTACAAATGTTAACATTCGTCTGAAATTTCCTACAATGCAACTCGTTGATATAAGACAATATCGCTCGTTGATATAAAAAGACGTTTCTATCGATTCGCTTCTTCCATAGACTGGTTATCTTTTTTTAGTTAACGATTGATCATCTTATAAACGCCATTGACGTAAATTACAGCTTGAATCTATATTTATCGTGTAGGATTTGACCAGATGGTTGGGTCTACCTCTTTGACTACTGCTGCTTTCCGCATCGTTTATACACGAATTCCAACTGTTGTTCTGGTGAAGTGCAAAAATCCTTTATGCAAAACAAAACCGATTATAGAATTCACTTGTTCAAGTCTTCGGAAGTAAAATATTTAACTGAAATGGGAAGTTGACACGATTTCATGATTAAACGGCTAAGGAAATATATGCATAGATAAGAATATCTTTATTATTTTTTTCGAAAAATTCATAGTTTTGTAAACATGAAATTTATAAATTTAACCCATTGATAAGGCATTTATAGATCCATTGATATAGAGACTGGTGCATGGTTCAGTGGGCTAAAACACTGCTGCTGTATCTTTTTTCAGGTCGCATAGATATTGATTTATCTTTCCCTTATTTTCTTAGGCATGCTCTGTGTATTAAAAACTAAGTAGTTATTACGTTGTTTATTTTCAGTCCGACTGTAAAGAAAAAAATAAATTAAATTTATAATATACATTACGAGATATCGTGCATGTCTATTTCAAATCATAAGACATCTGACAATAAGCAATAACTGACTATATCATACATATATAGTGTAAACCTGTATATTTTGAATGATCTCTCGATGAGTTCGTTAACTGTCAAAGTGATGAACTTGCTACAAAAGAACGTTTTATTGATAAATCTTTGTTTACGAGAATTTTGTTCTGCATTTATGCAGCTCGAGTTAATTACTTTTTAGGTGACTTAACATTCAAAATATTTATTGTAATACAGAACAACTAGATGTAGTACAAACTATTGGGAATTACATCTAATGAAAAGAAGAAAATTTAAATGAATGAGGTGATTAATATGTTGCATGCATGTCATAACATTTCCGGTGAAAAGATGCATGTTATCTAATGTTACAAACCACAAACTGTTTTATTTAATAGTACAATTTATGTAGCACGCATTGCATCTAAAATATTGTAACGTTGAAACATGTATCAGAACAAACAGTAAAATTAAATGTTGAAATATTACAAAATTCAATAGACCAAATATTAATTTTACATTTCTAATGCACAATGTTCGTCAATACACATGTACACGCCAAAACGTTGAAAACACATATGTTCTGTCCAGATGAAAGTTGGCGTTAAACCCGATGTCACGTATATGCACAAAACCTTAAAAAAAATATCCCGTATACGTATATTCAATGTCGTAGGAGACAAAATTCGCAAATTTGCACCGAAAAATAGTATTTCATATTATGGCAGGTTTGACTTTCCAATCTTTATTGGTATTGACCGGGTACAAACATGCTATACACAACCAAAATCATGGGATCAAACTGCTGAACGTCAGAAGTCTAGACACGGTATGCATATACCCTCAAATGCCAATTGAAAATTAAAGCGCATTTTTCAAAGCTTATGTCAAATGTATTCATTAGCACTAAATAAAGGCAACAGTAGTATACCACTGTTCGAAACGAGAGATAGAAAAACAAATCGGAGTTACAAACTAACACTGAGGGAAACGCATCAAATATAAGAGGAGAACAACGACACAACAGAAACACAACATTAAATGTAATTCACACAAAAACGAACTATAATATAAGAACGGCCATTTTCCTGACTTGGTACAGGACATTTTAAGAAAAATGGTGGCTTGAACCTGGTTTTGTGGCATGCAAAACCTTCCGCTTTTATGGCAATATTAAATATAACATACAAATGACAACATTACATGACTATGCATATAATAAAAATAAATGGCAGAACATATAAGAGAAACACACGAATCATAGCTAACAAAAGGTACCAATTTAAAATTTAACACGTCAGTCGCGCGCCTCGTCCAAACAAGACCAACCAGTGACGCCCAGATGAAAAAGCTCGAAAGCCAAAACAAGTACAAAGTTGAAGAGCACTTAGGACCAAAAATTCCAAAAAGCCGTGCTTAATACGGCCAGGGTTTTCTGCCTGAGACAGGAACATCATTAATATTTAGAATAATTCATATTTTTCCAAACAGTAAATTTTAAAATAGATATACATGATAAAACCGAAGTGGTGTAACAATTTTGAGCGATGTAGAGCTTGAAATCTTAGTTAATACACCTATAAAAATGTGTGGCCCGTCAATGATCTCCACTTTCATCATTTTTTTTACCGTTAGGATCTTTTTTGTTTCGAAAATCACTGATGAGTCTTTTTTAGAAACTTTGAATCCTGGTATATACAATGATAATACAAAAATATGGAGATGTGTAATGATACTATCCACCAGAGTTCGAATAAAGTGGATGTCATAATAACCACTATTAGTAGACAGTTCTCTCACAAGCAGAAAATCCTTAACTGTCAAATGTAAAGGCATACACTATTAGCACGGGCGTTTATATATGGTTCAAACTGTCTATTTAGCTTGCTTTTGATGTGATCATATTAAGTGTGTGGTTACTATATAATTGATTAAGATGAAAATTAATAAAATATAATAACATGAAGTGCACGCGAATAAATGCCGCGTCTACATGTAATTCTTGGTCTGCACCCAACTGTAGAACTACACCAGTTTAATGATTTCTTTATGATGTTTATACCTTGTTTCGTAAATGTGCATTCACTCCACTTAAATAGAACGCTCGATTAATTTGTTTTCAATGCAGACATATTACCTTTTAGTTATTACAATTGAATTTTCAAGCTAGATTTTTTATACATATTGTCAGCCGTTGTTTTAATTGTTTTCCCCTACAGTTAGAGCATATTAAGCATACATAGGTCGGTTGCCGTGCTGTCAATCATCTTTAAGATTCCCTACTTTGTTTGACATACATATGATTGATTACGACCATTCTCCGAAAGAAGCTAGCGTGGATAAATATGTCATGTATATTTTGTACACTGTCGCTACTCAAAAGGAATATTTAAGCTTGCTGTCATTTAGAATATTAATTAATATGTAAAGTTTAATATCTACCTCTGCAAACATTTTTTGAACTAGAAAAATTCCAATTGTTACCTCCAAGTGACAATTTTTAAGTCATATTCAAAGTATTATTGTTACTGTGTCATTTAAACACAGCAGCAATCTTTTTAACTTTGTTTCTTTATAATCAATTGAATATATTAAGATCTCTTGGAAATTTTTATTTCAAATTATACGATCACCTGACAAGTGGCAGAAACTTACTTAATCATGTTCAGCATATAGTACAAAAATGAACGGACCTTGAAATGTCGAGTTTTATCTGTCAAATTGATGAACTAGCACTAAAAGAATTGTTTTTTTTTGTACCGATACCAGTATATAAGTTGCATTTTACAACAACTTCGTATGATAGAATTGTGTCTGAGTTTATTCAGTTCGTATCATGATTTTCAAGTGATTTTACATTCAGAAAATTTGTTATACTGCAGAGTAATTAGATTTTGGTACATACTGTAGGCAGATGTACTTTATGAAACGAAGAAAATCAACTGAAAATAGTGTTAAATATAATACATGTCGATACATGTATTATATTCACTACTTTTAACCCATCACTTTTTTTAATTTTTAGAATTACACATTTATGATGCATTAGTTTATATCTAAAAATATGTTATATAACAGTATGCATTTGAACAGTTCTATAAATTTTAAATGTACATTGCTCGTTTGGTAGACTACCATTGAAACAGATACTCAAACTCATTCTACATTTAGATGCCAATATAAAGGTCAATCTATCCATCTGTAAAAGTACCACAAAGTTTATCCCCATGAGGTGAAAGCGAAATATTAATTTTGGACTTCCTGTCCGATTTGAATTTGCAAGTTAAATTCATTATTCTTTGCACATTGCACATGTTTGAAAAACGTTTTGGTTGACTAAATATGCAGAACCAACTAACTGAACTTTTGTTTTAAGTTTTTTATATACCAAAGTAATCAATTTGGAGTTGTAGCGAATCTGTGGGAGTATATGTCGAATTTATTTATATTGATTTTAAAGTCATATGAAACCTGAAATAAAAAAAAAAAATATACATATGTTTTTTTAAAACTTAATGGATAGTTTTCATTATACAACTTATGTACATATACTTTTTTCTGAGGAAAATTCTTTAATTGTCCACATCTAGAAGAAGTTTACCTATTTTTAATTGCTTGCTGCCAGGAAGCAATTCGCCGACATATTTTCCGTATGCATAGTGACCTAAGCGTGACCCTCCTCGTAAAAATCCGGTGATAGCAATACGCATGAATCTGTTATTAAAATAAACAATTACCTGATTGTATATGTTAAACACGTGCTATTCTTTTCTTGATTATTTACTATAAGGTGACAATCGGTAAACTTCGGCTTCAAAACACGGCATTTAATGAGTAGCCATATTGGTTAAATCATAGCGGACAGATAGAAAAAAAATTGACGATTATACGATATATTTGCGTAAAAAATGATAAAATCGTGAACAGAGGCCTAAGTTTATGATTTATACATGCATTGGTTCAAGAATTAGATGAGCATTATTTTTCACCAGTCACTCGTTTCTTATGACTTTAAACGATTTAGCGATAGACGTTTGCAAACAAAACTCGTACTTTGTAAAGACCTAACAACATTGAGAATGGAAATGAGGCATGTATCAAAGGGACAACAAACCAACCAAATTCTAAATGTCTTTTGTAGTTTTTTTGGCGTTTTTTCTTTATATTTCATTCTAATCTTCATCGTGTTTAACAAACATGATATTTAATCCAATCTTATAATCTTGCCATGACTTTGATTGTTTAATACATATTATTTTGACAAATGGGATTCAAGAGCATACGAATTACACGTTAATTATAACAAGATAATTAAATGGTCGGGAAACAATATAATTCGAGTCAAAAGCATATGAATATAAATCTATGAAAATTAGAGATTTTATGATGCATTTGTTCTAATTAAATCAGACTAATGACGCAATATGCAACATCATGTTTGAAACAATTCTTACACTGCAATAATTAAGAATATTTTAGTATTTTAACTTTCTTGACATGAATTTCATCAGAAATAGTCACAAGTCTCTAATATGGATTTTTATATATAAAAGTGCCTAAATGCGGTATGATTGTAAAAGTACAAACTATCCTACGAAGTTCGAATAAAGTGGATGGAAGCAGATATATGCCACCATACGGCCTTCAACAATGAAAAAATTAGTACCTTATAGTAGGCTGATTAAAGGCCTTGAAATTTAAAAATATAAACTTATTCAACCAAAAAACAAACAGCATATTCAAAAATGTTTTGTCGGAAACACATATGACAGACACGTACCAACGCGTGTAACTAGACTTGAAAAATTGAAATAACAACAAATTTAACCGTTAACGATGTGCAACATTTATAAACTTTAAGCACATTACAAATACGTTCCTCATATATTTGATTTCAGATTTGAATGTTTGAATGGCGATAACTTCGTATGTCACAAATGAACGTTTAACCATATAAACCTCTAAAGGAATACACTTTGTGGATGTCGACAGGTTAACTGGAAATTGATTTTCGATTACGACATTTCAAACTCTTATTTAGTAACTTACTTCATTAAAGACCATGTCCAATAACGTGAACATAATGAAACTGTTTTACTCAGATGAATGACAATACTAGTAATATTTGTGATAACGTTAACTCAGCAATTTTATAATTATTCTATATTTTAATGACAACTTGTTTCGGTTGTTCTTTCTCACACTTTCTCTGTAATCGTAATAATAGCGATGTATAAAGAGGCTAAAAGTAAAATCCTCTCACATCTAATACAAACACTCTTGTGTAAAGACGACTTTAACATATCCTATGTAACAAAGGGTACATCACAATCTGTCAAAAAGTGCACCCCAGTATGTTCTTACACGATATTTTTAATGAAATAAACAAATTACGTGAAAATAATACCCTCAAAAACAAGAACTACATTGTAACACGTAATTATAAGTATCTGTCCTAGGCACCTTTTCCAAACCCTGTGGTCTACCCAACTTCGTTGAATTTGAAAACAACAATCAACCGACAAATTAAAAAGTTTAAATGAATTGTCACAGTAAAGGTCTCATTACAAGTCGCTTAAAATATTCAGACGGGACATAGCTTTATGCAATTTTCAACAACATGAAATCAAAACAAGCCTATTTTATAATAATACAACTAATAAAACAAAACGACAATTATTTAATTAACAGGTATAAATGCATATAGTAATGATAGGAAAAAAAAGAACATGGCGAGCTAAGTCATCGCAACAAAATTACAACACGCACGTGTAAGATCCAAACAAAATGAAATTGCACTTTTGTTTCTGTTCTTTGTCCCATAGTCTTAACTCTAAAACATTGCAAAAACTCACATACCACAACAAGTTTAAAACGGTTTGAGTAGATCTCTCTGCCGATAAATAAAACGTTGCATCTTATAATTGACCAACACAGTTACGGAATATGTGTTATATTGCAGATTCATAGATACAACGTAAATCCTTCAAGGCATACAAAACAAATTGACGTCTAGACTGCAACCGAATTAGAAATTAAAGATTGTCACTTAAAAGAACATCGTCAACAACTGTAAGTTATTGGGGTTTTCGGTTTGTTGGTTATAGCAAAACCTATATAATGTAGAAAAGGGTGAAATCAAATAAATGAAGCTTAAATAAAGAGAAGAGTCTTTAAATATAGCAACACTTGCTTATCAGTTATATAAATTGGTCATCTGAAAATCAACTAATTGTATATACTTAATTTAATCAGACTATAAACACACTGTACTCTTATAGTGTAGTGTTAATTAGAGGATTAGAGGAAGTTGTTTACATGGCAAGATATTCTAAGAACAGAATAATATAGGGACAACGATGTATATGATTTTTGAAATCTCAACTCTCCCGGTATACCTCTAGCCAATGTAGAATAAACACACACACACATGATGTTGTCTACAGGTGTTTCTTGTTTTTATGCCCCACCTACGATAGTATAATGTTTTCTGGTTTGTGCCTCCGTTCGTCCGTCCGCTTCCGGTTAAAGTTTTTTGTCATGGTAGTTTTTGAAGAAGTTGAAGTCCAATCAACTTGAAACTTAGTACACTTGTTCCCCATGATATGATCTTTCTAATTTTAATGCCAAATTATAGTTTTGACCCCAATTTCATGGTCCACTGAACATAAAAAATGATAGTGCGAAGTTCAGGTTAAAGTTTTTGGTCAAGGTAGTTTTTGATGAAGATAAAGTTACATCAACTTGAAACTTAGTACACATGTTCCCTATGCTATGATCTTTCTAATTTTAATTCCAAATTAAAGTTTTGACTCCAATTTCACGGTCCACTGAACATAGAAAATGATAGTGCGAGTGGGGTATTCGTGTACTATGGACACATTCTTGTTTAATATAAATTAGATCGTTGGTTTTTGCCGTTTGAATTGTTTTACACTAGTCATTTTGGGGGCCTTTATATCTTGCTGTTAGCTATAGATGTGAGCCAAGGCTCCGATTTGAAGACCGTACTTTGACCTATAATGGTTTTTCTTTTACAAATTGTGACTTGGATGGCGAGTTGTCTCATTGGCACTCATACCACATCGTATAGCTATACACAGTAATATGTGCAGTTAAAAAGAAGTCCGAGTCTCTTATACCTCTAGCCAATGTAATATTAAAAAAAAAAAACAGACATCAATACGCTCAGTAAGAAACAATCCCTCCCAATCAAGAACATAACCCGTATCATGCATATGAAAACATCATATTATATCTGTTTTCCATCCGAATAAGTCTGTTTGGTTAGCAACTTATCTAATTAAAGTAATAGAAACAGTCTAATATATCAACCAATAACAGGTAGAACCAGCCAACCGATATCAAGGAATAATTCGCGTCGGTATATTACAGCCCTTGCATGGTGTAAACTTCCCGAAACAACATGTATGATGTAATGGCATATGGTGCAATGGTAGAAGGTGTATGATACTTTGGTGTATGGTATAAGAGAAATGATGTAATGGTGTATAAGGAAGGGTGTGATTGTGTATTGTGTATATAAAGTGTGGTTATCAAAGTTTAAACTACGCAAAATAAGAACTGATTTTTAGTTTTACGTTAATTTACAAATTTGTGATTAAAATTCGTTTTCAAAAATAAATAAATGATTCTGAGTCGCGCACACTTTCTTTGAAATTTAATTGTATTATGGGAAATTTCTGATGGTGTAGTTAGAATGTATATTGTGCAAAGGTAAAACGTGTATAGTGTTATTGCACATGGTGTAGGGTGTAATGGTGAATGGTGTAATGGTGTATGAAGTTATTTGGGAGTTTATACCATCCAAGAACTGTATTAGAAAAACAGCCTTTAAAAACTTCGTTTAAGCTTGATTTCATATGTCAAATAGGTTTTAAATTGAAAATATATGACACTTTTCAAAAAATTAAATGATAAATACTTGTGTGTATTTTGCTAACAACCACCAAAATGTAACTTTATTTACAACCACTGGGTCGATGGCACTGCTGGTGGAGATTTATTTCCCCGAGGGTATCACAAGCCCAGTAGTCAGCACTTTTTGTGCTGACATGAATTGTCATTGATATGGTTATATTTATAAATTTACTGTTTACAAATTTTTGATTTTTTTGAAAAACTAAGGCTTTTCTACCTCAGGCGTAGACTACCTTAGCTGTACTTGGCAAAACTTTTAGGAATTTTTGTCCTCAATGCTCTTCAACTTCGTACTTTATTTGGCCTCTTTAATTTTTTTGGATTCGACCGTCACTGATGAGTCTTTTGTAGACGGAACGCGCGTCTGGCGTATATACTAAATTTAGTTATGGTATCTATTATGAGTTTATTTAGTTACCATGGAGTAAATACAATAATTATGTTTCTTCAGAATTGACAAATACCACCATCAAAAGTATTTTGGTAACTGATAGTTATCAACGACCAAACTATTTGTCTTCATATATTCAACCAATATAAACAGAGGAGTAATACAAAATAGTTTTGGATTTTGATTTCATGGATAGCTGTAAGTATATGATTATAATTATATGTAGTTCAAAATATATAATGGAATGTTTTGAAAAGGAAGAATAGTTTATTGTTGTAAGAAACAATACTTAGCAAAGCTATGAAAACCCAGAAGAATTTTTGAAATTAATTTAAGGACTTTGATGAAATTCAAACAAATGCGTACGTCTCAATCTTAAATTTAAAGTTCAGGATTAAATGTTTTATTTTTTTTCTTCTAATTTCATGTTTTTATAAACCGCGGTTTGATTCAACATGTAACTATAGTAGGTAAAAAATCATACAGTGAATAATTTCCATATACAACTACACATGATTGACAGTGTACGTGAAACGGTAGCCGATAATCATTTAAGCCATTTAGTGATGTATTAATTAATCGAAATGATATCATGAACACAATAAACATGACTTCTGATACTATATATTGTAATGTTCGTAATTGAAACTGTATCATCATAAAAGGGATACGCGGGTTTACAAATCTGAAATTACCTTCCAAACATCCAGAGAAAATTTAATAATCAATCACATCTATGATATGCAGCAACTGATCAAATTTAAAGTAATCGAAACAGTCTTAAATATCGATTCCAAAAAGGTAAGACCAGCCTACCGGTATCATGAAATAAAACGCGTCAGTATATTTCAAGGTTTACGGGCTGTTTTTTAAAGGCTAACATAAACTTGATGTCGCATGAGTTTGATATCATTTTTCATATATATAAAATGTCTCAAACTGATACAAAAGGTCTATATGAAACTTTTCAATCATGAAAAATGGTATTAACTTCATCATCTCCTTCCAAAATATTTGTTTTAATATATTCAACAAATATATAACATAGGAGTGGTAAAATATAGTTTTGAATATTGAAAATAGCTGTAAGTATAGGAGTAACACCACTAATTCGGGCCCGAACAGAAAACACATACCAGAAAATAGTACATATTTAAAACAAAATAGTTCCTACGCATGAGTATAACTTTCAAAATGTAGAATATATAGGTATTTTTGGTTTCAGATGAAAGCATCGTAGGACACTTTTTGACTCTTAATTTTGAATATTTAAAAACTGCGCCAAATTTTAAAAAGAGGGTACATTTTGTCTGTTTGTCAGTTCTGAAGTACCTGTTTCGGTGCCCCCGAAGTTCCGGGAACCAGTTCTTTCTTATATGCCATTAAAGGTATGATGATTTTTCACTACAAGCCACCATAAAATGTTGCTTTGACATGCAATGATTGTCACTTTATTTGAACTTAAAACAAAAGAGGTGTGCCTGCTTGAAATGGAGGAATTTAACATAGAAAGCAATGGGACCATGAATTAGTGGTTAACTTCCTACAAAATTATGATTAGAATTTCAAGAAAAGCATTGTTATGTTTTGAAAATGAAGATATTCAACTACATAGCACGTTGATTGTTGTAAAGGTCAATACTTAGCAAATCTTTAAAACACAGAAGACATTATTGCAATTGATTTTCAACCGATGATAACATCGATAAAACAGATCTTCGCATCTTATGATTGTCTAAATGACTTTGTTGCTACACTTTTCTGTATTTGAAATGTTACCTTTCAAAAAAAGGAAAGGCAATCGTTTAGCCGTTTAATTCCAAAATAAATTAAATCTTGGGAATGATTGAGGCAAACCTTAAGGATACCACAGCAAAGGTAGAATCTCGACATAACAGGTAACATTTGCCTGATATATACATGGTTAGGAAATATAATAAATATCATTTTTTTTTTGTCTTTTTTTCTAATTTCTTGTTTTTGGTTGCAGTGATCAAGTAACTATAGAAGGTCAAAAATTGTACATTGAATATAATTTCACATACAACGATAAAAGATAAGTAATATGCGTAAAGCGGTTACGGATAGACATTCAAGAAATTTAGTGATGTATAAATGATCAAAATCACAATAAAAAAGGACTTCTGTAAACGCATAGCTGAATAGTTCTTAATTGAAACGGTTACATTTAAAAAAAGATACAAATCATGAGTTTCCTTCCAAAACTTCAAGAGAAAGTTTATAATCAATCCCATTTATGGTATAAAGCAACTTACTAAATATTTTGATAGACACAGTCTTACCTATCGTTTATATCCAATGTTATTTCAACTGATCGGGAGGAGCTTACGTTTTAATTTGCATAAGGACAGTCTATTTGAAGATGCGTGTGATAGGGACGATTGCCGTTAAAATAATCATTGATTTTTGTTTACATATCAGTGTCACCAAACGGATATACAAAAGAACTGATTGTATGATATTGGACCAATAACTGGACACCTCATTGAAGAGTTGATCCCGACACATCTGACTATAGATGGACTTGTCTTTTATTAGCGAACAGGATAAACCCCGCCCAGTCAAGTGAAATAAATCAAGTAATAATAACCATTAGCGTGTCGTAATGTTCTATTGTATTATTTATTTGTGGGTTTCTGTTCTGTATGTTCTTCCTTTTTATTTGTATTGTAGTCCTGTCATGTTATGTTGTCATTTTACTGTTATATTTAACAAAGCCACAAAACCAGGTTCAATCCACCATTTTTTTTTCTTAAAATGTCCTGTATCAAGTCAGGCAAATTGCTATTGTTATGTTATAGTTCGTTTCCATGTGTGTTGCATTTTAGTGTTTCTGTTGTGTCGTTATTCTACTCTTATATTTGATGTGTTTCCCTCAGGTTTAGTTTGAGGTCCGGATTTTGTTTTTCTCAACGATTTATGAATTTCGAACAGCGGTATACCTCTGTTGCCTTTATTTAGATAACTCTAAGAACAGCCTTGCGGTAATAACACGCGTCAGTATATTAACAGAAACAAATTTGTCTTTAAAATCCTAATATAAACTTGATATCATTTGAGCTTTTTAAATAAAGTAAATGGTAAATACGTTAGGCATTTTGCATACAAGCACCAACTATATAACTAATTTAACCTTGAGTAGAAACAATATTGTTTTTTTTTTTTTCGAAATTAACAAATACCACCATCACAGTATACAACATAATCGAAACGTTAAACTTTGTCACGAACAATACATAGCCAAGCTATTAAAAATAGACAGAAGACATTTCTGCATTCGATTTTAACTGATGATGTCTTCGCTGAAATTTAAACAGACACTCTCATCTTATGATATTATTTACTGATTCGAACACAGCAGAATCAAACGTTCATAACAACATTGATATTAGTGGAACTAGATACCGATACATCTGAGCAGTGTGTATGGTCCATATAAAGTATGCAATGAAGAATGTCTCTTATGATGCACTCATATCAATGCAAGTATTGATATGAGGTTATATGTCGTTTCTAGTCTGTCTATAAACATGTTTTGTTAGTTTTTATTTGCCTTTAACTTGATGTAGTGTATGTGTTTCTTTCTGAAACTATTTTCTTTGCCTCCTGTGTACCTTATTGTTTTAATCCAAGTAAAATGGAATAGAAATTATAATGTTTCTTAGACGAAATTAATCTAGATTGGAATATTATTTGTCTGACGAGTATTAAAAACTTGTTTGCTTTTTTCTCGTAATGACCCTAGAAGTCATCAAAATATTTTTTGATCAGGTAAGTACAAAACTGCACATTTATTATTGGGATAGTTATAGATGACATTCGATTGTTAATATTATTTTCCTGTTTTGTTCAATTTATTGGCAGTTTTTTTGTGTTTAATATTCGTCGATAACAGGTCTTTTGTAATCTTGGTACCGGTATTTGACTATCAATTTGTTTATTTAAACTGATAACAATTTATAAGTGCATTCCATTATATATTTTGCTTTTCTGAACGAAGCATCTATCAACACTATGATTGATAATAAAAATGTACGCGGTTGAGGATCAACAAACTGGTACACTGTATTCATTCGCAAACTTTCCAGTCATTCCAATGTAAATGTCAATCGAAAACGTAAGGAAACTGTTCAGCCGTTTGAATTCCAAGTAATAATAATATCATGAGTTTTTAAAGCAAAATTGCAGGAAAAAACTTCAAAGATAACATTTTGTGACATCACATGTAATTTGTCTTGAATACATGAACAAGGCTATATTAACTATCAATAGACATCATAATTTACAAGTTTTTTTTAGATATCATGAGTCAATAAGGATCCTTTTCATATATCCTTCTGTTGAGGCCCAGGAAATCGCAATCGGCCTTCAATTACTGTTAAGAGCTACAACTCTAAACATTGTGTGAAACAAGTGATTCAACAATGATAAAATAATTTGAACTTTATGAACGTATATTTTTATTTTAGACTTTATGGTAATCAAAATGTAGAAGCCGATTTAGAAAGCAAATCAAATATATAATTGCAGAAAATTCTCGTTATAAACCGCTTAATCAGAGATTGATTGAACATATAAGTGCGTTTGCCACCCAACAGTGTTTTTTCTACGATGTAAAAAGGTTTATTGTACAATCTGAAAGTGGTCAATACTATTACATTTTTTTTCTCGGTTTTCTGTATGAAGCAGACCGTTTAACTCCACGCACACCAGTCAATGCAAATGAGTTATCTATAAATAATGAGATACATGTACCATTACTTTTATATCGAGAATAATCGGCTATCAGATAAATTGATAATTTGACGATGTTTACGTCTATATCACTGACTTAAATACATTGCATTTTAGGATATAAAGGAGTGATTATTTTTGTAACATATATTGTTAGAAAAATAACCGATCCCAACTTCCACTTGAACATGCATTTACTGTTCTTAGTGTATGCTTGTCTTTTATGTTTGCTAATATGCTTGTTCTATGTGACATTTTGTGCTTCTTTGTTCTTAACTAAGCCAGGAATAAAACAGTTGTTATCCAGCCGTTTGATGTGTTTGAGCTTTTGATTTGAGACTTTTCATTTTGAATTTTCCTCGAAGATCAGTATTTTTGTAATTTTATTTTAAACTGCTTTATAAACATAAAGCATTTTTTTATTATCAGTTTATCTTGAGTTTGTATAACTGCGGAAAACTGTGTATTGTGTCTCTGTTGATGAACTATCTATAGTTTCTCATTCAGTATGTTTAAATGAAACGTTTTTAACATTTTAAAGGGTACGTCATTACACACAAGAAATGATACGATTGTTTAATTGTTTACAACATTTCATAGTAAGACATCATCACATTTAAGATATGATACACTTGTTTATAAAACAATAATTCACCATTCACCTGACACATAATGTACCCTAACATACAAACTGATATATGTGAACTGGCTGGGGTATTAAAACCAGCAAAAATGTGAGTGGTAGGTCAAAAGTCTGGATCAAACTTTGCTTTTTAATAAATGAATACCTTAAAGTATAAACTG
Organism: Mytilus galloprovincialis; assembly: GCF_965363235.1. NCBI lineage: Eukaryota > Metazoa > Mollusca > Bivalvia > Mytilida > Mytilidae > Mytilus > Mytilus galloprovincialis. The sequence continues at coordinate 71,359,676 of NC_134847.1, forward strand.
AAATAATGAAGCATTTTCCGCTTTAGGAAAAGAGGAGGACGATAGCAATGGGATATTTTTAATCCTCACAAGTCATAGAGAAACTTACATACCACATTCTGTTTGTGTCTGTCCCAAATTAGGAGCCAGTGGCTGTCGTTTTGTAATAAGATATCGTTTTTGTTTTTCGTTCAATATTTTGTTCATAAATAAGGGGCCCTCAGTTTTCTCCATTGATCTGTTTGTTATTTCGGGACGTTTTATAGCTGACAATGCAGTATGGGTTTAACGCATTGTTGAAGGTCGTACGGTGAATTATATTTATCAATTTCTGTGTTATAAGGTCTCTGGAAGGGATTTGTCTCATTGATAATCAACCACACCTTTTTATTTTTTAACAACTGGAAAGACAAAAAAAGTTCACTAAACGCTAGAAAACTACGGACTAATCGACATAGCACTTTGTAACTTTTTAGCGTTGAAATCAGTTTTCTTGATTAGGTTTACGCTGAAATTTAAAATTTGAAACGCAACGATGTTAAATCCTGAAGTATGATGATCTACAGGACAAATATTAAAGAAATTGAAAAATTCACCTAATTTTAATTTACATGATGAGAGAGTTGGAACCATAGTTTCTTTAACAATTTCGTTATTGAAGAATCAATATTTTGGAAAATGTAGTACACGTCATTACAGTTCAGAAACACTGAATATTTAACAGAATATACCCTTGGGAAGTCACCATAATATCAAAAAATGCTATTATTTGAAAATAAAACTTATTAAATTTCATGCGGCCGGAGCTTTTTTCTCGGTTTACAATCATTAGAAACACCCAAACCTTAATATTGAGACAAAAGATATATAAATACAAAAAAACATTAGTAGTGATATGATCATATTGAACCGTTTGTATTTAAATCTATCTGTGGTTTACATAAGAAAATGTCTGTACCAAGTCAGGAATATGACAGTTGTTATCCATTCGTTTGATGTGTTTGAACTTTTGATTTTTCCATTTGATTGGGGACTTTCCTTTTTGAATTTTCCTTTGAGTTCAGTATTTTTGTGATTTGACTTTTTACCTTGCATGTAGGAGTTTGAACCACATACACCTCATCAAAAACTCCGGAGTGTTTCCTTAGTGCACCCATCGTGCTACTCTTATAGAACGTTGATACGTTAATCTAGTGATACGATATTTAAAAACCTAAGACATTGATTTTCAAAAACATCTGTTCTGTTATAGTTACCCTTAAACTTGACAGAATGCGAAATTAGGAATCTGACACTTGTGTTTTACAGTACAAAAGATTGACGTTGATGTTACTTGTAGAATCACCATTGACAATACAAAATAGAAAATCCCAGAAAGTACAACACTGAAAACTCAACTAAGAGCACTATAGACTGCTTCAATAATTAAGGATAGTGTGAAAAGACTTTTAAGACTATTGCAACTTTATGATTTAATTTGAAAAAATGATAATACGAAAGTCTGTCTGATTCAAATTTTACGTTCTATTTTTGTCAATAAGATTTGATATTAAGCAGAATAACAATAACTAAGCCATGATTCACTCAATAAATTACACCATTGACAAAAATAAGTTTTGCACCAATAACCTGTCTACATTCAGTTATATAACAGAAAGGGACCATACTTCATATTTCCGGTGAGAATTCTTCAAAATTGAACTACATTTCTATAACATTGTTCCTAAATTTAAATTTCCTCAAATTACTGTTACCACCAAATGATTCAATATCTAAAATAAAAGTTTTTTTATTGAACAACACAAGATGTATGCTTTTCTTTTTTTTTTTAGATGGACAGCATCTTTATAAAATAACACGCTTTTCTTTAACTGATTATTTGGCGTTTGAAGAAATCATAAAAAAAGTAATATTTTCATAAAATAAATAGAGAAAAGAAATTGGAAATCTATCAAACATATCGTCCTGAGCATGCATGAAATAAAACTAAAAAATAACCTCCGACACAAGAAAAAGAACTTACTGCTGTGCCCCTATTTTTTACTTTTTTACCAATTTTTTGTTTGTTTGTTTTTTTCACGCATCGTTGTCAATTTAGTGGAATTTGATGCGACTGTCGTACAAGTGAAAAGATTAGCGTTATCAAATCAGGTTCAATCCACCATTTTTTACATAAGGATATGCCTGTACCAAGTCAGGAATATGAAAGTTGTGAACCATCCCTTTCATGTGTTTGCGCTTTTTATTTTGCCATTTGATTTGTGACTTGTCGTTTTGAATTTTCCTCGAGTTCAGTATTTTTGTGATTTTACATTTTACAACCTAAAGAGGTGATATTAAGAAGGACAATCACAATCTAGCTCCCTAATGAAGGAGTGACCGGCACAAATCAAGGATACAGAATGTAAATGACACCTTGGTGTTGAAAAGTTGGAAGTCGTATCTATTTCAGAAATTAATTCAATGCATGCAGGACTTTCAATTAACGTAAGCTGCAATCGTAGTTTCTGATCATAACCTTCGTGTGCACACAGTTCTTTCGTCACTCTATGTTTAAAATGGACACAACACTATAATATCACATTCTTTTGATGGTTCTTTTTGAATATACCTTCCCCAAGTACGCTCAAAGCCGAATATTTGAAAGCCAATGACGTCCAAGATGAGGTTGTATAATTGCAGAATTATTTTCATGTTACATTTCTAGATGTGCAGTATAAACCTGTCAATAGAGTGTACAATAATAAAATGATGTGGCATGAGACCAAATGACATAAATTTAGCTGCTATATTTCACCATACGGCTTTAAAAAAAAAGAAAATTCCTTATTGAAAAACAAGCAATAAAAGACCCCGACATAATGGCAAATTTAAGAAAAATCATACAGGAAAAAAGTAGCTTGATTGTTTGTCCAAAGAAAATAACTCAACACGAACATCATAAATATTAAGAAAAACAAGCGATTAGTACATTGTAGGTTACTCGTTTGGTAGAGGCAGAAACAAATAGTATCGGTGTGACCATGCTTTCTGAATAACTTGGCCATATTTAATGTTCTGGCAATCAAGAGACATGGCACTTCTTTTGAACGGGACAAATGTTTGATTCTTCGTTTTATGTTATTTGACATGACTTTACAATTATATGTATATACATATAGACCATGAACCTAGACGAGAGTTGAAGGAAATAACTATTTAGTAAATAATAAAGACACAATTTCCTGACAATTCACTGGTCATTTATCAATATAGCAATTGATAGACCACATAACCAACCTGTACTTACTGTCATACAAATACAATCAAGACGCATACCATAAGTTTATTGGGACGAGCAAAATGGTAATTCGTTTCAGATTTTATTATTTGATTTTCATCTTGTCAAATTTGATATACAACAAATGGGAATACGTGTTTTGGACTAGTTATACTTATTGTCTTTAAACATCCATACTAATTATTAATATTGATCAAATGATCGAACCACAATAGAGTGTATTCAATGAGAAAAGAACAAAATTCAAATGTTCATTAAATGTGAACAAAAACGTCTAATCATTCAAGTCCCGAAAACAGAATGATACTTTTTACCATTCCATTATATCTATGGAAATATGATGATTCAAAATATCTTTATCTGCTGAACAATTAATTAAAAAACCATCAACATGAAAAGAAAAGTTACTGATTATGGATGAGGTATCACTGTTTAGTTCTATATCTTCATTTCAATATCTAGAAATAGATAATTATTGTCTGCTAAATGCGGGTTAAAAAGATTTTTTTCGAATGTGCATAATAAAGGCAATAGTAGTATAAAGTCATAAATCAATTGATAGGTTGCAAACTAAAACCGAGGGAAACACATTAACTATAAAAGAAAAACAACGGATGTTCAAAAATATTGAAGCGCAACAATAACAAACGTCAATGCAAAATACATAGAAACGAACTATTTGATAACTTTACTCAAATGATAGCTTATATTACTATCAACTGCAAGAGCGAATCTATGATTTTTTAAAAATCTAAATGTACCTTTATACATTACTTATAGATAATTTGAACCTTTTTTTAACGATAAGAGGTTTTATGCATACCATTTAAATCTTGCCTCGTGATTCGAGCCAATGAAGATTTTAGTACGAAAAGACACGAACGCGAGACAACTATCCAATAAAGTCTTCATCATGTTCTTGACACAGAATGTGTGGCGAAGTCAATAAAGTTAATTATACTTGTCAATTAGAATTTATTGCTTAATTTATAAGTTTTCAAAGAGCGATTAAAAGTTCAAATAAATGTTTTTCACTGAGACACTGGCCTAGATCTGACGAATTCTGGTGTGATCGAATTGTGTCCTTGAAGTCCATTGAGGGATCTTATATAGTCCAGTGGTCCATACAAATGTCCATAGCTGTAGGCCGGTTACGTAGTAGTCTGGTTGTTGAGTAATACTAGTCTGTGGTTAATTGTCAAACTATGCAATTAACCCCTGACGGATACATGTTATTTCACAGTATACATGGTCATTTATTGGCTTCAGGGTATTGTTACACAATTGTATTGTTACACAATTGTGTAACATAATGCCTTCAATCCTAATAGAACGAAAGTTCAATAAAATACGGTATTTTTCTTCCTGTAGGTTATTTTAATAGTTTATTGTAAGGTTTCCGGTAACCATCACCACACATCTAAGTTTATAAAGTTCTATAAGTCCAATATCGGAATATGATAAGTTCAGTAATTTCATCCAGTCCAATAGCTGGATATATTTACACATAGTTCATTTGATTCATAAGTTCAATAATTCGGTATACATAGTTCAAGTTTTATTTCCGTCACCATCATAGAATGTTGTTCCTCAATATTGGTTAGGAACGCAAGTCTTTATACAATTCTATTTACACAGTTCATAGGGTTACTTCAAAATTATTTACACGGTTCGTCATCTGCTAGTGGATTCGGTCGTCTACGTTGTAAAGTTTACAATCCAGTCCTTTTACGAAGTAGTTGACGTATCTAGCTCTGGTTAGTTCGTCCTTCTTAAGAGGCTGTTAATAACATCGTCATTGGGTTAAGTTTCGTCCTTGATCAATGGCGCAGAGGAAGACATCAGTCTATCTGGAAGCAGTAACATCTGTTCCAACCAATTGCGTTGACACCATGTTGTGCCAACTGTTTGTGGCATTAGAACCAGAACTCGCACCCTTCTTTTTGGCTAACCAAGATATATTCTTAATAAATTAACAGTACAAAAATATGGCTATTCCAATGACGATCGCACCTTAACCCCACTAACAAATTAAAACTTATTTTAATTTGGAAAACTAAAAATTGTCAACTTCCCCTTTGTTTCTTTTTTTTATTATCAATCGTCTAGTAAATCTCTTTTAGTTCTCTTGGTTATTCAAGCCTAGCTTAATTTGATAAAACACTTTCTTTGTATAAATCAAAAAAACTATCAAGTTATCTGGTGAGAACAAAAAAAATAAATAAATAAAAATAAATAAATAAATCTTGTATACAACTTCTACAATTTTGAGAAAATCTACCTAATAAAAACAAGATATGTTTATTTATTCATTACTTAAGATATACATTTATATATAAATTTACAATCAAATAAGTTAATCAATCATTTAATGTAACCCCTACACCTACATGATACACATGAAACATTTTTTTAATAATAAAAAAATATATTATCATGATTATACCTTGTTACCAATTGTAATACTTTTATTTCTTTAACCTTAGTGCCTCATTATTTAATCTTAACTCTAAATATAGACCAAAGATTTATTCGCATCACTCTTAAAAAAAACATTTAAGATTCCTTTGATAAAATTTTAACTACGTCTTGTTACTGACTATTTTTCATATTTGACAACAACAACACCAACAACACTTTGTTGCCAAAAAAAATGTCGTTCTCCTTAATCTTTTACATTTTTCCAAAAATAGTATAAAGTTTCCTCATCATAATGATCCCTTCCTTTTTTATATATCTAATTTTTTTTTCATTTGTTTTAAAATTTCAAACCTACTGCCTATCCTATTTATACATTTCAATACGGCTCAGTGTTAGGGTATAAGTTGAAATCTGATTTTAAAACTTAACTAACATCTTAAAAATTAAAACAATTAACAAAAATCTATGCTACTAATGAACAAAACACATCGTTAAGATTCTTTTTTCAACTCCTTAATTAATTATTTCCTTATTCTTATCTTAATTTATAATAATAGTCCTCATGATTGCTTATGAAAAAAAAAAATTAAATTTTACTTTAAAGCTAGTTTTCCTTTAATATCAATTATCTATTTCACTTGAATTTTCTCATTACGTTCGTATGTCTCTCTTTTTTTATATTAAATATCAATCTACCACAACAATACTAGTTTGTAAATCCCTTGGGGCAAAACATATTTATGTGCTATTTTCTGAAGATACGTCTCTTTTCCTATTAACAATATGTAAATATGGCGTAATCTAACACCATAAAAAAAAACTTGCACCATTTAATTACTAACATCACTTATGTTAATCAACCGAAGAAGGGGTTGGAATCTAAAATTATAGACTATTTGTTTTCTCTACACAAATGTGCGTACACACTACCCAACTACGTAAACCCATAATCATCAATGGCAATAACACGCACATATGTTTCATAGTTCCAATTTTCCGTTATTTCTAACTTTACAAAATGTATTCGAAAGATGCATGGTTGATAGGGAAGATGAATTTAGTTAAGCTATTCAAAACGTATGTACATATTCTTTTAAAATTAGTTGTAAACAACGAAATTGGGATTCGACAAAATTCAAATAACGACCCGCTCTCTTCTATTTCTCAATAACAAACTTATTGTCATAGTGTTCTAAATACTTTGAAAATTCGTACATATTCATGAAATATGTAATGTTTTTGTTATTTACTGTTCATTGTGTTAACATGAATTTCGTGTATAATTTCATACAGATAGAACTTTTCTCATGGTTTCAATCTTATTTCTTTTTTACATGGTACTGTAAAACACTCAACAATATAGAAGCACCTTGTACCTTTTCAAACAAATTTGTGTTTGGTCGTTGGAATATCATTTTACATACTATCAAACCATCATATATCTTTAATTTCCACATTTAAACAAAAATTTTAGAAATGATACAGGGACTATCCTGAACAATGTTTCGTTTTATTTTTTTTTGTGGACAAAATCCAAGTAAGAAATGACCACATCACAGGAGCATAAATAGAACCATACAAATATAACATGCATACAACAATCACATCATGCAAAAATGCACCTAATGTGGTTCTCTATCTTTAAGCTTTTGCGGCTATCCAAATTTAATTGTTTAAACTTATTTTAATGGAATATTTAGGCAATCCTTCCAAATCTTTTGCTTCTTTACGTAAATCTCTCCAGCGTTGGAGCACACTCAGCTACAGCTGTGTTCCCTTAAAATGTTAATCTATACACAAAGAAGTTATTTCAAAGTTAAAATGTTGAAAGAAAATCCTCCAATGTAACGTTGCACATGCACAAAACTTATGTACAGGAGGGTACATATTATATATCAAGGAAGCAATCATAGCACGATGGCCAATATGCAGATTTGATATTAAAAGCAATGTCTAGCTAAATAAAATCTATGAAAGGTCAACACTGATTTAAAGCAGTGTCTCCTACATGACAGTCTTGATTTACCTGATAATTGTTTACTTTTAGAAAGTGTGACTTGGATGGATAATAGTCTTATGGGCACTTATACAACATGTTTTTCAATATATATTGAACAGTAAAACGCAATATTGAACATGAGACTGTTATTTTCAGTGTTTGGCTGACTGTCACTGGGCACAACAGTTCAACATAGAACCCTATGGGAAAAACCAGAGAACTCTTCAGAAGACACTGTCAAATATTCAAACATACTATCCATACTGATCTGTGTCCACACTTGTATTTTACATAAAATGTTTTATCATTTAGTAAATAAAGATATAGATAAAATGAGTGCATAACACATACTCTTACATATTATACCCTGCTTTTCTAGAAAAAAAAGAACAAAGACAAACAACAACGAGCAACTCCAACAATGTTTCCTATTTTGTGAACTCTGACATTGGGAATTACCATGACATCATAAATCGAATTTCTAATAAGTTTTTGGAAAAGTATTATTGAGTTATAACGCAGGTTCATAACTTGTATTTAATGCACACGTTTAAACATCTGTTAAAGGTGCTTTAACAGTTGGAATATGTTTTATAGAGTAATACTGTTGACGTATACGGAAATCGACAGTTGCACGAGACTTCTTAAAAAGCAGCTTACAAATATTTGAACGTGGTGACCGAATAACATCATTAGAAATCTCAGATGTGAACGGTTTGACAGACAGTTATTTGGACCCACCAACCCGGTCATTCAGTTACGATATTGTTAGACACGTATTACCAATTTTATTTCAACTGATCGGGCGGAGCTTACGTTTGAATTTCTATATAGACAGTATATTTGAAGATGTGTGTAATAAGAATGATTGCCGTTATAATTATTATTGAATTATAATCACCTATCAGTGTCAACAAACACATATACATAAGAACTGAGTGTATGATATGGGACGAATAACTGGATACTTAATTGATGAGTTCATCATTATATTGGTTATTCTCATCGTATTTTGTCTAATGCTTAGTCCGTTGCTGTGTGTGTTACATTTTAATGTTGTGTCGTTGTTCTCCTCTTATATTTAATGCGTTTCCCTCAGTTTTAGTTTGTTACCCCGATTTTGCTTTTTGTCCATAGATTTACGATTTTTGAACAGCGGTATACTACTGTTGCCTTTATTCATCCCAAAACTTTTGTCTATAGATGGACTGGTCTTAAAAAGGCGAACTTCTTAAACCCCGCCCAGTCAAGTGAAGTTATCTAGTAATACAACTTGGAATGATACTTATTAATCTTTTAACTTTTGACTAAAACAGGTTATTTTTTTAATAAGGACAGTCTATTTTGATAAACAACGTTGATTAGGTTCTAGGGAAGTTGATAATTATGTACAGCAGAATATAATTTGGTGTTAAAACGATTTCTTTTAAACTGTAGTTCAAAAAAAAGCAGGGAAATTTTTCTTTAAGGTTTGGTTACAGTGTTAATTGAATTCTTTTTGCAAAATGTATTAATAAACTAAGAACTGTGCATTTATAGTCATGCTTTGAATATTTATATTAGTATTTTATGGATCTCTGGAGTTAAATGTGAACTTTCGGTTGTGGAGAAAGTTTAAGGATAGCCACTTATTTCACAGTAGATATAATTAACTTGAACATAATTTGAAAGGGATTGACATAAGACGGATATTTGATTATTCAACTGTCAATAATGAGTCTAATAAAGAAACGCCTCAACAAACAATATTGCATGCATTTGATTATATACTATTATAGTTTTTTCATATTTATATAGGTACAATCGAATGCAACGTTTAATCCCCTGAAGGTCATACTGTTCCTGACAAAGGCAAAGACCTTGGCTTAATTAGCAGGATCATAAGACTGTTTTAAGCAGGACAAGTGAAGATTAGTTCATCATCTTACATTTTATGTCTGTAAAACTTTTTAACTATCATATTCCTTCAGGATGGTGTACCTGGCTATGTGTTTGGATGACATTTTTAAATTCTCAACAAAAACTTATCGCCTATTGTATGTTTCATGTGTTGATGAAGGTTGATTTCTGCATGCATGATTTTCCATTGCTAATAATATTGAATGCCTAAAATTGAAGTGAATAGCAGTTTCATTAGACAACTGAAACAATTAGAAATATTTGAAAGTTTGCATTATAGCAGGCTATATATTTATCTTTTGACGGTTAAATGGGCATTTTCTATAAAAACAAATAGGATAACAAGCAAGATAAGATTACCTATTTATGCATCCTGCACACCAACATTAATTTGAGTCCTGAGGGAATTATATTTATGAAATAATATTAATTTTTCTGTATTTATGCTAAAGAAGTGCCTTTTTATTCTTTAAAAACAAAACATGACAAACACTTAAAGGGGCACTAGCTACGAGATATATAAAAAATCTAAAGTTTGATTTTTTTCTGTTCAATCAATAATGAAAGTGAAATAGTGAAATAACAATTCGCTTTTTGCAGACAAAAAGGTTGAATTTTGTCACATTACGCTAAGAAACATTGATAACTAGTAATTCACTTGCAAGTGAAAGAGTCGACCTCTTTAAATCCGTATTCATGTGAACTTTAATTTAACCCCTAGCTAGAGATTGACAACGCATGCATTGTACGTGTACTGGTTATTTAAAGAAAAAGAATGTCAACAATGAAAGTGAAACTACGGTAAATCATTTGATTACTAAATCGTTGCACATAAAATCAGTCTTATACGGTTAAAACAATGAGAAACATCTATTTTTAATCTATAAAATAAAATCAAACAGACCTACAAAAATCCAATTGCACGTGTTGGATTAATCTATTCATATCTTTATTTATGTTGTTTACATCGCTTATATGGTCATCTGAGGTCAAATCGATAGGTAATTAGATGGCGTCTGGACTAAAATACACACGAAACGAACATATATATTATCTACCCCATGCTCTGTAAACTATTTATTTTAGACTTTTGATAGTTTGGATAAATGTTTTACATTGTTATAAATCAAATAAGAGAATTTGAGTCAAATCGGTGACCATGGATTTGACAGCTAGTGCCCCTTTAAAAGGAATTCAAGATAAGTAGACAAATGACTAAAAGAAATATATTCAGCTGTTAGAAATTTTATTGAAAATTGCTTATTGAATGGGCAACTACCATTTTAATCTAAACAATCACAAAATGTTTGTGCAGTAAATACATTTTCTATTGGTCTGATGAAATATTTTCACTTATAAAGAGACACAAGACAACTTCACAGATTTGGTCCCCATTTTCAATATAATATTATTTATTTTTTTTTTACATATTTCGAATATTTGACCACGTATTTAACAAAGTACAGCTTTTTGGCAATTTTACTGATACATTTTTGTAGTTGTTAAAAAATATGTCGTATAATTCCTGAATACATTTTACAGTAGCTTTTTTATTTGATACGATATCTGTCCTGCTTTGATTATTCAAAGGTTGCGAAAAGATACCTTGTCTTATAACATGAGGAATCCAGAAATTCTCAAATATACACAAAGTGTGTTATTTATGGTTTTTCCAAATGCCTTATGTAACATTATAATCTTTGTGCAGTAAATTCCTGATGTCAGACTTTGATGAACATTTAAGATATAGTTAAATCATCATTTAAACGAAAATTTATCAAGCCGACGAAACATGTGGAGTTTGAATAAAGGCTGTCGATTTGGTGAAGAGGTATGACCTTTGCACATGCATCTATGAACAGTTTTCTGTGTTGCCAAATTACTGAGCCCTGATATTTATACTTTGTTGGTAAACGAGTTTCTATGAGAAATCTCTCAAGTTCAAACTCCAAGTCACAATTTGTAAAAGTAAAAAATTAAAGATCAGAGTGCAGTATTCAACACGGAGCCTTGGCCCACACCGAACATTAATCTTTATATTGCGAAGCACCTAATTATTAGCAATTAACACAATTTACAAACAGACGTATCGTTTTAAATGTCTCAATTCTGACTGGACAGGATTGCGTATACATATATCAAGATGAGTTAAACGGCCGCTCTCTTCCAATATGATTGAAGATGATCATATCTCTATATTCCCATCACTCTTTGATGTCTGTATTTGATAGATGATCTGTATTAAAGTTAACATAATCACAGATTCTTGTATTTCGTCATTGAATAATCGCCAGCATTACATCTTTATTTCTTTTTGAAAAAAAGAGGGACGAAAGATACCAAAGGGACAGTTATACTCATGCATCGAAAATAAACTGACAACGCATGGCAAAAAAAGAAAAAACAAAAAGACAAATACAAGTTTAAAAAACACAACATAGAAAACTAAAGACTAAGCAACACGAAACTTACCAAAAACTTATGTCAGATGCCTCGGCAGGGTAAGCAGATCCTGCTCCACATATGGAACCCGTCGTGTTGCTTAAGTTGTTACAAATCTCAGCTTGTACAGAGAAACGGGGCAAAGGTTACTGGAAATTTAACTCTCAGTTACTCAGAGATGCAGATTATATACAAAAGGTTAAATTATGCATTAAGGATACTATTTTGGAATACGATCTTGCAGGTGATATGGATGATCTTCTTTCTGTTGAATTGTCATGTAATGATCAAACATTTTTTGAAATATTGAAAATGAAGATTAGATCTTTGTCTTGAAAATAATACTTTACATTTAGAAACTATTATGAACCATTCTCCAAATGATGTGGTTCACAAATATTTACTTGATAAGAAGCTTGAACTAGAAAATTGTCGACAAAAGAAGGTTGAAGGTTTGCTGCTTAGATCCAGTTCTAACTGGCATGAGAATGGTGAAAAATGTTCTAATTATTTTTGTAAATTAGAAAAGAAAAATTTTATAAGGAAAACAATAACAGAACTAATTGATGATAAAGGTTAACATATATCAGAGCAATCAAAAATTCTAACGGAACAACACAATTTTTATAAAAATTTATACTCAAGCAAAAAATTAGATTGTGATAATTCATCATCTTTTAATCATAACATTAAGCTCACAGAAGAACAAACAGATTTTTGTGAGGGAAACTTATCTTTTAAAGAGTGTGCTGATTCGTTAAAATTTATGAACGAAGTCAGGTTCTGATGGGTACACAGTAGACTTTTTTTGGAAAGATAGTGGTCCTTTCATCTTTCGGTTTCTACATTTTTGATACGAGGTTGGAAAATTTTCTGATTTTCAGTATCAAAGTGTAATTACATGTATTCCCAAGGAGGGGAAAGACAGACAGTATATAAGTAACTGGCGCCCTATTAGTCTTTTGAATACTGATATGAAAATAGTTTCTTCTGTTATAGCTAATAGACTTAAACCAGTTTTTTTCATTTGTCATAAGTGATACACAAAAAGGTTTCATCAAAGATAGATTTATGGGTGAGAACACACGCCTTTTATATGGTTTGCTGCACTATCTTGAAGAAAATAATAAGACAGGTCTTTTATTACTTGTTGGTTTTAAAAAGACCTTTGATTCCTTAGAATGGTTATTTTTAAAAAAAATCTTTTAAAAGCTTTAATTTTGGGCCTTCAGTATGTAAATGGCTTGAAACTTTATATTCAGGGGCATCAAGTTGTGTTATAAATAATGGACATACTTCTATTTTTTTTCAATTGGAAAGAGGCTGCAGACAAAGAGACCCTCTTTCACTCTATTTATTTATTATTGATGTTGAATAACTATCTTTAAAATTAAAAGATAATCCTGAAATAAGGGGAATAACTGTAGATAATAAGGAATCACTTTTAAGCCAGTATGCAGATGACACATTCCTTATGTTAGATAAAAAGGAAATATCGTTGAGGGAAACACTTTCATGTTTTGAATCTTTTTATAAAATTTCAGGTTTAAAAATAAATGCTTCAAAGACAAAAGCACTATGGGTTGGAAACAAAAAGTATTCAGATATGATTCTTTGTCAACTTCATTGGTCACATTCAAATTTTAAACTTTGGGGATTGAATTTAAATTAGATTTAAACTGTATCACAGAAAATAATTTTCCCAAGAAGATTAAAGAAGTCTCTACATCCTGAAAAGCTGGCAACATCGTAAACTAACATTATTGGGGAAAATTACAGTAGTTAAATATCTTGCTCTTTCGAAATTGGTACACTTAATGACTGCATTGCCAAACCTATCACAGTCCAGGTTAACAGAGCTCACTTTTATAATTTTATTTGGAATGCAAAACCAGACAGAATTAAGCGTAACACAGTTATTGGTGATATTTCACAAGGTGGACTTAATATGGTACATATTCATTCCTTTAATATCTATTTAAAAATTTGTTGGATAAAAAGACTGATGTCAAACCCAGTTGGTGGCTGGCAGCAGTTGTTACTGGCAGACCTCACAAAGTATTGGATGAAAGGGTTTTACATCTATATAAAGAAAAGCTGATTGAGATTTCTAAAAGATATAAAAATCCTTTCTGGAAGGATGTTTACTATGCTTTTCTATCGCAAAACCTAATACTGAGAATTCTGTCAGTGACATTTTATCATTAGATATTTTGAACTTTTCTTTTTTGGATGATTTCCCATATCACTGTTGACAACTATACCAAATGACTACAGTGATGACCATGACTCATCATTAGCATTATTTCAGCCACCCTTATCATCGGATCCGGATGTCATACCGGGTGAGCAGTTCCACTCAAGCTCTGCTAATGTAGACACTCCCTATGCATGTCATATGTTAAACCATTCAATACCTATAGATTTACATGTTAGTTGTAAGCTAAAAGATGATGTTTGGGCAGACAATTATGTAAACTTTGCCTTTTTGCTGCCGTCTTATATTGAGGAAGATTCCTCAACTTTGTTTGAACATTTTAACATCACTATTTCAAATAGGAAAAACAAAAGGGAGCTCCAATCAATTCATCAGTGGATGAATGCTTTTAGCATATTTAGGTCCATTTATTTAGGAAGGTCTTTGAATAAAGTATGGTTTATATTATTCGTGGTTTATGTAAATCTTTAGGGTTTCAAGCAGCTAAAACATATAATGAAAAATTTAGAAGGGTTAGAAAAATTCTAAATTTGAGATGGGATGCTTTTAATGACGAGTTATGGAGGTCAGTATCTCTAACTAAACGTTTCAATAGTGTCACATTTCTGGATAGGAGTTTTGTTTATGAATACCTCTAAAAATACATTTCCAAGAAGGGTCTAACAACAATTTCAGTTCCCCATCGGCTATTGTTGGACCTTTTGTCAGTCCGGGGAATGTACCTCAAAAAACTGCAAACCTAAACACCAGTGTGTCCATTGCAGAAATAAACATTGTACCCTCACTTGTACAGAGGGCTAAGTTAAACGAGCAACCTCTGCCAAACCTCCCTTCTCCGGTAAAAGTTCACGAATTAAATGAATATTTATCAGGTAACAATCAACAGTTGAAAGAGAAATTGATACATGGTTTTACACATGGGTTTTTACTAAATTCTTCTTTTTCAAGATCTGAATTAAACTTTCCTCGAAATCATAATAACGCTAGAGAAAATCAAGTTGTAGTACAATCAAGAATTGAAAAAGAATTGAAGCTGGGGCGTATTAAAGGTCCCTTCAGAAATGCACATTTCTCTAATTTTGTTTGTTCCCCTTTAGGGTTAGTTCCAAAGAAAGATCCGAATTCATTTAGATTAATTCATGATTTTTCCTACCCGAAAGGAAATTCAGTTAATTCAGGTATTTCTTCAGAATTTTCAACAGTGCAATATCAAAATATTTAGACAGTTATAGAATTAGTCCATTGTATAGTTCACGGTGTCTAATGGCTAAAAGTGACATTAAAGACGCATTCCGCTTAATTCCTATTTCAGAAAAGGATTTAGGAACCTTGGCTGTCAAAAATTTAATTTTGTAAAGAAAGGTATTAGTCGCTATGATTCTATGCAGAAATTTGTATTGAAAGGTTCTTAAATTAACTACTCTACAGGATTTTTTGGTTATCCTGAAATATTCTGACCATTCTGTTGTATCAATAATCAACAGTTCTTCCCATTTCGGAATTTTGACTGTTGGTAGTTCAATAACTTTATTTACTAAATTTTTATATACAAATTTGGCTATTACATTACCTATAAATCTCTTTAAAAAAATATCACCATTATCAGGCTTATCCAAATCTGGCTTTTAACTGTTCTCTTTAAGGCATTTTTTCATAGTCTGAGAGATTCTTGAAATCAGACCATGATATTTGATAAAATTGTTGATTTTTACTCTTTCTTGAAATTGCTCAAATTTATAAAAAAAAATATTTATTAATTAGGTCACTTACTGACTGCACATCTCCTAGTTTCCATTGAATATAATATGGGAAATCATCCAAAAAAGAAAAGTTCAAAATATCTAATGATAAAATGTCACTGACAGAATTCTCAGTATTAGGTTTTGCGATAGAAAAGCATAGTAAACATCCTTCCAGAAAGGATTTTTATATCTTTTAGAAATCTCAATCAGCTTTTCTTTATGTAGATGTAAAACCCTTTCATCCAATACTTTGTGAGGTCTGCCAGTAACAACTGCTGCCAGCCACCAACTGGGTTTGACATCAGTCTTTTTATCCAACAAATTTTTAAATAGATATTAAAGGAATGAATATGTACCATATTAAGTCCACCTTGTGAAATATCACCAATAACTGTGTTACGCTTAATTTCCCATATTATATTCAATGGAAACTAGGAGATGTGCAGTCAGTAAGTGACCTAATTAATAAATATTTTTTTTTATAAATTTGAGCAATTTCAAGAAAGAGTAAAAATCAACAAATGATGGAGGATTCAGTATGGCTGAAATCTCACTAGTAGGCATCACTTTATTGTCCTTTACTAGTTTAATGTCCGAACTGTGAAACTTTGCAAATAATGCTTCAGCAATGTCATTAGCGGATGGACTGTTAGGAAGATTATTGTTGGAAGAATTTATAATAGTACTGTTGTGTTCTAGTACTCCTTCTTTTTCCCCCTGGGTCTATTTATTGGCGGCAAGGCAGTAGTCTCCATCTCAAAAACATCACCAATTGTCGCCTCAGTCAAATTTCCAGGAGCAGCTTAACTTTTTGTTCTTTGCTTTGGCATTCTGACTGAAATAATTAAGAATAAAAAAAAAATATGTGTATACTATTTTAATTGTTAGTACAATAGTGTCTTAATATGGCCAATTGAGGAAAATTATGATCAATAAATTTTTAAGGCATATTTGTAATCCTACACATAGATTCAACCAATATTGAATTTAAAATCTAAATATACTGATATAGGAAATCCAGAACTACAAATAATATATGTATAAAAAATATGTACAATTAAATTTTACAACCAATTCACCCTATTGTGACACAACCATATAGGGTAATAAACCATTTAGCGTGTTTCTCTGCTTGAACCAAAGTAAATACACATGTATGTACATGGAAAATGATTAAATAGTTAATCCACATGTAAAACATAACATGTAACTGAACCATGTAATAATATAAGACATTAGCAATGTCAACCATTCTTGTGTCATAACCATGATAAACCAAAGCAAATCAGAGGAAACATATGTTAAATAATATGAATTAAGTAGTGATGGAGCACCATATTAACAGTAAATAATCATAATATTTGTCAAGTAAAATTTACCACATGACAAGAGCCTCCATCTTAAATTTTTGTATATCATAATTGCATCAGTATCAAACAAAAGTGATAAAATAACTATTTAACTTCAAGCTGGACTACCTACAGCTGCACGAATACTCTTTGCATATTTGACCATGTCTAAAGCGTTTAAATGCACCTTGTCATTTGATAACAGTGCTCGAGTGTTTTTCCAAAAACCCCTGTGCTGCCAGGAGCTAATATCACAACGTTGATATATATTTTTTCGTAGCTCTTTGTTTATCTCTATAACTTTGTTATTATAATTGTCTTTCATACCCCAGAGTATCTCGGGAGCAACTGACCTATAATCACGTGACGAACATTATAGCATTTGATTATGTAATCGGCAAAAACTATTATATCTCTTGCTAATCTAGCGGAATTTGATTCAGCGGATAAATCATTGCCGCCAATTTGAAGAAAAACACAATGAGGTTTATAATCATCAATACTTTTGATAAATTCTTGCCTTTGAACGCATTTTGGTCCCGGAAGAAGTGTACTTCCACCCAAACCGAAAGATTCTTTTTTAATGTCTGTACCATCAAACCCCAAATTAAACCATCCCTTATAGCCATTTTTAAACACAAATGATTCTAATCTATGAATAAAAGAGTGACCAAAAATTAATGTACGTCTGACTATGGTTCAAAGGCAAAAATTGAAGTTATTAAAAAATAATTTAAGGTTCGCTTTTACCTGAATTATAGCTGTACTTTCAACAAAGATGGACCTTCCTCAGATCTATGGAATTTCACAAGTAGTTGGAAATCAGCTCTGGCAAAGTCTTTAAATGCAGTCGGCTCTCTGAATATCACACACAAATCTGCATACAATAAGTAACCTCCTTTTTTGAAAAACAACTACAACCTCACAATTTCAGCTTCAGCTATACACAGTGATCTTTTTGCAAAAAGTTACAAAATATTTTCCAAGTTTCAAATAAATGATGTTTCTTCTTTCAGAGAAATTAGCTGAATGACTGCATGTCCAAGTTCACGCAATACTCTGATCTTAATTGTCCCTTCCAAAAACTGGCTTATCCATTTCCTTATTTGACTATAGCACACATTGGCCTCAGGCGGGAGATAAAGTTTCTACACTCATGATGTACAATACTGCCCTAGAAATCAGATGGCTAATCCCCAGATAAAATTACTACACAGTAGATATTACTTAATCATCAATGATTATCTGAACTTGCAGAGAAAAATGTGTTTATTTTCAATAAATTTATTAAAAGACACCAAGATGTGTACTTTTTATAAACTTGGTGAAGAAACCATTGAACACCTTTTTTTAATGCCCAATAACTTTTCAACTGTGGCAGTCTTTTTCAAATGTAGTAAATCTTTTTTTTTTTTTGTAAACCTTGTTCTTAACAAAGAGAATGTGTTTCTTGGTTGCAAACATGAAAGTTTAGTACTGAATCTGTTATTCATAATTACAAAGAATTATTTATACAAACGTAATTTAAATGAAACAAAACCAAATATGGTTTGGGTTAAAGAATAGAATAAAGAAATACCAAAATTTCTTCAACATTATATTGCAAAAAAATAACAGAGTCCAAGTGTGTGAAAAATTTTGATTTCCTTTACATGTAATATTTAATTAATTATTGTTTCATATAAATGAGAAATTTTATTTTTATTTTTTATATATAGTATGAGCAAAAATTTTGAGCTTTTGGTTTTCTTTTTTGTCTTTAAAATATATTTTTTTAAATGTAAGTCAAGGTACATATTGTAGCAAAACAAATTAGTGAAGAGTATTTGTATCATATGAGAGAAAGTCAGAGAGCGAGATAATATTACCAAATAAAACTTATATGGAACCTTAACTACTGTAATTGTAAAAATCAATTTGTCAGTGATATAAATTGTATACTGAATTATCTCCTATAATATGTAACCCCTTGATACCATTGTCGGGTAGTAGTGTAGGGGTGTAAGTGTGTTGAATCCTGACTATTGAAAAACAAATAAAAGATAAAAAAAAAAGTTGTTACAAATCCAGTAAATAGTCATTTCTTATTTATATTTAGTTGCATGTTAGAATAGTGTCGTGCTTGCATCGCCTTAAAGTGCAAAAAAGTTCCATTCAATACGGGATTATATATATTGAAATCAAAAAAGATTCTTAAATGTTCTAATCTTAGTTTATGTTGTTGACATACCTGGTATCATTTATTAATGAATTAAAATACATTATAAATGGTCTAGTAAATGCAATTTTAAATGGCAGAAAACTAATCGTTAATATAGATCTAATACCGAAATATACTGATTATTGATAATTTTTTACTGGTCTTAATACAGGATTTTTACCTCCGATCTGTTGTTAAAAACGTGTCCGACAACTGATTTATGTTTTACAGGCAGTTTGATGGCAGACTTCTTGCTGTTTTTTAAATGTTTTTCTGAAAATTTATACATTTATGGACGGCAGGAAGGGTCAAAACACACGAATGGTCAAACTTTAAATATTATTTCTCTGAGTGACAATCCAACTTCTGAGATATACATAGAATTGACAATCTATGATACGCATCATTTCGAATCGGTCACATTTGTGTAATAATACCTAAGGGCCCTTCGAACCACCACACTAGGCCCCAGATGGATATCAAATACTTGTTTCGTTGTCACCCTTGTCCATGAACATCGAACTTGGCCTTTGACATTTGGTTAACGTACGTCAGTGACGTAATTCAAAAGGTAGATAACTAGCGAGGCTTACAGAATTATCTTTCAGTAGGCAAAGGGTGTTTCAATATTCCTAACATTAAAATCACAATTAACCCGAATAGTTTATATTGATCTTGTATCAGTCTTCCTACAGACGTGTTTATCCTCCGTCAGATATTTTTCGTTATTTGCAGTCATAAGTTAATAAAGCTGTTATAAATTTTTTCATATTAATCTATAGTATGTCCTCTTATAGTCGAATTGCATTTCGATCAGCTGTGTGGACACTCTGCTACGGCTCCAGCCAATACAACTAACTTCAACCTAATACGACTGTTTTTGAATATATAACAGAAATACTATGAAAACTCCAATTTCATAACACGATATTTGATTTTTTGTATTTCTAGCTGAAACCAATTCACGGTGAAATCATTTTTGTTTACTTGATGTTTTATATTTAAAACATACTGAATACTATTATTTATTTTTCTGGATGTGTTTTGTGAAGTACATTTTGTAAAAAGGTTGGTAGTGTTTGATTTTGTTAGATGAAATTAATAAATGAAAACATTATATGAAAGGAATATAATAATCAACAATATTTGAAAACATTATTACTTAGGGTTGGTTCAAAACATCTTTCAGATATAAGATAAATACAATATAACATCAGACGCAAATGCATGATTTATGTTATTCTTTTAATCAATAAGTTTCCTGCAATTTAACACTTCTGAGAAGAAACTGCAAGTATGCAAACCATAAATACCATAAGTTAATACTCATAGATCAGAGATCAGCGAAGAATTTAGTGTTAATAAATGGGAAAGAGGCGTAAACTTGGCGTAGACATTGAATGACAGATTAAAGTTATAATATGCAGAAACAAAAATAATTTAAATATTGGAAAGCTTCCTAACACAAATATCAGATTAATGAATATATATTAGCATGCATATACAGAACATTAGACATGTGATTTAAGATGAAATTTTATTTAAGACCTTGACATTTAGAACAATGCAGGATATATGGATAGCACGATATGGGCAATGTTTTATTTTTTTTTTCTAAAGATCACAGGACCACCTGAGATTTTATCAATACTTTGTGCGTCCGATTAAAGAGGATTAATTTTTCTTCTGAAACAACTTAGCAAATTAGAATAAAACTCAGCTATGATTGAAATACTGCGGGAAATGACAATAATATCTTATGTAATATTAACCAGTGTGATCAAAAACATTACTTGCAGGGTATTCTTTTATTCCTTTCTGTCAAGTGAAAAAACCTATCGGAAACCGTAAAGCAAATGGTTTGAAATTCACGGCCGACACTCGGCTAACCGAGAGATTGGTCGGTTAATCTATATTGAGTATGTGGCTATATCGGCGGTGGGTCTGTTAATCGGGTTGGCTAAAGTCTGTTAATCAGGTGTTATAGAGGAAATCATTGGAAATTCTGCATGTTTCATTGTATAACTTTTTAAATATATGTTTATCATAAAAATTATTTATGTCTAACAAAACAATTCAATGTACTGAATCCAGTGGTGTAATTATTATTTTTCTAGCTTCGATGTACGATCTATAAAATGAAAAGGCGTGTTACTCATCAATAAATTTATACACATTTTACACACACAAAATGTACACAAAAAGACACGTTGGTTGAATTTACTTCCATGCGATATTTTGAACATCGAACAAAGACAGGCATTATATTGGTCAACCAAATTGATATCATTGTGGGAAAAATCTACACAAAAATCTGTATTTTGGTGACATAAATCAATCTTTATTTAAAACCTGGTCTGTTAATGGGTTGGATGTATAAAACCCGGTCTGTTAATTAGTCTGTTAAGAGTTATGAATGGCAATAAAAGTATAATTTTATTGCTGTATGGGGTGTTATCGGATCAAATGGGTAGGCTCAAGACGAGTGGCTAAAATATACGGAAACAACACATGAGCAATGAAACATAATATATACGGAAACACTGACATGAACAATGAATTTAGGCCATGAATATTGAAAACTGATATAAAAAAGTGTAATATTAAAGTATTATTATACATCATGTTAAAATGCCATATTTTGATTGCCTAATACGAAGGTGTTAATTTATTCTATCACATGGCTGAGCGGGTGACATTTTTTTTGGAATGTCACCCTCTCGGCTAGACCAATCAAAAATCGGCAGTTTAAACGACAATGAATTGAATCTACATCAAGTTATTTTATAGACAATGCTTAAAGTTCTAATTTACTATACAACGAAGCGTGGAACGACTCAAACTTATTTCTTTTACAATTGTTGGAAAAACGTATTTCACTTGTTAATATTTTTACTTTAAAACCTATAAATCATTGTGTGTTATGCTTATTGTTGATATTAAACGCATTCGTTCACCATTGATGGGTTTCAACTGGTGATGTACATTTCATCATGTTCATTGTGATGTATATTTCTCAGCCAGATATGAGGCCTTTTGAAAGGGGTATTTACCCAAAATTTAAATAAAATAAATAACAATAACAAAATAACAACAATTGAAAATATTTTTTTTTCTTGATAGCAGAGCTTTTTTCCCGTTTCGGGCCTAATCCTTGTATTGTTTATATGTCAAGTCAATGCACTACTATTGTCTATTTACTTCACTTCTGATGATTTTTCAAATACCCGTTACGCTGTCAAGTACGTGACTACATAGAAAATACTTTATAATAAAACTCATCTGTTAAAGACAATGATGATAGGACATACATTATAATAAATCAAATATCACATAGCTGAGAGGGTGATAGAGCAGATCGGTATCCCTCGAAAAAACATTGTCAATCTTGGCTTCGCCGCGGTTGACAATGTTTTCTCGGGACCCAATCTGCTCTATCACCCTCTCAGCTATGTGTTATTTATATCTTATCACATATTTGTTACGGATACGGATAAATTTTTAAGATTTACCTGTTATGTTTCATTAAATTGTTATAATTGAACTTTTTTCCCCTCTTTTCTGCAACACTTAAATATGTGATAAATAGCTTAAAGATTATAACATGTTTTTCCATATTTGCCCTGGTATCATCCCTCGACCCATATCAGCCCTCGGCTAAAGCCTCGAGGCCGATATGGGGAGTCTCGGGATGATACCAGGGCTAATATCCACAAATGTAGAAAAGGGCATGTTATAATCTATACATATTGATTTCATCCAAGAATGGTCGCATATATCATGTGGATTCTGTTCAGGTTGTCATGAATGACACTAATTTGTATCTAAATTGGTATTAACCAGTATATAAATCAGAGATAAACGTCGTAATGTAACTAAACATCAGTAAGTTAAATATATTGGGATGCTAGAATATATAAAGAATAAAGAAATAATAATGAGTAAGATAAAAAAAATGTAGAGAAAAGTAACAGACAATTTAAAGAATATAGAAATAAACAACACCCCCAATCCGGACCCTCACTGTATACACGAGAAACTGGATGGAAACACAGAATATATAGAATAATAGATAAGGACAGTAGGAAGTGATGCATTAATAAAAAAAGATAGAAAAAAATAATAAATGTTTGAGAATAAAGACATGAAACACCCCTGGGTGTTGAAACAGTAACGGATTGCTATGTACTCATATTGGTAATAAATGCTAAAAGTTTACATGCGGACAACTGCAGTTCTCCTCTGCACTTATGTAGAAAGGAACTAAACGGAATAAAATGAATTAAAACTTAAGATAACCAAATGTAGCTGAATTCGCTCCTTTCCATTTACTTCTTTAGACTGATTTGTAAACAGCAGATGATTCAGTAATAAAAGAAAAGAACCAATCGGATGATGTTGACGATTTAGAGTTTAACGTCCAGTGACAAATATCATGTCCATATGAGAACGACAACACGTTATATGTACCCTGTGTTGTATTAGAAAGACACTTTTGGACGGATTTGAGAACGTGCTACTTTGAACAGACACAAAAATTAAGGCTGAAGAAAACGTTAATAATAGATTCATGCATATTCCAGCAGGCAATCCATATCCATATATTGAAGTGACACACCCCTTAATAAAATGCAAAGGAAGTCAAAATAAAAATGTTCTTACTAGAAGGATACTGTTGCAGCGTATTGTCATTTTTTTTTTACTCAAGAGCATCTCATTCTTAACTTTTTCAAAGGGAAAATATAAAGGTAGCACAACTATTGTCGTGGCTAAATAACTCTTAACTGACACAATTTCAATTGTCCAACCCATTAACAGACTTTATTCCCATAATGTTCACTAAAACGTGGTATTACTCACGTTATATTACAATTATGAAATATTTACTAATTTCAATTTATATTTTAGAACCAAAGTACGATTTTGTGTCCTTTAAATGATATCTAAAATTGTTTTTTTCGCCTTTCATTACCAAAATTGCTATGCGTATAAGCATAAATACTACATACTTGCGCGACGCCTTTTAGTTTTACTGAAAACTGCGCAGACTATGAAATGTTTTTACAGTTGGAAAATGTTCTATGATATATATCATTTTGTCAGACACTTTTCTTTTTTTGATTTGATTCTTATAATGTACCTAAAATCTGTATATTAAAAAGATTTTAATATTAAAATTGTGAGTTTTACTCTTAACAGACGTATAACCAACCCGTTTAACAGACCAACCGCCGATATAGCCGCATACTCAATATAGATTAACCGACCTATCTCTCGGTTAGCCGAGTGTCGGCCGTGAAACTTAAGGATAAGAAGAAAAAAGCACATATTGTTTTCAGTATTTATTTTCATTATGAGATCTGTCAGGTGAGCGATGCTATTCCGTTCGATTCTACAGACGACAATATAGAAAGAGACGCACGTGTTTAAAAGAAATGTAATTAATATTAAATGACTAGCTAAGCTAAGAAGTATAAACAGAAATTATAAAATCTTGTTATAAATTCTTTCTTTTTAAATATTAAAAAAAATGTAAATAAACTTATCCAAAATTTGAAAATAAGAAATTGTGTCATTGCGTTACTTTGATAAATTTAAAACCGACTACAAATTTCAAACCAATTTCCTATTTTCTTACATATCAAGGTGTAACTTCAGCACTTGCAAAATATTCAAAACTATATCAATAATTAGTAGAGCTTGTAAATGGTCCAACCGTTTAAAAAAATGTGTTGTGATTGCCAATGAAACAACTCTTCACAAGAGACAGAAATTAACGACTTTAGAATGGAATAGAATAGAATATTTTTATTTACCAAACCAGGGCTCCAGGAGGGCATATAGCATACAAACAATTTTATATGTGACTATATGTCACTGTACAGCTTTCGACAATTTGCAAAGCAAAACAAATACGTAACACAGCAACAAATGAAAACCACTGAATTAAAGGCTCCTGACTTGGGACAGTCAAATACAAATAGATTGTGGTTGGGTTGAATATATTAGCGGGATTCTTACCCTACCTTTATACTGAGACAGTGGTTTAAATTTTGCATATTGTTGATATCTTCAGTTATCAATATATTTTTTTAATCCCTAAATTTTTCAACTAATATGGAATTTAAAAACATGTAGGTCGAACCTAAACATGAAAGGTGATAAAAGGATATTTAATTCTCACTATAAATGATGATTAGACGAATATACATATCTTGCATGCCTCCGGGTGCGGGAATTTCTCGCAACTTTGAAGACCTGTTGGTGACCTTCTGCTGTTGTTTTTTTTTTCTATGGTCGGGTTGTTGTCTCTTTGGCACATTCCCCATTTCCATTCTCAATTTTATACTATGTAACAAAAATCACAAAACGACAGTGGATTCAATCCAAAATAAACATAGAAGTACTTGAATTTCTTTTTAAAATGAAGCGAAAGTACACGTATAAGGGTAGTTTTTGATTTGAGCATACATTTGTACATGATGAAGGTAAATCAAGAAAAGCGGTTCAGAAGCATGGAATTTACAACGCGTTGTTTTTATTTTTGATACTCTAGCAGACTAAGGAAGCACTTCAACTTTTGGAATTTAGAACAAATACAAAAGCAATTAAAAACCAATTGTTCAGAGAACAATTGTAGGTCTTTCCACTAGTAAAGATCTATTTTGATATTGAAATATGAAAAATCAGTTTAAAATATTAGTTCCTATGGCTTTATGATGTATTTATATGAATTTAAAGCAAAGGTCAAAATCTAGAACGTCGTATTAACCTATGACCTTGACCTCAATTAAACCAAGGACTTTAAATCAAAAGACCCTAGGTCTTTACTATGTTTGGTTAATGAGTAATACCACTTTACGCATAATTCTAAATGTAAGATGGATAAAAACTCCCATTTCTTGTATGCACACCCTTTCAACCAAAATATACAAGTAATGACATGTCGCAACTAACAATTTATGAAAAATTATTTGTCAATATGTCATACGGTATTTGAAAAGAAGTGAAAATAAGCCAAAATCAAAATTTAGAATATGACCTTGACCTTTGACCTTGACCTCATTTTCATTTTTTGGGACCAAGGACCTCAAATCTGAAGACCCTAGGTCTCTATCACTTATGGTTTACCAGTTGGAAATGGATATCACTTAATTAAATGGAAAAGGGGGAATAACTCTCATATGGAGTCTCCGTAAAGCTTCGGTCCAAATGAATATCCTAATCCTGAAGATGTAACAAGCAATTTGGTAAAATAAATTTGTCGCAATCTTTAACGGTTGCGAAGGAGTAGTGGCCACAAGAAAAACAGTGTTTGGGGAGATAACTCTTATAACGTAAAGTATTTTGTTACGCGGTTGTAAAATTTTAAAGCGTATAAACTATACGATATCATATTCCAAATATCTAAGCGACATCTTTTGAAACATCAATACAACGCAAGAAAAGAATTAAGCGGAAGAAAAAAAAATAATAATTAAAAACCAATTGTTCAAAGAACAATTGAAGGTCTTTCCACAAGTAAAGATCTATTTTATTATCAAAATATTAAAAATCAATCTAAAATGTCAGTTCCTATGGCTTTATAATGTATAAATATGAATTTAAAGCAAAGGTCAAAATCTAGAACGTGCAAATTACTTATGACCTTGACCTCAATTTCAAGGTCATAAACCAAGGATCTCAAATCAAAAGACCCTAGGTCTTTATTATGTATGGTTAATGAGTTATATCACTTTACGCATAATTCTAAATATAAGATGGGCGAAAACTCCTATTTATTGTTTACGCACCCTGTCAACCAAAATTTATAAGTAACGGCATGTCGCAACTAACAATTTAGTGAAAATAAAATGTTGATATGTTATAAGGTTTTGAAAATAAGTAAAAATAAGCCAAAATAAAAATTTAGAATATGACCTTGACCTTTGACCTTGACCTTATTTTAATTTTTTTGGACCAAGGATCTCAAATCAAAAGACCCAAGGTCTCTATTACTTATGGTTTACCAGTTAGAAATGCATTTCACTTATATCAAATACATAAGGGGGAATAACTGTCATATGGAGTCTCCGGATAGCTTCGGTCAAAACTAAACTACTTAACTAATCCTGAAGATGTAACGAGCAATTTGGTAAAATAAATTTGTCGTAATCTTTTACGGTTGCAAAGGAGTAGTGGCCACAAGAAAAACAGTGTTTGGGGAGATAACTCTTACAACGCAAAGTATTTGGTTATGGGGTTGTCAGTTTAAAAGCGTATAAACTATGCGATATCATATTCCAAATATCTAAGCGACATCTTTTGAAACAACAAAATTACGCAAGAAAAAAATTAGGCGGAAGAAAAAAAAAATAATAATAATAATAATCAGAACAAAATCAAAAGGTCTTTCCACGGAAAGGTGGAAAGACCTAATAATAATAATAATCAGAAGAAATCCAATAGGTCTTTCCACGGAAAGGTGGAAAGACCTAATTAAGTTACAACTATATATAGATGTGTTTCTACTTTGTACTCTCGAGAAAAAGGGATATAATTATATGTGAAACTAAATAATACTATGAAACAAAGCATCACAGAAACAATTTAAACTATATATCCTGAAAAATAATTTGAAAGAAAACATATTCGTAGAAAAAAGAGACTACTTTAACTATTATTTTTTGGTGTATTTTTCTCGCCTTTGATATTCAGTTCTTCTCTTTTGTATTAATACGATATGACGAATTACTTTAATAACAAAAATATTTTTTTATGCACTTCGGTGTTGACATGAATATCAATTATATGGTCATTTTGATAAATTTCCTGTTGACAAAATTTTTCGAAAAACTTAGGATTTTCTTATCCAAGGATTAGATTACCTAAGACATATTTGGCACAACTTTTTGGAATTTTGGGTTATCAGTGCTCCTCCACATTGTACTTGTT
This sequence comes from Mytilus galloprovincialis, assembly GCF_965363235.1. NCBI lineage: Eukaryota > Metazoa > Mollusca > Bivalvia > Mytilida > Mytilidae > Mytilus > Mytilus galloprovincialis. The sequence goes on from NC_134847.1 coordinate 71,388,139, forward strand.
TGGCTTTATAACTTTTTTTATATGAACGTCACTAATGAGTCGTATGTAGACAAAAACGCGCGTCTGGCGTATTAAATTATAATCCTGGTACCTTTAATGAATAATAATGCTTGTTGATTTATATTCTTAAAACTGTTTTTAATGCCTCAATCGATCTATTATATAATATATCATTTTCTAGCCTCATTATACTCCTATTGGGATAAATATCAAATATTGATATAATAAATGCTGGGCCCTGGAGCCCGTTGCGTTTGTTTTTGTTACATAACGCAACTGTAACGATTATTTTCTACTTTCGTACTCGCGTTTGTTTTCTCTTAACATCGAGAAGTTCGTATAACAATACAATATCAATAAAATTCCTAAAAATACTAAATCTAGTATATTATTTAGTCTGCTAATGACTATTGTAGCAATTTGTTACATAATATGGAAGGTTCATAAATAATGAATCCACATAGATTATAAGTACATTGTGTATACAACAGTTTAAACACAGACATATTTTATAAGTCAGTCAATGCTGGTGACCGCAAAAATGTAGTATCAATTTCAATCTTTCTTCCCCGTACTTCTGTCAGATCATTTTTTTTTGTGTAAGGATCGCATATTGATCAATGATGGCCGTACAATGTGAACATAAATAAATTTGAGAATGGAATTAGGAATATGTCATAGTGACATCAACTCAACCAAAGAGCAGATAACACCCAAAGGCCACCAATTGGTGATAAAAGCAGGGAGAAAATCCCGCATCCGAAGTTAGGCTTCATCTGTGAACATAGATGAACGTTTTGTGCCAAATGAGATATGTGAACGCCATGCGATCGGGCTTAAATGAGCAATTTGTCTTTTGTAGATTTGTAGAAACAGAGTATTTTTAAGCCTTGAAATGTCTTGAATATTGATTATACTATGAAATATTTTTTCCATTACTTGTTATTATAATTTTATCATATCTGCTGCATTTGCATTCCCTTTAAGATTTCATTCACTTTCCGTTACTAGTTCTTTCACGTTTCAATCGCAATACTTAACCGCCATTTCGTATTCTTTCACTATCTTTCTTTTTTCGATAAACAGATTGACAGCCGAGCAAACGAAAAAACGATGAAATAAAAATTGATTATCAGTAAGAAAATGATATAAAAAGTTTAAAAAGGCCAAACAAGGTACGAAATTGAAGAGCATTGAGGACCAAAAATTTCTAGTAGGATATTGAAATTGAACAAAAATTTGTCTGATGACATTACCTTACATAAATTTGAAAGCGAATAAAATATAAAAATATTTTTTAATTTCTTTGCATATCAAGGTGTAATGCTGAAACAGTTGAAACAGGTATTTTTGTCTATCGGTCAATCAATTCTTGTGACCGTAAAACGTATGTAGTCGTATCAATTTCCATACGACATATCAGCTATTCAAAGTCCCGGAATGATGAATGTAAAACAATTTAAATAAGTATTTGGTAGAATATAATGAGCATCGAAGGTCGTACAATAAATCGTGGCCACTCTCTTTTATAAGAACTACTAAAACATGTAAGCAGAATCACAAAATATAGTTGTCAACGCACCATTCTCCAATATCAGCCTCTTACGGAGAACACATTTTCAATAAAACACAAACAACAACACTGGCTTGTTTGATCTTGTAGAAATTTATGAAATCCTAAAATATTTTCCATATAAAAAATGAAGATGTGGCATGATTACAAATGAGACAACTCTTTAAAAGAAAACAAACGTAGAAATTAACAAATATAAATAGGTCAGTATACGGCCATAACAATTAGAAAAAAAGAATAAAACATAGAAAATTATTAAAGGCCATGAAATGACAATTACAAACACATAGGAGGACAAAAGTTTAAGATTGTTACGCAGGTGCATTATTTTAATAAATGTAACCTATAAATATTCGAACAACTGGCAATGGTACTTTAACAGCTGGGAAATGTTTTATAGAGTCAAATTGTTAGCAAATACGGAAATAGACAAAGGTATCACGAGCCCAGTAGTCAGCACTTCTTTTTTGACAAGCGGTGTCATTAATTGTGTAATGATTATTGCTTAACTGTTCACAAAACAAATATTTTCAATACTATGATTTTCTGCCCAAGGAATATACTACATATAACATTTTCTATATGAATTTAGAAAGGCGATTCAGATGCAAGAAATGTATAACATTTTGACAATATTTGGCCTTTTATAAACAAAATGTATAAGATCGCCATTGATGAGTCTTAAAGCGTCGATACACACTCCTGGTGTACAACATGTTAATCGTGGTATCCGTGGTGCGTTTATTTTAATGAATGCTCGAATGTACAGGTGATATAATGTGTATATTTTATACATGTTCGATAAAATGTTTCAACAGTCTTAACATTTTGGTTTCTTTATTTTTTTCCTCCACTTTGAGTTATCTATTGGGCTGGTATTTTGCTAGCATGTGCACAATGCAATTATGCTATTAAAATGAGTGACATTTACCCCATTTTTACGGACGCTGCTTTTAACAACAATTACTCTATCTTTTTAATAATTTTATCTATATTTCTGGTGTTTCTTCCTATGAAAACACGTCGAATATAAATAACAACAATTATTTCGGAAAAAAAGCTTTTAAGTCACTATCGTGGATCCTTAAATTGTCTCGCTCAAAAAAAAAAATCACAAGGGGGGCTCTCCCACGATGAGAAAAAAACCCAAAACAGTGCACTAAATAGTCAGACGGTTTATATTTTACAAACATAATCTTCTATCCTTATTTCTATAAATATACAATCAGTATACAATTTAAGTTAATCTAAGATATAAATTTGGTATGTCACATGTTAATTATGGAAATGATGTAGGCGTCTAAAGAAATACAAAAACTAATTCTCATGGTATTGTTAAATTATAATGCAAAAGTAATTATAGTACATACAAATATTGACTAACTTAAGTCCAAATACAACATTTCTTTTGAAACACTCACATTTAGACATTCTTACAAATATAGTTGTGCAAATATTCTTATTGTGATTGACAAATATTAGATAAGAAAAAGAAGAGGTAAGCAAATTATTTTATATTTGTTTGTTTGCAATATTTTTCAATTATACATCCATTTGAAATTAATCCTTATATGACCTATAATAATGTTTAAAAACTAAGCTATGTTGTAAGACTGGTTTTTTCTGTGAATATATTCTTGGTTTTTATATGTTGTTAGGTTGATATTTCATTAAACGTTTTCCTAAATCGTGTCTTTTTAATATTATTTGACCGATATGCATATGAATACTATGATAAGGGATTGGTACGAAACCTTTAAACGAGTGTATCAAATTCGATTCCCTTGACCATTACAGCGAGTTTATGTCACTTAAAATTTGAGTTACATAATTGAGTAAACACTTGCAAAACAAACAAAAAAGTTTGCTATAATGCGAATGTATTTCATAGGGTTTGAAGTTTACCAGGTAGTAAAAATCAAACAACAATAATAAATCAATAAATTGTGTTGCTTATTCTTCAAATGGTTTCTATGCAATATTGTTCTTCAAAATTATTAATGGTTCTTCCATTTTTGGCTCTATTTTATTTTTTAACCCAAACTTTAGACAGATGCATCAGATTGTATATTGACTCGAGTGTTTCGAAAAAATTGAGAAAGGAGAGTTAAGGAAGTGTCTTATTTTTGCACGTTCAAAAGGACAACAGATAACCAAAAGTATATACTTTCTCGCCGGAAAAGGCACCCGTATCACGTTTTGTGTTTTATTATTTAAAAGAATTGGTTCAAGACCTTGTCTATTACGTTTACTAAAGTTTCTGATGCTACACATGAAAAAGATAAAAGGTTATGTTAGTTAAAATATAGTAGTGAGGGAAAAACCCAATATTTACAAATACACCTGTTTACAGACTTCAAAGCAATATGTTAGACTTCTTTTTTTAAATTTAGTTGATTATTTAGATATTATTTATAAATGATAATCACATAATTGTTTTGATATTTGCAAAGCATATACATAGAAAGTACGAGAAAAAATCAACAACCATTATTAGAATAAATTTTGAAATAGAAAGTTTCATTTTTTTTATGGAATACATGTTCCTAAAATACACACCAATCTGCACGATACAATGTCTATAATTTAAGGAAGCATATATGTTTTAACGAACAATTATTTACTTTAGCAAAATAAAAAGTTAGACTCTTTTGTTGAGAAATAAGCCTGACATTCAACATAATGGTGACCAAAACCTGCAGCTGAAAGACACATGATCATATGTTTTGGAGTTCTTTTTTCAAATTTTTAGTATTTTGATTAAAGAGAGGAGTGGTTCTTATATCAAGTAATGTAATGCTTTTACAAAAGAACTGGCTATTTAGGATTGTGTTTATTCGTGGAGGTTTGATCTACCAGCAGTATCATCAATCTAGTGATAGTAATAATTTATAAGGAAAATGAACCAAACAGTTTGTTAATATTTCATCGTTTTGGATTCATTATATGCTTATCCTGATTAATTGTTTTATATGATACGGTTCAATTCAGTAATAGAACCATTTTTTATTTTGAAAAATTTGGAATAGTTCATCGCTGGATTGAATATCCTTAATATTCTGAATAATTGCTTGTTACAAAACAGATCAATAAAAAAATAAAGCCATTTTTTATTAATAGCGATTTGAATAATTACACGAAAAAAGTAAATCGTAATGTAACCTTTATGTTTTTCCATTGATCCGTTACATATGTCAATATTAAAGGGAGAAATACACACATTTTTGTCTGAAAAGTAGATTGCAATTGTTATGTAGCTAACAGAAAGGGCGCTATCGATGAACATTTGCCGGATGACAGGACAAAACTTATATCTCAAGATGAAGATGAATATTGTCCTTGAAACAACAAAATAAGGTACAGTATTTTCAATCTTAACAAAGGAAACCAATTACAGTAGTGTGTCTTCTTTTAAAAGTATGTAATGATAATTCGTTAGTTGATGGTAAAGGAACTCTTACCTCTAATGGTTGATATTCAAATATATGACTTGTAAGAATTTGGAAGTTGACTCCACGAATTTATATTTGATTGAAAGGTTACAGGTTGCAGGTTTTGAAGTGAATCTTATAATAATCAGCTTCAGTTGCTAACCGTTTTATAAATGGAAAAATAGTCTAGGACCGCATGCAAGATCATATCTGTTTAAAAGATAATGTAGCTAACAATGACGGTATACAATTTTTATGGACTCTCAAACATAATCATAACATCAGATATTTCAACACAACTTGAACTTAAATTTGATTTATGTATATGTTAAAGGGAAATAATTTAATTTTGGATGTAACGCGTCTTCTGATTGGCTGACGTTATTTTGTTATGAGCCCATAGACATAATTTAGTCATGTGACCGTGACGTCATCAACGTTTTTTCATGGTTTTCTACGGTTTAAAATGGAATTTAGAATTAAATTATAAGAAATGACTGTAATATTTTTTCTGTCTATTCGAAATAACATAAAAAATGTGGTGCACACTGTTAAATAACTCGCTACGCGCGTTATTCAGTGTGCACCAAATTTTTAATGTTATTTCTTCATAGACAGAAAAAATATTACAGTCATTCCTTAAATACAGAGTTGTGGTAGGTGTAGTTTTCGTTCTTCCAGCTGAAAGCAGTTGTTATCAAATAGTTAATCGCTATGTATATTGGCGTTTGTTTTTGTTGCATTTGAGTATTCCTGTTATGTTTCTATCGGTTTAAGTTTGTAATCCGGATTGGTTTTCTCTCAATCGAGTTTTGACTTTTGAGTACCGCTATACTATTGTTCACTTTATTTAAGTATAATTGTAACTAGATGATTATGCAGTTAAGAAAGTGCACAGATACTAATGAGCAAAAGCTCACCAAAGATACTTTGCTGATAATTTTATATCGTAATTCCCGCGTTTGGTTTATTTGTGACTAAACAATGGCGCTGCCCTCAAAACCTCACAGGCAAAATGATTACACATTTTTCATCTTTAACCATTTTAACTACTGGATATCAAATCTATGGAAAATACTGATTACATACAAATACACACATATTACACAAACAGTAAGCTTATTTTGAAGGAAAGCAAGGAAAAGGGTATATTTGAAATTTTTATCCTGACTGTATATTGCTATGTTATCCTAAATTTTCTTTTAAAAAAGATATCTAAAATTAAAAACCAATTCTTCAGAGAACAATTGAAGGTCTTTCCACATCGATAATAAGAATGAAATTTAAAAAACGATGTTAGAAAATGTCACTCCGTGTTGATGTAATGTGGTAAATCAAATATATATATATAAAAAAAGATTAATAGGTTTATGCAGACGACATAATTGTTTTATAATGAATCAGAAAGAAATTTTAGCACAAAAAAAATGTCAAAATCTAGAACGTCAAATTGACCTTTGACCTTGACCTCAATTTTGAAGTCATAGGTCAGTGATCTCAAATCAAAAGACCCCAGGTCAATCACTTGTAGGGTAAACAGTAATATCATATTTTCACAAATTTTCAAAGGGAAATAACATAAGATGTCTTCCTATCACTCAAGTCACAATTAACCAAATCATTATTAAGAGTGGACGAACAATTTGGTGAAACAGTTAGCTAAAATCTTTTACGGTTTTAGAGATATAGTGATATCAAGAAAAAGGGGACACGGGAAGATAACTCCTATAAGAATAAGTGTTCGGTCACACAGGGTGAGTTTTGAAACCCCCATTACTGTACAACATCATTAGCCAAAAATCCATTCCATATGTTGTAAGACAAAAAAGCATCTCAGACGGCAGAAGAAAAAAAAACATAATCAGAAGAAAAACAAAAGGTGTTTCCACGAAAAGTGGAAAGACCTAATAAAAACTATAATTCTATCGGAAGTTGATCTTAAATTTTTATTTAGTTACTGCATGTCAAAAGATACAAACTGCTTCTCAAATGTAAATTATGCAATAGTCTATCTAATTGCCAACTACAACAATGTAAACTGTAAGTTGTTGTAATCCTTTCAAGTACTTTATTTATGGAAATATTCAATACATTTTAGTAACGATGAAATAAATAAAGTACAAGAGTACATATTTCATGACGTTGACTGAACTTTTCGCACAATGGACACAGACATAATGTCCATTAACTATATGCATTACTAAGAGAGCTTTATTGCCTTTGATTCTGTACTTTTGATACGATGTACATATAGACAGAAGCCATACAAAGTCAGAGAAAATTCTCAGTTCATTTCGCTATTTTTTATTATTTGTTGAATCTTAAATGACATTGTCATATATTTTATGCTTGTTATTTTAAGTTCTTTGTATCCAGTAGTAAACAAAGGAAACACTGATTTTCATTGGTTTGAATTCTCTTGACAACGATTGTTTATACATTTTTATTTTCATGAAGACTGTAATAATTGAAGTGTAAAAAGACATATATAACAACATAATTTTCATTTAGATCACTACCAGTCAACTGCTCTTTTAAGATCATATAACTGGTCCTTTGTGGTTTTTTTTTTTATCAAAGTACAAAACTACAACATTGCACTTTTAGAAATTCTAATGATTTATTGATTCCTCTAGATGATATGCATGTAGATTGACAACTCCTAGAAATTTTATGTAAGACAAGAATCAAGAAAACAAAAAAGTTCATTTTAACATTAAATAAAGGATATAAGTCACTTTATTACGTTACTAAATATTCATATCATTAGGATGCGTTCTTTTGCGGAGCACTTGAATACACCTTTGGTTTGATTTCATATGACTTTATGTTCCCTTTTCTTTTTTATTTATTGTTTTAGGGTGAGGGGTTCATTGCTATTTTTTCAATGTGTGTTTTGTCTACTGAATACAATCTAGGTTTTCTTTGTCAAGAAAAAAACGTTTTACCATCGGTTTAGTATTTCGTGGATGTGTTATTTGTCTTTGAGATGGATTTCTCTTTGACCACAATTGTTTCAGTTTTTTTTAGATTCATGGTTTTGATATGAAATAGAGTACAAAAGTATAAAATATACAACGGATATGTATTTATATATGATAGAATGAATTTACATATAACAAGATAATGTCTTTTTATGACAAAGAAAGATGATGTCTAAAATCGTTTATAAAATGCCGAAACAATTTAGTTGTGTTAGCATATTTAGTTGATGAAGTGCAAGTTTTCTTAATTGTTTATAATGTCATCTATCGATTTATATGAATGTATTTAAATTATTCTCCCCCTATCACAGTTCTTTCAATGGAGTTTTCATAGCCAATTTTACTTCAACACTTCAAGTCCAAACAACTTTTCACTTGCTGTCAACTTCGATGTCTGTTGCAAAAATAAAAATAGATAAGTGTACTAGTTGTTTTCATTATGTAAACGTTCCTGTCAGTGGTTGTCGTTTGTTTCTTTATATCATATTTGTTTTTCGCTCATTGTTTTCTGCATAAATCAGGCCGTTAGTTTTCATGTCTAACTTGTTTTTCGTTGGTCATTTCGGGCCCTTTATAGCTGACTATGTTGTATGGGGTTTCTTTTCTCACGGTTAAAAGGCCGTACCGTACGGTCACGTATAGATGTGAATTTCTGTGTAATTTGGTCTATGGTAGAATGTAGTCTCATTGGCAATCATATTCCATCTCCTTTTTTTAAAACGAAATTGCCATTATAAACTCTATTGATTTAGAAAATCTGCATAGGAAGTTTTGACCTCAGGCATTTTAAACATTACTACTGAGACGAGTTAAGTGTTAGTCATACAGAGTATTTTTCTTTTCACATGGTAAACTCAATGGTTGTAGTAAAGCCATTCCATTTGTAGAGCATTCAATAGACGTCTATAAGCAATCTTGAATATAGAACTTTAATGAACTATACTAAGTAAGCATTTTCCTGACGTCTATAAGCTTTTCAGATTTTCAAACTTTCAAAAACTTTTTGATGCACAAAACTTATTCTTACTTCAACGAAGTATGCTAGATTTTGTTTTATGTATTGTTTTTCTGTTTTATCTTCTTATTGGTGACAAATAATCAGACAGAGCTGGAAAGGTTTATTCTAGTCTGCCTATTTTCAAACCATTCTCGTGTTGAACATCAATGCAAAATTTCTTATGTTTAGATTACATAATTTAGAAAGGGAACACATTTATACACTATTATGTTGATTTTGTTGGTGAAACGGATGGTTTTACAAAAGAAAAAGTTGAATTTGCGATATCACTTCATGGCTGTTCAATAAACATTGTATGGAACAAACACACAATGCATTGCATGTTAAGAAATACAGATGTGACTTACGTATAAGATTATCATTTTTTTTAATTAAGACTATACAGCTGTACATGTGTAACAAAGCTGATCGTCAATCGAGAAGATGCCAAGTTTACGAAATTATCAATAAGTGGAGATGAGACGCATATACGTCCATGGAAACATCAACGGTGAAAGATGTTCTACTGGTAACTTGTCATTCATGATTTTATTTTGATAAAAAAAACTAATCGGTCTTGATTTTGTTAACACGTTAAATGTGGATGGGAAAAGTGACTTTGTCAGAAAAATCAAATTAACGTTACTTAAGAGAACGTACTTAGTGTTCCTGATAAATGAATCTCACATATTAATGAATAATATTTTGGACGAAATCACTGTTTGGAAATTGTTGAGGGAAAACCTACATACTCTTCTGTGGAAATCTATGGGTGTCGCAAGAGAACTAACAAAGGAACTTGTTAAAGAAGTTATTAAACATTTATTGGTCAAAATTATTAAAAAAAAAACCAGGAGATTGAAAATGGGTCATGAGAATGCAAACATCTTTAACTTTTACGCCCGCGATCAAAGAAATGTGTTTAAATGCATGCATATCTATAAACTAACAATTACTTACACATTTTTGTCTTTGTCAGAGAATGATTTGGACTTCATTTATTTTAAGTCATTTGTGATTGTATATAAAAAAGAAGATGTAGTATGATTGCCAATGAGACAACTATCCACAAAAGACCAAAATGACACAAACATTAACAACTATAGGTCACCGTACGGCCTTCAACAATGAGCAAAGCCCATACCGCATAGTGAGCTATAGAAGGCCCCGATAAGACAATGTAGAACAATTCAAACGAGAAAGCTAACGGCCTTATTTATGCAAAAAAAAAATGAACGAAAAACAAATATGTAACACATAAACAAACGACAACCACTGAATTACAGGCTCCTGACTTGGGACAGGCACATACATAAATAATGTGGCGGGGTTATACATGTTAGCGGGATCCCAACCCTTCCCCTAACCTGGGACAGTGGCATAACAGTACAACATAAGTTTGTATATCTGTGATGTGTGTTTACACAGTTGTGGTTGATGGATATCGATTATTGGAATAGAAAACGTGAAATTATACTTTACTGTACTATATGTACTTTCAACAATAAAAAAAAATCTTTGTTATATATATATATATATATATATATATGTCTCCGTGTTTGAATTGTTAAGTAACTTGTGTTTATATGTCTGAAATATTTGTTTACACAATTATGGCTGCTGAATATCAGTTATTGAGATAGTGTTTATGAAATAATGTGTAATAACCTTTATGTACCATCAATTATAAAAATCATTTTCGTTGTCGTCTTTGTCATATATTTTTGTATATTTGTTTATATTTCAAATACATTGTGTTTGTATGTCTGTGATGTTAACATAGTTTCTTGCTGTTTGATCCTATTGATTATCCAATCATTGGTCAATATAACTGAACTATAATCAACTAGTATACAAGAGGGAGGTTTGCCAAGCTATCTTAGCCAGGCTGCATTTTTAGTAATGAAGATATGGGAAATAAATTCAAACAAATCACACTTTGATTATAAAAAAGAAAACATAAAGGCCGAGAAATGCTTAACCGTATAATGTTTTTTAAAGATTGCTATTTGTTTTTATTCCCTCTTACATTACAAATATGTTTAAGTCAGTGTGCTTTGCCTTTAAAGGAATACAATTCATTACTACATCAAAGTATCTGTAAAAGTGCAGAAATCCAATTCTAAATCAATTTTGATAAAATACAATAACGATTTGGAATATATTATTCATATCAAATGTAATTTTACTTAGTCAGTGTATCTATGCATCGTGTCAAGACATGCTTCTAAATTTAGAACTATGCACCAAATGCTTCAGACAAACCGCCTTTTGGTTTTAAATGTATTAGAATATAAAGTTATTTTGGTCAGGAATATAACTTTCCGGAGAAGTAAAATATCCATTACTGTATCAAAATTTCGGTTACAGTGCAGAAATCTACTTTATTTAATTCAATATCAACTCGATGAAATATTGTAAACGGGTTAATAGAATAACCATAACAGCTGTAATTGCATTTAACTTGTGTACCAGGAAGCGATTTCCATTTGCAAGAAAGAAAGATATTTCACATTTTAGTCGGTTTCTTAACTCATTAGTGACATATTGTCACAGTCGTAGATCCTTGGGAACCAGTACAGGTATATTATGTTTTTGTCAATGTTGTCCTATTCCTGATTGTGATTTGTTAACACTATCGAATCACACAGTCTCGCTTCTTTCACATTTCGTGTCATTCCTCGCGTTTAAGGTTGCTAACTTGATTTATCTCCTTAATGGATTCTTGAAATTTTATAGTAAAAAAAAATATATTGTTCTGTACTGTTTACTAAATTTAGTGCCATGCCACCGTTAATATCTTCTTAAATGAAAAATATTAAAAAGACACCTAGAATATCATAAATATCTCATCTGATTAGAATACGTCTGATTTGCTATATTTAATGAAATCAAAAGTAATTCAAGCGAAGTATTTTGTCGTAAAGTTTTTCCTGGATTGATGTTACACTTAATTAATTTTAACTACGCTAAATAAATTTAAAATAGAGACGTTTTGAATTCATTATCACACAAATATTTTTCTTCTTCCAATTATTTTGTTTCGATTTATTCTTTTTTACATAAATCTTTCTTCTGCTATGATTCGAAAAATATTTTCATTACAAATGTCACAAAAAACAATCTTGAACAAAATACTTAACCTATTTCTCTATCAATAACGGTTCCTAAGATTAAAGATAAGCATTTTCTGCCATTCAGTCGATATTGAAATTAATAATTTGAAATTGTGCATTTGGTCTGCCATTAGCAGTTCTGAATATTAAATTGAAAATCTAAAAACTCAACTAAATGAATTATAGGTGTCCTTGCTTGTCATATATACTGTAGTTAACATTGTCATGCAGTTAAAGCAATTAAATATAAATCTAATTTAGAACGTCCCATTAAAAAGTGTAAATTCGTTATGTCGCCACAAAGAAATGACTTAAAACTTGGAACTAAAGATTCTTATGTTTGATTCAAAGGAGTCAAATCAGAATGGTTTAGGTTAAAAGTTTGGTATTGATTAGGGTTAAACCAGCTAATGAAGTCTGTTTTTTTTTTTTTGCTAATATTATGCCATTACCATGATCACGGAACGTTTGCAAAACAAGACTTTAGTTGCAAGTTGGGGACTCTAAAAAATCGTAGGTCTCGAGTCCATATTTCAGTAGTATACCATGTTCCGAACGTTTACACAGACAATATTATAAGTCTCCTTTAGATGTTTTTCAAGCCTCTATCTCTAATACCAAAATATTATACAGAAATAAGATTAGTTTAGGTACTTGACTAGTTTAGTATTTTAACTCATTTTCAACAAATAAATGACAAATAAAATAAATTTTTATACTAGTATTTGTTTCGTTTTTTTTTTTTTATGTCTCAAAGAAATTTTACTTAAACGTTAATCATGATACTTAAAAGACCTGTTGAAAATTTTATATCTTATTTGTAAATACACTCACCATAAATCATCACAAAGATTGAAATTGACAAAAGACTAAAACAGCGTTTTATTATCAAACCAAATTTTATGTTATGAATAAAGTAAAATCGCCAAAATACTGAACTCCGAATTATCTTTTTATGTTAACGATTGATCCTCTTTTAAACGCCAAATACGTAAATTTCAGCTTGACTAATATCTATATTTATCGTACAGGATTTTCTCAGATGTGTGGATCTCCCGCTTTGACTACTGCTGGTTTCTGCATCGTTTATACACGAATCCCCACTTTTGTTCTGCTTAAGTGTGAAAATCTTTTATGCAAACAAACAAAAAACGATTATAGAATGCACTTATTAATATCTTCGGATGTGAAATATTTAACTCAAATTGGAAGGTTGTAAACATTAAACGACATTTGAAGAAAGTACTACATATCAAATTGATAAATAAAGACAATCGGATATGTCGTCCAAAATATGAAATACTTACTAATACAGTACAAAATGGTATACGGTATTTATAGATCCATTGATACAGAGACTGCTGCAAGGTTAAATGGTCTAAAACAGCGTCCAGTAAATATTGATTTTTCTACCTTTTTTATATCGTGCATTTACATTTCAAATCATAAAATATCTGACAATAAGCAATAACTGACTATATTATAAATGTATAGTTTAAACATGTATATTTTGAATGACCTTTCGATGAGCTCGTTAACTGTCAAAGTGATGAATTTGCTACAAAAGAACCGTCTTATTGATTTATTTCATCTATGTATATGAGAATCTTGTCCTGCGTTCATGCATCTCGAGTGAATTATTTTTTAGGTGACTTAATAACATTAACGGTACCAATTTTCCTGCACAAGATGTGCATTTCGACAATACATGTCTCTTCAGTGATGCTCGTGGCAAAAATATTTTTACATTCATAATATTTATTGTAATACAGAACAACTAGATTGAGAACAAACTATTGGGAATTACATTTAATGAAAAGAAAAAAATTGAAATGAATGCAGTGATTAATATGTTGTATGTATGTCATAACATTTCCTGTGGATAGATGCATGTTATCTTATATTACCAACCACAAACTGTTTTATTGAATAGTACAACTCATGTAGTATGCATTGCAACTAATATATTGTAAAATTGCGACATGTATCAGAGCAAACAGTAATATTAAATGTTGTAATATAACAAATTTAAAAAGACCAAATATTAATTTAACAATGCACAATGTTCATCGAATACACTTGTACACGCTAAAACATTCAACACCCTTATACAAAATATAGATATTTTTTTCTAAATCAAAATGATCAGGTAGAAGCTCTCTACATCTACATAGTTATATCATTTTGAACACAACTAATTACTGGATAATATTGATTCCTTGATTTTTCATTCCGGTGTAAAGTTGGCGTTATATCCGATGTCAGGTATATGCACAAAACGGAAACCTAAAGAAAATCAAATTTCTTCTAATACTTGTATATTCAATGCCGTAGGAGACAAAGTCGAAGACTTTCACCGAAAAAATAGAGTTTCATATTATGGCAGGTTCAACGTTCAAATCCTTATTGGTACCAACCAGGTATAAACATGCTATAGTTGTTAATTTAGTTATATATACAACCAAAGCTGGAATCAAACTGCTGGACATAATAAGTTTATACATGATATGCATATATCCTCAAATGCCAATTGGAAGTTAAAACGCATTTTTCAAAGCTTATGTCAAATTTTTTCATTAGGTCTAATAGCTTTGAGCGATGTAGAGCTTGAACTCTTTTTTGAAACAACCTTTAAAAATATTTGGCTAGTCAATGATCTCCAATTTCATCTTGTTTATTACCTTCAGTATCTGGTTCGTTTCGGGCGTCACTTATGGGTCTTTTCAATAAATTTTAATCCTGGTATCTACAATAATAATATAAAAATATGGATATGTGTTATGATTGACAATGAGACAACTATCTAACATAGTTAAAATAAAGTGGATGTCCCAATAAAAACAATTAGTAGATAGTTCTCTCACAGGCAGAAAACCCATAACTGTAGTATGTAAGGGTATACACTACAAGTACGGGCATTTGTATATGGTTCAAAATAAAAATCTATTGACTTCAAAATGCCATTTGTTTTAGGTGTCTTTGTGTTGAGTAACTGTCTTAGTGCAGACGTATAAACAAAAGTAAACCAGCCATTTGAGTGTTGCATTCTTTTGTATGATTAAACGTATTAAATTGGTACTTTTGTCAAACTTTCTAGTCAGTTAGCATTTAAATTAAAGTCATCGGTGACCAATAGTTTTTATTATTTTTTTCAAATAAGCTGTTCTTAAACTAAACTGTTGTAAAATTTAAGCGATTTCTGTAATTAAATTTTTTTTATTATTTCGATAGTGCCTTTTTTTCCCTATTAGTTCAACAGAAAAAAAGTACCTTAACAAAAATACATGCTTTCTTCTAAGACAGATTGTGAGCTTAAATGAATGGTGACTCCATATTTTATTTCATTTTTCTATTAAGTATAGGATAAAATTTATTTGAAGAAAAAAATAGAGCGTAATTCTATATTTTAAAAAAAGATTAATACCCGCGAACCCCCTTATATCAACAACAGCCGTTATCTTAATTGTTATCCTCTACAGATAGAGCATACATAGCATACACATGTCAGTTGTCGTGATTACAGTAGTAACTACTTAGACCACTCGGTCACCGATCTTTGATACCGATATCAGTATATTAGATGCATTGTACAACATCTTCGTATAATAGAATTTTGTCTGAGTTTATTCAGTTCGTATCATTGTTTTCAAGTGACTTTACCTTCACAATATTTGTTATACTTCAAAGTAATTAGATTTTGGTACATACTGTAGGGAGATGTACTTTATAAAACAAAAAAACATTCAAAGAATAGTAGTGTTTAATATAATACATGTTATTGTATTTCATGTCAATACATACACAATACTAGTAGTCACTACCTTAACGCATCAATCTTTTATATTTTAGTATTACACATTAGTTTATATCTAAAATATGTTCGATTACATTATGCATTAGAACAGTACTATACATTTTGAATAAACAATGGTCGTTTGGTCGACTACGACTAAAACCGATACTAAAACTTTTTTCAACATTTAAATGCCAACGTAAAGGTCAGTCTCTTCATCTGCAAAGTACCACTAAGTTTACCCCCAGGGAATCACAGCGAAATATTAATTCTGAAGTTTTTGTCCGATTTGAATTTGCAAATTACAAATGTATTATTCTTTGCACATGTTTGATACTTTTTGTTTGACTAAATTTGCAGAACCTGTATGCCTTTTGTTTAGTTTTTTTTTTTTTTGCGTCATTTCTTTATATTGCATTGTAATCTTCGGTGTGTTTAACATGATATTTAATCCAAGCTAATAATAGTTCCTCATCTTGAGATGACTTTAATATGTTAGTACATATTATTTTGATAAATTGAAGATCCGAGATCATACGAATTACACGTTAAAATTTAAAAAGGTAATCAAACGGTCGGGTAATGATATAATTCGAATGAGAAATATGGTAGAGAAACAATTTGTCGCGTCCTTTAACTAAACTACATAAATTCTTAAGAGAATGTGAATTGTTTGGTTTTTGTTCATCATTTGATTACAAAATGTTGGTCAGCACATTTTGCCTTCAAAGGAATATTGTTCATTCCGGCATCATAACTGTTAAAGTGCAAACATCCAATTCTAAATGATTTGTCAAAATCAAATTGATAAAATGCAATAACGCGTTAGAATAGGAAATTCATATCAAATGTAATTGTATAGCGTGTGTACTAATGTATCTTTCTCTTTCCGAAGAGTTATATATTTTCAATTGGAATTTTGTGTTTAATGGCACTGGTAGGTTTGATATTGTTATGTACATTTAAATAAAACAAAATAGTAAGGTCGAATATATCATGCGAGGAAAATATACATCACTGTATCCAAATCCCAGTAAGAGTGCAGTTATCAACATCCTTTAATTCAATATCAACTTGATGAAATATTGTAAACACGTTAATTGAATAACCATAACAACTGTAAATGTATTAAACTTATGAACCAGGAAGTGATTTTATTTGATAGAACTTTTTGTAGAATATTTATCATTTTAGTCTGTATCTTATATCAGAAGTGACATATTTTCGCAATCTTAGATCTATAGATACCAGTTAAGTCGTTTAATCTGTAAATTACCGACTTTTTCCTATTCCTGATATCGATATTTTAATTGCGTGTGGCGTTAAAATTCCTTTGTAGCCGAACTTGCTACCTTGATTTGTCTTCTTAATCGATTCATGAAATCCAAACAAATCAATGTATTGTAATGTTGTCTCAATTTAGTACCATATCAGCATTTATTGTTTTTAAAGGTGTTATATCACAAAATCATAGTACGTAAATAAATGCAACAGTAGTATACCGCTGTTGGAAATTTATAAATCGATGGAGAAAAAACAAATCCGGGTTACAAACTAACATTGAGGGAAACGCATCAAATACAAGAGGAGAACTACGACACAACAGAAACACAACATTAAAAGTGTAACACACAAAGAAACAAACTTTAATTTAACAGTTGCCATTTTCCTGACTTAGTACAGGACATGTTAAGAAAAAATGGTGGGTTGAACCTGGTTTTGTTGCATGCCAAACCTCCCGCTTTTATGGCAATGTTAAATATAACATCGTATTCATACGAAATACAGTGGCAATAATGTTTCGTTGATGTTGATAGTTACAAAAAAATAACCATGTAGTCCATTGCAGGACAAAACAACTTAGTAATAAGCATATGTCTTGGGTGTTTGAAAGCTCCATTCGTTTTTTATTTAGAATATCCCATTTAAATGAATACTAAGATAGCGTGATAAGTTATAATACCCCTTATGAATATCTTACCATATATGGCATCTTATCAATACGTGTGTGCCTCAAGATGTTTAATTGTATTTAGCGCTGATTTCATCACTTTTTGGGGATAAAATTATCTTTACTGAGGTTCTAACATATCTTTTTGTTTTCGCTATCAATAACGTTCCCTGGAGACGAGCTTTTTGTGGCATGCAGTTGATATTAAAATCAATGACATAAATTAAACATTTTGTGTATCATTAGTCAATAGATATAAGAAGATGGTGTATGAGTGCCAAAAAGACAAATCCCCATCAAAGTAACAATTTGTAAAAGTAAACCCTTATAGGTCTTGAACATGATCCTTGGCTCACACTGAACAGGAAGTTATAAAAACCATAATCATAAACATTCTTGCTGGTCATATAGATTGTAGTTTTATATAATCATTGTGATGCAGACATGACAATCAATAGTAAATCGTATTTTGCTCGTCTCATTAAGATTACAGAATTCGTAATGTAGCCACAAAAGACTTCTATTTTAAAGTTTAAATCAAAGATTCACAGTAATTGTTTCATAAGTGTTAAGACATAATTAAGCTTGATATTTTTGGTGTTAATAAGGTTAATCCATCTAATGAAGCTGTTTTTTTCTAGTATATTGCTACTCTTGAAAGTCTGCAAAACAAGACTTAATTTGCAGAAAGGGGGACTTTAATGTAAATAATTACAATGCTTGCTTTCAGCTATCAGTATTATAACATGATCTGAACGTTTTTAACTGCGTGTATTCATAATCCCTTTCTTGTTTCTTTGTGCGTTAAGCCTCTATTTCACCGAAAAGAAATACATTTAAGTACTAGCAAAGTCATCTAAATAAAAAGTATTTTAGTTAATTTCCAACAAATTAAGGTCAGCTGTTCTTAATTGTACATGACACTCATCATTTAACAAATAAAACGTATAGAATGCAGGTTTTGAGACCTTTACATTTGTATTTTTTCGAGTCAAATATGCAATCAAACGGCATGCAATTATAAATGTATCGTATGTCCTTTATATCATGTTGTTACCGTGTTCGTTCATAACTCGACTATAAATAAAAAAAGAGCTATACACACTATTAAATACATAAAATGTATCGTGATTTTTTTGTTCAAATCGTTAGTAAGTCTTACAAGTACCAGGAATTTTCTAGATCATAAACACACTGCAAAATTGTACATTTTCTGTTACATTGCTGTGAGTTCGTTAATCATGTTAACTTGAAGAGTGATGAAGTAGCATTAAAGAACCGTTTCATTGATAAATTACGCCTTAATAAATTGGAATTATGTCCCGTGATCATTCAGCTCGAGTTCTTTATTTTTGGGGTGACTTATCATTCACAATATTTGTTATACTACAGAATAACTAAAATTGGGACATACTATTGGGAATCAAACCTAATGAATAAAGTCAATTAAATAGAGCATTTTGCATGTCATTGCATTTCTTGTCGATGCATGCATGTTATATAATATTATTAACGAATAACTCTTTAATTTGATTACACAAAACATTTAGTATGCATTGAATTTAAAATACAGCAATATTCATAAAAACAAAACAATTAGTAATTTAAAAGGCTGTAATTAAACAACATTCAAAAGAACAAATATCCCCAAAATATACAACCACGTTATGTGCATATGACACAGATCGAAATATCTTCCCATATACTTAATACCATGGTCGACAAAAGTTGCAGATTATAAAAGCGAATGCCAGATAAGGGCAGATATGTTTGCTTCAATGTTTCTTTATTGTGTAGCTTAACACTCTCTCTACAATATGCTTCCGATTTAAAGTCCCATTTCCTATAGGACGCAGCCGTGTACACACACGAAACGTACCACTAAAACATGTTCTTAAAAAAATGGTAAGTAGACGACTTGATAATATATTCATATACCCTCATATGACAATCGGAACTGATGTCGCATTTTCCAATGCCTGTGTCAAATATATTCATTAATTCTAATTCTAAAGAATTTAATGCTCAGATTTTTTTGTAGATACAGTACTTTGTGCACCTTTCCCAAGTCACTAGTCTCTGGTATTTGTTAGTCTTGTGTGTCTTTTAATTTTAGTTTATTTATACCTTTCCCAAGTCACTAGTCTCTGGTATTTGTTAGTCTTGTGTGTCTTTTAATTTTAGTTTATTTATATGTTTAGGAGTTTAGAATGACGTACATATTTACTGAACTAGTCCAAAATTTTGTTTAGGGGATAGATGAAGTTCGCCGTCGGGTGCGCGATTTTTTCACTGTGTTCAAGACCCATTGATTGGCTTTTTTTATTCTTTGGTCGGATTGCTGTCTCTTTGACACTTTTCTTATAGACATTCTCTATCTTAACTATATAATGGTTAGTCCATGCTCTCCAAGTTCGTGCTTTATTTGACATGTTCAATGATTTTTATTCGAGCATTACTGATGATTTTTTTTGTAAAAAAAGTAAACTCGCCATTTATAATTTGCGTCCTCTTGTATGGGTATACGTAGTAAATTCGTGTTTCTATCACAATGTCTATTTAGCTAACGTTAACTATGGTCTTATTACTAAGTAAGTGCGTGGTGACAACTTAATTGTTTCATCTAAAATTTATGTGATATTTAAAAACAACCCCAGATGAACGTTTGCTTTACGATGTTCATACTTTATTTCATAATTTACCATGCATTCACAACTAAACTAGAACGTTCGGTGAAGCTGTTTTCAATAGAGATATATTACTTGTTAGTTATCATATTTGCATTTTCAAAGCTAAAACCTGTTGATTTCATATTGATTTATTCGATTTTGCTGACAACGATAAAATTATCGGACAATTCAACCGTGCTAATTTTAATCATGCATAGCATACATATTTCAGTTCCCGTGCAGTCAATCATCTTCAAAGTCCCTATCTTTTTCAACCTGAATTATTTAGACTGAAAACTATTTTTTAGAGTAGCTAGTCCTAAATATGACATATATATTTTGTATCAGTGTAATTACCAAAGATAACATTTAAGTTTGCGGTTCTTTAGAAGAAAAAAAAACATAAAATAAAGTATCATGACTTTATGTGTATATGTTTGTATAAGTATTAGATTTGCATTTAGTATTTGCTACTGATCGGAAAATTATCTAGAAATCACATTTATATTTTGGACAAGCCATAGAAAAATCAAAACTACTTAAATTTTGTCAAAACAAGTTATTTAACACGGTTATCAATTATTACCGAATTAATTTATCGAGCTGATATCCAAATGTCAGGTGATTGTTCTCTATGTTACTGTTTATTTCACCTGGCATTGTTTCTGCTATAGAACGGAAAAACACTTTTGTACGTTTTCAATCAAGTGTTTTATTTCTTTCGATGTACGACTTCTTAATGTTTTCTGTTCGTTCCATGCTATATGAAGTAAATGTAATTTAACGAATACACCATACATGAAATCAGGCGCAATAGTATTAAGAGTCTATATTTTCGATGAATAAAAATGATTATCAGGAACTTCAAGGACATAAGCAATCTTTACGACAATGACCCTTTCAATAACTATCACGTTATGTGTCTATTGTAAATGTTAGGATGACGCATGAGAGTCTTGTGAATCAAATTGATGTTTTGCATGACGTAAAACATGACAAAAGGGGGTAAACATTACATTTCCACAGAAATTTGAACAGTTAAACTTCATTATTCGGTTTTATTTTATTCGAGTCAAGCAGAAAAGTTATTTAATCAGAGCATTTAACAAGAAAAACTGGGTTAAGTCGCCTTACAATTTCTATCCAAACAAGAAGGTATGACACTGCTGGTGGACGTTTCGTCCCCGAAGGTATCACCAGCCCAGTAGTCAACACTTCGACATGAATATCAATTTTATGATCATTTTTTTTTTAATTCCTGTTTACAAAACTTTAATTTTTCGAAAAACTAAGGATTTTCTTATCCCAAGAGTAGATTACCTTAGCCGTATTTGGTACAATTTTTGGAACTTTATACCTGCTTGGCTTTTTAACTATTTTGATTCGAGCGTCACTGATGAGTCTTATGTAGACGAACCGTATATAGATCTCAGATATTTCTAATTATTTTTTTAAGGTTTGTTAGCACATGGTATTTTATCTTTTATTTGTGACTTTCAACTTTGTGGATAATTACTTCCTTTATTTTTGAAAGAATTTAGAAACTTAATTTTGAGATCTTATTATTGATATCACCTGAGAACATTTTAGCGCATTGGTATGACATTTAAGCGAAAAATTGTTGGATGTTTAAGCCCTCCAATGTAACCCATTTTAGCGCAAGATGTTTAGCGGAAAGCAACAGAAATAATTTGTAATCGACCATATCTTCTTAAAATGAAAAATTAATAAAAAAACATTTGTAAAGTGATCTTGATCTTGACTCCCTGTACAATACTGATCATAAATAAAGGCAACAGTAGTATACCGCTGTTCGAAATTCATAAATCGATTGAGAAAAAAACAAATCCTGGTTACAAACTAGAACTGAGAGAAACACATCAAATATAAGAGAACTACGACACAACAGAAAAACAACATTAAAATGTTACACACACAGAAACGAACTATAATATAACAATGACCATTTTTCTGACTTGGTAAAGGACATTTTAAGGAAAAATGATGGGTTGAACCTGGATTTGTGGCATTCCAAACCCCGCGCTTTAATAGCAATGTTAAATATAAAATTGAAATAGGAACTGTTCCTTCACTTTTATCTTGTCAAACTTGAGATGCACATTCATTTTTTTCTTCGATTCGTATTCTTATATATGCTTTTGTTTGGAACTTGATAATTTAGTATCCAGAAAATCGTAAATGTCTGAGTGACAACCATAAAATTACTCATTGAATGTATATGGAACGTCTGCCCAAAACAAAGGTGAACACAAAGATTCTTCAGTCACATACCGTATAGTGGGTTATTTTCGCAATGGTAATTTTTTGCTTATTTTCGCGAATAGAACAAAATCGGCAAAATAAATTCCGCCAATTCAAAAGTGTACATGAAAGGTATTTTGATAAATATTTTTAATCCGCCAAAAAAATAACCGCAAAAGTATTCCGTATACTTTTTTCAATGTAAATCGCGAAATTTTACACCCGAAAAAATAACCAGCTATACGGTAGTATAACAGTAGCCATCACATACATACACACTTTTCTTTCCTCTGTTAGTTTCAGCAATATGTATTTCATTAATAAACCAAAGTGTACTTGAAAACGAAACGTAAACATTAAACCAGCATGAATTACTGATCAGGGTTTTAGTATGTTGAGTACTATATAACTAGATATTTTTTTACGAGAAAATCACTTTTTAAAGATATAAACAAATCTTCGAAGGTCAAACTCACAGGTTTTATAATCAACATAAAAAAAAACAGTATTCATTGTTGTTGTAAATGTTGGGGAAAAAAATACAAAAACACAGAATGCTTAGGTTTAATTGTTTGTTTCTTAAAACTGTAGTAATAAGATAACACTGACTAAATGCTTTAAGCTATATTGTTCATAACAGACCAACAATTTCCATTCATTAATTGATGTTTTCCACATTCGCATTTGTTTTTTACATTGTTATAGGTTGTCTGAAGAAAAAAGCAAAATAACAAAATATACAATTTAAGAACTAGGATTGTTTCGAAATATTATAGGAATCAAGTCAAGTTGTCAATGTTTTTAAATGAAAATTTAACGAACCTTGGAAAAAATTTCTGGATAATTTAAATGAAAAAAAAAGTCCATTTAACCTTTCGGTCTCAAATATATTACTATATTTGAAGTTTGTTTTAAACATCATATATAGTAATCGAAAATTTGAGTAAATAAAATATATACTAGTATTACGATCAAATCACACTGAAATACCGTCAGTTAGCCCAGTCTTCATTAAAATGTTTCGAGATACTCGTGTAAGTCATGAACTATTTAGTTTAACTGATGATCGTTTTGTCATACGATTGTGTGAAGCATGAGACAGTTACATTGGCGAGGATCAATAAAGAAAGAAAACAATGTGAAGTAAACATAGAGGTGTGAATTTGTGACGCATTTACCTGACATTGATACTAAATTCGTGATGACTGAATCAAAGAATTAAGAATCCAAATATCTATAGCAAGAATTACTTATATGCCTTTAATCCTAAAATAACAATAATTTCAATTTCTAATTAAAAAACGACAATGTCCAGACATACATGACATCATATAATTGGCATGCATTGCACATTTATTTAAGGTAAAATCCCCAAGATTTTCTGTTTTCAAGAGTAATTCATAGGGCAGTTGTTTAGTACATGTAGAAAATCTATACAGAATATATAGTTTTTAGTTCACCATTTCCAAAACGTACACTTTGATAATTGGAAATAAGTTGCACAATCTACCAACCGTAAAAGAAAATGAAATAAATATAAGGAATAATTTTTAAAATTAGTTTTTAACACTTCGCTGAGGAACTAGCAATTTTTAGAGCTTATGTTTTATGACGACAACACACATTTTATGCGTTAGAAAATTAAAAAAAAGTATATAACCAGATTTTCAAAGGTTAGCAGTTTATTGAAGATAATGAAGAAGCAAAACTATGTTGCAATACTTTCAAAAGCTTTCTAAATATACTGACAGAATATACCAGTATAATAACTTTCCCTTCCAAGGATTAAATCTTTCAGTTTTACACGGGAAACTCTTCATTAAAATTGATTGATACTTTAGTCTTAAATACACTATGTTTTAGATGTTATTGAATTGGTGCTTGTGAGTTCTTTCAGATCCGTACTTACTGTTTTTGTTTTGTAGTAGGGATATTTAAACACCCTGGCATGTATTGATCTGATTAATTAGACCTTTTTTTCTACTAATTTGAATAGCTTGTTCATATATTGTTTTGTTACTCTGCTTTTCCAGGTTATAAGAAGTTTAGGCTTCTACTTATATGTTTAACCCCACCATATTATGTGTGTGTCTGGTCAAAGTCTGGAGCCTTAATTTCAGAGCTGTCGTTTGTTACTGTATATCATATTAGTATTATATTTCAACATAAATAAGGTCGCATGTTTTTTTTTCGTTTGAACCGTTAACATTTGAAATTTCTGTACTTTTATAGCTGACTATGCTTATTGGTTTTACTTAATTATTAAAGTTTGTACGGTGATCTATACTTCGATCGTACGGTGTTTTTTACTTATATGTATTTGTTGTATTTGTGCAAGTTGTACTATAAAAACATTTCATTCATTCCAATAGTTGTTAACTTCTATGTAATCTAGCCTAGGTTGAAAGTTGTCTTTTCGGCAATTATACCTAATCTTCTAAAAAAAATTACCTTCATAAAAAATTATCCTTTTTTACACTAACTAAAATATCAAACGAACAGCCCAGATAAACATTTATATCATAAACCTCACAGACATCAACATTTAAAATTTGTTTTAACAATTATAAATGATCATCAACACTACTTTAGTGAAAAAATGATCTCTGTGTTAATTTTTGTGTCATTTTGGTCTCTTGTGGAGAGTTGTCTCCTTGGCAGTTATACCATATCTTCTTTTTTATATCTAACTCAGTTAAGAAGGTATCCATGAAAATATGTATTGTCATTTTGAGTGCTATATAAACAATTTTTTTTTGTGTGTATTCAAATTAACTCTATAGATTTTTTTATATGCTGCAATGTATTTAAGGCATGCGTTGATACACTGTCTCTTACAGCCGATATTTCTCCCATTGTTGTAAAATGCTTTACTACTAGTATTTCCTGTTATAAGTACGTTAGCATGCCTGTGTAATTAAATTTGCAAATATTTGTTTCCTTTTAGTTGACTAAGAGGTCTTTTATTAAGTTATTCTAAATTTTTGTTAACTTTGCTACTCAAAAACAACACGGGTTCGTTGGTACTTTTTCCAGTATTTACGTCTCTTTTGATTGTTTTAAGAAACGATTGTCATTAATGTGCTTTATTAGAGTCCATGTGAATCAATCATCATGGAATAAATACAATATCTTTTACCGTTGTTGCTAAAATCTTTATTCCTTTTGATTGGGTTTTTTAAAGGTTAACATAATATGATTGAAAGTTAATTAATTTGATTACAAACGACGGGTTACCGATGTGGCAATAACACATAACTATAGTACATTACACTGCTATGTAAGATGAGCCACAACATTTTATTGGTTATGTCCCCGAACAAATTTGATAGCTATTATAACAACATCACTCAAGGCTAACCCTACCGTCATTGTTGTTTCGCAGTCTCGTGCGGGAAGTCGTGGGTTAAAATTTTGTGAAAATAAAAACATGTCTTTTGGGGGATTTTACTTGCAACTTGTATTCTATAAATCTGATTTAGCACGTCGGTAAAGTATAAAGCAGGCAATGTTCATGTTATTAACATAATTTCGACTTGACTTTGCATTTAGGTTTTGATAGTGGACGCAGCTGAGAAGCTATGAAGTGTATGTAAATAGGCAACCTTGACTTTGTCAGTCTAATGGAAGCTTCTTTAGAGAAAATCCTTCTTATTTGATGAAAATGTTAGGCGAGGTGATTGGTGGGACATGGGATATTTTAAGCAATTTGTATTGACAAAAAAAAGTACATTTGTAAACAAAATCACTGAAGAATCCAAATAATAAACTTAAATAAGTTCAGTCAAAGTAGTTTCCGTGAACAGTTAACATTCCCCTTAAGTGAAATCTCCAGAAACATATTAACTTCTTTGATATCAATAATGCATTACATTAGCCATATAGCCAGGGTTTTGAAACGTCCATCACTCCTAGTTATATACAATGCCATGGACAATATCATCACAATTTGCAACCCTGCAAGACGGTAAAGGAAACGGAATTGTATTATTGATCTCATTATTAGATAAATGGAAGTCAGATTTACTAGTTCCTAAACTCATTACAGAATATATCGTCAACAATGAGAAGGGTTAATGATGTTTATCCAATAAAGAATAGCATTATAATGCCTTGCAGAAGTGGGTTTGTCTCCACGTGGGTACCTTGAGACCTGAAAAAGACAAAATGCAACGGGGAGACTCAGATGTAATGCTTGCGTTTACTTCTATTTTGTACAATTTATCAGAGAAAAACTAAATGTATGCTTTGCTGTTGTCGTCGTCGAAAAAACTTCAACAATGATTGGGCCTGTTCTTTATAGCCGCGTGTACCTTTCGTGCAAGCTTATATCTTCCCATGTATATTTTAGAACCAAAAATAAAACGAGGGGTACAATTGATTGTTGACATATAAGATAATGAGGCACACATAAAAGTAAATATATCAGCTGTATTGCGTTATTTGAGGAAGTGCAAGACATAAAAATATGAAATGTACCAATAAAACATTGTCAATACAAGGAAGTTTATTGACGCACATAGAATATGTCATAATTTGGAAGCAGAAATTGTCTTGAGGACATGTTGTTATAGAAAAGCGCAATATATATTACTTTATTATGTATGCAGTCGTATCATATTTAATTGCTTGAAAGCCTTTAGCATTTGCAACTGTATTAAAATCAAGTAAAACCTCAATCCCAGATGGTATCACTCGCCCACTTGACAACTCTGCTATGACATGTTTTTAATCATATTATTTTGTATAAAATGGAGAATTCAAACTTGTTAACCTAGCGTTACAAATCTTTACGACCGATTTTATTTTTTGTATTGTTTTTTGTTTTATGTTTCCTCAAATATTCAATAAGGTCTTTCATACCATTAACACGAGCTTATCTGATAAGGTTTAAAGGAAACACGATAATGATTTTATTTGATATTTACCACTCTGATGTGTTGTTTGTAGTGAACTTCAAGTCTCAAATACCATTCATTTATCCAGTCTATATGTTATTTTGTAAAAGAACAATTTTCAAATGGTAAGCCGTGGTGGAAGATAGACAAACCATAGCCATAAAAAAAAACAATATTTAACATCACACTAAATAGAGGACTAATCGTTTGCTTTTTAAGAACCCCGTCAAAATTATTACTCTAACAAAGCCTAGCAGTTACTCCACTAGTTGCACCCGCTAAGTTAAATTCCGATGATAAAATGCATTCGATTTGTCATAAACGAAAATAAGAGAACGATAATGTGAATAGAAATAAATAAATTTCCAGCCACATTCATTGAAGGTTTAAATATTACGTACTTTTTTACGCTCCTATACTTATATAAAACAAGGAGGTCCAGTGTCCATGAACACTGACGACTGGAGACAAACAGTTGTAATGTTAGCAACTTGAAGAAATCCTGCGACATTTAAAAAAAACTCTAACCTAAAACAAACAAGGATACAACAAAATCTAACCTAAAAAAAATTCAGACGAGAAAACTAATGGGCGATTTTATCATTAAAGGATAATGATAAACAAATATTACAAACAAGAACAATAAAAAGCACAATTAACTACATGTAATACATATGGCGAAATTAATATGACTGCATGCACTCAACCCTCCCCATACCTGAAACAGTGTTTTATAGCACAGTATAAGATTGATTGATTGATTGTTTGTTGCTTAACGTCAAGTGGTAAATATTTCATGCATGTTCAGGACGATAACAAGTTAACAATAAATGCAATAGGAAGGACTTGTAATTGAGGCCATTCGAGATGATGTTCAGGGTAATATGGACTGTCACTGGAAAATGAGGGTATATTGGATAAGGACGTATATTTTGCCTTGCAACAGGTCACCTACGGACCCTGCAAAGAGTTGTTGCAAGGGTTCTTCACATGCAAAGAGCATGGCAATTTCTTTACAAGAGACATCGGATTTAAGGTTCCTACTCTGACCGAACGTGGCTGCAAACTTGATACATCCATCACAGTCAAACGGACGCCCAACTTCGGCAAGCGTTTTACTACCGGTCGGAAGATTACCAAGTGACCAAATTGCTATTCCCAGTCACTCTTGGGGGCACAACATAAGAACACACTATGATGAGCTGCACCAAGAGTGTATCGCACGCCATTTTTGCTGCAAGAATTAAATGAGATTTTAAAATGTCAAAAACATGAATTTGTAGAAAAACATGTTCGAGGATACACTTCAGCATGAAAAAAACCTGATAAAATTGATTCTAGAAAGAAAACCAAGAAATTTTGAATTAAAAAGGTAGACACAATTCAGTAATCCCAACACAGTGTTAAGTTTGTGGTAATTTGATCAAGAACTACTAGAAAAAGAGGAGACATATAAAACATGTATTTTACTTATCTGAAGATCCAAAGCCCCATTATACTGGAATGTTATATCCATTTCGTTTGTTAAATCGAACAGTGTGTTATGTTTACCAAATAAAGTATC
This sequence comes from Mytilus galloprovincialis, assembly GCF_965363235.1. Taxonomy (NCBI): domain Eukaryota; kingdom Metazoa; phylum Mollusca; class Bivalvia; order Mytilida; family Mytilidae; genus Mytilus; species Mytilus galloprovincialis. Next base: position 71,417,377 of record NC_134847.1, read on the forward strand.
AATTATGTAACTAGTAGCTTGTGAATTAAAAACCCGAAAATTTTCAGGATCAAAAACTTGCTTTGATTTATCAAACTAAACAATAAACTTGATTTAATTGTAATGGTTACTCTCATATAAATCTGGAACGACACCGCTATTTTGTTTTACTAGAAAAGGGATCGTTCTGTCGTCAATCCTAATGTAATGTGCAAAATTACAGGAGAATTGGTAAAAACAAATTTGAGTAAACGTACGAAATGTAAACTGACTCCCCGTTGATTGGAACTTCGCCAAGTATATAAGTAAGAAAAACCAGTAGGGGTTCAGTTCAAACAACGTGATGACGGTCTAATGAACCGACGAGCTATGTTAATCTAAATACATAATCAGTTATACAGCTGAGAGTTAACTTATCAGATTTGAGTACGACACACATAAAACAGCAAAAGTGTTTAAAAAGACAACAGATACAAACTAGCCGAAGTATCAATCTCAGAGTACAAGTTATTTTTTAAAGCTAGCTGCATAGACTATTGATATATCGGATAATTACTATAAAAAAAACGGTATCTATATTTGCAAAAACTAACACAATGTTTAACTGCTTCACTGTTTCATTATCAAACAAAATATGAAACAATTACAAAAAAAAAACTCTTACAGAAGGGTAAATTAGTGATAAACGATAAAAAAAAACAAAATGAAAAAATGTATCTATTTATTATTCCATTGGTGTTTTTAACCAATTTATCAGTTAAGTGTAATATAAGTTTTTGAAAGTGAAAAACAAGACATCGTTTATTGACAATCAACTTGCAATTTAGTTAGAATAAGGGTTGAAGTCGTTGTCATTTTGTAATGAGTAATACATATACTAGTCAACAAAAGAAACGATACACGACTTTGAAATAAAATTTATCAAAAAATATTAAATATAAAACACAATGAGATATAGTTTTTTTGAAAAAGCTTGCATTTGCAATGTATGCACAAATGATAATGAAAATCAAAACCTGTCGAAAAGTAACTTAATTCTGTGAAAACAAACATAGGGTGCAAATTTTGTTTGGGGAAAGTTGGATAGAAAATCGACACACAATTTTCTAAGTACTAAATGCATTTTCAAATTTGTTTAATATTATCCAATATGCTAATCAAGTTAAGTTCATATTGTAACTAATGGGTTTAAATATTGTTTTTTTTTAATTTTTGGTAAAAGGTATTTTTTTGAAATATCAAAAAATGCTTTTTTCTTCGTCTCAAATCAATGCTTTATATATGGAAACAACACACTGTAGATTTAGAACCTTTCGGATAAGTTTTAAGATGGTTACAGCTTTTTTAAAATTCACTTCACACATACTGTCTATGGCAAATCAATTGCTAATGTATACATTTTAACGATTTTTTTGTGAGGCCGAGCTTTGATTAAGAAATAAACGAAGAATCTGTATGATTTTTGAAAAAAGAATTAATGGCAAATATTGTCTTTACCTTTAAATGAGAGGTTAGCATCTTTAATTGGAACTTCTGTTTTTAAAATTATCGTTTTATGTAAATTTTGTCCAAAAAGTTAAATTTCGCCAAATGACATCATGAAAGCAACAAAAAATGTTTTTAAACAGATTAATATTTCCATGGTCATTAAGTATTACTACCTTCAATATTGGTCCTATAAACTGAAAACTTATATCTTTAATTTGAAAAAAAAGTCGTTTATCGTTTCTTTTGTTGACTAGTTATATTTCAAATTGACAGTTCATTTTATAGTAACATATAGGCGTATATTTATCGGAGGTAATTGTTTAATCGCAAAAACTCATTGCACTAAGAGCATTCTTTATAATTGCTGTAAACAATGTGTTTTCCTCTGGATCAATATACCGTTGCTTTCTATTTTTGTATACGATAATAAAATCATAGAATTGCTGAAATTTTGTTGCAACTAAGCATTTAGAATTAAGAATGCATTGTTTTCATTATTTTTAAAATATTGTTTTTTTAAAAAAAATGATATTTTAGTGTAACGACTTGATTGTCACAAACCACGACAGTGTAATGTGTCAACCAAACCTGATGACTTCAGAAAATTGTTCAAACAACATGAATATTGGTAAACACCATTGTCCACATCTTAATGATAGATGTTATTTAGCTATTTTAAATCAAATAATTGCGTGTTTTAAATAGGATATGGTGTTTTATTTGTTCCTCAATTACGTTGTACATAACAAAAATAAATGTAATTGTATATTTTAAAACCTTAATTACATGTTTCACCGTCACTAAATTACCGACTTTGTAACAGACTTGTTTATGAAGTTGCATCTGACGTCAATGCCGAAAGGACTCTAAAATATTGCATGCTGCTTTACGAATCACTTTTACTATCTGTTGTAAAAATGAAACTGTCATTACATTGTCATACCACAGTTGTAATGAAATTATTTAGATAATGTCAGGACATTAGATCTTGAAAAACAAAATTAAAACATTTCTCCTTAAATACAAAATATACATTTATGGGAATTTATATTTTGGAACAGATTGTATAAATATTGTTCTTTAAAGGGGCACTAGCTATATATAAAGCTGTCAAATTCATGTTCACCGAATTTTTCTAATTGTTTAAATTTTATTTTAAAGATTAAAAATATATTTTAATCATCATTTTTACCTGTATAAGAAGGATTTGTTGTTAATCGAATCATTTATTCAAATTGTTTCACAATCAATGTTGGCATTCTTTTCCTTTAAATAAATCAACAAGCACACTTCATGTTTTATCCATCTGTAGGTAAGGGGTTAAATTTATGTTCACACGAATACGAATACAATGAGGTCATATAATTCACTTGCAAGTGACTAATTCATCATCAATGTTTATAAGCTTAGTTTGACAAAATTGAAACATTCTGGCTGCTAAAGGCAAAACATTATTTTACAATTTCAGCTTAATTAATGATTGAACAAACAAAAATCATACTTTTGATTTTTGATATATCTTGTAACTAGTGCCCCTTTAACCCAAGTGGAAAATTTTTATTAGACTTATATAACGGGATATCTTCAATATGTTTATTTCGAAATAATGACATCTATTGATTGCGGTTTAAATCATCAAACATTTATTGTAATGTCATTATATATATTTTTTAACCAACAACGTATCTTAAAAGCTTGGTGAACATACAATTCTTTATTCGAATATATATTATCATTGCTAAGAAGAATTTTGTGAAGTCTACTTTAAAAATTTGCATATTCATCATGTTCATGCATGCTGTTGTATTCTTTCATTTATAATTGTAAAAAACCGGTAAAGCAAGTTACTTTAGAAAAATTATTACATTTTTTTTTAATTTAATGTGTCAAGTGCATTTTATATGATTTTAATTCTTCATTGTCATATAAGTGAAACAGGATACTTGTGATAAATACAGAAATTAACAATTAAGTTTCCTGGTATCTATGATGAGTTCATTTCATTATTATGATGGGTCTGTTTATGTTATATGGTGCATGTGTAACTAATTTGTCAAACATTGTATCATTTCAATAAACAGTCCTTGCTTTTGGAAAAAAGTATTATTATTATTATTAATGTAAAGGTGCTTAACATTTTCAAATGTAGTATTATCAGCAAAAAAATAATTCTTTTCAGAATATTTTGAAATATCAATAAAAAAGCAGTTACTATTCATTGTTTGCCTGCAGTCGAAATGCTTTCCACATTAAATCTAGTAGAAAGATGAGATTCAGTTTCCAAATAAACATAGTAGAATATGCAAAATAATATATTTGGAAAAAATCTTTTTATCTAACAATACTAAAGTTTTCATCGAAAAGTTTGATAACATCAATATTTCGTCTCCGAACTATTTGTACCGAGAAAAATCGCTGATGAAAGTTGTTTTGAAAACACACCTGCTGTGTACACTAAAAGTTCTGTATCATTGAGACATAATTTACTTTTTATGACATGACAGAAATATAAAATCGTGACTTTACAACTGTCATTTATAGGAGTGTTTCAACCTTTCTAGGACTGTATGGTTATATAATATTAATTTGCATTCCATAGGAACCATTTTGTAATGATGTACTAAATAACTGCTATGCTCTATGTTTTAAGTAGATCTTAATCGTATTTTATCTAATTGTGTTCCATTTAAAGCCTTGATGTTCAAAAAACATAGTGGAATAAATAAAAATCATATGACTCTCATGTACGGACGAAATTGGGATTTACTATATGAGGGTCTACATGGGTATTACAGAATACATAATCATAGGCAAAGAATAGAGAATAATATGGTGATAAAATATGAATAAATAGAGAATTGTGGAATGCTCAAATATAAAAAAATAGAGATTAATCGGCAAACAATATAAAGAAGTGAGAAAAACGACATAAACAATTAAATTAAACAAAAATGAAGGAACCCCTTTCCAGACCATACTTTCTGTCTGGATAATCATTGATTTACATTAGGTTTGTGAAGTTTTTAAACATCTATTGAAAAACTAATCTGACCTACTCACTCTTAAGTATCTTCATATGGTTTCATTAGTTCTCTTATAAAACACGGCTTCCGTTCAAAAATAGAAATTAAGTTGAGAATAGATTTGTTTGGAAGAGTCTCAGGACTTTAAGATAACATTGGTCTTATGAGACACTTTGACACGGTTAATTTCTGACGTTACAGACTTACTTATAAAAAATGAATTTCTATTCATCAGTCAATGTATAAAAAATTGTTAAAAAAAGATATTTGATTCAAGTAGATCAATGTATTTATACACAGTGGAATTGTAATCAACCGTTGATTGTCTGTAAACTCTTGATAAATTGGTGAATTTATCTACTCCAGAATAATTATTTATGTGAATTGGCCTAATTGTTCTTTTGACTTTGAAAAAGTGTGTCAAAGATATCCCGAAATGAAACCGGTAATCTGAATACTTCAGTGCAAATGTTCTGGCGGAGAATTGTCTTATTGGCAATTACCTCACATCTCCTTATTCAGTACAAATATGATGATTTGGTTTTATCTGGTATTCTAACAAAAACAGATAAAAATGACATAAGAAACTTAAAATTCTGTTTACAAAATTCATCATTTATAGAAGCAAATTATCAATGTTACAGACCAATTTGACAGCACTAAAATATCATTTAAAAGAAAACTGATTAACAGAAAAAAACATATTACGTAAAAATAAAATACTCAATAGGGCAGATATCTGCTAGAACTCCTGAACTCCTTTATTGTCATAAAAACAAACAAAAAATTAACAGACAGCACAAATATTGTATGTATAGTTTATAATCAAACAGCCTTTGTCTTGCAATCATATTCTGCAATGAACCAAACTATCACAGCTGTGTCTATCAAATATATTATATGTCTTCTGTTTATTGTATATAGCTATTGTGCATAAAAGTGTGTATAACTTATAATCATGTTCATGTGCAAATAAAAAGAAATTCATTATCAAAAAAAGAACCCAAATATGGTCACACGTAGCCATATCATCCTTTTACGGTGGAAGTAGGATACTTTATACCAGACTGAGTTCATAAAGGATTATCAAAATAACTGTCACAATATACATATGTACAGCTTTTGTTTGCAAAGTCAACATAGTTACGTATGTCCCCGCGTTTGCTGTTGCATGGATTCTTATTTGCATCTTTGAAATATAAAAAAAAAAGAAATGTCATAAAATGTCAAATTAGACAACTATCTAAGAGAGACCATATGACGTAGATTTAAGCAAATATAGGTTATCGTATGGCCTTCAAAAATCACCAAAAACCAATACCGTATGGTATAAAATAATTCATGCGAGAAAACCAGCTACAAATGTACCTGATTTATTTACAAGACGTCTCTATTATACAATTCACCGGCTATGTTGTCCATGATGTCACCTCAAATATATGATTTGGTGACTTTCAGTTATAACCTTACATTGCTATTATTTGTGTATTTTGTTTTAATATGAAAATTTATTGACATATTTATCAAACGTATGATATCTCCGCATTCATATTCCCTCTGTAGTATTGTAACGTGACTGAATTTGATATTGTTGACGGTAAACACCCTATTCAGATTTCCCTAATGGGCTTTATCAGTTTTAAAACTTCTAAAACGAAAACTTACTAACTATTCTGAACTGCAAAGTTTAGTGAAATCTTAAAATAATATTTTTATTTTCAATTTACATTAAATGTAAACATAATTAAAGTCAAGTCAAGATGACATGGTCTATCTAGGTGCATTAAAGAAACGATAATTACTAATGTACTAAATCAAAATGGATAATCCTAAGATTCTAAATACAATATCAATGGTCTAATGTCAAATATAGACGTTGAGTAAGACAAACCCCCTCCCCACCCCATCGTGATTTAATATCCTCTGATCACACGAAAAAAAGTAAGCTCATTTACTGACTATCTCTATAATTGTCAACAACAGGGATTGGTCGAGGAAATTTGGTGCTGATTCTGATAGCTTTCATTTTGATTTTTTGTTTCCTTGTCATTATAAGGTTCTGCTATCTTCTGTGTTTGTCTAGTTCTGCTATGTGTTTGTCTTACTTTCCCAATCTATGTTGAGTTTCTGCAATCTTCAGTGTTTGTCTGACTTTTCCCATTCATGACGAAGTTCTACAATCTTTTGTGTTTGTTTGACTTTCCAATCAAAGACGAGGTTTTGCAATCTTTTGTGTTTGTCTGATTTTTCCAAGCCATGAAGAGGTTCTACAATCTTATGTATTTGTATGACTTTTTCAATCCATGACGACATTTAATATTCTTAAGGTACATTCTAATTCAATGTCAACGGATGCTATAAACGCATTCTTATTACCAGTAATAACTCTATACTCCTACGTATAAAGCGTAAGCGACTTTTTCAAATTGATGGAATGAAACTCCCAAATTGTATGTACTTTATGTCAAGCATATTGTTAGGTAATACTTTTTCATTAATGAAAATAAGATTTTACAAAACATGTATAAAGATAAGTTATAGTTTTAACTAATCTACTTCAGCTATTCATCCTTTGTAGTTTCTACTTTCATTTATAGAAATAGAAGATTTGAAGATCTTAATTTCAGTTGGATATAGAAAGCAATGCACAAAGCAGATTATAACTAGTTTTTTTTATGTTATATATTACAACTAACCACTGTAACATGGGTAATATAACCTAGCCATGTTTAGATGATTAATCGGATTCCGCAGACATTTCCACTAATTTATCTTCTTCTCCAAGAGATGACTTTTATTAGAAATTTTGTGGAATTAGTAAGAATTGGGATGGTTTAATTACATTAATATGTTTAAGATATACTAAATCACAACTGGAATATCTTGAATTTCTAAATTAATAAAGCTCATTTCCTCATGATTCAAAATAGATTGTTAAGAAAGATCTTTGCATATTGGGTTAATTCGGGATGAGACGGTTATAGAAAATCTTATTAGTTCTAACAGTCTACGTGTTGGTGAAAAACTCAAGTTAAGTTTAGTGGGTACTTCTAACATAATGCATAAGGTATCAAATACTGGAACTAAAAGATGCAAATGATTTGATAAATCAGTGCTATGGAAAAGAAAGTCGGTTCAAAAGTTTAAGAGCTACACATATTAGAATATTAATTTTTTAACATTATTTTATAGCTGTGTCTAACGCGCAATAATACGTCAGAGTTAATTTAAATCTTTTCATGTGTCTGTCAGACGGTACTGAAAATCTTTCACACCTTAATCGGCGGATTTTACATACATAAATAAAATTGTATGATAAAAAAGCAAAATGAGGTTAAATTTTATGTATGTCTTTTTATGCTTCTTGTTTTTGTAGTGATCAAGAAGATAACACAATGTTGGCTGCTGTACCCCTATTTTTGACATTTTTACCTATTCCATCTGTTTGTTTAGTTCATTAACAATCTTGACCGACTGTTTTCGGAAATTTTACGATCTTGAATGTTGCAAGACTATCATTTTTACTTAATTTACCAGTCTAGTAATTTTAAAAAGTTATTATTATTCAGTTAATCCTTAATATTGTTGAAAAAATAATTCTAATCAGGAAACCAATGATTCTTACTTAGAAATCCACTTCGCACTTATATATTTTGTAGAAATGTGTTGATAGGAAGTGATGAATATGTTCACCAATGTGAAAATATCAAAACATGCTTTTAATTCTGATTAAGATGGCAAAACGTGTGGAGTAATCTGTACTAAATGTGTTACTTTTAACGGTGTTCTATTTTAAGGTAGTTCAGGGGTATAGAAAAAAATGATAGAATTTCTTATACTATGTCAAAATGAAGATTTTAGTATGCTTTTTAAAAAACAAAATGATAAAACGTATGGGTCACCGCGCTATTTTTTCAAGGTACGAGTCGTTTAAAATTGCCAAAATTTAGTAAGATCGTTCATGAAAAACACGTGTTTGCTCATACAAAGAAATCAAGGAGACAAAATTTTGAAATAAAATATGAGAAGATAGGTTTTAGAATATATCTTAAGAAAATAAAAAGAAAAAATGGTGTAACCGAACTTGTTTTCTTGCTACAAGTAAAAAAAATTAAAATTTCCCTATATGTCCAGTATACATTTTGTAATAAAAAGAGTTATCTCCCCTTTAATGACTTATTTGAAAAAAATAATTCTACAAGCACAAATATTTGGTATTTGTTTAAACATTTTCGATAATGCAATGAATATCTAGTAAATAAACAGTGTAACCAATGAATTGCAAATATGTCTCCAAATTTTGCAGATTTGGGCAAAGAACTAGACCGATTGTTTACTGTGATTGTACAATTCAAGATGGCGGTATACCCCTAAATAAAGGCAACAGTAGTATACCACTGTTCAAAACTCATAAATCTATGGACAAAAAACAAAATCGGGGTAACCAACTAAAACTGAGGGAAACGCATTAAATATTAGAGGAGAACAACGACACAACATTAAAATGTAACACACACAGCAACGGACTAAGCATCCGATAAGAATAACCAATATAACATCAAAACCAAAAACATGAATTTGGGATAAAAAAGTACCGTGACACGTCTTATAGTAATGTGAATTCACACTCAAATATAGGAGAAAACAAACGACACAACGGAAACACAACGTAAAAATGTTACACACACAGAAACGAACTATGATATAACAATGGCCATTTTCCTGACTTGGTACAGGACATTTTTAAAGAAAAAAAATGGTGGGTTGAACCTGGTTTTGTGGCATGCCAAACCTCGCACTTTGATGGCTTTGTTAAATATAACATTAAAATGACAATATAATGATACAATACTACAATACAAATAAATAGGAGAACGTATTAGGCAAAGGAACACATGAATAATAGATAACAAAAGGCATCAGGTTTAAAATTCATTACGTCAAAAACGGGCCTTGTCCAAACAAGAATTACCAGTGACGCCCAGATATAAAAGTTCGAAAGTCAAAAAAAGGTGGGGTACAAAGTTGTACAGCTCTGAGGATCAAAAATTGAAAAAGGTTGTGCCAAATACGGCTAGGGTTTTCTGCTTGTGATAAGAACATCCTAAACTACCTTAAGACGCCTATCATTAAATTTAAAGAAAGTGTGACGATAGTAAGTCCAAATACAAAAAAAGAGATTTGGTATGATTGCCAATGAGACAACTCTCCAAAAGCGACCAAATGACACAGAAATCAAAAGCTATAGGTCACCGTCTCGTCTTCAACATTGAGAAAACCCCGTACTGCATAGGTAGCTATAGAAGGCCCCGAAACTACAAATGTTAAACAATTAAAATGAGAAAAGCCAAAGTCATTTTATAGGTTCATAAAGAGTAATATAAAGACAGGTTATCGTGGAAAGTACCACCAATACATCATAACGCGCATATTGTCCTCTTTCAGACAAAAGATGTATACACAATCGTATGTATAAGCATTTATATCGGTCGCTTTACGCATAAATGAGAAAAAAATGAGATGAGTTAATGGATACATATCAAATGAAGTATTCATATTAGTCCAGGTATGCGGCCACATCTTCGCATTTAAAGATATTTATGAATACATGTACTAGTAATGTAAATAATAATTCCCTTGAAGGTGTACAAAAAACAGTTCAATATAATTGATGCACCATATTCCACGTGCACGTGACTAAAGAACATTAGCTATAGAGATCACACACGATGTTGTGTAATTGTAGCTCGAAGCAATATGAAAAGCTATAAAATTACCGAACTCCGAGGAGTTCCTTCACAACTGCCAAAATAAAATACTTGCATACATCAAAGGAATCGTTAACAACTGTCATATTCCTGACTTAGTAAAGACATCTTTTTTAGAAAATGGTGAATTAAGCTTGGTCTTATAATTAGCTAAACCTCTCGCTTGTAATAAGATTCCATAATATTGACAACAAATTACTAAAAACAGACTGTGAAACGGAACGGAACAAGAATCGCAATTCACAAAGAGAGAGAAAAAGTATTGTTTAAACTATTTATTTTGTATATCTGATACATCTTAAAAATTGTTGTATATAAAATTGGTGCTTTGATTCTAATCAACAGGTCAATTAACCTTTAATAATAATAATGTATTGTTAGATCCACTCCTTTTTTTGAAAATTGTTATATAGAATATGACATAGTTATACTGATGAATGTATGCAAGTTTTGAAAGAGTACAAATAATGTCCTTATTACTCTAATATTTAGGTTATTCATTACAGCAAATGATTAGGGATTTACTACTTTATAAGATAGTAATTGGCGTCTAGTTTTGTTGGGGAAAATCCTTTTTTTTTCAGTCTAACCTAATTTTCAATACTTGTATCGCTGTGAAAACCAATCCGATTACTTGCTATTTTCCGGTGTAGAAATAAGCTTAATGGAAACAGATTGTTCTGTGACATTGGGGCGACTCAAATACTAATTTACAGCGTTTTGTATAATTTTTCGTTTAATATTTGTATATTTTCGGACATTAGTTTCAATATTTACAATGGCATACATAATTACATTTTAAAAATGTAATAAATGAAGCAAATATAATTTTACTGTTATTTAAAGATAAATCAACACTTTCTAAGTATATGGCGATAGATGTGTTTGTTCAACTGATATTAGATATAATGCTTTAAAACTTCATCTAAAAGGGAGAAATAAACGTGAACAGATTATATATTTTCAGCTTGGGTGTTAATTGTCAAAAGTAAACCTATGACGGTGTTGACAAAACTGTTAGATAATTTTCAAATCATATAAACCTATATAATTATATTTAAGGCATATCCAAAGGGGTCATATGGACGGCATATATACGAAAGGGGTATATCTAAAGCATTATAAACAGCAAGTAATATTTGAAGCACATAAATCCAAGGTCATATTTAATACATAATAAAATAAGGTGTCATTTAAGGCATATCTATATAATTGATATGTTTTTTTTTATCGAATGCATTTATTATTTAATGAAAATTAATTTTTATCAAATTGATTAATATAACAAGTTTATACTAAACGATACAACACTTGAGTGCATTTGAATTACGTTATTGTGTTTATCTGCAAATTTCGCATTGTCTACATAGTAATTACTTAGATTGGCAACAATGAGTGGACTATTTTCGTCACATAAGACATCTTCAATTGCTTTATTTTGTTTTGCTTTTACCAAATTTCATTTAAGTTAATTTAAGATTTACAACTGGTCAGACTTTGCTCAACTTTGATTAGGTTTATCGAAGAACAAATGTTTTAATGTTTCTTACCTGATGAAATTTTGTTTGTACAAAAATGATATAATTTCATTTATAGAAATTAAATAAAAAATAGATAAACAAAATAAACCAGATACCTGAAGAGCATTATCATTTTCAGCCTTCCAAATCTAGAAGAAGCAATAAAACCACATACAATTTTGTCATTTCTATATTGTTAGATGATGCATTTTCTTCACCAAATTACCCAAAACGAAAATGTGGAGAGGTGTCTCATTGGCAATCATACCACATCTTCTTATTTTTACATGTCATTTATTTTGTGGGACATTGACATTGCTGAGTACTATATGTATTTGGTAATCCTATTCAGACATAAAATGTACAATGGATTCTCATATGCAGAGGAACATGTAGTTAGGTGAAAAGTAAGTCAATTAGCTTTACTCTAACAAGGTTTTTTTATTGTTGTAGTTTGACCGCTGTATAATTATGTATGACATTTTTACATGATATGTCTATTTGTTTTCGGCATACATTGTTTTCAATATAAAAAAGAGTTTAATGCGACTGTCATACAAGTAAGAGATTTAGCTACCTAAAAAATTAGGTTCAATCTTCCATTTTCTAACTCAGAAATGTAATGTACCAAGTCAAGATTTGAAAGTTGTTTTCCATACGTATGTTGGACCTTCCGATTTAAATTTTCCTTGGAGGTCGATATTTTTCTTATTTCACTTTTTTATATAAAATCTTATATTAGAGTGTCGGTGGCACATTAGACTATATTATCAATATTAATTATTTTAGTCTGTTTTATTCATATACGAACAATTTTTTTACATAGAACTTTTTTCCACAAGTTTAATATAATGTAAACTATTATTGTTGTTAATGGCTGTGTAATTTTGGTTTCTTGTGGACAGTTGTCTCATTGGCAATCATACCACATCTTCTTTTTTGTTATATATACACACATAATTATACATAGGAACCTATGTATTTCCGCATCTAGGATTTTCTTTTTTTATATATATGTTAGTTGATGTCTGCTGAAGGTATACGCGAAGCCTCTTTTAATCATAAATTAATTTCCACAGAATAAAATAATCATTTCACAGTAATACTATTTAATTAAACATAAACATACATCAGTTTTGGATTTGTTCGGAAGATTTAAAATCGACCAGAGCCCGTCAATTTCCCCCCAATGGTGTTATAGCAAACAAATCAAATAAAACATCTTTAATACCCTATTGTACAATAAATTACCTAATTCCATTTATACAGTATTACCTAGAAAGGGTTATGTTCCGAGGAAAATGTTTTATGTTTATGTTATTTATCATTACAAATGACCGATTTTTTGGGAAAAACTCGTTATCATCCGGATCTTAAAATTCCAACGTTCAAAATATGACAAATCAGAAACCAATGTGTGTTCCAGTTCAAGTCATTGTGGTTGCAATTTTTTGAGATTGGTCCTATCTATTTGAACTTTAAGACAAATATGGCAATAACTCCGGTGTCTTACATAATCAGAGAAATTTATCAACCTGAAGCAATTATTACAATTATTAACATCGATTTCCTTTAAACAGAATACAGTTTTATTATCATGTGGCAAATGTGCACCCATCAAAAAGACATCATTTATCTAATTCTAAGGTTGATTTTCGTAATTTATCATCGTAATGTCTGATTTTTATTCTAATAATTCCCAGATACATTAGATTTAATATTTGCGAAGCATCATGACACACGAGAAATAGAGCAGTAAATCACTTGAGATCATACATTGATCCTGAATTAAACAGGTCTTTAATCTTGCTATTGTGATGATCACTAAGATATAAACTGTTTACAGGAAAATTATCAAAAGTTTTATCAAAACAACTGAAATAAATGGAAAATGCATGTTATTTGTTAATACAGAGCTTCAAATACATAGTATTACATCATGTAATCCTGTCTTCTACATCAAGGCATAACTTGCCTAATGCGTATTTAGCATAAGTAGTTAGTATGTTGACATGGAACACCATTGATAATATATTCGAGGAGGGCAATACCTTTTTGTGTTTACGTTATGGCCTATTTTCAAGGTGTTGTTATCAATTTAAACTGTTAACTGTTTCCACCCACTTTGTTAACTGTTATCAGTATTTTTGCATTTTTTGTTAATTGTTTATGCCAAAATCGAGGTGTTGTTAACATATTTTCCCCCTCATATCCATTTTCCATGTGTTGAATTATTTGAACGATTGGGACTTTTTTACATCCAGACGTCGATTGCCTTAGTCGTATTTAGGTCTTTTAAACTGTTAAGTTTTCAATGCTCTTCAACTTCGTATTTGATAGGTTTTAATGTATTTCAAGGTCATATTTGAATTGTTCTTCCACTGTTGGATGCAAGAGCTACTTATGAATATGATGTAGACGATACGCATGCTTTCCAAATTTTAAAATGGTGTCTTTGATGAGTTTTTGCAACTGAAAAAGTTCTTTTGTTTTTGTTTTAGTCATAGATTATTTATAATAGATTGTTTTGTATGTCCTGCTGGTTTCATATGAAAGAACCCACAACATTTGAAAAAAAATAGATTTAAAACTAACAAAACAATTAGTTCTTGTTTTCAGCCTAAGACTTCTACATTTTTGTTGCATAAAGTCACTCTCAATTTGAAGTTCATACCATTCCCTCAATTTTTTATGCTTTATTTTTACAACGAATTTTCAATAATGGATACAATATACTTGTTTTCAACATTGAAAAACTTCTTATGCCACTTGTTTTCGTTATAACTGGAGTCAATCAACAATCACTGTACCCAATCCGTTCAGTGATCCCATTTATAAACATTACTGTGAAACAATTTACTTATCGTTTAATTTACCGTAGTGTGCTTTTACTTCATTTATTTAGGATACGTAAAAGATAAAGTAAAGCTATGTGTAGGCCGTTGCATGATACATTCCCTAATTTAAAACGGTTTCTGAACTTTCAGTCAGTACCGTACTGGTTAGTAAACAGATGTTAAACTCATGGAATAATATAGCAGTGATGCATATCCAAGGAGATTGGCATCTTTATATCTTTAAAAGATATGATAGTCCGGTTATTGGCTTTTATGTAGTTTTTATAATCGAAGATGATTTTGAAATCGCATTCTCTGCACTTAAAATGAGATATGCATTTCAGGAGCAGATGTTTGCTTGCATATGACAGAAATACCAATTGCACTTTGTATCATAACGTGATAGGAAACAAACAATATTATTACATTTTAAAATCATGTGTACGTAGTCAGTCATTTTTATGCACTTCCGTTGTTTTATATCAAAAGACAGAAGTATCTGTCCCTTTATTGATTCCATCCGTATTCATTGATTAGTTGAATGAAGTGACTTTAGTTACTGTCATTTATATGATTAATGTAAAAAGTAATGTCTATTCAGGCTTCATAAGATATCGATAGTAAACAGTTTTTGACATCTTGCCCTATTGAACCATCTACAAATATTGTTTATCAAAAACTGGGAGTCAGCATATTTGAATTCGTGTATTTAGCTTTACATTGCGACAAGAATGTTAATTTCACGTTCAAATCTGATCAGCGTTTTTTTTTAATTTATTTACTCCGTGCTAATATAATTGATTTAAGCAGCTTTGGCTGCTCGTAAGGGAAAATGTACTTGATCACAAAACTAATTTACGGCATTATTCAAATATACCAAATTCCTCACGCATTTAGTAAATAACAACGTTATTCAAATAAACTTAATTCTTTACACATTTGTTAAATAAAACATTAGTCAAATGTACTAAATTCATAACTTTTTTTTATTGAATAACAACATTATTCAAATATACTAAACTCTTAACACTTTGATTAAATAACAACTTTATTCGAATATAGTAAATTCCTAACACTTTTATTAAATAACCTTATCGAATCGGTATGACAAGAAACATAGGCGAATAATTCTGAATTATTTACAAGGATATATATATGTGACATGTGTTGTTTTGTTTTTCCTTCTTGTTTTTCCGTCGTAAACATTTATATCTCATTGCGTTGTAATAATCCTTTTGTTTTTTTTTTTATTATTGACATAAACGCTTTTGTCAAATTCTTTCCACAAGTGCTGTTTTGAACCCTTTTCTCCCAAGCCTACAATATATCTTGTTATTAACTATAACTAAATTATAAACTTCTCCTTTTTTAATTAGATTGGAGTTCGGTATTTTTGTACTCTTTTATACAAAAATTATATGTACTTTTACTATTAAGTAATTGTGCGGTTTGTCTGAATAAAAGAAGGGCGAAAGATATCAGAGGAATATTCAAACTCATAGATCAAGAGTAAACTTACAACTTCAATGCTAAAAAGGAAAAAGACAATCAGAAAAATCATAGAACACAAAAAACAACATAGAAAACTAAAGACTAAGTTGTACGAACCCCACAAAAACTAGGGGTGATCTCAGATGCTCCGGAAGGGTATATAAATATACATCTGTACTAGATAGGGCAAGGGGGAGGTCAGTGTGTGTGTAAAACTAGCTTTTCTCCACCTCATCGTATGACGCATCAAGTCATGATATCTGTTTTATGTATTGGTCGCCATTGCTTGTCTCGTTTTTTGAGAAGTCGCGTGTAGCTTATTGATTCTGTCTGTTTTATTACTTGTTATTTTTTTATGATCTCTAGGTTTTTTCATGTATGTACTAGTCCTGCAGTCATGCCTCTGAGTCAATAACTGCATTTTACTTTTGAAACCTCGGGCACACTTCATAAAACGTCTTTTGGAGTATTAATGACATATTTTATCAACATAAATACCCGGTTTATGTTTTCGTCAATGCCTCTTCTCGCTAAATCTGGCAAGTGGATATATCTACATTATATAATTATAATCAACATTAGACACTTAGATTGTTTAAAAAAAACAGTAGTTACAAGAAATCGTTGCCTAGCATTGAATTAATATCGCATATTTTATATCATTGAAAAAAAAAATGAATATATAAAATGATCTAAACAGAACCTGAAGTCAGTCTTGTCAACTTATTAGTTTATCAAATGAGGCTTAAGAAATGAAAATATTATTTTATAGATTCTATGCGTCCGAAATTACTTTCTGTATTTGTCTGCATCAAACGCTCAAATTCGAATTTGTAGTAGCCAGGAATTTTTTTAAAAAAAGAAAGAAAAGAAAATACCAAAAATACCAAACACCAAGAAAATTTCAAATCGGTAATTCCTTATCAAATGGCAACATCAAAAGCTCATACACCTCAAACACATCAAACGAAGGGGAAACAACTGCCATATTTTTTACTTAATACAAGCAATGGGGGATTAAACCTTATACATCCCGTCATTGTGTTATTGTGCTACGGTGAACTTTTGTATTCTTGTCTATATTTATGTGTTATGGTAAAGAAAATTAATCACCGCCTTCATTTATCAAATTTGATTTCGTTCAAAGTAATCAGTACGATATTTTACGTTTGAAGTTAGATTCATAACAAACCTGACATAGTTTTATAATATAGTTAATTGCTACCTCAGTTTTATATTAATAAGAATTAAAATGTGCTTTGTTATTAAATGCAATATCAGTATTTAGTTCAAATATATAATCTTAAATTAATCCTAATTCTATCTTATTCATTCTTATGTGACGTCATTTTTCATTTTTTGATGCTCTGTTTTACTAATTCAAATGACGTCATTTTTTCGTCACTTGGCGTAGAGGTTTAAACGTATTCGGATGTGTCTACTTTTGTGTTTCAAATGTCTGGTTATGTAAATGTATTTCAGTTGTTTCCTGTAATTAGTTAATACTTCAGCTTTATCATGTACATCTTTTGAATATTCATTTTATTAAATTTACTGTTTGCAAAAGTATAAATTACTCTAAATTATAGGGATTTTCTGGTAACTTAACAGAAAACCCTTGCCGTTTTTGGCACAACCTTTTTGATCTTTTGGTCCTCGATGCTGTTCAACTTTGTACTCGTTTCGGCTTTCAAACTTTTGTATCTGTGCGTCACACATAGGTCTTGTGTGGACAAAATACACTTCTGGCGTATTAAAATTTTGAACTTGTTGCCTTTTGTTGGCTATTGTTCGTGTGATTCTTTGTCAATTGTGTTCTCCAATTTATTTATATTGTAGTCCTGTGTTGTCATTTTGATGTTATATTTCACATGGCCATAAAAGTGCGAGGTTTGGCATGCCACAAAACCAGGTTCAACCCACCATTTTTTCCTTTAAAAATGCCCTGTACCAAGTCAGGAATATGGTCATTGTTATATTATAGTTCGTTTCTGTGTGTATTACATTATAACGTTGTGTCGTTTGTTTTCTCATATTTTTGAGTGTAAATTCACATTGCGATAAGACGTGTCACGGTACTTGTCTATCCCAAATTCATGTATTTGGTTTTGATGTTATATACATATGTTATATTTGTTATTCTCGTGGGATTTTGTCTATATGTGTTACATTTTAGTGTTATGTCGTTGTTCTCCTCTTATATTTAATGCGTTTCCCTCGGTTTTAGTTTGTTATCCCGATTTTGTTTTTTGTCCATGGATTTATGAGTTTTGAACAGCGGTATACTACTGTTGCCTTTATCTATAATTGTGCTAATGTGCTTCGTCTTTATGTTTTTTTATGGTTTCTTTGTTAAATATTTGTTTGTGTTAAAGTGATTAAGTAGATATTAATGTTGACTTTTGTACCCAAATTTTTGACATTTTTAATTCTTATATCTTTTTGTTTTGTTCACACATCGTTGTCAATATAATGCAATTGATTGCGTCTGTCATACAATTGAGAGGTTTCGCTAGCTATAGAACCAAGTTTAATCCACCATTTTCTACATAAGAAAATGCCTGTACCTGAAATGTTTCCAATTTTGCTAATCTAGTATCTCTTCCATGCTAATCATTGGATCAAATTTGTTTCTAGATTGCTGTTTATTTATTCCATGTTTGTCTTTAAACACACGTGTTACTTGCCTATGTGCACGAAATCTAAAAATGTAGCCACTATAACAAATACACCAGAAAAGCCCCAAAAATATTTAGTCAGAATAATTAACGGTATAGGTTTTGATACTTATTTACACCTACGAGTAAACGTTCTTTCAACATAATGTTGTGTCTAGTTGCAACAGCTGCCATCGCCATACCTATCGTATATTTATTCCTTTGAACAATGAATAGATATCTTAATGCTTTTCTATTACTGAATTATCATAAATGTATAGTCTTTTTGTTTCAATTTCTCCCTTTCGGATTATGTGTATGCCAGCTGTATAATGTTCTGCTAATTTTACTCAATTCTAATGCAATAAAAGTGGAAATTTAAATTAAAACCATTACATACTGACAAAAACCACAAACAGGTTGCTATATAGTTTAATGTTAATCACTTCCCACTTGTATTTTTCAATAAAGATTCTAGGTTTAAACATTGTCACTTAAGTTAGTAGAACAATAATAAGTTAAATTTCTTAAACAAACCAGCAATAATCACTTCATCTGTCATGGTGTGTTTGATTGATTACAAGCCAAGAAGTAAATTGTCAATTATTTCTGGTTATAATGGAAGTGTTGTTTTGTAATTTTCAAAGGGAAGGTTATTACGTTGACAAATATGTTTGGCCATGTGGACTGTAAATAGAAATAATACCTATTTTTTTAGATCGAAGAGACTGAGGAATAACGAATAGACATCATTCTATTTATCTTTTTCTATAAGTAAAAAATTGCTGCTGTCAGCATAATGGGACTGTTTTTTTCCTTACTTAAAATACTACGTGTGAATCATTTTAATGCTCCACCTACGAAAGTAGAGGGGCATTATGTTTTCTGGTCTGTGCGTCCGCTCGTTCGTTCGTCCGTCCATTCGTTCTTTCGTCCGTTCATCCCGCTTCAGGTTAAAGTTTTTGATCAAGGTAGTTTTTTGATGAAGTTGAAGTCCAATCAACTTGAAACTTAGTACACATGTTTTCTATGATATGAATTTTCTAATTTTAATGCCAAATTACAGTTTTTACCCCAATTTCACGGTCCATTGAACATAGAAAATAATAGTGCGAGTGGGACATCCGTGTACTTGGGACACATTCTTGTTTTTATTTTAATACATTGACAAAAATGTCTTATCTTTTGTATAATTGTTCCATCATTATAAACATACGGCAAATTTTCTCTGAAATACAATGTTATGGAATTGTATGCGACTGTCAAACAAGTGCGAGGTTAAGCTAGTTATAAAACGAGGTTTACTCCACTATTTTCTACTTTAGAAAATATCTGTACCAAGTCAGGAATATGACAGTTGTCGTCCATTCGACTACTGTGTTTGAGCCTTTGAATTTGCCATTTGATTAGGAATATTCCGTTTGATTTTTTCCCGGAGTTCAGTATTTTTGTGATTTTACTTTTTTTAAACAATTTTTAACTTCATTTCAATTTCGGTAATAAATAGGGGCGACTGGATTTTAACCAAGAATGTGGGAAGCTTTTCAGATTCGACATGGAAATAGTGTCACACGTTACAAATGGAATTTGAAATTCGAATCAATCAGAAACTTTTTCCGGATCAGAATTGGTTTCATTTAAATTAAATCCTAAATATGATGTCCTTCATTGTCCTGGAGATTGCAAATGTTTGATAGATAGGAAAACATAGAAGACAGGTTAGTAAGAAACAACACGTGTTTGAATACAATCTGTTAATGAAAGAAGTATTACATATATTTGATACTTAACAGGAATTATGCACCCCTTCTTGTATCACAGTTGTTGTTTTTTTTTATCTCAACAAACCAAATTCATTCAATGAGGTAACGAAATTGTCAAACTATTTAGAATTACTGTTGTCTGCTGTTTGGTTGGGTTGTTGTCTCTGTGACATATTTCCCATTTCAATTCTCAATTTTTATTCAACTATGTAGATGCATACTTTTTTCATTAATATTAACTCGTTTAAAACAATTAGAATTGAACTCATGTAATTGAGTTGTAAACTAAGGATCGCCTCGATGTAGCCTTTTTGTGCTGATGCGATGTAAAGCAAACAACAATCGATCAGTGTAAACTAACTTTGCCACTCAAACAACAGGATTTGATTAATACTTGGATTAAAACAGCATATGGCTGTGAGCAAAATGAAAATTTCTACCTTTTCACAAAGACTCAACTTGCTTGCTAGAGATAATAGTATAAGATAACATGCACATTACTAGAGATATTTGCCCAAGTCCACAATTAGTAATCGTTATAAACTACTATTGCATTATGTCACACTTTAAAGTCAAACCACTGATGTATCGGAAATCTGTTGTTAAAGTGCATCATTTCAAAAAGTAATATCACAAAAATACTGAACTCCAAGGAAAATTCAAAAAGGAACGTCTCCAATCAAATGGCAAAATCAAAAGTTCAAACACATCAAACGAATGGATAACAACTGTCATATTCCTGACTTGATACAGGCATATATACTGCAGCTGTGCTATTTAAGCAGTCAAATTGCATTGACCGTATATTCATATGTGATATACATATACAGTCACTGACCGTATATCACCTTGTTTATGACGTTGACAATGTGTTTCCGTAGAGTTTTATTTATGACGTCAATAAAACATACAGGTTAGCGGAAATTTTACGTCTTCCGCTCAAAATTAAGAAATGATGGTTTTTATCGTAAATACTTTATTTAGAACAGTTATAAGAGTTGCAGTATATAAAGAATAACCATACATTGTCTCGAAATATCAATGTTATTTGTACTCGGCTCGAAACAGGTAGAAATGCTCGGCACAGCCTCGCTTTCTACCTGTTTCTAAGCCTTGTACAAATAACATTGATATTTCGAGACAATGTATGGTTATTCTATATTTATATAAATATATACTCTAAGACAATTATTGTGTCGTCATAAACACATTCATTGAAAATTAGATGAATATAGAAGCAATTCAAATTTCATACATTTTTCATTCGCCAAGATCAACTCTCGTTTGTCTCAAACTAATAGAAGAAAGAGTAGACTAGAGGAAAAAATCGAAGGAAATGATACAAAAAGGCTTTATCCTAGATCGTAAAAACATATTAAATCAATTCGCGATACATATATAGCATCGGGTCTTTATAATTTTACCAAAAATATATCAAATCAGAAAGTACCAAATGTATTACTTTAATTCAAATTTATAAGTTTTGCCACAAAATGATATTTGTCCGACAAAACATAAAGCATATTAGATATACTTTTGTTTGCAAATAACAAACTCAAAACGGAAAGTTCCTAATCAAACTAAAGGGAAAACCAAAATCTCAAACACGTCAAACGAATGAATAACAACTGTCATATTCCTAACTTGGTAAAGGTATTTTTATGAGTAGAAAGGATTCAAAATTGTTACAAACGTTTGGTTCTCATGCACATATTCTGTTTATTTGCAGAGCAATCAACCATGTTGGGTTTTTTATGTTCCCCAAGTTTGTCATAAAACGGTTATCTATCAAATACAGATAACACTTTGTCACTATTTAAAACTCATAAACGCACATTTTAAGTGGGTAAGAACAACTTTTAATTTGTTCAATTTTCATTTTTCCCCCGTTTATAAGACACTTTTTTAACAAATCATGTTCGCTTTTATCATACCCCTATAAAATTCCAGAAATATCATTGGTTAAAAACGAACACGTGGAAACTGTGTATCCGTAATACACAGTCGGTGGGTGTGTTTTATTTTAAATACACAATCAGTGGGACTGACATATTTTGAACACACGATAAGAAGGGGTAAACGTAGCGTAAATTCATTTCCTTTCAAAAGCAAACATGGTGTTCTTCTAAAATAATAATCAATGTCAATATCTTAATATAATTTTTAAAATTTGAAGACACAAAGCATGTCTGGGAGACGCTAATTTCTTCACTGTTAAAAATTATTTCAAAATTATATGTAATGTTGATTATGTGTTAAAATTGGAATGCAATCAAGATTTTATGATATCAAATGTGTATTGTTACCATTTACAGTGCAAGAAGGTACTAATATTGAAGACTTAATTAATGTAAAAGTCAATATGATACAAAATATTGTGTAATGACTCATATTGATTATTACAAGTGATCGAAGAATAATATCATTTGTGTTACAGCGACTTCTAAATTTCTTTTATTATGATAGCCGGTACGATAAATGTGTCTTGGCTACCTAATATTAGTTATATGGCCCTTTTTCATCGATAAGAATAGCAGTATAAAGCATGTGATATATAGTTCATCTTGATTTCTAACAGAACTGTTGGCATGAAATGGGGAACACTTTCGACTCTGATCGAGGGATTTTGTTCCTTTCAAAGATAAAACAAAATTAAAAAAGGATAAGTTAATTTGGTATGAGTGTCAATGAAACAACTCTCCATCCAAGTCACATTTTGTAAATGTAAACCATTTACTTTATATTCCATCATGTACAATTAAGATTAAAATTGACAGTTATACAAAATAAAAAGCCTTAATGTATATCAAGATTAAACAGTCTGTCGTAAACATGATACATACTTTGATATATGTAATGATATTGTTGTGACTGCCTGATAAGTATCATCCTTTGCTGCAGACAAAAAATATCTGATCTTCAAGGCATTGCATCTACATGCCACAATATATCATATATACTATGCAACAAACTAAATAGATAATCCTACGTGAAAAGGCACTTCTCGACTGAAAGCAAAAGCTTATGTTATAGTCTAGTTGGCCAAGAAACAGTGCAGGCAATAATGCTATGATAACGCAGAAGCATTGTCAAATCCCGCGGAGGGCAGATAAAAATAGTCTAACTGCAAAGTTTCAGATTTCAGTAGCATTGATGGTTCGAATTAAAAACGATATGTAATTGGTTGTGTTAGCCCTTTGTAACCTTTGGTTATCCGATGGAGAACGATTGTCGTCACATAAATATATATAAGCAGAACAGCCGTTTAGAATACAAATAGAACTGGAATTTGCTTCATTTTCTATATAAATCCACAGCTAGCAGCAAGGTGTCTGACAGTTTTACAGATGGAACTCTAATAAGATAATTTAATATTTTACGATTTTTTGTAATTATTAAAACAACATTTTGCTCTATCTCTGCATGATAGATAGCGCTAGTGTATGAAGAAAAATGATTAAAATGTGTCAGTCTGATGGTTTTTAATTATTCAGTCGCCGTTCCTGCCTTCTTATTTTATAAAAATTCACAATAAGATCAATAGTCTCGCGCAACAAGGGAACAATAATTTTGAGGAGATTTTACTGATACTTAAATGTTATTTATGCAACCTTTTATCAAAATGTAATTAGATTATTACGTATTTAGAAAAGTATCATTTGCTCTTTTTAATTAGATTTGTAACATACGATGTTTGCATTTAAACAATATAATGTTCTTATTTGTTTAAATAAATCCAAATGATATTTGTTTTCTCTTATAAATTGACAACAGCTTTTCCCTTGTGATGCATAGAAGCTTTTGTGAATGACACTCTTTTCAAGACTTATTGATGTTGTTTTATAAACCTTTCCCATCTTTTCGTATATAAAAAATCTTTTTTCCCCCAGAAAGGTACTTTTTTACCACACTGGTAGATTAGTGAAGTGCATTCATCATCAAAACCGTTACATTTCTATAAACACGTCAATATTGAATATATACTTAGTTTGAACACATATATTACAACGTTAACCAGGAATAAGGAGAAGAAAACTTCAGTAAATAAGTTACAAACTATACAATTATATAATGTATTACTAGTGTTATAAAATACTACGAGTTAATCAATTTTGTTGATCATCTTAACGAGATTGATTTTTTCGCTTGAGCCGGTACGGCGAAAGCGAGAAAATCAATCAAGTTGAGACGAACAATAATAATCTGTTTATCGCTATTTTACCTATGACAACTTTGTCAATTTCATGTCAATTTCATTAGCAACGCCATGTGCCTCCTTAGTTTCTAGCGATAATTTTCCATCTCAAGCGAGTAGTATGATATGTAAAATTATCACAAAAAAAAAAATCAAAGGAAAAATGCAAAAATTATAGCGATAAAAGACTTTCTCACAGATATGTAAGTTAGATCACATTAGATTAACATGAACGTTGGTTTAGGAATTTGGTGTTAGTTAGGCCTTGATTACACCTGTCAACGTGTTCAATATAAGTTACATGGCGGGTGTCAGTGTTAAGCAGGATCTATTAATATTTCCGAAGCCCCTAAGATCATCAAAATTGTCTGTGATGTTCGTGGTCATCTCTGCTCTGTGAAGCGGTTTGTGAATTTATATGTAAGTTGCCTTGCTTGTTTTTATTATGATAATTACTTTTTAATTTCCCGAATTTGAAAATAAAAGAAAACAATAGTCCTACATAAAGATCAACAAGATTACTTTTATTTTATATCTTTTTTTTTTTTTTTTTTGTGGGTGCTTTTTTTGCGAACAATTGCAATTTTGTGACGTTGAAGATTTTTGATTATTATCTATTTTTATTAACCTTCTGTAGATGTAAATTTTCCCATTGATATGAAATCAATTATGAAAAAAGGACATATAGCATGTATAGTAAGCAAATTAAGAGTGAAAAAATAATTTGCGCTTTATGACTTGAATATTTTAAAATGGAACATTAAATTTATCATTAATAAGACATATCGGCTACTTTTTTCTATAAATATCTTCGTCATTTGAATGATAAAATTATAGTATACGTGAGAAAAATATATTTAAGTGTTAAAATGTCGTGCTACTCGATCATTGCCTCAAGCATCCTGACTGAAATTGAAAAATACAACCAGATATTGTATCTATTTTCCTAAGCATTCCGCCATCAGGAATAGATCCACACATGTTTGTCCATCATTTATCACTGGTCTAATGAAGCGCTAGATACTCAGATCGTTATGATAAAACAGTCATTATCTCGTCATAACTGTCACGATTACAATTTATTTGTCAAATATGGTGTTTCTTTGTCCACTGCATGTCAAAATAACCATACAACTTATTTTTCTTATGTATCTGATGTGCAAAATATTAGAATAAAAATACATTCTCTTCAGGTATGTAGGTATTCATATATTCCTAACTATATATATTTTATATATATTTGAAAAGTTCACATGTGCGAAATGTACCAGTTTATGTGCATCAAAATAATTTTACTTTTGTATTATGATATAACGGGATTTTTTTTAGATTGCAAATCATTTTCATAAATTGTGTAAATGTCAGCAATGCACTATTTTTGTCGTCCGCATTAATATTTATAATAGAAAGCTTATCACCAATGAATTTATTTTATGAAGAACTAATTTCGTTAAGCAATTTGATAGTTTCTAAAAATAGGCGTAAACGGGTTTATTTGTTTATTTGAAAATGATGACTTCAAATTAAAATCTTTATACATCTTAAATATGTATAGACGGACATGTATTATTGTTAAATTGGACACCAACGAATTCTTTTGTAAATACATGAGTAAGATTTCATTTTAGTGCGTATTTAGCATTCGCAAAACGGTTACACTTGTGTGCCTCCCAAAAACACGGTTATAAGTCTGATTATACGGTAATAGGAAATTAGCTTTCAAATTCATGTTCACCGAATTCTTCATATTTGATTTATAACCAATGTTACCATGTAAAACATTAATCCAAATTATAAAAAGTCTAAAATAAACAATGAAAAGGGTAAGGGCTCGAGAATATTAAATTTTGTTTCGTGTGTATTTTAGTCTAGACGTCATCTAATTACCCAGCGCGTTGACCTCCGAAGACCGCCGATGGTCATATAAGCGATTTAAACATAAAAATAGATATAAATAGATAGGGAACTCGTGCAATTATATTTTTATAGGTGTCTATAAGTTCATATTATAGATTAAAAATATATGATTAGTATCGTTTTTACCTGTATAAGAATGATATGTTGTGGATGGAATTAGTCAATCAAATGATTTACCTTAGTTTCACTTTCAATGTTGACATTCTTTTCCTTAAAAAAAAAATCAACAAACACAGTTCATGCGTTATTTCATATGACTTGAAATGTAAAAATGTGTCAAAAACAATTGTAAAACGAAGAAATACTACATAGGAAGTACAAAATGTACATTGAGTTGTGTTTTTCTCAACTTTATTTCATTGATTTATTCAAACTTTTCCCTTTTTTCATATCAATAATGTCGAATATACAAGTTATTATATAAGGAATAATATAAAATCTTATTATAAAATTTCAAAAGCAATTCTATATAATTGAGACTCAGTATTGAACGTCCTACTCATGACTTTAAAAACGTCATTCAGATAGCAACCCCCCCCCCCCCCCCCCCGCCCTTTCTCCCTTAGCAATAACATCAGAAAAATCCAAGTAACTATAACATAGGCGGATCCAGGACCCTCCCCCCTCTTTCGTGGAAAAATTTGGTTGATGATTTAAGGAATCACTGAAGCATGACTGGAGCGGTCCCTCCCCCTTTTAGGTCAGTCCGCCCCTCTACCCCTTATGAAAAGTTCTGGATCCGCCACTGTATAGCCATACTATCCTGAATCAAATTTTATAGCAAATAGTAAAATCTTGAAAAGAATCAGTGACAATTGTCTTATATGCAATCATAACACAACTCCTTATTTTTGATATTATTCTGATAAAATATTAAAAAAAAGTCTTTGCGTAATGATATGATCAAAGCGTGATAGCAGTTCAAATTACATTTAGGTAGTGCATGTAGAATAAGGTTTTATCTGCAAAACAAAACAAAAACACTTTATCATTTAAATAATTTTAAAAGATACAAAGTGGATGCTTATAACCCTTGTTTATTATATCGTTGACATGCAAAATATATGTCATGCAATTAAAGTCGAACGATAAAACGCAATTTTAAATTCAATCCAACATTCAATTGTAAATAAATGCAAGATTTTTAGCTGAATGAGTTCTTGTTTTGCTGAATATTGCTGTTTATAGAAAGTCCAATAGAATCTCTATGATGTTTGTAAACATCCAAACACTTTATGTGCACTGAACAAAGTTATCCTGCACTGTATAGAATATAGGTTCTTGTTTACAAAATAGTCTGGTTAAGAAACTGTTAGAAACTCTGTTTTAAGTGTTTAATTGGATTCAAACGTATTTATTTACCAAGAAATAGTAAAGTATTTGCTAATAAGAATTGGTTTCGATAGTCCATTCTTAACTCGTAAACAATTCTAATTGGTACATATCCCGTGTTTCTTGCGTGATATTCAATTTATTTCGATCAAGTTTGTTTTTGTCACTTTATTCAAGAAACTGTATATAAGTAAACAGTACTCGAAAGTGAAGTGTTGACGTATTACCCTTTATATTACTTTGTAGATAATTCTACATGATTGATTTGCATATCTGTCTTTTTAAACTAATTCTCATTGTAAAATCATTTTGTTCAATGTCACCATATAAGTAACTCTAACGATAGTACACGTTAAGGATTTGTAAGTTTTCACGACCCATTTGTGTCAGCTGATACGAGCCGCTTAAGTGATTTAAGATTGATCAAGATATTGAACATTCATTTAACTGTTCTGTATAACAGTAAAAGTTGTCATTTTGTAACTACACAATATAATTAAATAACGGTGAGTATATATCTTGGTTTATATAAGATCTGCTATGATAAGTTGTAGAAATAATTAGTACTAACAGAAGATAATTGCAAAATGCTTGGCATAAAATGAACATTGCTTCTGAAGAAGACGGCGTAAGCTGTCATAAAATTTTCACGTCGAAGTGAATATTCAATAATAGAGAATGAATAAGTGTTGTATCCATCACTTCATATTTTAACGAGCTTTAGTAAAAATTAGAAGAGAAAGTACATAATTACAACTGTCTAGCTAAATATTTAATAAAAGTTCTTTCTAATTACAGCTGAATATTAAAGATAATTACCACTCAATACAGGTGATCCGGTTAAACAGTCGATAAAAGAACGTGGAGTTTTATTTTAAATTCAGCAAGCGTCGAAGGATGATGTTTGTATCGTTTAATCGTTGATGTGGACAGTGAATTTTTGAAATGCTACAATAATGGAAGTTTTAAAAAACATCAGCACATACAAGAATGAAACTGCGAGTATGGGCAATGAGGATTTAATATTATCCCATCTAGGACCACGTCGCCATGATTTACCAGTTGTTGTAATTTTGTTAATTATCTATTGTTTGATATTTATTTCTGGAACTGTCGGAAATATTTGCACGTGCGTTGTGATCGTGAAAAATAATTACATGCAGACAACAACAAATTACTACCTCTTTAGCCTGGCTATTTCTGATATGCTGACTTTGTTATTTGGTAAGTAATGTTATCCCTTCTTTTTCAACATTAAAATTTACAGATATATAAGAAGACACATTACGTAACTTATTTATATAGTTAAGCAGGTAAATATGATAGAACACGCAAAACATAAACCCTGCAAACACAAGAAATCATTAACAATTTATTTTTTTATAATCAATTGATTTAGAAAAACAAATTGCAAAAACAATGAAACAAACGAATTGTATAAATAAATTGTAACTGCTGTTATGTATAATGCATAAGATAGTTCAATAGATTTTGTTTGTCATAGTATTCTTTATTAATCTGGTAGTTTATAAACATTTTGTTTGTCGAAAGGTGTTTTTTTTTTACATTTTCTTATACTATTTAGAAGATGTTTCTTTTACTCCTTTTTTTTTTATGAAACACGTTTTGCTGAAATTGAAAACTGAAATTAAATTCAATATTGATTAACACAAATCGAAGGTTTTCAATTTTTTTTAAGATGACTCGTATATTCTGGTATTCGAAACAACACTAAAACATTGCGTGTAATTCCAATGTTACTAGATAATTCTTTTCAACATTCTGTTTTATTTTTTTTTTTTTTTTTTTTTTTCATTTAAACGCTTAGACTACCAGTTATGCTATAAAAAAATCAACATAGTTGACATCTTTTGTCCGTTTGAGTTCTAGAAATCTTAAAAAAAATTTTAATGGCTTATTTTGTAGTGTATATATGTATTGATGCTCTCTCGAATCTTTCACAATTAATTTCTGAATACTTCTGTTGTTCAGTAATAAAAACGATGTCCATAAGGTGTTACAGTATATCGCTAAATCTGATAATCTATAGAATATAGAATAATAAAGCAAATGAAAGGTGATGAAGTGAATGAACTGAATGTGAAAGCCAGTGGTCAGTTACTGGACATTCTTCTCACATTATTTATATATCAAAATAGTTCATCTTAGGTAAACTTTTGTCTGTTGTACTCGAGTGAATGGTACTGTTAGTGATAATTGAATGACCATATACTGAACCTGCCTATGAATAGATTTAAAGGAGCACTAGCTACGAGATATATAAAAAATCTTAAGTTTGATTTTTTTTCTGTTCAATCAATAATGAAAGTGAAATAGTGAAATAACAATTCGCTTTTTGTAGTCAAAAAGGTTCAATTTTGTCAAATTACGCTAAGAAACTTTGATAATTAATTATTCACTTGCAAGTGAATGAGTCGACCTCTTTAAATCCGTATTCATGTGAACTTCAATCTAACCCGTAGCTAGAAATTGACAACGCATGCATTATACGTGGACTGGTTATTTAAAGAAAAAGAATGTCAACGATGAAAGTGAAACTACGGTAAATCATTTGATTACTAATTCGATGCACATAAAATAATTCTTATACGGTTAAAAACAATGAGAAACATCTATTTTTAATCTACAAAATAAAATCAAACAGACCTATAAAAATCCAATTGCACGTGTTGATTTAATCTATTCATATCTTTATTTATGTTAACATCGCTTATATGGTCATCTGAGGTCAAATCGATAGTTAATTAGATGGCGTCTGGACTACAATACACACGAAACGAACCTACATATTATCTACCCCATGCTCTGTAACCTGTTTATTTTAGACTTTTGATAGTTTGGATAAATGTTTTACATTGTTATAAATCAAATATGGGAATTTGAGTCAAATCGGTGACCATGAATTTGACAGCTAGTGCCCCTTTAATGGTGAAATACATATTAACTAACGAGACCTTTTGTCAATCTTTTTAATAGTTGACAGATATCCTGCTCAAACTATCACTCCGTGTAAGCATTTAAAAAAAACTGTAATACAAATTCAGTCTGGACCAGTGTACCACATATTAAATTTTGATATTTTATTATTTCTTTTTGAAGATCAAAATTCAAAGGTTTACATACAAATAGTTAGCATACATCTTAAATTATGACACAAAAGATTAATCGGAGTAGAATTGAGTGTTCAGCAGTTTGTACTCTCTTACTAGCAAACCATTTCAAGGACACGTATTCTAAACGTCAAGGAGGCAGGCAGCATTTTACCCCAATTTTAACGTGTAACTATGATTTATTCTTGGTTAAAAATTCAATGGCGGACTAAACATGATAAATATCTTCATTTATAAAAATAATAAAGCATTATAAAGATAACTTACAAATGCAACCAAGGAGCAGACATAAGTTAATGGAGATTTCCTTTATTATTCGAAAGTTTCTGCGTTTGTTCAATGGAATAAAGGCGTTTTGTAAAATTAACTGTAACAAACCGCACATTGAGTGTAATTAACCAGAAAAAGCTACTTTATTACATAACCAGAACTACCTGTTTGTACTTAACCTAAGTGATGGAAGTTGTGCTCTATATATTAGATAAAATATTACCTTAATTCCGGAATGCCATTTCCTGCTGGTTTTAGAATTGAAGGTCACATTGATCTTACACAGCTAAATTACAGCTTCTGTAGGTAAGATAGAACGTTTATAAAAATAATAAAATGTGGTATGATTTCCATTGAGACATATGTCTGCCAAAGACCAAATGAGGTAAAAGTTAACAACACTATATGTAGCAGTACTAAACGGCCTTCAACAACGAGCAAAACCGATGTATCTATTCATCTTTATACAAGAATACGTGTTGAAGTAACATGTTTGATCCAGTGCTTAACGAATCTCCTCTAAAAACAAATATCCAAAATGGTTCAACAGAACCAAGTGTTAACATATTGACAGAAAGTGGAAATGGAGGGCATAGTGTGAAAAAAAAAATTGTTTGTCTTCCAAAAGGTACCCATCAAACCCCTCAAAAGGTATCTAACAGACCCCTCAAAAACTTGATGCTAGGGTTTTTACAATCAAAGATATTGGTGCTCTCTAAAAACGAAGCATATAGGATTAAAAGTCCTTATTCCAACCGGACGTAACTGTTTGTTTATACATTTGACAAAACAAACGGGCACTCACTCAGCAAATAATTAGCTGCCATACACTCTATCACGTTTGTATGTCCTCCAATTATTATGAATACAGAAAACTTTTCTAATATCTTATTTACATGGAAGCCAAAACAAGGGGGATATAAGAATCCAACTTTAAACACAAGACTTGAAACAATCCCCGGAGATTCACTGGCCAAGTGTTTTGATAACTTGATCTACATTGATCACTAATATGTTTTCTCGTGTCAAGGTTTATTTGATTTCTATCTTAATTTTCAGTGTTCCGTCTCGACTAGTAAAATTCTTATGCTTATTATATAGCCATAATTGTTGAAATTGGCATGAAACACTACCGAACAAACAAACAAATACTACGCATGTGTACCTAAAATTAGTTAATTAATTAAACAATTAAGTCAAGGTGTCTGCAGCCACAACCTTGTATTTAGTTTTTAGTTCTATTACAAATATTTTTTTTTTTTTTTTTTTTTTAGTTTATTGAAATGATGCACTAGTATACCCCAATAGAGTTGATGGCATACAAAACAATTGTAATATATATCCAATTTATTTTATTTTTTTACTTGTTTGTTGACTTTTAGTAGTAGAATGTATATATTTTCTATCAACTCAAATATATGCAATCAGTTCCCAAATTATTTCCTTCGGGTTATGAAGCAATACGAACGGTTTTGTTTATTTCAAAAATGTCTTTTATTGCCGACTATACGGTATTGGTTTTGTCCATTGTTGAAGGCCGTACAGTTGCCTATGATTGCTTGCATCCACTTTATGTGAACTCTGTTGGATAGTTGTCTCATCGGCAATCATACAACATCTCCTTATTTTTATATTGTTGAAAGTCATTATCTTCTAAATCAGACAGTTTACAGGGTAATACCCTATGTTTGGTTCTAATGGGAAATATGTTCGGAAGTTCTTTCTGTTAATTAGTTTCAAATCAATTTTTGATGTAAATGAGGCTTTGCCATCAATAACGAATAATTGGATGACCATTACATAGAATGGTAAATATTGGATTCAGATCTGATAATTAAAAAATCCGTTAAATTGTCACTGATGTCGGTTTATTTCAATGTCAACATCGTTCTTATTAATCTTACTTGAATAATACTTGATTCTTAATGCCACAAGAAAAACATGTTTATAGGTAGCACCAGATAGCTTACATTTCTATATAACCTCGTCATTGCAATGAAAAAGAAAAACAAGTCTTGTGCATAAAGGTGAGAAAATAATTTATTATTTACATTAACATTTTTGCTTTCTCTTTGATAAACATACTGAGCTTGATCAGAGTCAGTATAATTAGTCAGTATGTACACCCAATCATAGAAGTATGTGGATGCAAGTTGATTTCATCAAAACAAACAAACTATTTCTTTTCTGGAAATGGTTAACCATCGTTTTCCGTCGTTATAAAAGATGAACATGTAGTTGTGACTTTGAACGGTCACGTAAAAGTAGATTTGTATCGACGAAAAAAAAATGGGGCAAATGGAAAAGAACACGTGGAAAAATATCACATGTCTTTTTAAATTTAAACTTTAGAAATTCAAAAATTAGCACCGTTGACTGCCACTTGCTTAGCTTCCGTAGCAAACTCCTTATATACAAATGTTCAGTCAGCCGGTCTGAGTTTGGAAATTTTCAATGGAAAATTGTATGAATATTTTGTGGTAGCTTATTTTAATATTTCCGTAAGATAAAAATAAAAATGGTTTCCAGTTTAACAAATGGGAGCTAACTTACCTTAAAGTAACAAATACTGATGCCTAATTGTTAATAAATATTTATGCAAATTATTCAATCATTGTATTGTAATTTAGCAACTCCTTCATAAGTTAAAATGCACAGGAACCAAATTTCGAATTGTGAACTGTGTCAGGAACTGGAAATTAATTACGATATTCCTTCGAACATTTATTTGTAAAGATAACATTTATTGTTATGTCGATATTGTAAGTAGGTTTTTATTTCGCATTAATTCCTGTGTTTTCCTATCCTGTTTGAGATTGACAGTTTATATCTTTTACACATATATAAGGTTTTTACCAAGTATCATTTGATCATAAGAAAATAAGACAATGTCTTTAAAGCTGTAGTTGGAACATGACTATGACGTCATACACATTGATATCTAGCATGCTAAGTTTGAGTTAAGGATGTACACCTCTGAGGAGCCAAAAATTTCTAGAATTAAACTTTTTTTCTTAACCTGTTTTTTGGGTTTATAAGACTGTAACAAAATAATTAATGAAGAAAAAATCATATAGTGGTGCACTTCTTTTTTTGCTACAGCCCTTTGAAAATGCCCAATTTTGATGATTTTCCCATTTTTCATCGATTTTGACCTATTTTTGGGCTATTATCGTGAAAAAAATCACAGTTCCACAATTAAACTTTTTTTCATACTTTCTATAAAGATGAAATGGACCAATCTGGAATAAATTTTACTTACAAAAACTATAGGTAGGTGTTAATATAAGAAAGTTTTATCATATTTTGAGGCTTTTTTGTGTAAAATTTACTATGCTGCCAATTTTGTATTTTTGTGATTTTTCTAAATTTTAAGAACAAAATGCATATTATTTAAGTTTTTTTGTTATAAATGATTGAAAAAATACATTTCTTAGAAATTTGAAAAGACAAATATGATATGGGATGTACATGGTTCTTGTAAAATCATGTTTTGTACCCCTCGCCCATTTTCTCAAAATTTTGGCTAAAAATACTGACTTGATTGGTGGTAAAATTTGAAAACAGGATTACTCAAAAACCATTCATTGTAAATACACAATTTTTTCACAGAGTTATGTTTGATTATAACATTTTAAAAATTCATTAATACTTTCCACTTGTATCACATGTGTTGGAAATAATTCAAGAACGAGATTTCAACGAGACTGAATGAGACTGAAAAGTCAGAAAAATACATCCTTAAGTGTTTCTCGTTTTTTTTTACAGTCGAACCTCGTTGTGTCGAAGTCGAAGGGACCAGACGAAAGTATTCGACTCATCCTAGGTTCGACTCATCCGAGGTCGAGTGTGACGTCACATATTTGAAATGTACGAAATACCAATATTTGATTTCTGTTTAATTCGACCGTTGGTTTTCCCGTTTGAATGGTTTTACACTAGTAATTTTGGGACCCTTTATAGCTTGTTATTCGGTGTGAGCCAAGGCTCCGTGTTGAAGGCCGTACATTGACCTATAATGGTTTAACTTTTTTTTAAATTGTTATTTGGATGGAGAGTTGTCTCATTGACACCACATCTTCCTTTATCTATAAAACCAACGTATAATTAAAAGTTAAACCTCACCAGAATATAATATAAAAAAATAAACGCACTGTAACAAAATTGTTTAGATCATAACCATAACTCTAAACAAATCTTTTCTGCACTTGTTTTTTACACGTTTTGGTCTAAATATGTCTCAATTATAAACATCTTAGTTTTACCATATGTTTACGGTTCCGTTAATAATCGTGTTTTGCCTAAAATACGTGTTTTATTCCTTTACACTTTAATTCTAAAACTCATTTTAAGTGTTTATATTCCAGACATGTGTACATTTAATGTGTGTACTTAGCAAATGTGTCATTAAACACAATCCTAAACGCGTTAAGAACTTAGTATAAAAAGGAGTTGTGTATGATTGACAATAAGACAACTCTCCACAAAACAAATGACAAAGAAATTAACATCTATAGGTCACTATAAGGCCTTCAACAATGGGAAAAGCCCTTACCGCATAGTCAACTATAAAAGGCCCCGTAAATGCCAAGTGTAAAACAATTCAAAGTGTTTATTTTATGACCGCAATGTTTACAGCGTACAGGTATACATGCAGAAATAAGCCACATTACATTTTAGGAATGTTTCAGAACGCACGAACCTAGTATATAAGTACGTGACAATATTTGGTTCAATATTGCTATTTATTTTATTGACAACATAAGGCGGACAACATATATTGACGAAGATATATATAGTTTCTTTTAAAGTGAAGTAAATGGAACTTGTTAGTTCCGAGGAATATATCGAAATGTCAATTGGTGAATTCATAGATTGATAGATAAATTAATTTATGTATCATGATAGAAATTGATTCAGCGAAAGGTCATACGTTCATAAAATAGAATATATTCATTGTAAGACACGGCATTAAAACAGATTCCGTCAATCTGCATAAAATTGGTGTGTCTAAAGTAAGACTATGTCTCAGATGTTTTCAATGTCAGATTGGATGATCATTATTGTGTAATACAGGCTCGTTTGTTGGTATTCATTTGGGAATTAAACTATGCATCGACTTAAAGCCAATATTTGGCTTGATTTCGTAATGTATGGCTTATTCATTTAAAAGATGATTAAAGACTAAATGCATGTTGTTAACAGATGAAAGGCTTCGATTATCGATACATCTATCTTTAAAGCGATTCATATTATTACATTCCGATGCCTTATCAACTTTGGTGCGTCGTTCTTCGGATTTTTTTTTTTTTTTTCATTGTAGATTTGCGTCTTATTATTACAATAATAAGGTGCATACCAACGGACAAGAGCGTGAAATTAATCTTGTTAAAGCTTTTGTACGAACTGATTTTTCGAAAGATACAAGTAACAGAATATTCTACAGTCATCTATTTCACAATTAACAGCTGCTTATTGAATTAGCTGTATATCTGGCATCAATTTTACATAACTAAATATTAAGAAACTTAATTTACTTAATGCAGAGCTTTTCCATAAGGAGTACGTCAAGTAAAATGTAAAACACCATCAAATTGCAAAACTATTGACCCCCAAAAAAAGAGATTTTTAAAAGAACTTGACTTGGAAGCGTTGCAAGCTTAGCCTGAAAATATTACGCCGAAAGTAATTTTGGATTGATTATCTTCTATCCTGGTACCCCTTTCCTTTGATTGTATTGTTTTTAGTCTCAGGGCACGGCTTCTCCGAAGGTTCATTCGTTTGGAAATTTTGGAATAATTCTTATAGGATTTGTATATTAGGGAATACGTTGATGGCATTGGTCGAGAGGACTTCCGGTAGTTGACGTTTTTTTTTCGATAGACGACGTTGACCGAACTTCTTTTCGTAACCGATGTAAACAAGATGTCGACGATAATAACAACGACGTTGTTTTTTTTATAATTTACACTGCAAGTTAATCGTTAAATAAAATAATACACAAAAACATTCGTTTGAATGATAATAAAAAGTTCTTGCAGTTTAATTTTTATCAGATAGCAAATTTAATTGAGTACATATTTTTGCGTTAAGCAACAAATATATTCATGCGTCAGGCATATTCAATGACATAGATATACAACTTACGTGTAATAGAGGTATTAACGAGTGTGAAAAAATATATTCCCTATCTCCAATTTAAAAGAATTATAAGGATTAAACGCCTTTTTAAAGGAATTTATTGGTGTATAAACTGAACCAAGTCACTCACAAACATATCATTTTATTTGTTTGTGAGTGAATTGGTGAAGTTATACACCAATAAATTCCTTTAAAAAGGCGTTTAATCCTATATGAAAACATGAGGCGATGTCAGATCAGAATTTAGACATTCAATTCAATGCCTCATGTGATGAGAGTGCAGCCCTATCTACACGTTTAAAAACCGTGTTACTATATGAAGGGTCCGTTCCTAACCTTTTGTAATGCGAAATTGCTGTCTGCATTCAATAGGCTCTAATTGTACAATGACGTCTACATTTTCTGCCCTTCATCTCGGACAAACTTAGCACAATTTGTATACCTATTATATTAACTTTTGATTTGATCTCATCTTATATATACATGATGTATTCGTAACTGGACGTTAATGATTACAACTACGGATACAAGTATACTTGTTACTTAGACAAGTAGAAGACAAGTAGAGAAAATGCTATCTTAGACAGGGCAAAACATACCAACTAAACATAACAATTGAATAAGGTATCAGTGTATAACATTCGAATGTTCATTCTGGATTTAGCTTATTGACTTCCC
Source organism: Mytilus galloprovincialis (assembly GCF_965363235.1). Classification (NCBI taxonomy): domain Eukaryota; kingdom Metazoa; phylum Mollusca; class Bivalvia; order Mytilida; family Mytilidae; genus Mytilus; species Mytilus galloprovincialis. The sequence continues at coordinate 71,455,567 of NC_134847.1, forward strand.
TGAATACTCTGAATGATTTTCGTCATCAAAACACACATTGTGTAATATATTGAGTAGTAAAATGTACTGTGTACCAAAAAAAAACCTCCCCGAAAGTATTTGCTTTCCTTTGAATTAGGATAAGCATAAAAAAAACAAGACAACGGACGAAAAATAATTCTGTACTCTACACTTGGCTTTGTAATAATAACTTCAGTGAATATTTCAAATAATTGTTTTACATCTTCCAAGTTACCCTTTATATTTTCAGGATTGCCACCAGAAGCTTACGCTGTTCTGGAATCATATCCATGGAGATTTGGAGAAGCTTTTTGTTTGTTCAAAAGTTGTCTTTTTGAAATGACTGCATATGTTTCTGTGTTGACAATAACGGCGTTTTCGGTAGAAAGATATATTGCTATATGTTATCCACTGAAAGCTCATAAATTTGCTGACCTAAAGAGATCCATAAAAATAATCATAGCCATATGGATAGTATCTTTCTTCTTTGCCTTGCCGTACCCAATACATACTAGAACATTCTATGTATTGAATGACAATAACGGAGTTTCCATTCCGGAAACATTGCAGTGCAACATTCCAACGATATGGCGTGACCGGATGAGAATAGTATTTCAAATATCCACCATTTTGTTTTTCGTTTTTCCTATGTCTGTGATAACAGTGCTGTATGTTCTGATAGCTTTAGCTTTACGGAAGACCACACTTAAACGGTCTTGTTCCGAAGAGTCAAGAGGATATTCATCATCTCATTCCATAAAAGCGGTTCTTCGGATGTTAGGTAAGATAAAAGTGTTATGTTAGTATGACGTCCATTTTCAATGAACTAGTACATATTTTTCTTTAGGGGCCAGCTGAATCACGCCTCCGAGTGCGGGATTTTCTCGCTGTATTAATTAAGACCCATGTGTGGGCTTCTGTTGTTTTCTGCACTTTGGTCGGGTTATTGTCTCTTTGACACATTACTCATTTCCATTCTTAATTTTGTTAGCCACTTGAATATGCGCACTGAGGTCACACTATAAGCTGTAGCGTTTTTCTAGTTTTTCTGAAAGCAATAATGTTTAACTTTCTTTCTAAACACTAAAGATCTATGCGACAAAGGGATAGAAAAACGAGTTTAGAAAAGAACCATATAGAAAACTTCATTAGACCTAATTCGATGCACTGTTCGTCTAGCATTCAAAATCGTGCAGAGGCAATAATCGTCCAGTAACATAAGAATAATGTATTGTTTTGATATGCTAAACTGTTCTTGGGCACAAAATTCATACTAGCTTTTCCCAATGCAGAACCAAGCGTATCTTATTGTTGTTCTTTATCTTAAAGTCGCAATGAGACTTTTAACACGGAACGACTTTTAACACGAAATGCAAAATGCAAGCGAACATTACATAGATTCATTAGTGCAGTTGTGGAAAAGTCGGTGGCCATTCTCGGACAAAGACATCAAATTAAAAACCTAACCACTCTACCGCGAGATACAACACTAATCAATCTCAGAATGGAATTCAAAGATTACAAATTTGATTCTCTTGTTTTCTAGTGAATCCTTATGGCTCCTATATCAGACTCTTAAGATGTTATCAATACATTCAGAAGTCATTGTACTCGTTCGTAAATTATAACTAAAAAGATATCTGTTATTCAAAACAGGTTATATTGTTTATTGGAATGGTTTCGGTTAGTGTAATGTTAAATGGTTGAAACGAATATTGGAATTTTATATGTTTTGCATCGATAAATGTACAAAACAAAGAACTATCAAGGACAAAAACAAAATTGTTTGAAACTACTTAAGATACTATATCTTAAACATGTTATTTTTAATTCACTCAATTCAAATATTAATGATATTTTTCCTTTTAATACACAAACAACATACTTTGGGCTTTTTCCCACGAAGAATAAGTTTCAATTAAATTATGAAAATTAATAATTTTATTATAGGTATTGATATTAATGAAAAGTTCACCATTAATGTTTCATATTTAATCATTTTTACATTAATCATCTACAAGTAACTTATAAATTGTATTGCAAATTTGATTGATTTTAAAAGTCTTCCTAATTCATATAAAAAGACGGAGATGAGGACAAGGGTTCTACATCAATAAGACAGTAATCCAACAACATTAAAAAAAAGGGAATTCGTTGATAGCTATAGTTTAATTTGAAACAATGTATGCACCAATATCTAGAACAATATGTATTTTCATTTACACCATTCTAGTAAGGTTTATATGTGTCTGTACAATATGACACAAACTCTTAATTGCTCAAAGGTTTGAAATGTATTGATTTTTTTTAAAGATCTGTCGTTAACAAATTTTCTTCCAAATAACAAAACATATTTGTATTACAAAACCAACCCTTCAGACTTTGGACAAAGAGATGAACATATTGGGAGACTTAACAAGACTTTAGTGTTCGAGACGTTATCATTCTTTTTTTCATTTTGATTAGTAGATAAAATAACATACACTTACCAAATTTAAAGATGGTATAAAACAAGTCATCTGACAATCAGTAATACATAACTGAAGCATAAAAGTTCAGTTGCGTTGTAATAAGTTGTCTGTGTATATTTTTCCGATTGTACGATTATAAGTAAATTGTTATTCTTAATATTACAGATATATAGGTCCACCCGAATCATTTTGCAAGAAATTCCGATCATGTTAAAGTCCTAACTGAGACTTCGAGATAAAAAAGAAAAGCCATAAGAGTGCTGTTCTTTTGCTTATTGGTTGTTTTTAGATGCGCCTATACTATTTTTTGTCACCAATGAATACCCCATACACATTGTTTTTCTATTCTTTACATAATTTCACGTCGTATTTATTTTTCAGTTGCCGTAGTTGTTGCTTTCTTTGTATGCTGGGCTCCGTTCCATGCCCAGAGATTACTGACACTTTTCATAACAGATTGGAACAGTACAGTGATGCAGACAATGCAACGTTACCTCTTCTATATATCAGGTACATGATAATAATGGGTGTATGTTCAATAGGAGAAAGATACCAAGAGGCATGTTCAATAGGGGAAAGATACCAAGAGGCAATAAACAAATCAAACGTCGAAGAAAACAGACAACATGGTTAAATAAAAATAAAAACAAGTTATGTTTCATAAAATGTATCTCGAATCATAAAAGATTGGTTTATTTTACAAGTTGTCAACTTCCTAAAGCAAAGTTGACCTTAGATGCATACGGATTTGGCTATTCGTTTTAGGTCCATATAGATTGCTAACCGCCTCATATAATTTAAAGTACCAATATATGGTTATCTTGACCATGTGCTGTGTTGTTATGTTTCTTTTACAAGTCCAGTGTTGCTATGAATGATTTGATCTGTTGTATATAATTCGAGATACATTGTAGGTACATTATATGCCATCTATTTTCATTCATTTTCTGAAATTGACTCCGTTGTTTCTCTAGATCTTTCGATAAATAATAAGTCATAGCAAGACCCGAATGAAAGACCAACCAAGTACAAGGTGATGTACACACTATGTCTTCAAAAATTACTTAGAAATGCGTTTACATCGGATATCGTAAACCGTAAAATCTTTCATCTTATTCATATATATTCATCACTGTTCCTAACAATTAAATTCATTGTTTTATAATCTAAAAGCGGCGAGTTATTTTATTAACTATGCCCCAAAATGAACATTATGTTGAATATTTTGTTTATGATGCTATTTATTTATCTGACGTATGCTATTTTAATCTCAAGTATTTTCTTGAACCCTCTTTTCGTCCGCACTGAAATCAGTATCGTGCTTTATTTTACCAATCACACATTTTTTTGTTAAAATAATACATAGCATGATTTAGATTTTGAAAGTCGTAATTAAGGAAAGTTAAAGTTAATCCTTTTCTCTTAATTTTCATTTTATGCTTTTCTTAATTCTATATTACCTATTTCAGGTGTGCTATTCTTCGTAAGCTCAACAGTAAATCCCATTTTATACAACGTGATGTCTGTCAGATATAGACAAGCTTTCAGAGAGACGTTGTGTTGTTGCTTTATAGAACAACCAACAAGTCGAAGGAATACTATGGAGTATACTTATATTAAATCTCGGAATAGGAGCAGAAGTAATGAACTTCCGTCATATTTCAAAAACAGCGTCATTCGGAAGTCATATGAAATAGACGATAGTCAATTAGGAATACAGTTACTTCAGAACCAGTCAAATTTGCCGATTCAAAATGGCAGAGAAAATGGTAGCAATTGTCCTACATGTAAATATGGGAGTAGTAAAGAAATAAATGGAAAAAATCATGATCAGCACACTGTAAAACAATTATATTTGACAGACAGTGCTATGAAGTTCAGTCGAATTGGAACCCATGTTTAGTAAAATAAATACAGGGTCAGATATTATGTATCCCGGTGGTTTGAAGCAAATAGACTGATGAAGATGCATTCAAAGGATCTGACATTCGTTCCCAGGTTATATAATATAATATACTCACTGTGGCTCATTTGATCTAAATATAGTAAAACAAACGTAAGTTATATGCCCAAAATGTGGCGAAAGTGTTTTTATGTTAAGTGTCGTTACTTTATTTTATCGAAAATAAAAATATCTAAAAATAAGCAATGATTTGTCTAGTCTAAGACTACAATTATCCTCTGCGACCAAAGTTATACTATACTGTAGTGTAAATGTGTAAATACAAAAATGAACATTTGAAAAATAATATTATGACAACTTTTTTTCACATAACTCATATCAAGAACATGTAATACTAGTTGTATAAATGTAATAATTTGAGTGTATTTGATAAAGGCTAACTTACTGTAAAATTATAAATGTAAATTTGTCACCATCCTATATACATGCAGAACCATAAACAAGCTTCAATTGTTTTGCACCTCTCCTAAGTCAGGAATCTGATGTTCAGTAGTTTTCGTTTGCTGATGTGGTTCATACGTGTTTCTCATTTCTAGTTTTTTATATAGATTAGAAACTTGGTTTTCCCGTTTGAATAGTTTTACACTTGTAATTTGTGGGGCCCTTTATAGCTTGCTGTTCGGTGTGAGCCAAGTCTCTGTGTTGAAGACCGTAATTTGACCTATAATGGTACTCGTACCACATCTTCTTATATCAGTATAGACTCTTTGTTATTATCATTTAACAATACGTGTGTGCGATACACGAAGAAGCAGCAAACACTAATTTCAAATAATACGCAAGGGATAAGAACAAAGATTTTTAGGCAATACCACGTATATAGATCGCTCTAACATCTGACTTCAAAGTCTGATCTTATCTGGTACCATACCAATGTCATGTAACTCCCAACACTACAGGAAAGCACGATAGCAACAACCATGTAACCCATGTGGAATCAATTTTGAGATTTAATTTTCCATTATGTACTGTTATAATAATAATGAAAGAGTCGGGTCAGGAAATATCGTAAAAATCGGAAACCATTTTAGACTATATACCGATCGGGTATTCACCGTTTCAATGTGATGTAAGTCGACTCATATATATAACTGGTAATTTATTAAGTCGGTCATTTCGTTACAACAAATTACTCAAAAATATTACAAAACTCATGATATCCATTGATTAAAAGACTTGGTTTGGGTGTTTAGCTGTAGGTTGCAATTCTGTAAATATAGACATTACAATTCCCCATAGCTTTGCGACAAAAACTCTGCTACTTTTACTACGAAGTGTAGTGAAAAATCATATTCCAGAACGGAAAGTTGATATGCACTACAATTTCATTCAAAGGTAAAGATATAGGGCTCTGCGGCATATTTTCAACGTTTATTTGCCCTGAACTTTTAAGAGCTACATTGTACCATGTTTTTCTACACTGGTATTAATCCCAAGCTATGTCTTTAAGAGATGAAACACATATATCATATCTGAGAGCTAGTACGTTAACAAATTAACATATCTATGAGTATTATGATGCGAGTAAACTCGCAAATCCATGAAAGAAACTTATTCTTAACGGTTACTAATTTAAAACTGTAATAAAATAATGTGTTTATTGTTATAACTGTTGATTTAGTTATCACTTAATTAAAACCGAATAGTATTGTTTTGCACATATGCACAATCACAGTTTTACAAAATATTGGAGCGCTAATTACGTCCACTTCTTTGAACTTTGTTGGGAAGTTGTCTGATTTGCGATCATACCACATCTCCTTATTCTTATATCGGGTTACTAAAGGTATATGTTAGATCATTTGAGTTCATCAAGAATTTGCGGTATCTGTTTTTCATATCATTCCAAATAAATTAATCATGGTTTTTTTTCTTGGTAAATAATAGTCTTAGTGTTTTAAATTTAAGTCATACTTAGCTTGAAATAAGTTCCCACACCTTGCAATTCTTTCTTGTAGGTATCATTTTAATTGTCTCTTTTTACCCTGCTTTGACAAAAGTGGGGGCATACTGTTTTACCTCTGTCTGTTCCTTCATCCATCCGTCTATCAATCCATCCAGTCTGTCCGCCATATGAATATTTTTGTCGCATCTTTCTCAGGAACTACATCGTAAGGATTTCTGAACTTTGGCTTCAGGGCTTATATAAGTCAGTTATACCGTGTGATAGGTTTTCAGATTCATCAATCAACAAATTTCTGTTTATCGAAATATTTTTATCGAACAGTATCTCACAATTTCAGTTGTTTCAGTTGAAATAAGTGTAATGGTATTAATAATCTTCGGATATACAAATGCTAGTACTTTTATTCAAATCAAGTTACTTGATTGATAACGCTTGTCTACAGCGAATTTTCCTGACCACTTTATGCTTCAAGTAACCCACAATTTCCAATATATTCAAATTATAAAACTTTTTAGTCTTTACATTAAAAAAAGGTTCCAAATACGTTTTACCTCTGTATTTACGTGACTTTGCTCTGTTTAGATGTGTTTGCTGTTGCTGTACCTATTTCTTATCTTCCAAGACCTTTAATGTTACTAATACGAGTATTTTAGTAACATAGCCCCCCCCCCCCCCCCAAAAAAAAATAATTAAAAAATATATAAAAATGATATCATTTTGTGTACTTTCATTACAATATTAATAAATGAGAAATTTGTCACTGGAAAATACCACAGACCAAAAAATATTGACCTAAAACAATTTCGAATAGATGTGTAATGTACTACATGTATTTGATAACAGTTCAAGGCAATATTCTTTGTCAGATGTTGATAATCATGTATAATTAGTTGTTTTTGTTGCTATGTAGCATATCTAGTACAAATAACATTAACGGTACCAATTTTCCTGCACCAGATGCGCATTATGACAAAACATGCCTCTTTAGAGATGCTCGTGGCCAAAATATTTGAAATCCGAAGCTTATATAAAAGATGAAGAGCAATAATCCAAAAGGTCCAAAAAGTATAGCCAAATCCGTGAAAGGAATCAGAGCTTTGCATGAGGGAGATACATTCCTTAATTTATAATAATTTTTAACATTTTGTAACAGCAAATTTTAATAACACAAAAAAATCCATACAAGACTCGTTATAACGTTTGAACCAACTCCAACAGTGTACCCGTAGAGTATACTGTACAAAATTGGGAATGGAAATGGAGAATATGTAAAAGAAATAACAACCCGACCAACGAGCAGACAACAGCCGAAGGCCATCAATGGGTCGTCAACACAGCGAGAAAATACACGTCTTTTTGATATAATAATACATCAGTAAAGATGAAGACAAACTCAAAAGCTCACTGGTAAAAATATTTACTCTAATAAAAACCTACCAAAATAAGTAGATGTGGTATCACTGCCAATCAGACAACTATCCTCAAGAGACTCGAGAACAAAGTGCGAGCAACTATAGGTCAATCATATCCAATCAATATTGACATTAAATAAGTACATATGTGGTATTACTAACAACCAAACAATTATCCACCAGAGACTCAAGGACAAGGTACAAGTAACTATAGGTCATCGTACGACATTTAACAATGAACAAAATTCATACCGCATAGTAATCTACTATAAGTCCCGGCATGACAAACAATCATACATTTTAAGTCATCCTTTTTCACTGTTCGTCAAATTGCAGTCGTTGATTTACATTTTCGTTTTATCTAAAACAATAAGACTAATAAAACTGTGCATGCGATATTTGTGGAAGTTCCTTTATTTAAAAAGTCTTATTCTCGTTCATATCACCAAAGAAATTGGACCCACCATACGCTATTTTGAAGTCTTATAATTCAGGTTTTTGTACACTAATGAATCAGACTACAGCTTAAGTAGAAAACAGCAATTTACAGCAAGTCATGCAATGTCCAATGTGTTTTAAAAATCTATACCAGATAATCAAATCAAGGTTTGTATTTTCAGTTGGCTTGCATCTGAAAAAGATGCTTTTACTTTGCTATTATACTTCGTGAGAACAGTAGGCGACAGTTGTTAAAGGGTCGGACATGCTTCGTGAATCGTATTGTACTTTTCAATTCACATGAGTTAAAGTCGTCCATGTGGTTATTAACACAGATACGTATAAGTCACGGGAGTCAGTTTGTGTTGCTCCTCTTTTGTTGTGGAAATTGAGAATGGAGAACATAAGGGGTAACACTAATTCACCACCGTTGTCATTAGATTGAATTAGGAAAATAAGATTAGAGGTCGGAGGGGTATAACTTGTTCACTGTTGTTTTCGTAAGATTAAATCAGATATTGTAATTATCACATTAAATTACCTCAAGTCTTGAAATGACAGAGAAAAGTTATTTTAAAAATCACTACAGAGAAAACAGTTGGCCTATTCTTTATCCCCAATATTCAAGGTTTAAGGATTCTTTATTTCTTATTAAACCAAGTTATTGGTGCAAGAAAAATATTTTTACATATAATAATATAAATACAGAGTCATCCGTAATAATCAGTTGAACGATATATCAACGTACATAGTAAACATAAGTTATAAAAGTAAATTTTCATTTGAGTTAATATATCTCACAATAATAAAATTAATATTAATCATACATGTGGCATATGCTTAGAGTAGTAATATATTTCTTTTAAAAAATTGTGTAGGGATATTTACCTTCAATATTTTCGTACAACGATTTCTATATACAAGGATAACATGTATCATAAAATATATTGAAAAATACAATAAAACCACACTATACCAACACCCTACAGTTGCGAAAAAAGGATGTAAAAAAAAAACACCAAAAAAAAACCACATGGTCCCGACTTGAATTGGTACAGGCCGAACAAGTGGTGGGGAAAACCAGGTTTATATGATCCAACATATCAAAATTTGCCTACCTTGTGTTGAGTATATATATATTGGAATGCATCGTTAACAACGTGCAACGTGTTTAAAACTTAATACATTTTATATGTTATCTCTGTTCATCATTATTTCTCTCTAACATCAGATATTTTGTTGGAGAAAAAGTGTTTCCTAAAATGGACATGAAAAAAATTCTATATAATTTTTATCTAGATTTTCATCAAACTTTTCCACAAAGCAGAACGGGTCTGACGTGGCATATTATTATTTGCTATGTTTTTTGTCCGGTATCAAAACTATGTAACATTTTCTTAAGTCGTTGAAATAAAAAGTAAACAACTGACATGCTTATCCTTTTCATCCTTAATCTTCAAACTTTGACTCTGATGAACACGAAAAATGTCAAAAGTTGACACAGAGATTTTCTTTGATCATAGTCATGACAATTAGATCTTTTGACATTGATATGTTATACTTTGTCTTTTTATGTTGTAAAGTTACACAACTGTTTCAGGATAGGGTGAAGGTTGGCGCATGTTAAAACGTTGATACTGCATCTTTATGGAACGGCCCTAAGTAATATGCCCGTGTTGTTCAGTGGTTGTCGTTTGCTGGTGTAGTTCACCAGTGTATCCAATTTATCTTCTTGTTTTTAAAAGTTTAGACAGTCAGTTTTTTTCCTGTTTGAATTGTTTTATACAAGTCATTTTTGGGCCCTTTATAGCTTGCTGTTTTCTGTGAGCCAAGGCTCCGTGTTGAAGGCCGTACTTTGACCTTTAAATGTTATCTCTTTATACATGGCGAAGTGGGTGTAAAGATGTGAGGTAGCCTCTGGGAAATCTTCGGTCTAAAAAAATTTTTAAAAAATTATCAATAAATGAGTCAAAAAGTTTTATGGCAAAGAGTATTAATGTAATCTACTTTTATCTTATTTAAGTCTACATCTATTTAAACTATAACATTTACTTCTTTATAGATATTCATTGCTGGAACGTTACTAAAACTGACTGCTTACATGAGTTTTTGACACCCTAAAATGACGTTGTTTTAACCATGTTAGCACTGTTACCAATATCTTCAAAAAAAGTACTAGATGGCAAAATTCCAACTGAAAAATGGAAATAAAAGCGCTCATTATCATTAGTTACTTCCCTCTATAGACGTTTTTTGTCAGATTGTAGCGTTCTTTATCTATTGTCTAGAAAACTATAATAGCAATACACAAATGGTTAGGATTATCATCTTAATATATATCACCCTTAGATAAAATATGATACGACTTTTTAAAGCAAATTATCTTCAGAACAAAACATAAAAACTGTAAATATCGATTTACTCCTTTCTACTTGTTATAATACTGAAATGAAGATTCCTCTAAATACAGACGTAAAATTAGAACTCCACGGAAACACTTCCGGTAAAACAATGGCTGATTCCACCATTCAAAATCGTCTATGAAAAAGTGAAGGTCAGGATTATTACAGTGCGATCACTTAAAAGGTAGGTCTGTAGTGGTTTTTCTTTTTGCGATTTATGAATGAAATGTGAAAAACTATATCTCGAGTGAACGCGATTGGTAGTTTAGATTATTTTTACCGATAACCGCTACGAATTTCAGCTGACGGCGACTATAGTAGTAAATACAGAAGTTTTGAATATTTGATAAATTATTATAATAGCCTGCTGTTTAATCCATATCGCGCAACTTTGATGAGCACCATTTATCATAGCCTTTAAAATACCCTTTATCACTTTTTTTTTGATTTTTTACATAAAGTCCGGTTTAATTATAAATGCAAGCTTTTCAAGAAATACTTTTCTTCAAAATGGGACCTAAATGAACGGTCATAAGGGCGTGACGCAATTTAATAAAAGCCCTCGGGCTGACATTGATATTTCGGAATGATACTATTTTGCCATGTATTATTCTCTAATATCACGTTAGAGTAATTTAGTGAGCATACCGGTATTTTCAGGAGGACCAGGAGCCTCTAGTTTAGAAATCTATTATTGACGAGTACTTTCATTTAGTTACAGGTATTTCAAAATATTTATAGAAATGTCAGTTTAATTTAAATACTTAATGTGTTATAAGAATGTTAATAGTTCTCTTCGAGGTTTATATTATTGGTATTATAGGGTAATCAAAAATACATATTAGTAATAATCATTTCTCACACGAAAATTGTAGATTTGCTTGCCTAAAAACCATAATCTACAATTACAAGAGCACCATTATAGCTATTTCTAACTGTTGTTACTTCAAAAAGCTTTTATATCCTCGAGTTCATCATTATAAACATGATTTTCCAATAAATGTCATTGAAATGAGTTGAGGTGAAGCTAAAGTTACTGTCTACAACCAATGATTTACATTGAGTGAACACGACTTTTAGCTTCAAGTCTCCTACTTGTTAACATATATCATCATATATTTATTTCAACAAAATATTTTAATAAAAACATATCTTTTTCAGAACCGTTTCATATACATATAATACACGTTTTTGACACTACACCGGTAACCATTAATGTGCCATTAACAAATGACCATCGAATAAAAAATGATTAAATGTTTGTGTCAGCACATTTTGAATTTATAAGTTCTGCTGGTGGATAGTACTTTTTAATTACTGGTACACCATTAATACCAATATTGTTGACACTGCCCCTGTTACAGGATGGGCACACCGTCTTCTTGAAGTATCCATTTCCAATAGGTGATGTGTAATTAGCATCTTCTTCCTCAAACGATCGTTTATTAATGCCATTCCGACAGCACATAACTACGTCTTTACTGAGTCGTCTTTTTGTTGGTTTGATATAATTATAAGCGTATGCAGCTCTATTGTTTCTACTACCGCCATTTAGACAGCAACATAAGGTTTCTCTAAATGCCTGCCTGTAACGAACTGACATCACATTGTACAGCATAGGATTCACTGTTGACCCAACAAAGAATAGTACACCTACAAATACAAGTAAACATAGGATTCACTGTTGACCCAACAAAGATTAGGACACCTACAAATACAAGTAAACATAGGATTCACTGTTGACCCAACAAAGATTAGGACTCCTACAAATACAAGTAAACATAGGATTCACTGTTGACCCAACAAAGAACAGTACACCTACAAATACAAGTAAACATAAGATTCACTGTTGACCCAACAAAGATTAGGACTCCTACAAATACAAGTAAACAAATATGTCGGTCGAGCGAAATATAGTCTAATTTCATATAACTGACTATGCGATATATTCTTTGCTCATTGTTGAAGGCCGTACGGTGACCTATAGTTGTTAATTTCTGTGTCATTTTGGTCTCTTGTGGACTGTTGTAAAAGACAAATGGAAAAAAAAAATGTTTCCATAGTACACGGATGTCCCACTCGCACTATCATTTTCTGTGTTTAGTGGACCGAGAAATTGGGGTTAAACTCTAATTTGGCTTTCAAATTAGAAAGATCATATCACAGGGAACATGTGTACTAAGTTTCAAGTTGATTGGACTTCAACTTCATCAAAAACCACCTTGACCAAAAACTTTAACCTGAAAGCTGCACTTTCATTTTTTATATTCAGTGAACCGTGAAATTGGGGTCAAAACACTAATTTGGCATTAAAATTAGAAAGATCATATCATAGGCTAGGGCACATGTGTACTGAGTTTCAAGTTAATTGGATATCAACTATATAAAAAAACTACCTTGACCAAAAACTTCAACCTGAAGCGGGACGAACGGACGGACAGACGGACGGAAGGACAAACGGACGCACAGACCAGAAAACATAATGCCCCTCTACTACCGTAGGTGGGGCATAAAAACAAGTAGACCGGAATGGATCAAAGTTGCAATTAGATTATATAGTATCATAATTATGCAGATTTCAAGCTTTTAAACGGAGTTGTTTTATTGAATTTCCTTTATTATAAATATAATTTTATTGTATTAACTTACTTTCCTGGCAATCTTTATATTTCAAATTTCAAATATTAAACAAGGAGCTTTTCTATCTAACGATCGTTATTACAAGCTGTTAAAAACAGATAGTAAGTTTAACACTTTGGTGAAATGCTTAAAAAGAAATGAATGAGTTATCTTTATTTTTCATATGTTGTTGATGAATATGCTATATAGATTTTTTTACTGCTTGGAGACAAAATATTATGGGAAAAAAGGAAAAAAATCATTCAAAGGAGTACTTATTGTCGGCCTGGTATCTTTTATGACATTTTAAAACAGAAATTATAAATATTGAAATTTCAAAATGTAAACTAGAGAGTTGATTCAAATGCCTCACATGTGCACGTGATGATAAGTAAAATATTCGTGGGGAAACGTTTAGAAATAAATCGGGACAATGTTATGCAAGATTAATGAACGGAATTTTCATTTGTCATACACTTATTGTGAAAAAAAAACATTCAGACAATGACAACTCAAGATTGATTACTTCGTAAACACCTTCATGACACCCCTATAATAAAAGTATGCAATCACAATAGAAAGTGCTGTAAAAATTGTGTTGTTGAAAATAAGATAGTAATGTTAAATACTTCGAGATATGTCTAAACGTAATACAATATTCATAACAAACAAACAAAAATTCTTAAAGTAATTCAATACTAATAACAAAATAGTCGCAATATTTGTTTACCTCTGTCATGTCTGTTTTGACATATTGTTCTTTAAATGATGACAGATTTCAGTTTTTCAGAGAAGTTCGTCTAGCACGTGTGTAGAGTCATTTTATTTTTTTTTATGAATAAATATTATATCTATTTAACTATTGTTTCGTATTTTTGATCAATTACAAGTCAATTATTTCTTTTGATAAAGTTTAAGGTACTTGATATATACAATGTTAATCAGTCACCAAATTTCTGTCCATATTGTTTATGTGTTGAAACTAAGGTTGCTATCCCTTCAGGCGAAGTTGGCCTGATCTTGTTAGATTATTTGTTATCAAATATTGATTTCGATTGTTCTCAAACGTTTGAAATTGATTTCTCTAATAAAACTTGGTGCAAAAAAAATAGGAACGTGTGTGAAACACGATGTCGGGAACCGCGAAATGTAAAATATCAATAATACCCAACTGCAAGGAATTTACAAATGGAAAGTCCTTCATAAAATGGCAAAATCAAAAGTCCAAACACATCTAACGAACGGAATGAAAAACAACTGTCATATTCCTGATTTGGAAAATCGTTGATTAAACTTTCACTTGTAAGATAGTCTCATTGAATTCCATTATCTGATTATATTGACAACAGTGTGTTTTTCAATCAAACAGACATAATAGGTAAAAATGTAAAAATATTGGTGTATAGCAGTCAACGACAAAGGACAGAATACCTTTTTATTCAAATACTGAACATGTACATGTTATGATATTTTTAAAAAACACTCATGAGCAAACATTAAGAAATACATTGGGGTTATGAAAATAAACTCATTATCGCTACCAGGATTGAAATTTTGTATTTGCCTAAGAATCATGAACGGAATTATTATTTGACATACAAACCTTTGTGAAAAATACATTAAGACAATACCAACTCAAGATTGATTACTTTGTTAACACCTTGATGACACTTCTTTAATAAATTATGCAATTACAATAGAAATATAAATAAAAAAAATCAATTGAAAAGTAGGCTCATTTATTTTTGTAATTGTTTCATTTTTCTTTTTTCATTCAAGAATTATGCAACTTAGAATAAAACAATTTGAAATGTGTATGTCCAAATTAAAGATAGAGAACTTATCGTCTATACTTTATTTAAATTATTTTTATTCAAGTTTGAATCTTCAAAATTGGGATGGTTAAAGTTCCGGATGAAACTTCAAGAAATTGAAACAAATTAGATGACGTCATTGACTAAATAAAACAAATTTAGTTCTATATGGGCAATTTGTCACTTCTTATTCAATATTTATTTCCTGTTACTATTTATTGTCTGAACCGGTAGTAATTAATCATACTTTAATGGTAGCCAATGAACATGGGTATCTCTGCTAATAATATCATTATAAACTTGTTTTAGATGAATTGTTTACAATTATAGGTAACATAAAAACGTTAATAAGAAAAAGGTTCACTATTTGAATATTCAATTATAAAATTCCGCATTTCAAAATTAGTAGACATTCGTATTGTTACCCAAGATAGTTATCAAAGTTACCAGGCTTATAATTTGATACGCCAGACGCGCATTTCGTCTACATAAGACTCGTCAGTGACGCTCAGATCAAAGTTGTTAAAAAGCCAAACAAGTATAAAACTAAAGAGCAGTTTTGTCCATAATATAACCTAAGTATGTATTCATTTGATAGCTTGTTATATCACAATCGATTTCACTTTCATCACTATTTGCCATTTCTAGGGCACCAGTTGTTATTTGTTGAGAAAGCTGCAGTGATCGAAGAGAAATACCAACATTTGGTAATAGAACTGTCAATCTTAGTCAATCAAGATTGGCGTAGAACGAATCTGCCACGTGCGGATTTCGAACACACAACTTCGGTGTTCATAGGCCAGTTTTATATTATTTGTTAGTCTTGTATTATTTTTAATTTTAATTTTGGTTCATTCATATGTTTTGGAGTTTAGTATGGCGTCAATTGTCACTGAACTAGTACATATTTTTGTTTTATTTTTGTTTTCGGGGCCAGCGGAAGGACGCCTCTAGGCGAGGGGTTTTCTTGCTGTGTTGAAACCCAATTTGTTTTTTTTTTTAATCTTTGACAGGATTGTTGTCTCTCTGGCATTTCCTCACTTTCATACTCCATTTCATTAGTTTAACGTTAACTTCTAAGACCACTCACCCAACAAGGCCCAAATTTTACATTCCAAAGTTTTGTAAACGTGTAAAGAGTTACGAGGCAACTATCAGATTGCAAAAGAAAAAAAGTTAATAAGGGAATAGAATAAGGAAAGAGTTATAATAGAATTAACGGGACCAATTTTCTTGCACCAGATGCGCATTTCGACAATACATGTCTCTTCAGTGATACTCGTGGCCAAAATAATTGAAAGGTGACGTCAACTTACCTGATATATAGAAAAGGTAACGTTGTATTGTCTGATTTATTGGACTACTCCAGTCTGTTACATACACTGTCATAAGTCGCTGTGCGTGGAATGGTGCCCAACAAACAAAGAATGCTACAACAACTGCAACTGTAGGAATAAATAAATACACAATATTCAGCAGATGTGATTTACATTTCTAAATATGACAAGAGCCATTTTTGAGTTTCTATCATATTATTATGTCTGTTATTCCTGTTATCTAATACCGTAGTTTTATTCGAAATGAATTACAGAGGAGACTTGTGTTTGTTTCGAGGACTCTTTTATTTGATTCAATTTCCTGTGTCTTCTATTAAATGCTTTTTCATATTTGGTATTGTTTATTTTGTTTTGAATGTCTTTTTCTCTCGTTTCTGTCTTTTGATATTTAAAACCTCTATCTAAAAGTGACTACACATTTCCATGTTTATAAACACATATTAATATAGTTACAGATGAACCGTATGTATTAATATCAAGGGATAGTAATACTGTGATGGTATAATTTATATTTGCGCCATATTTGATGTGGATACTTGTTCTAGATTTTAATGAAACACTAAATCCGTCCATTGTAAGATTTAATAATACAAATAAGTTATCCTTTATAACAGGGAATGGAGTGCTTCGCAGTATCATTAATTTTGTCAATATGAAGCAAGAACTTTTGTAAGTTCATGAATACCAATAAGTAATGATATCCTTTATCTTCTGCTGTCGGGGACAAGTCACAAGGGAACCAATTAGAACTGATATGTGGTAAGTTTAACTTTAAAGATGGCGTGATGATTATTAGTTTAAAATCAGGGCTTCACACCGTTGTGCAAAACAATACTTGCTACAAGACGACACTTTTATATTTAAGAGTATTACCTAACATTCTTAATACAGCATTTATAGATGCAAGTTGGCTTCCCTTTGCATCATCCGATCCTGATCGATTCAAAGTTGTCTTTCTCAAGGCCAGGGCTATCATTATATACAATACTGTAATTATTGACATTGGAAGGGCAAAGAATAATATGGTTGACAACTGGAAAACAATTTTCATATTTGGTACCCATTGATGTGGAATGTTACATTGCAATGAATCCAACACCGGATGTCCATTATAGTCTGGAAGATAATAAAATGCTCGTGTATGTATCGGATAAGGCAGCGCACAGAAAAATGCGAAGATCCATATTGTTATTACAATTTTAATTGTTCTGGAGAGACTGGCAATTTTCTGGGCTTTCAATGGATAACAAATAGCAATATATCTCTCAACTGTAAACGCAGTTATTGTTAGGACTGAAGCATATGCTGTCATCTCGAACAAACAGCTTTTAAACAGACAAAATGGCTCTCCAAATCTCCATGGATACGATTCTACTACAGCATAAGCTTCCTGTGGCAACCCTGTAAAAAAGAAATAAAATAGAATCCGGTGTGAATAAAATGCAGATTACAGCTGTGCATCGATGCAACATCAGCCCAAGGACACACTTAACACAAGGCATTTAGAGGTCAGCAAAGTGTTACAGTCTTCAATATTAGATAATTGATTGCACAATGTCAAGTTATAAATCGTTTTACAGTTTAGGAAATTTTAGCATTAATTTGAAATAGGTCATCGAAGATGAGTAAAAACATTCCCTAATTGACAAACAAATTATTATTAATTTTTACATAAATTAAGTAATATATAAGAATGTCATCTTTACACATTTGTTGATTGCGTCCTATTTCCATATTGTAACGTTAAGACTAAGGCGGTCGTGTACCATGTGGAATCTTTTGATTCCATCAAGGTTTATTTTTGGTTTTATTTCTAGCCTTGCTATCTTCTTAAATTGACTCCATAAATTTGAAAATTGGCCAACATCTTAAATTTGCTAACTGATACAAAATGTCTGTGTCACAATTTCCTAGTAGCACATTTCGCAATCTTAGATCTTTAGAAATCAGAATAGTCCTCTTAACTATTGATAAGAAAGGGGATAGCCGGTCTTGCACCTTTCGAGTTTATTTGATTTCCTCAGGTTTTGCTTTAGTTTGTTACCTTGATTGTTTCCCCTTTAATAAACTTATAAAATTTGAACAATATTTAACTATCATTGTTTAAATTTCAACTTAAAGTAAACGGGGTATTCGAAAAAACAAATTGAGATATCTTATTTATCAAATACTAAACATCGTATATTTTTGGAATAAAAATATTTAAACATAAATAGCTTCTGTAAATACATATCTTTATGAAAAAAATGATCAAGCATTTTAATGTAACAACCGTGTTATTTTCAGATGATATAAATAAACTTATCATAGAAACTAGGATTGAAATTTTGTATTTGCTCCAGACGTGTGTTTCGTCTACAATAGACTAATCAGTGACGTTCAAAACAAAAGAAGTTAAAACACCAAATAATGAAGTTAAAAAGCATTGAGAGCCAAAAATTTCTTATATATAAAAAAGAAGATGTGGTATGATTGCCAATGAGACAACTGTTCACAAGAGACCAACATGACACAGACATTAATAACTTTAGGTCACCGTACGGCCTTCAACAATGAGCAAAGCCCATACCGCATAGTATATGAAATATATAGTTTTGACCAACACAGCTAAAGTAATATTTTCCTGAGGTAAAAAGAAAACACTTTGGAATTTCCAAAAAACAAAGTTTTGCAAACAGTTAAGCTATCATTTTGACCATATCAATGATATCATGGCAACAGAGAGGTGGTGATTACTGGGTTGGTGATACGATCGGGGAATAAAAATTCCACCAACAGAAAGTGAACGTGTTGCATAAAAGAAAGTGTAGGTAACACAGAAAGACATTAAAAAACTGAGGTATTATAAAAAAGTATGCCGGTATTGCTCCGGACAAGGTTGAACCTATATAATGATGTAACGCCAAATCGATGTTTTCTAACGGAATTCGCATCATTCTTGAGCTTCGATCTGGCTTAATATGAATAAAACCACAACTTTGAGGTATCAATGTTAATGAGACAGCAATTAACGACAAAATGACCAAACGACTCAAAAACGTATACTTCTTATATTCACATTTTGACATCTTATTGGAAATGATATTGCCATTTGTAACGCTTTGGTGACCATTGGTCAGAATCGATTGGCAATTGAACAGAACAAATTGAAACAAGGCCTGCAATTAACTACACCAGACGTTTACACAAAGTTCAATAGTACAAGTATCAAAACAGAAGGACACAATTCAGTACAAATTTCAAAAAAAAATCTTAACCAAAAATTTGTGCAAAAATAGGTGCAAAATCTTGCTATGGCAAAATATACAAGGGGTATAAAAAAATACCGGCGTTTTCTATCTTTTTTAACATTTAAACATCATTGATATTTCATGTCAGTGTTCTTGCTGTTTGAACCGTCGGAAAAGACATGTCCATCTGCAGATGCAACGACCAACTGGTTGTTAAATTTCATTTTTTTTTTGCTCATTCCATCTACACAGAAGCGTTAGAATAACCAAAAAAAAGCTACAAAGTAGCAGTGAACTGAAAACCAAAAGTTCAATAATTTGTGCGAATAGGACAATACAATATATATATGTGTCTTCGGGTATAACACTGTAGTATCTGGTTTCGTACTTTTTCTTTAATTACTTTTCATATAATTGTAGCTTATGAATACGTCCGTATAGTTTCACGAGGAATTATTATTTTTATTATTAATTGCTGTAAAGATCACAACCATATCAATTTGTCTTTTACACAGCATCATTAAACACAATCATAAACAATCTTTAAAAAAGATGAAGTACATAACCATGCTTAATTAAAATGATTTTATATTTTGCTAACATTTCTTGATCCAACCTTTCACAGGTTCGGTTATTGACAACATTGTCAGATCGATTCCAGCAACATGTGTTGATGTAAGGAAATATTACAAGTATGTAATTGCTCATTTCTTGTCCTGGTTTATCAATCTTTAGAAAATTAAATCCTGTCTGGATATTGACTTGTAAGCTATTACAGGGTAATAAATAGTTCAACATTTGTTTCATTATTGTATAACAGTTGATAAACCACAGCCTGGGGAGATATTACGTAAGGAAGACTATATGAGATCAACACAATTTGAATAAAATAACGTGAACAGTTTGCAGGTTTAAATATTTTGTACTCCAATAACTACCAATTTACCAAACTAGTAATCTTCAAATATAAGAGTATCGTAAAGTGGTCACCGATAAACGCACAAGCTCTTATACTTTATAACGGAGAAAGATTTTTTTTTGAAATGCAGCACAATCGATACCTCTCAACAAATGTCATTACAAATAAAAGTTTTTGACAGAAATATCTTTGATTGGAATCTTATTTGTTTGGTTTTAGTTTAAAATTACATTTGCTGTAATTGTTTTCTTCTTAAGCTTCATTTCTAAGGAATATCTACTTGTGTGTGCATTATATCATAACAGTAGAACATTTTAAAAGAGTGCCAACTTTAAGGTTCTTTGTAGTTTTGGATTTTTTTTATCAGATTTAAATTATTACCAAAAATGCATACAGAAATTTTATTTCTTACAACACGCGGACCCTATATTGTATGTCGAAAAATAACAAGCCGACTTATCATTATTTTAATGTTTTAAACAATCGTTATATTTAAGGAATGGACAGAAAATCAAAATATATCACCAGCTTCATTTACTATTATATACAGATGCTAGTAAGGCATTTGTGTCTTTATGAAGAAGGACAAATGTTGCAACTCTTTGTATCAGGTGATTATGTCCATTGTTGAGTTGTAACACCCTGTGACAAGTTTAACACATGTTGAGAATGAGAGCATACTGATTTTGAACTCTGCTATTCCCAAATAATTTAAAGCCTGATGACTATAATAATAACATTAAAGGTACCAATTTTCCTGCACCAGATGCACATTTCGACAATAATAACTTCTTTTACACAATATTCTGAATCTGGATCGACAAGTGATTGTTCTTATTCTTACATACCGCGGACTTTGAGAAGAAGTAGATAATGTAAATATTCGATTTTTTGTTTGATCCGAAAGGGAAAAAAAGACTGGAATTTTGTCATGTCGTACTGGTAGTAAGTTATATACATGCAAAGTTTTCAAACATATTTAAAACACTGAACAATACTTGCTACAGAAAATATCACAACGTTCAGATTTGTATGTAGTGTAGCACCATTATAATACTAGCTAATTTAAGATTTGCGTATCGTACTACAATGTGGAGCAGGATCAGCTCACCCTTCCGGAGCACCTGAGATCACCCCTAGTTTTTTGGTGGGGTTCGTGTTGTTTATTTTTTAGTTTTCTATGTTGTGTCGTGTGTGCAGTTGCTTGTTTGTCTCTTTCATTTTTAGCTATGGCGTTGTCAGTTTGTTTTAGATTTATGAGTTTGACTGTCCCTTTGGTATCTTTCGTCCCTCTTTCATTTGTATATCTCTACATGAAAACCTACTTGCTTTTTTTTTTCAATTAACGGATGCAAAACGATAAACATATATGAAGATACCTTGGACATTGACCTTTAAATGAAGACATAAACAGTACGTTTAAAACTCAATTTAATATTGACTGATTAATGAAATTTAGTATCCTAAAATAAATGTCAATTTATCCAAGTATGTTACCCTTGCCACATCTATACGATACTGTTTTATTTGTTGTATCAAATTTATTCCAATTAGTCATCAATTCAAACAGGAGGATATAGGAAAGACACAAAGAGAACCGGTAACAATTTACGTCTAATTGTATTACCAGTTGAAGTGTTAAAATTGAATAAATAGAGAGATTGTTCAATCGAATTTACTAGAAGACAGACAATTGCGTTAAGTTTCAAATAAATTTAATTTAAATAGCGTATTTTCCCTTCAGAAATTTTTCAAAATAAGAAGAAAACAATCATTGATATCATAATGAATCAAGATGTTAAATAAATAAATAAACATGTTCTTCTTGATCTTCTGTAAAGTAACTATGATCGAAGATGCTTATTCAAAGTTATCAAACCGTTATAATTCTTTATATATTTTGATGTAGAAACTCTACAATTATTTCAACATGGCGAATTTACAAGGCATTGTAAAGTTTTATTAAAATATTTGCGGTAAACGTAGAGAAAATCTAAAAAATATCTATACCAGTGTTTTAACCCCATCGTCACAACATAGTTATAGTAAATAAATAATACAAGATCAAACATTATCTCTCTGATGCTCCGTTCGCGAGTGGTGTCACCTAATTAGATAACATCAGTATGATTGAACTGTTACCAATAGGATATATTTGACCAACTTCGTAGAATTTAACAAATATCTCGTAGTCCATTTAAGGGAAAAAAAGTACTGTCTAAATGGTTTTACACTAGTCAATTTTATTTTTTTTTTGGCCTTTTACAGCTTGGTGTGAGCCAGGGCACCGTGTTGAAGACTATACTTTAACCTATAATGGTTTACTTTTACAAATTATGACTTGGATGGAGCGTTGTCTCATTGGCACTAATACCACAGCTTCTTATATCTATATTAAGTCAACTGTTAGCCCAATTCTTAAAGTTATACTGTTTGATTTTTTTCCTCAAATCTCAATCACGACAGGATCAACGGGTTTTGTTCCATGTTGAATTCAAGCAAAAGTTACAAGTAACACTAACCGTACAAATGAGTCAAAACGAGCATGTGCAGATTTTACTCGAAAACTTTTGGAAACCGGACATTACTTCACCAAATTAATTACTTAAAATGTGCAATCATTTTACTATAAAAACATCCATCACTTATTTAGCCTACGAAAGTATCATTAAATATTCAAGGCTGCAACCCTATTCTTTTCATATTTTCTACTTAGATCAAGAACAAATTGATAGCACAACCTATAATACTGGTAAATTAATATAAAACTCTAGTTCGCGGTTAGAGTTATATAATGGTTAATGGCATTAAAACAGTTCCGAAGACATTTAATGTAATGTGTTCAACACTGATATTACACTGATGAAAGTGACAAAAACACTTCATTCCAAAGAATACATTACAGGATGTAGTTTTCGTGATATATTACTTTTATATAGTTTTAAGTAAAACGGACAGGTTATATTATCTTCTATATTGGTCATTTCGGATCATTTCGATAGCAAAATTTGTCGAGTAAAACTACGGATTTCTAGTTGAAAATTATGGCAAATAGTGTTTTCAAAAATTCTCTTATAGGTTACACTTTGTA
This sequence comes from Mytilus galloprovincialis, assembly GCF_965363235.1. Lineage (NCBI taxonomy): Eukaryota > Metazoa > Mollusca > Bivalvia > Mytilida > Mytilidae > Mytilus > Mytilus galloprovincialis. Next base: position 71,479,169 of record NC_134847.1, read on the forward strand.
AATACAGCTGTTTCTCAAAACACGCCTCTTTTGGGGAGATCTTGAATAGGTATAGAAAATTAGTTTTGTTTACATACTCTTTCCCAGCTATGCTTACCTGTGTTCCATCTCAGAGAGACATAACTTGGGAATGTTACCAGTACATTTACATGTGCATATTGTTTACACTGAGATCTGTGGTAACTTTTCATTCGAGGTTGGGGAGGTAAGAAAATTAGTTTTAGTTTAAACTCTGAGAAGTTCAGGGCACATGAACGTTGAAAATATGCCGCACAACCCTATATTGTGACCTTTGAAAAAAGATGTGGCGCAAATGAACTTTCAATTCTAGGATAAGATTTTTTTCAAAACTTCATAGTAAAAGTGGTACAGTTTGAGCCGTAAAAGGAGTTCCTATGGGGAAATGCATTGTCAATATTTACAGAAATGCAACCTATAAAGTTACATTAAAATGGTTTTTTTTAAACATTTTAATATCAAGACTTTAAAAGTCTATATTTCGATTCAATTACATGTGTCCAAACAAAATCTGTGACTTCTTTAATTTGATTTAATTGATTTAAGTAACATTTGTTTTTCACATAAATTACTATACTATCATTTGATTTTGAACAAGTTTTTCAAAGTGGTCATAGATTAATCGAACCTTTACACACGGTAGTTATTTGAATACATATTACTTTCAAATTGACTGTGAATAACTTGACACTACTATTGTAAATTGTGTCATCCACCTACACTGTTTATACAACAATATGAAGATATGGTTTGATTGCCAATGAGACGGCTTTCAACAAGAGACCAAATGACATAGATATTAACAATTATAGGTCATCATAAGCAAAACCAATCCCGCATAGTCATCTACAAATGGGTCAAAAATGACAAATGTAAAACTCTTCTAACGAGAAAACTGATTAATGTACAAAATAATGAACGAAAAAAAAATTTCAGACTATTCTCCGACTTACTGTGGGAAGTTACTAGCATTCACAATATCTTAAGGCAACAGATGTTTTATCTCAAGAATCGATTCAGAATATGAATATTAAAGTAATAAACAATAACTGATGGAACTGCCTAAACTCAAAAAGGTCGGATGTGTTTGTATGGTAATCGCCTCCGTTTGGCTTGAATCCTCCATCTCCATGCAAATTAATACTCAGTATAAGTAAAAAAAACAAAGTTTGAATCCTGGCGAGGAACGAAAATTGGATACCGCAAATTTACAGAATTTAACATTGTTGTGCTTATATTTATAGTACATGTAGGTATGAATAAAAAAAATCATACATACTTAAATTAGGTGGTGTATACTAAAATTTTCTATCCGTAAATGCAAAATCAAAATGCATATTAAATGGTTCTGTATTGTTTGTTTCCTAGCATTGTGTTAAACAATTATATCAAGCGTACCTTTTTAATTGTCTCTTGAAAGCCCACATAATCTGTGTTTTAGGTCACCATAAGCTCTGTGTGTGTTACATTTTAATGTTGTGTCGTTGTTCTCCTCTAATATTTAATGCGTTTCCCTCAGTTTTGGTTTGTTACCCCGATTTTGTTTTTTGTCCATAGATTTATGAGTTTTGAACAGCGGTATACTACTGTTGCTTTTATTTAGGAAATTAAATGGTCAATGTCAAAGTCATCAAAATCGAATTTGACCTTAATTTTAGTATTCATGACGTTGTGTTCACACTTTTATAGAGTGGTACTTTAATAATCATCCAGAAACCAAAGAAATATCAATGTTTGGGAAATCCTTAGCGCATAACTCTTGAACAGTCAATGTTATTACTATCAAAATTGAACTTGACCTTTATTGTATGATCATGTGTTCTAAGTTCAAAAGATTTGGTACTGTGGTACTTTTATAATCATTCTAAAACATAAGAAAACTAAGCATAAAGGAATTTAATGGGCATAATACTTGAACGAAAAATGTCAAAACCACAAATTAATATTGTATTGGATGGTACATAGCATTGTATTCAAGTTCCATTTTAAGGTACGAAAAAGGGGGCATAAGTCTTGGACGATATAGGTCTGCATCATCAAACTTGTATTTTATCGTCAATAACGTTGTTTTAAAGAAAGTTTTATTAGGCCATTCTTGTCTTTTTAAATTCAAAAAAATAAAAAAGTATTATAAATATATCAAATAAACTTATTCAGAAGGTATTTTTCTATCGCCGATTTAAAATTTTGTCACATAAATTTGCTTTAGTGCTTCTTGCATTTCGTGTAAATATCGTTTATAATGTTGTGCGCTTGACGCGCATTCTGTATGCATAAGACTCATGACAGGTACTGCAATCATACAGTGGGAAGGCTAAATTAAAAAATTATATGCGGAGTAGTACAGTTTTAAAACCCAAAAGTTGTGCCAAAACGGATAAGCCATTCTGTACCTAGGTGATAGAAAGTTTGATAATCAAACATTAAATATACAGTATATATACAAAACATTAATAAATTAATATGATATGTCAACGTGTTGACTTCAGAGATGGTGATACCCTCTGTGACATCAACGTTGTAACTGTGAAAACCCATCAAAGATGTCAGTCTTATCATTTCGAATGCCAGACGCGTAAATTTTGTCATTTATATCTATATGAGAACCCAAAATGATGTGTTGAAACACATTTAAATATTCAGAAGTTGGTAAGTGTTAACAAATCTTTTATGGTCATCCCTTGGTTGATAATATATTTCCTCGATCCAAAACTTTGTAATAAGCTAAAATAACAAAAATTACGAATTACGGAGGAAATTTCAAAAAATAAACTAACTTATCAAATGGCAAAATCAAGAACTGCAACACATTTAACTTATAGAAAACAACTTTCACAGCTGATTTGACAATACATTAGATACAGTTATTTCCTTATGTAGAAAATAGTAGTTCAAACCTGGTTTTTCTAGCTGCTAAATCTCTGACTTGTATGGGAATTGTAAAGAATGCAATTATATTATCAACAATGTGTGAGCAAAACAGACATAATAGGTAAAAATGTCATTAAAAACACAGTAGTCAACATTGTGTTATAATCTTAATTAATATAAAAACAAACAGTTATGTCAACAAAGAAAATCAAGATGGAATAAATGCACTCTCTAGACAAAGCACATATGCAAAACTAAAGACAAGAATTCACAAAAAATAGCGCAATAACCCAATGTTGGCATGTAAAAATAGCGACCTACGTGTAAGGAATATTACTAAAAATGGACTATACAGAAAAGGTTAAATATATACAACGACAAAAAATAGAAAACTGTAACATGTATTTATGACTATAAACAATGTCAGTACCTAGAATCTTTACTTCAAAACCATCATGCACTATTTTTAAGTTCTTACAGAATATTTATCAACAATGTGTTGGTTCTACCTGGTGACCTTTGTAGAAAAAGGACGACATATTCCTGATTTGTCAACTCTCTGCACCGACACTTATGGTGTTTTGTAAAGTCTGAGTAGCAGCTGCAAGTTCTTGAATACCTGATTGAGTTGGCCAATGTATATATCATGTATTGGTAAGTTGATATACTGCTCATAAGAATTAAACTCGTCTCGTTTCTCATAGATTCAAGAAATGAGATGACTCGAGATACAAGTCTATAAAAATATTCAGGAAGTTGTGTCTGTTTTTTCCTCAATTTCTAGTTCTAGGGAAATTAAGATGGAACCAAATCAGGTATGTTTGGATTGTTATAGAAAAGAACATCAATAACATATCTGAATGTAAAATGAAATTATCTGCCTTCTTTGATCTTCTGGTTTTTGACAAGTGTTTAAACAAAGTCCGGTTCATATGAAAGTGAGAAGAGCCCGACAGAGAGAGACGCACAGTTCGTTCTCATAAGAATACCGACAACTTTTTCGAAATAGAATCAATAGACGACGCAAAAATATGAACATACGAATGCTTATAAGGAGGCAAATACATTGTGAACTTTTTTTATATATTTAAGCTTTATATAGTTAAAAGAGTCGGACACTCCAGGTCTTGTTACAAACACGTTACCTATAATACCCTCCATGCAAATCCATACAAAGTGTTTGTAAAAAATAACTACCATATATACTAAAATAAGTGTTGTACAGGGAAACTTTAAAATGGTAAATTCAAAACCGAAATTCATATTAAATACATCCTGTTTTAGATTTTTTTCCACTACATTGAGTTATAAACTTAATAGATTGACAAACGTACCGATTTTCTTGTCTTTCTGAGACCCACACGATCTTTATATAACGAAGTTAATGATACAATGTCAAAATCGAACTTGACCTTTATATTATGATCCATGAAATGTGTTCACATTTTCAAAGATTTGGTCAATTGGTACTTTAATTATCATAAAGAAGCCGAATAAATACAATGTGTGAACAATCCTTAGTGCATTACTCTTGAACAGTCAATGCCATTACCATCAAAATTGAATTTGACCTTTATTGTATGATCCTTTGTTCCATGTTCAAACGAATTGGTTTAAACCTTACGAACCCAAACATAAATGGTAATTAAGAGGCATAATTCTCGAACTGTTAATGTCAAAACCAAAAAAATCTAATCATTACAGCGTGTTAAAGGCAAACAAAAAACCAACACTTTGGTATTTTCGTAATTCTTTTTACGGTACGTAATTGGCATAACACGAAAGGACGAGATGTTTTTGAAATAATCCTGGTTCGACAACTTTCTGCTCCGACACTGATGACGTTTTATAAGGTCCGAGTGTCAGGTGAATACTGATTCAGGATGGCAATGTATATATCAGGTGTAGGTAAGTTGGTATATTGCTAATAAGGTGGGGGAAATTTATAATGTTAAAACAAAAATCGTCTTCTTTATATCTGTTTACAAAACTTTGAATTTTTCGAAAAACTAAGGATGTTCTTACCCTAGGAGTAGATTACCTTAGCAGTATTTGGCACAACTTTTTGGATTTTTGGGTCCTCAATGCTCTTCAACGTTGTATTTGTTTGGCTTTTTAACTATTTTGATCTGAGCGTCACTGATGAGTCTTATGTAGACGAAACGCGCGTCTGGCGTATAAAATTATAATCCTGGTACTTTTGATAACTAATTATAATAGATTCTGGAAATGAGATGACCTCTGATATCAGATTCGAGTCATAAGTCTACAAATGAGGCGGAAGAGACATGTCAGTGGTTTTTATAATATCTAGTTCTGGGGGAAATATTAATGGAACGCACTCAGAAAAGTTTAGATTGCTACTTCGAAAGAGAATTATCATTATATCTGAATTTAAAATTACTAAGTAAAATAATCTTGCTTCTATAAACTTTTGGTTTTGACAAGTGTCTGAACAGACCCCGACTTATATGAAAATTAGAAGACCTCTACAAGAAAATGCGTACAGTATGTTCTCTCATGAATGTCGACAGTTTGTTTGAAATAAAATCAATAGATGACGTAGAATAATGGACATACGAAAGATTATATGGAGGCAGATACGCTGTTAACTATTTAATATTTTTAGGAATATGACAGCTGTTTGTCCGATGGGTGATAACGTTTAATTTTGTCCGTTTTTCATGGACTTCCCCTTTTACATTTTCAAGCTCGGAACCTTTGTTATATATTTTGAGATACTCCTATCAAGTAGTATACTATATTTGGTGTAAACAATGATTGTTTGATGTACTTATTCGTCTTGGCTTCATTTTCATGATTCATTTGTTGACGTTCTGCTTTTAATATAGATTAGTGTTGCAGATGCAATATAACATAATTAAACAACAAATATGAGTATATAATGATTGCAATGTACATCCATTCATTTGACGTGCTGGTTGTTTTTAATTGTTCTTTAGTTGAAGTTAAGTTTACGTGATAAATAATTTCATTATATACTTTAAACAATAGGGATTGTTATCAAAGGTACCCAGATTGTAATTCAATACGCCAGACGCGCGTACGTCTACATAAAACGCATCAGTGACGCTCGGATCAAATAGTTATAAAGCCAAACAAGTAAAAAGTTTAAGAGCATTGAGGAACCAAAATACCAAAACATTGTGGCAAATACAGCTAAGGTAATCTATTCCTGGGATATGAACATCCTTAGTTTTTCAAAAAATTCAAAATTTTGTAACAGGAAATTTATAAAATGACCATATAATTAATATATCTGTTCATTTTTATGTACTTTATATTATTAATATCCTGCATGACCCGTTGACAAAATAATACTGAAACTTAACCATCTGATTACTGAATATAAAAACAAATGGATATGGTGGGATTGTCAATATCCACCTAAGTTTAAATGAAGTGAATATAGGCAAGTACAGTACAACCGTCAATAATGATAACCCCCATACCTTAAAGTCGGTTATAGAAGCCCCCAAAATGAATGATTCACTTAACTACACAAATAAAATTGGGAATGGAAATGGGGAATGTGCCAAAGAGACAACAACCCGACTATAGAGCAGACAACAGCAGAAGGTCACCAACAGGTCTTCAATGTAACGAGAAATTCTCGCACCCGGAGGCGTCCTTCAGCTGGCCCCTAAACAAATATATACTGGTTCAGTGATAATGAACACCATACTTAACTCCAAATTGTACACAAGGAACTAAACGTTAAAATAATACAAGACTAACCAAGGCCAGAGGCTTCTGACTTGGGACAGACGCAAAAATGCGGCGGGGTTAAACATGTTTGTGAGATCTCAACCCTCCCCCTATACCTCTAGCCAATGCAGAAAAGTAAACGCATAACAATACGCACATTAAAATTCAGTTCAAGAGAAGTCCGAGTCTAATGTCAGAAGATGTAACCAAAGAAAATAAACAAAATGACAATAATACATAAATAACATCAGACTACTAGCAGTTAACTGACATGCCAGCTCCGGACTTCAATTTAACTGATTGAAAAATTATGTCTTCATCATATGAATATCAGGCAAATCCTCCCCGTGAGGGGTTTAGTATCATACCATCATAACATATACGAGAAGAACATTATCCGTGTAATGCCAACAACTGGCTTATTAATAATAAATGTGTTTAGTTCCGATGCAAAGACCCTATAAGTGAATCAATATTAACGCCAAAATATGCAATCTTTAATGACCTGACAACAGTATCGTAACTATATCCCTTCTTAATAAGTCTATTTAAAGGTTTTGTTAGCTTCTGAGGTGAATAATGACATTTTTGTGCTGTATAAAGAATATTTCCATAAAATACCTGAACGTATAAGAAGTCTGCATGTTGAGCTATATTTACGAATGGTGTCCTTATACCGATGATAAAAATTAGTAAATGTTTTGACTAGTTTGTGATATCGAAATCCCTGGTGTAATAATTTTTCAGTAATACATAAATTTCTCTCGTTAAAATCTTAAACATTGTTATAAAACTTACTTAATGTAAAACGAAACATGATGGCGTAGATGTAGGCAACCATATGTCACCGTACCACCTGCATCGGTGAGCAGAACCGAACCCATTCGTATAGTTAAATATGAAAGGCGTCGACATGAAAAGATGTGAAACTATTCAGCGAGAGAAACAACTGCTGGCTGTATGTTCAGTAACAGTAAAAGAAAAACAAATAGAAATGAATAGACAATAGCCACAGACAACTGAACCACAGGCTCCTGATCATGACTTGGAACAACCACTTAAAGAATGTCGTTAAGCATGTTTGGGAAATACAACTATTCCTTAGCCTTGAACAGTTGGATATAAAAAGGAGCAATAAAAGTACTATTTACATATGTTGCGTATAAGATGTAAGTTTGTACAAATTATAATTTGTGCAGGGTTTTTGTACAAGTTATAAGTTTTTTTACACCTACCTTCTTGCAACAGGTGATACAGGTACATCTTATAAAATGTACCAGTGTAACGTTTAAAATTCAAAAAAAAATATACTTCAACCTTACATTTACTGCTATTCTCCTTGTCTTTAAACTGGAAATGAGGATACCTGAATGGTTTAAATTATAATTTTATTTTTTTTTTCCTTATACCATATTCATATCCATACAAAATCATTGTGTGGTCTTATAATGTTTTGTGTATCAATGCTCAGTATTAGACTGTAAAATGAAGTTGTGAAAATATGACAGAAATTTGTGAAGCAATTGACTGTGTGCTTGCATCATCCATTTTTGTTCAGAAGGTCATGAAACACTGATAACTTGTACAATAAAACTGTACACATTATAATTATAGCAACATTAAAACTTGTACACTAACATATACATTGAAAGATGCATTGCAATAATGACTTTTTTTTTGTAATGCATATCTATAATAGTTAGCAAAGGTACCAGGCTTATAATTTTATACTACAGACTCGCGTTTCGTTTACAAAAGACTCACCAGTGACGCTCAGATCAAAATAATTAGAAAGCAAAACAAGTATAAAATTAAAGAGCATTGCGGATCAAAAATTCTAAAACGTTGTGCCAAATACAGCTAAGGTAATAACATTTGGCATTTCTCACGTTAAAAAAAGCATAAAAAGCACAAAAACTTGAACATTTCTTTTATTAAGAACTTGCATGATTGTTTTCATCATATTATAATTCGAGGAACAAATCTGTTTGATTCAGATTTATAAGACAATTGGAATCAAAATTGTAAAGAAATTAGTTTAAATTACATTTCAACACTTTGAAAATATGTCGTGCATTACGTCAAATACATAAACAAAAAACGGATGAGATATTCTAGATTCGGACATTTAAATTGTGCATTTGTGATAACAATTACTTCATGTGCACGACACAAGAATAGTAATATTTGAAAACAAGTAAATTGATTATCAATAATCTTGAACCATTTGCAACATCAAAAACATAGTGCAGCTGTATCTGAAGAAATATTAAACATTTTGGAGAACTCTCTGAAAAGAAGTATTTGAAGAAATGAATAAACTAAACAAACAGCATTTTATAAAAAGTGAAACTTATGATGCAGTTTTCTTTTCACCAAATGCATACGTATATGGTTTATTTTACAATGGAAGGGTTCTGTCTTATCTAAGTAAACCGTTAAATTAAAAAAAAGTCTATATGTATAAATAAAAACTATTTATGTCGGAATATAGTTAACTGGACTAGTGAGACCATAGAAAAGTTGACCAGCATACATAATAGTTACAATATTAACAGAATCTGTCCACTACAACAGTTATGAATCATTAGACCTAAGTGTTAACATCAAATGTTTTTTGTATAATTTTCAGTCCATTAAAACTCTGACTTGAAGGATACTTGAAGGACAACATGATATTTCGGAAACCTTATAACATAATTTGTTATTTTGAAATCCGAGTTCTGTATGTAATCAATCGCACTTTCGAAGGTTTTTTGTACCTAATCTAAACTTAATTTGGTAGTTAACTGTCAGAAAAGATCGTGTTTAATTTGATTCAATTGGATTTAAAATAAAATCTTAATACGGTTTCACTAAGCTTGACAAAGCAATATTGGTTTTGAATTACCACCTTTCAGCGACAGTGATCGTTCCAAAGAACTCTGAAAACATCCCGATGTCCAGTTTTGATAGCAAATTTTATCATAAGTATTGATGTAAAATCCAAATCGAAATTTTCGCATACAGAGCATAATATGCTACAATGTCCACATCATTCTAGTATAAATTGCTGTCCATTTTTTTATGTATCAAACAATTCAAACAATAGTTTTTTGGGGTGTGATTTATTCATAGACGGGAGATATTGTTTCCGATCTTTAAAACTTTTTATAATAAGACTTTATGGATTAAGAAATGTTTTACTTCGAACTGGTTGAATATTTTTTGTATAATATAAAATGTGCAATACTATTCTACATATCTTGATATCAACCAAACATTTTAATGGATCATCTGTAATACTGGTCACTGAAACCAAGAATTGCTCCACAATAGCAACTTAATTTATACTTACCAAATATAAGCGTTAAAACATCTGATATTGCAAGACTGAAGAGGTAGTAGTTTGTTGTCGTCTGCATGTAATTATTTTTCACGATTACAATACAGGTACAAATATTCCCCACAATTCCTGATATGAAGATCAAAGAATAAACAATCAACAATGTAATTTCAACTGGTAAGTCATGTCGCCGAGGTCCAAAATTTAATAACAATAAATCTTCAATTGAAATATTTGCACTCTGATTCATAGAACTATTGAAACTATTTTCGGCCATTGTCATTTTTATTCCTTAAAATATTTCCAAATATCAAAGATCAATTTTCAAAAATGTCCTCTCGTATCAAATTGCTGCTTCACGTCAAATGTTTCGGTAATCCATCATCATTAAAGAAGAATGACGTCTTGAAAACACTTCATGAGTATCTAAAAGAGCAAGAAGTTAAAAATGAAGCTATATGATCGATAGTAAATATTTTATGAAGCCGTTTTAACGCCAATACATTGCTGTACAAAATTAAGTATCAAGTTTAGTGACTATGCTGGAAATTAAAAAGCGCGAAAAGTCAATTGGAAATGTTATATATATGCTAATTGACAGACTATTCAATTAAACTTTCAAGAAAAACAAAGCATTGACAATATTTAATTAAGATGCGCGGTTGACATGATGCTTGATGGAGGAATACTAATAGCATTTGCAAGATAAACAATGTATTTGTTTCGAAATCCTCAACAATGATTATAAGAGATGTCGTCATTGTTGGTGTACATTTATCTTTGATGCATGTATTACAAGTTTTATTCTTTTTTTTTGCAATAACCATAAATATACATGCAGCATGAAAACCGTTTCTCTCGATCGATGTTTAAAATACAATTGGCAGCATATCTATCAAAATTTAATAATTAATACGCATTTACCCATATTTTTCTCTTTTAAATTTGATAGCAAAAACGAATATGTAAACCAAATTTTAAAACTTAAAGAATGTATGAGAAACTTACCGATACTGACATCGTGATCTGCTTTACGAAACCTAAACATATTAAAGCAAATTTAACAGACCAGATGTTGCATGATCGCGTATCAGATTTAGTAAGTAAGCTACACAATGGTTCCAATTAACAAATGTTCGTGCAATTCCTAAACTTTCGGAACAATATTTCCTTATATTAATGAAAGTTCCTGTAGTCGTCCTTGGACTTATTCGTATCAATATTCATCTGTAATGTACTGTAAATATGGCATAAATGTAGATTATGGATCAAGATTATTAAGTTTGATTTGCCGACTCCCTAAAATGCGTTGATGTATTTGACTTTTTCTTTCTGAGTGGTCATTTATCTGAAATTATTAATCAATTGATTATAACGGTTCATGAATGGTCAGTTATTGGAATTGTAGATCATTTGATTTTGAGTCAATTACGCCTGAATCAATTGGTAACGTATGACTGAAATTCATAGGACGTAAACAATTAGCGCCGAACGTACCGTTTATAAAATATGCCAACGCTGATTTGCCTTTTTGTCTGTCAACTAGACTTAAGGTATCATTAAACTATAAAGATTAATTGTAAGAAAGTTGAATAGGAATATGTTTTCATTACTTTTTTACGTTTATAAGCCTAATATGTCTATCCCCTTTCGTGAAAAGACATTTTAATAAATGGAAACATATTATAGGACAGCGAAAAATCCTTAGGTGTCATACCCGTCTCTGAAGAGCTTTAATGAATAGTTGATTGGTTCCATGTTGTCGGTGTCAAAACAGTAGGCCATAAAACATAATTCAATTTGAAGAAAAAGTTCTATGAATTCATATCCTAGCTATAGAAAAAGTTCCGTGAGATCATATTCTAGGATAATAGCTTATCAAACAAAATGAAAAATATTTGTGTTAGAAGCTAAATAAAAGAAGATGTGGTATGATTGCCAATGAGACAACTCTTCTTAAGAGATTAAATGACACAAAAATTCATGTCACTTTTAAATATATCCTTATGAGTTCCGTTATTAAACCAAAATAACAAGATTTGTTTTGTGACTCGGATTTGCTTCTGCTCAATCTATGTATGGCTTTTGAACAGCGGTTTACTATTGTTACCATGTAATACAGTCAATTTGATTATAAAAAATAAAACTGAGTACAATTATACTTGATTGATTGATTGGTTGATTGGGCAATTGGCTGTGAATTTTCGGGAAAGTAGTGTACTTGTATAGTTTTTACGTTCCCTTGAGTAATTATTTTTTATTGATAAATGAATAGGATAATCAATTCTTGACACTTCAAAGTAGAAATATCATTCTATTACGTCATATATATGATGAAATTAACATATTTCACTTAAACATATGGCAAAATTAGAAGTGAGTCAAAGACTTAGATAAAAAAAGATTTTTAGTATTACCCAATTTTACAACTTTGTATAACATAAATTTAAGGTGTTTTGTACAAAAACATTTTGTGTGGTAAGGTCTTAAATTATATCAAAATATAAATGAAAAAAACTCAAATTATAACAAAGGTACCAGGCTTATAAATATGAATAACTCATGCTTTTGCAAACAGTAAATTTATGAAAATTACCATATTATTGCCCAAATAATTCCCGACTACTGGGCTGGTGATACCCACGGTGACGAAACGTCCACCTGCAGTTGCATCGACCCTGTGGTGTTAATAGTTATCAAAGGTACCAGGCTTATAATTTAATACGCCAGACGCGCGTTTCGCCTACATAAGACTCATCAGTGACGCCCAGATAAAAATAGTTAGAAAGCAAAACAAGTGCAAAGTTGATGAACATTGATGACTCAAAATTCCAAAAAGTTGTACCAAAAACGGAAAATAATTAGTTTTTCGCAAAATTCATACTTTTGCAAACAGTCAATTTATCAAAATGACCATATAATTATATTCATATCAATACCGAAATGCTGAATAAGACAACCAAAAGTGTTGACATAAAATTATGGTCATCCCATAAGTTTTCTGTCAACCAGTAGTAAAACCCTCGAGTCAGGACTCCCGTTTGGCTGTGCAGGTGTATACATAGACAGCAGTATGCGGTCAGAATTGAGACGTAAAATTTAAAGCCTTGTGTGAATAAAACATTTTTGAGAACACTCGAAATAACTCTCTGAGTGGTCAGACGGTAACGTTTCGGGAGGTTTGATTTTTGTTCCGATACCACATACACTTATCTAAAATCGGTAGTCTAAATCCCAAGCACTTTCATTCCGGTCGACCCATTAATTGCAGAACCAACGTATTGTATAAAATAATTATTTGTTTCAGAAAATGCATGACATATTTTGAACTGAACGTAAAGCAAACGGCATGCCATTCATATGTATATATATATATATTAAGACATATATTTGTAACACATTTAGCAGCCTTAAATGTTTATCGTTAAAACCATATAAGTTATGCATCATAGTACAAAAAAGTTCTTTCTGGAAATATTACTAGAGTGATGCAGTGGTACACTGTCTTATGCTTTCCTTAATTCTTTTATATTTTATTTTTACGTGAATTTAAAAAAAAAGAGAACCCGTTCTGTTTAGGAAGATAGTAGTTATCTCCAGTTTTCGCCTATGCAAATGTCTTGTTAGAATTTCTGATAAATTTTGTGGAAAGAATATCAAATCCATCATCTTTTCTTTTCAATAACTACATTATCAAGATCTTAATACGACCAGTGAACTTTAGTTTAATGAATAAAAACAAAAAATCTCGAATGAATATTGACATTTTGTGATTGATTTCTTTTCAAATATAACCAAAATTATCTTAAGTTACCTCATAAACAGGAAATTAGGACAATTACAGCTTCAGTTTGGTAGACAGGGACTACAATCATCTCTACAGATAACATATCTAATACTGTAAAATAGAAAGTCGTTCACACCAAGCTTCAACTGTTTCTAAAATTACACACAGGAAGGCAGGATGCTCTCCTACAGTATGTTTGACAAATTCATAATATTGTTGTGGAAAACAATTGGAGATATAGCACAATTATTTTAATTAGAATCATTCGAATCGACGATGATTCTACTGTGATAGAGTTCCTACAAACGGTCAAGGTACTAAATTTAGCATGTTGAATTTTGGATTTAAATGAATGTGAGGGGAAGTTATGGTATCCTTGCAAAACGTAATCTTGGTCTACCGACATTTTAAGTGAAACACGTTTATTATTTAAAGAACGAATAAAATGTAAACAGAATAACACAATTAGCAATTATTGTACAGTACAACACACTAATCACAACAACTGACTCCGATGAAACAATGACGTTCAAATAAAGTTAGACAGACACAAGAAGTATGGTACAAAAGTTAAAAAAGCTTGGTGTTCAAAATTTCGTCAATCTTTTAATTCACCCTTTTAGTCCTTAATTTAAAAACACCACAACACCTGTATGTTGACGTTGGCACTGCTATCAAACCTGTGTTGATTGCCTCATAGTTGTGATGATATAAATACAGTCGAGTTTAAAGATGAGAGTGAGTAGTATGGAGAGGATTGGGGCACGAGTATTTGTTATTTCTTCCAATGATACACATAAACAAGAAGAAAAAAAGAAGGGTGTTCCTTCTGTTTTAGTAAACATGTTCACATTTATATTAACGGCAATCAAAACAATATTTTATCTGAACATATTTAAATAATATGATAAACCAAAACTGAAGTTATTTTATAAACAATGCATTTTTTTTTTAATTTTGATTACATTCTAAGACAAAAGATGGGTTGTCACATTTCTGTTCCAAGTGTTTGTGTTATCATACTTGACTGGGTTTTAAAAGAAATATTGTAATGATGTAGTATTATTTTTATTTGTAGTCTGAGTGATTTGATATTATCTAAACGAAAATTACAATGTCATTTCAAGTAAATAAATTTGTTTAAACTCATGTTCAAAAATGTCTAACGTAATCAAAATGGAATTGATAATAAATTCGAGACTAGTTTAACATCTCAAACCAGCATGCTACAATCATACACTTATTCATACCTCATATTCTTAAGGCAGTTCGCTTCTCAGTTTCAAAATAATTTACTTTTAAAACACTAGTTTATACTAAGAGGGGATTAATAAAGGAATCAAAAGATCAAAAAAAATATATAGGTCAATGTGCATGTTTTCGAGATATTAGCCATTGACATTTTGATGGCCTATCATTATACATGTAAAAGATTTATAAAAAGAAATATGGGGGTCAATGGGCAAATTTTTTTAAGGCATTCAAATGGATAAAATCAGAGGATTCCGAAAATCTGACAAAAATCCGAAAACATTACAAGCAAACTTTCTTAATCAACTTTATATTATATTAATTGATTGATTGGTTAATTTGTTTACAGTGTCAAATATGTCATGCAAATTCAAGAACAAATAGACAGTTTCAGCAGAGTTGGTCCATCAGTATGAAGGGTATGAATGTCATTCGAAAATTATATAGTAATAGATAGAAGCCTTGCCGTTCAGTTTACCATAAAGGTACCTATTGTGAGGGATCTTTAATCTGTATGGAGTTTGTTACTACGTTTGCACGATGTATATGCTTATACGTCCAATTCTTAACATTACATCTTTACGCATCCCACTCAGTAAAAAGGAAGATCTTCTGAAACAAGTGGTTTATTTCATTTTAGAGAGCCAGGGTCTACCACATTTCTATACACTCGGGAACATGATCATTTTCAGGAATAGTACAAAACAATCTGACCTGTTTTTTGCATCATTTCCTTTTAATACACACATTTTCCATGACCCAGATCTTAAGACAACCATGAATAACAATTTAAGGCAAATACTCCACTTCGTAGTACGCATGGCTATACTCTCATCATAGATAACAGGCTTAAATAAAGGCATCAGTAGAAAACCGCTGTTCGAAATTCATAAATCGATTGTGAAAAAAAATTCCGGGTTATAAACTAAACTGAAGGAAACTCATCAAATATAAGAGGAGAACTACGACACAACAGAAACACAGCATTAAAATGTTACATGCAGAGAAACGAACTATAATATAACAATGGCCATTTTCCTGACTTGGTAAAAGACATTTTAAGAAAAAGATGGTGGGTTGAAACTGGTTTTGTTGCATGCCAAACCTCCTGCTTTTATGGCAATGTTACATATAACATTAAAATGACAACATTACATGACAGGACTACAATACAAATAAACGGGAGAAGATATAGGACAAAGAAACACAGGTTAATTCATACTTTTGCAAACAAAAATATTTCCCCATAAATAAGATAGAATTAGGATAAAATTCAAGATTAGATTTGTAATACTGATATAACATTTATTTATAACAATGAATATTACAATACTAATTAAAATCAAATGGTGGTAGTAATTATATAATTAATTGTATTATCTAGCTATGTTGGTGTTCCTTCTGCAGCAAACTGTAAACCAAATATATCGTATAAATTTCGTTGACCCAAACTAAAACTAGGTGATTTGTTATCTTTACTATAACACACGAATATAACAGAAAAAAATAAAATTAACATTTTGGACAAGATTGAATTTCATACCTTGTTCTTTTCCTCAATATTGGCACAGATGGACGACTTCACACGAAAATATATGATAAACGGGACTATTTCAACTTCCCAATTATCAATTTTCCATTTCTCAGCAGTAACATACCCTCTGCTCCTTCGTATGGTGTTTACATATCTCAATTGATACGTTATTTGGCTATACTTTTTGGACCTTTTGGATTATAGCTCTTCATATTTTGTATAAGCTTTGGATTTCAAATATTTTGGCCACGAGCATCACTGAAGAGACATGAATTGTCGAAATGCGCATCTGGTGCAGGAAAATTGGTACCGTTAATGATATTACTCTCGTGCCTGTTCACACTATACGGACTTCATATTCAAGAGTGTGCTCCTTACGCAGAAACTGCTCCAACACAGTTATAAGGAGGACAGATTAAAATTGACACTCCGTAAATTTTACGGACACCATCACGAAATGGTTGATCCATACGATGTGTCCTTGTCCAAACTAGCTAAGGACACTTTTACCACATGTTAGATTGTGGTTTATCATAACGTCTAATCTTTTAATTACCAAACGTGACTTGTTCCCGATTGTGACTGTTTTGCTGAGTGTGAATTCGCATTACTACAAGACGTGTTACTATACTTTTCTATCCCAAATTCATGTATTTAGTTTTGATGTTATATTTGTAATTCTCATCGGATTTTGTCAAATGTCTTGACGTCTTTTCGGTTATATGCATGAGTTATTGTAAAGCAAAATAATCACCGCCTTCATTTATTAGATTTGATTGGTTCAACGTAATTTGTACGATGTATTACGTTTGCAGTTTGATTCAGAATTAACCGGACATAGAATATAGTTAATTGTCTAATTGCTACTACAGTTTGATATAAATAGGTATTGTAATTTTCATTGTTATTAAATGTAATATCAGTATTTAGTACAAATATAATTTTAAATCAATCCTAATTATATCTTATTTTTGACAGATAGTTTTATTCATTCAAATGCGACCTCAATTTTTGGGTGCTTTTTTACAATTTCAAATGGTACGTCACTTTGCGTTGAGGCCTTGACTATTTCGGGTGTGTCTATTTTTTGTGTTGGATTTTGTCGGTTTGAGTAATGTATCCGATTGTTTTCTGTAATTAGTTAATACTTCAGTTTTATCGTGTATACCTTTTATATAGTCATTTTATAGAATTTACTGCTTGCAACAGTATAAATTATTCTAAATAATAGGGATGTTCTGGTCCCAAACAGAAAACCCTGGCCGTTTTTGGCACAATTTTTTTGAACTTTTGGTTTTCGGTGCTGTTCCACTTTGTACTTGTTTTGGCTTTCAAACTTTTGTATCTGGGCTTCACTATTAAGTCTTGTGTGGACGAAACGCACTTCTGGCGTATTAAATTTTAAACCTGGTGCCTTTTGTTAGCTATTAATCGTGTATTTAACATGGTCATTAAAACGGGAGGTTTGGCATGCCAAAAAAACCAATTCAACCCACAATTTTTTTCTTTAACAAATGTCCTGTACCAAGTCAGGAATATGGTCATTGTTATACTATAGTTCGTTTCTGTGTGTGTTACATTTTAACGTTGTGTTTTCTTTCTGTCGTCTGTTTCCTCTTATATTTGAGTGTGCATTACCATTATTATAAGACGTGTCACTGTACTTTTCAATCCCAAATTCATTTATTTAGTTTTGACGTTATATTTGTTATTCTCATCGGATTTTGTCTAATACTTAGTTCGTTTCTGTGTATGTTACATTTTAATGTTGTGTCGTCATTCTCCTCTTATATTTAATGCGTTTCCCTCGGTTTTGGTTTCTAACCCGGATTTGTTTTTTTCTATCGATTTATTAGTATTGATCATCGGTATACGACTGTTGCCTTTATTTACATCGGCAACTATTAGTTAGTTAGTTAAAATTATTCTTAAATGTTATTAGCAATATTGTCTTTCTGTTTTATTGATCTGTAAAAGTTGGCTTACTGTTATGCAATTGTTTCAGAGAAGGGAGAAGGTTTGGTCACACTAAAACGTTTAATCCCGATGCAATTGTTTGCAACTGTTCTAAGTCAGGAATCTGATGTTCAGTTATTGTCGTCTGTTTATGTTGTTCATAAGTGTTTCTCGTTTCTCGTTTGTTATATAGATTAGACCGTTGATTTTCCCGTTTGAATGATTTTACAAAAGTAATTTTTGGGGCTCTTTATAGCTTGCTGTTCGGTGTGAACCTAGGCTCCGTGTTGTAGACTGTACCTTGACTTATTATGGTTAAATTTAAATAAATTGTGACTTGGACGGAGAGTTGTCTTATTGACACGCATACCACATCTTCTTATAACTATGTATATTTAGCGATGAATTATATGGTGTCAAAAATGTATATACTTAATAATTTAACAAATTGCAAAAACCTTTCCAAAACAATGTTTTCATAAAAATGACCAGAAGTATATGGTTTATAGTATATTTCTCCGAGTTCTCATTATATCAATCAGTTGTCTTCGAAATAGTTTCGCTCTAAACATGCATGTAATAATTGCCGCTGGATGTTAAGTTAGGAAAATAAAAATCAATATTTAATAGTTCGAATGGAAGAGGAGAATTACACATGATGTGTCAATATATCATGGTAGTTAAGTTTCAATACAGTTTCAATAATTTAGAATTGGAGAGAGGGCTGTCTTGTAGCAATTTTACCTTATAAACAGGGAAAAGAACAATATTCAAAGTACATTTAGTGGCATTATGGTGTCTATAAAGGATCAACACACCAAACCTTTAGTGATTAAAAAACGTTATAACTTTTGAGCGTTCGAATATAAATCTTTCTTTATCATTTTGATTCTAAGACTGAGCAGTACCTTTTGTTTCTTTTGTCCCTGGATTGCAATGTCGTGCCAGTATACAATGTTCAATGTTTCTGTTTTTCTAATTCAGAATGTGTTGACATTGTAATAGAGTCTACAAAAGTTTCAAAAACTCAATAAATTATGTAAATAAACTCATCATAGAAGACTTCCCCTTTTTGTTACAATAACATTAAACGCTAGCATCATATTGTTAACTGAAAGGGAACAGATAAATGCAAATGATTGAAATAAGCTTTTATTGATAGGTTTCAAAGGCAGTATAAAGGTTTCGTATATTATTTTCAATTGTATTCAAAGGCAATCTATTAGAGATACTATTTTATTTACTATTTTAGATGGAATAACTCAAGCCAAAAACAGAAGAGAAGGATAAAAGAAAGACAATAGACATAATTATTGGTACCAAAAGGGATAAGTCGTTAATTTAATTGGTATATAAAAATATGTGTGTTCTAAGAAAAATCTGAACGCCTTGAAATTCAAAAACCCTTAACATATAAACTCCAATGATTCAAATACTTTCACACTTAAGTTATTTTGTTTGAAATAAGGAATGTATCTTCCTCATTTTATGTCAGGGTTCGAATCTACTATTGATTTACTTAGGGTTTTATTTCAGCTTTTAGGATTGATTTAACTTTTAAATTCCTTAGACTCTCTGAAGAACAATGTATTGTTACAATACCCTACTGTAGTAACCGTTAATATTGTTGGTACATTAATTTTCAGTTTTGCATTCACCTATATGGTATTAGTTACAATGAAAATACAGAGAAAGCCTTCTAAGACGACAAACTCACCTTACTAATAATGCTCCTCACATGGGTGCATTGTATTACTGTTCGCGTATCTGTAGTACAAAAAAAATCGTTATAGATGAACGGTTAGTCTCCTCATAGTATCCATATTCATGGCAATGCTTTAAAATGTGGCCAATCACTATGAAAATTGATAATGACTAGTCTTGCAGAACACAATCTAAAGTAAGAAAGTAATTGTTTCAGCAGTAAAACTGAATTATACTGACACTTTTTACTCATTTTTACTGTGAAACCTGAATAGAACGTCTTTTAACGGTGTTTTTTTTAACTAGCCTCTCACTGAACAGAACTGCTTTTGGTAGAACATTTTTAAGTGGTTCTTACAAATGACACAAAGATTAAAAGCACAATAAACAGGTTTAATTATTTGTTCAAGTCGGAAAATAACAATTGTAGCAAATGTCTGAAAAAACACCAGTGACATATCAGCCTTTCAAATTGAAATTAAAAATAACTTAAGGATGTATTCGTCTGACTTTTCAGTCTCGTTCAGTCTCGTTGAAATCTCGTTCTTGAATTATTTCTAAAACATGTGATAGAAGTGGAAAATATCAATGAATTTTAAAAATGTTGTAATCAAATATAACTCTGTGAAAAAATTGTGTATTTACAATGAATGGCTTTTGCGTAATCCAGTTTTCAAATTTTACGACCAATCAAGTCAGTATTTTTAGCCAAAATTTTGAGAAAATGGGTGAGGGATACAAAAAATGATTTTTCAAGAATCATGTACATCCCATATCATTTTGGTCTTTTCAAATTTCTTAGATATGTCTTTTTTCATTCATTTATAACAAAAAAGTTGAAATAATATGCATTTTGTTCTTAAAACTGAGAAAAATCACAAAAATACAAAATTGACAGCATGGTAAATTTTACACAAAAAAGCGTCAAAATATGATAAAACTTTCTTATAGTAACACCTACCTATAGTTTTTGTAAGTAAAATTTATTCAGATTGGTCCACTTCATCTTTATAGAAAGTATGAGAAAAAGTTTAATTGCAGAACTGTGATTTTTTTCATGATAATAGCCCAAAAATAGGTAAAAACCGATGAAAAATGGGAAAATCAGCAAATTTGGGCATTTTCAAAGGGCCGTAGCAAAAAAAGAAGTGCACCACCATATGATTTTTTCTTCACCAATTATTTTGTTACAGTCTTATAAACCCAAAAATCAGGTTAAGAAAAAAAGTTTAATTCTGGAAATTTTTGGCTCCTCAGAGGTGTACATCCTTAAAATAAATTTAAAAACATAATGCAGAGTACAACTGCAATGCTGGACCTTACATATCTTTTCATCAAGGAGATTTAAAGAACAATTATACCAAATTAAATTTAATTGACACATTGATGGTATATAAGAGACTGAAAGTATTTAAAGAGTATTAGAAGTTTTCGGAAGCCATTTTTAAAATAAAGATAATTATTGCATGAATAAAATGCATTATGCATGTTAAACTAACCAGGAAATGTCAAAGTTCAGTAGATCATCAAAGTTCTTGCTATTCAAAATATCGATTGAATTTAAATTTTCAGATGTTATCACTTTATATGACTTAATATGTTGTTTAACAGTGTAAAAAATGGGTGCGTATTATAAAATTTGAAAACATAAAATGTTGGTATGACATGCCTATTTACATTATATTGATATAAAAGTAGTATGAAGTAAAAGAGGGGTGATCGATACTATAGGGACAAACAGACAAAAATAGTACACAAAACTCAACATAGAAAGATAAAGACAAAGCAACACGAACCCCACAAAAATATGTAGAGATTTCAGGTGATCCGAAAAATTGTGTGGCACCCGTAGTGTTGCTCATTTTAGATCAAACACCGGTAAAGTCTTATCCGGTTGTTATTCTTTGTGAAAAGGGGACATGATTGTTGTTACGACATTAGGAACACATCCGCTAGCATGGGTGAAACGAGTATTACATAATGCTCAACCCGTGATGGTGTCCGTACAATTTACAAACGGATTATTTCAACTGTTCTATTTGAAACTCTTGGTTTAATAGCTTCCTTGTGAGAAGATTTTTTTCCCATTTTGATGTCTATTTTATTGCATTCATGTAAGTGAGTGCTTTGGTAGCATGCAAACGCCAACAAACCTTCTCGACTATCCATTTTCATACTCTGTCTGTGTCAATTTTCTTTATCCGAACGTTGACTGCATCTGGCACATATGGCATGCTGTCCATTTCAGTTTTTTAATTGTTCTTTTGGGGCTGTCAAACATTGTCAAATTCTACAATTGTTCAGATATCATACATTGTTTGAAATATATATTAATTGTTGATTGATAAGCATTAAGTGTACATGTTTGATATTCATCTGATTCTCCGGGAGTTGTTGGGAGTATTGTTGTTGGCATCTGTATATAAGAAAGAAGATGTTGTATGATTGCCAATGAAACAACTCCTCATAGTCAGTTTTATATTATGAGAAATACAAATTCATATTCTAAAATAGTGTATGGTTCTGTTTAAGTATAGTTAACAGGACATGTCACGTGTTCATTTGTTATTACTCCTATCCAAAGACATTATCAAATACAACTATCACTTAGATTGTGATGATTGTAGGTCAGTTCATTTGCCAGTGACATATTTATATTCAGTTACATTTACCGAGTGCAGATTTTCTCCTTTCTTGAATGGTTTATAGCATTTCAAATTACTTAATTGCAAACAATTTCCCTTGATTGCAAAACGTCTTTTAAAAAGTCGTCAAGTTTGAAATTGCATCATCTGAATGCTTCGCCTCTTTTATAGCAACATTATCGCAATAAAAAAAATCATTCCCTCATAGCATAGTCGATACCATGTTTAAATCACCGCAGAATATCCTATATTTTCGACTGATCTACTTCCAGCTGACGTTTGTGACAATAACATGGAGATCCAATGAAAATTTATAATAGATTTCTGTATTGACAATTACACAATTGGTCTCATTTATAATATACGTTTGACGCGAATCGTTCATGATTGGTTTCAATGTCATTTATAGTAGCGAACAAGTTAAGCTAAATTTTCAACATAACCTTCATCACACTGACTCACTTGTCACTTGTTATTAGATAACAAACATTCCATTTTTATAAATGAAAACAGTGAAGCTCGTAATAAACTATCAACATTCTTGAAATCATGCATCCAACTGATTTGGTTAAATTGCGAATGGTATTTTTTTTTAACACTTTGCATGTTAAACAATATTTGTAATTATTTCATATTTTTCTTTTTCAGCTTGCTACATTATGTAGGCTTTGTTCCTTTTTACAGTCATGTAATAAAACGGGACGGAAGGAAGGCAACAGCTTGGGTAAGAACAAGTAGATAATGGTGTAATACATGCACGATCATGGCACCTTTTTCTGCTACAATGTAGTACACCTTCTTTTTGAAGATAAAACTAATACGTCGACAACCAGTTGATCCGCAATCCTGTAAAAAGTAAAATCACAAAAATACTGAACTTAGAGGAAAATCTAAACGGAAAGTCCATAACCACATGGCAAAATCAAATAAAAAAACACATCAAAAACGAATGGACAAAATCTGTCATATTCCTGACTTGGTACAGGCATTTTCAAATGTAGAAAACGGTGGACTAAAACTGGTTTTATAGCGCTAAACCTCTCACTTTGATGACAGTCTCATCAAATCCCGTTATATGTACAATGATGCGTGAACTAAACAGACATCTTTCAGTGCTCTTAACTAGTTCATTAACTACCATTAAAGAGCTTATCATAAACTATCGTAATAAAATATATGAACATAGTGGTATAAACTATTTTTGGAGTGTAAAAAATTCTTTGGATGTTTTAGATGAATTACGTGCTTTTGGTGGTCCTTTTGATTCTTTTTTAATAGTTTTGATTTTTCTACTCTTTACACTACACTTTCACACTATCCTATTAAACAAAAGTTTTCCTATTTAATTAAATGGTCGTTTGGTAAAGCTGAATGTAGATATATTTGCTGCAACTCATTTAAAGCCTTCTTCTCTAATGAGAAAGGAAAATATGCTAGATATACTTACTGGAGGTGTGATGAGATGATTGAAGCTGTTAATTTTCTCCTTGATAATATTTATGTACGTTTCGTTTCGGCAACAAAGTTTATCGACAGGTTGTAGGTATCCCCATGGGCACAAATTGTGCTACTTTAATAGCAGACTTGTTTTTGTACTGTTACGAATCACAGTTCATGACTAAACTCAGTAAAGTCCCGTCGAAATTGCATTTAATTGATAAATTCAACAACACTTACCGTTATCTTGATGATATTTTTTCGTTAATTAATCAAGAATTTTCTCAATATACTGCGGAAATTTACCCCAAAAAACTTACTTTAAATAAACCAAATTTATTCGGTAATAACCGTCCTTTCCTGGATTTAGATATTTCCCTTTTAAACGGGAAACTCCACACTAAAATTTACGACAAAAGAGACGATTTTTCGTTCCCTATTGTTAATGTTCCATTTTTAGATGGTGATGTTCCTTTGGCACCATCTTACGGTGTTTATATTTCACAACTTGTTCGCTATGCCCGTGTCTGTTGAGAGTTTTTTATTTTAACGAAGGCAATCTATGTATTACTGGTAAATTATTAAACCAGGGATATCGCTACCATAAATTACTTAAAACCTTTACTTAATTTTTCTATAGATATAAAGATTTGGTTTTGAAGTTTGGTTGTACCTGTAGAAAACTTATTTCAAACGGGATAGCACATCCTCATTTTTACGGAAATGTTGTTAACCGTGCCCGGAAATTTAGAAATGATCCATGTAAACTTGTCGCTCCTTTAAATAAACTTATTCTAAAAGGTTACCTATTCAACACTGTAATAAGATCATTGCATATTGTTTTTATTGGTATAAATATTGATTTTGTTATCAGTAAATTAAAAGCTAACTAAATATTACAAGTATGTTATATGCATATACATATTCATGTATCTACAATTTTTCGATACCTGTAACTTGGCATTGCACAAGGTCATTTTTTTCTCTGGCTGTTTATGACGTCTTTACACTAAATCCATTGGATGTTGGATGTGTACGGATTGATAGCTTAGTCTTAGTTGCATGATTTTTTTATTAGTTGTTAGTGGCTTTGAACTATCTGTCAGATAACTGCGAGTACTCTCAGATCGGTTCATTGTGTCTTTTTGTGTCGGGATGTATAAGTACCGGGCCACGTCTACTTGTATTTTTGTCCATCTGATGAGTTAAAGGGGCACTAGCTGTCAAATTCATGGTCACCGATTTGACTCAAATTCTCATATTTGATTTATAACAATGTAAAACATTTATCCAAACTATCAAAAGTCTAAAATAAACAGTTTACAGAGCATGGGGTAGATAATATATAGGTTCGTTTCGTGTGTATTTTAGTCCAGACGCCATCTAATTACCTATCGATTTGACCCATGTAAACATAAATAAAGTTATGAATAGATTAATCCAACACGTGCAATTGGATTTTTATAGGTCTGTTTGATTTTATTTTATAGATTAAAAATAGATGTTTCTCATTGTTTTTAACCGTATAAAATGATTTTATGTGCATCGAATTAGTAATCAAATGATTTACCGTAGTTTCACTTTCATTGTTGACATACTTTTTCATTAAATAACCAGTACACGTACAATGCATGCGTTGTCAATCTGTAGCTAGGGGTTAAATTGAAGTTCACATGAATACGGATTTAAAGAGGTTGACTCATTCACTTGAAAGTGAATTACTAATTATCAATGTTTCTTAGCGTAATTTGACAAAATTAAACCTTTTTGGCTGCAAAAAGCGAATTGTTATTTCACTATTACACTTTCATTATTGATTGAACAGAAAAAAATCAAACTTAAGATTTTTTTATATATCTCTTAGCTAGTGCCCCTTTAAGCCTTTTACAACTGATTTTTATAGTTCGTTCTTATGTTGTACTGTTATACCACTGTCCTAGGTTAGGGGTGGGGTTGGGATCCCGCTGACATGTTTAACCCCGCCACATTATTTATGTATGTGCCTGTCCCAAGTCAGGAGCCTGTAATTCAGTGGTTGTCGTTTGCTTATGTGTTACACATTTTTTTTACATAAATAAGTCCGTTAGTTTTCTTGTTTGAATTGTTTTACATTGTCTTATCGGGGCCTTTTATAGCTGACTATGTGATATGGGCTTTACTCATTGTTGAAGGCCGTACGATGACCTATAGTTGTTAATGTCTGTGTCATTTTGGTCTTATGCGGATAGTTGTCTCATTGGAAATCATACCACATCTTCTTTTTTATATAATTAATAAAATAGTCAAGATATGGGTACAGCAGTCATCATCGTGTAACAACTTTAAAAGGAACAGTTTAACAGAACACAAAAACATCTATCTACAAACACATTCATTGATTCGCGTGTCTAACGTCAGAAAAGTGTATACGTCACATATATTTGTCATTCAATGTATATACAAACAATTTTGAAATTACACATGTGCAACGTTAGCATGCAGGGTTAAAAAATCAAAAGTATGTAAGAATTAATTTCAGAAATAGACAGAGATTTAAAATAGTCCTAAAGTTATATAGAATTTATAAGAATCCACAAATAGTTCATTCCACTACGCGACTGAGTAATTTTGACGTTTGTGGTTCAACGTATTTTGTAATTCATAATAAAATATATCATAATGACATATAAATAGAAAAATATCATACTGACGGGATCTTTTAAAGTACAGACTCACGTTATAAGAACCAAAGATACACAAAAAGTCGCATATACAAAACACACCAGCAAAAAATGAGAGATAATACAAACACATTGACGGGATGTTTAAGTACCGAGCCACGTTAAATGGATATCACGTAAAACAATCCAACAGTAAAAGTAATATTAATAATAGAACAAAGACAAAAAAATGAATAATATAAAACGTTGTTAAGATGATAAACAACAACAGTACGCAGAATCTATACATCAAGACCATCATTTATCATTTGTGAAGTTGATACGGAGTATTTATCTACAAGGTCTTGGTACCTTCCGATGAACTTTTTTAGAAAAAGGATGAGACGTTCTTTGACATTACCCTGGTAAGAAAATGTTTAGGTTCAAAATAAAAGATAGCATACACGAAGTTATCGAATACCTTGGTCAAGGAGAAGTGGAAGTGATGAAATAACCCATGGTTCTAGGATTGTAGGTAATTTACTTTCACAACCTATAATGCAATATTACTAATATATTTTAATAAAAATGTACAAGAAAATGCAGCACTAGATTGCACCGATACCACCCTATTCATTCGATTAGAATTACTATCTATTAAATTTCTTCATATTGCTATCATTTGATTATTTAAGTAGCCATTCTATATAACATACGTATAAATACTAAAGTGAATCGAAATATTACGCATTAGAATGTGTCTGCATAATGACGTCATAGTATTAGAAGAAACTTTGTCAACACGACGAAGAAGACAAATACAATTATAAATCTTCAATGGGTGTATGGACAGATTGGTAATGTACGTCTAGTGGCAATCAGTTAAAATAAAACCTGATGATGTTAAATAAAAATAAAACTTGAATCGTACTAGGCACTCTTAGCCGGATGATTTTAAACATATTTTATTCATTAAGATATGAAAAGGATTGAGCAACAGGCACAGCCTATAAAAGCTCTCTCCATAATACATGTACAAGGTTTAATTCAATTACAACAACTGTATTTAAAATAACGCAATATAGTGGAACATGCATGCTACTTGTGAGCACACACGAGCAAATATATGTTAACAGTGTTACTTGCTAAACGCAAAGTATATTTAAATATATAGGCAATTAATAATCAATTATTTAAAGTACATTGAAGCATGCAAATATCCTTTATAATTCATTAGAAATATATATATGGCTTGAAAGAGACACTAAGCTGGCTTAGTGGAATAAGCGAATTAATGTTGGAGTGTGAAAAAAATAAAAAATAAAACTAGATGAAAAGAAAATTAAGTAAGTTTCAAACAAAACGTGGAGTGTCACTGATATATTTCTGAACAGATTTAAAAATAGCAATATCATATGAAAATAATCTGTTTTCAAAAGATAGTAATTCAATATTTATGTCAACATTATCAACAATGGAGTAAATGGAATCAAGAAGGATCTGTCTTACATCATTATACTTAGGGCAAATAAAAAAGAAATGTTGGTTATCCTCAACAGGATGGTTACAGTTTGTGCAAAAAGTGTTCTCGGATAAGAACTGATCAAACAAATGAGATTTAAGGTTGGTAGCATTATTTCTGAGTTGACAATGACTTATATTAAGTTTCCTTATCCCATAGTTGAAAGGTTTAACTATATCATCAGTCCTATAAAACTTATCCAGTCCACTTTTAAATATACCCAAACTTGGTGATTTTTGTAAACTCAAAGGAAGACTATTCCAAAGTCTTATAGTGGAAGAAATGAAACTATTAAAATAGGAGCTAGTTCTAGCAAGAGGCGGGTGAAAAGTGTTATTTTCCTTCCTCAAAGTATAAGGGGTTTGTCTGGGAAGATATGACTGGACTAACTCATATAAGTATACAGGTGTCATCCCATTTAATATTTTGTAGAATAGTATAAGCTTATGTTTACTACGTCTATTCTCCAGAGTTTTTAAACCTAATTCAATATAAAGTTTTTGTCTGGAGGAATTACGTCGTAATTCTGTAATAATTCTAGCAGCTTCTATCTGAATATTTTCAAGAAGCTCAGTCTCATGTTTGGAGCAATTGCTCCAAATAACATCACCATATTCTAATATAGGTCTAATAAAAGCATAATAAATACGTATAAGTGAACTCCTATCTAATAAGTTTTTAACTTGACGAAGCACAGAAAGACGAGAGCATGCTTTTTTATAAATAATATCAATATGCGTGTGCCATGAAGCTGATGACTGAAATGTTATCCAAAGATGACAGTGAATATTTACATAATAAGTTTAAATAAAAGTCCTTTATGCCAAACTTTATCGAAAGCTCTAGATACATCACAAAATACAAACCTTACATCCTTACCACTATCTATATTACTAATAATTTTATGATATATTTCGATTAACTGATTAAAAGTAGAATCACCTGGTTGGAATCCAGATTGAAACTTTGACAAAAGGTTATTACTCCTCATATAATTATACAAATGTTTAAATAAAATCTTTTCCATAATCTTACAAACAATACTAGTAACAGATATTGTACGATAGTTTAGAGCTAAACGTGGACTACCTTTCCCTTTAAAAATAGGATTAACATGTGCAATTTTCCATAACAGTGGAACCTGTTTAACTGATAGAGACACTATATTAAATAACTTAGTTAATGGTTTAGAAATAAAGCTAGCAATCTGTTTTAAAAATCTAGGACTGATACCATCAGGTCCAGCTGGTTTATTAACATTCATAATTTTTAACTGGTCTAAAATTTCTTTCTCAGTGATGATTTGTTTAAATGACATGGAGGAGGCTCATTATTATCAGGAATTTCTAGTTCTATATCAATATTAGCTATATCAGCAAAATGATTGTTCAGGATCTCTGATTTGTCCAATGGATGAATAAAAATTTGGCCATCATGTTCCAAAAAAGGGGGGATCTCTGTTTTTAGTAAAATTTGATACAGACCTGGCAATGCGCCACCATTTACCAGGAGGAATATTTTTGTCAATAAGTTGTGATGTCAGTTTGCACTTATAATCATCTTTTGCCTTTCTTACTAAACTGATAATTTCATTACGAATTTCTCTAAATTTTTTCCAGTGATCTGGATTATTTGAAGTTTTCGCTTTGTGGTGAATTCTATTACGATGTCTTATCTTGTTTCTTATCAAGTTGTTCATAAATGCTTTATCATTTGGTCTAACTGTAATAGTTTTAGTAGGTATATATCTATTGACAGTACTTTCAAATGTTTTTACAAAGTTCATTTATATTATTTGAATTAAAAACAACATCATCCCAGTCAGTATCATTCAACTGGTTTTTAAGACCTTCATAATCTGCACGCTTAAAATCTTTAATTCTTAGCCGGATGTTTAAGATCATTAACGGTACCAAATTTCCTGCACCAGACGCGAATTTCGAAAATATATGTCTCTTCAGTGATGCTCGTGGCCAAAATATTTGAAATCCAAAGCTTATATAAAAAGATGAAGAGCTATAATCCAAAAGGTCCAAAAAGTATAGCCAAATCCGTGAAGGAATAATATGCTAGTACATAAGGTAATAATCCTAACTTAGAAATGATGCTCTATCTGAACACATTATTTGGACTGAGATCTGATAGGTCTTTGCTCTATCTTGTATCATCTCAATACCTACCGTCTACATCATAGAGAGAAGCAGCGAATACCAAACTTTAAATCATTGGGTAACCTGACGATCTAACTTGAGTGACAACGAGACATATCTGAGGTGTAATAATAATTTGAAATTATTTGTTAAAGAACTTATTAAGTTAATGTATCAAATACACAAAAGGCAACAGTAGTAAAATGAAAATCCGGGTCTTGATCAAACATAAAATATACTTATGAATGATTATTTAGGATTTTTTTCATTAGAAAGCGTCGGGGTTTCCATGTAAATTGGAATTACATTATACCATTATCAAACATTTTATATATACAGCTTATTTATCCTTTGATAAAGTGTGCAATGAAAAAAATCAATAAAAACATTGCAAGCATGATCCCATCTGTGCAATATACGCATAACCATTTTATCATAAAAAGTTGTTTAAATTTAACTTTATCTTTTATAAACAGTCTGTAGAGTCCAAAATCAATAACTAGAACAATCTATGATGAAAATACATAATTTCAGTTTAGTTAACTAATATAGCCAGATGAATCTGAAATTCATCGGGTGCAAGTAATACATTTCACCAAAGAGGAGAACTACTATTCAAGGGCCTATTGAGTAAAATTCCTTAATTTGTATTGGTTATATGTTCAGGAGGAAAATGTGTAAACAATAAAAGCAATAACTAGTTTCTGCATAGCGGGTTAAACAACAAGAATTTCGGATGTTTTAGTTAATATTGCACTAGCAGAAGCTAAGGAAAGCGCTGACATATTGACTTTAAATAGATTCAATACGGATTCCTAAAGTAAACTTCTAGTGCCTTTTCATGTGTAAAAATCTTAACAAGGATCGACTGCTGTTTTGAAACATGGTCACCTTGGCTTTTTCCAATCCGGCAGTAGAAAATTTGAAGTGTATGCTGCTTCCGCAGCGCTTTTTTTAATCGACTCCTTAGACAAAATCTCAACTGCTGATTATGTTAATGTAAAGAAATATTATCACTCCTGGATCAGACAATAGAACTCTAAGTGGAGAATAGGAGAAGCCCTGATGAACATTTTTCTAAAGTTGGTCAATGCCTTGCTTTACTATTGATCTATTAAAAGCTGATCACAAATTATTTGTTTAATTTGCTGCAAAAGATTGGTTTATATCTGGGCGTCACTGGTAAGTCTTGTGTGGACGAGGCCCGTTTTTGACGTATTGAATTTTAAACCTGATGCCTTTTGTTATCTATTATTCATGTGTTTCTTTGCCTAATACGTTCTCCTATTTTTTTGTATTGTAGTCCTGTATTATTATGTTGTCATTTTAATGTTATATTTAACAATGCCATCAAAGTGCGAGGTTTGGCATGCCACAAAACCAGGTTCAACCCACCATTTCTTTCTTTAAAAATGACCTGTACAAAGTCAGAAAAATGGCCATTAATTGTTATATCATAGTTCGTTTCTGTGTGTGTAACATTTTTACGTTGTGTTTCCGTTGTGTCGTTTGTTTTCTCCTATATTTGAGTGTGAATTCACATTACTTTAAGACGTGTGTCACGGTACTTTTCTATCCCAAATTCATGTATT
The DNA here is from genome assembly GCF_965363235.1 of Mytilus galloprovincialis. Taxonomy (NCBI): domain Eukaryota; kingdom Metazoa; phylum Mollusca; class Bivalvia; order Mytilida; family Mytilidae; genus Mytilus; species Mytilus galloprovincialis. Next base: position 71,511,329 of record NC_134847.1, read on the forward strand.
TGGTTTTGATGTTATATTGGTTATTCTCATCGGATTTTGTCTAATGCTTAGTCCGTTGCTGTGTGTGTGTTACATTTTAATGTTGTGTCGTTGTTCTCTAATATTTAATTCGTTTCCCTCAGTTTTAGTTTGTTACCCCGATTTTGTGTTTTGTCCATAGATTTATGAGTTTTGAACAGCGGTATACTACTGTTGCCTTTATTTCTCTTAAAACTTTTCAAAAACATTGTATTTATTCCTTCATTTATTTTAAATGCACCTATGATATGATGTTGACGTCACTGATGCAACTTATATCAGAACAGACTCCAAAATAACACAGTTGTTAGTTCAGAATCCAAGATCTAAGATCCATATATATACACACAGAAAATAACATATTTTGTCTTTAAAACATAAAGGGTACAATGTGTGCAGTCGTATCAGTTATAATTACAAATTCAGATATAACTCAAAATTGTAGCATACTGTTAATGTTGAAGATGACAATAAATCACTACTGACAATTGTAAAATCAAATGATTCACCTAAAATATATTCAATTTTGTAGTTAAAATAAAAATTTGGGACTATAGAATAACACATTAATTAAAAGCAAAATCAAAATGAGATCTGCACAACTACACATCGACTTTTACATAAGTGGTCATTTTGAAATAAAACAAATAATTGAGAACAACACGTTTAATAATTTCAATGCGTCCGAAGCGCTTTTCTGGATTTATCTTCATCAGGAACGCTCAAAGCCAAACATTTGAAATCCGAGGATGTATAAGTACCGAAACCGTTGAAGAGCTATATGAAAAAAATACCTATAATTGATAGCCAAATTCATCTAAGGTCAACTTTGCCTGAGTGGTCATTTCATTTGTGCTGACATGAATTGCCATTGATATGGTTATATTTATAAAATGTACTGTTTACAAATGTTTGAATTTTTTGAAATACTAAGGCTTTTCTACCTCAGGCATAGATTACCTTAGCTGTATTTGGCAAAACTTTTAGGAATTTTTGTTCTCAATGCTCTTCAACTTCGTACTATATTTGGCCTTTTTAACTTTTTGGGATTCGAGCGTCACTGATGAGTCTTTTGTAGACGAAACGCGTGTCTGGCGTATATACTAAATTTAGTCCTGGTATCTATGATGAGTGTATATTCAGTACCTATATCTATGACAATCAAGGCGACTTTTATTTTGAAATAAAACAAAAATCCCACTTGAGAAGCATTATACCATCTTCACATGCAAATGACATATATATTTCCGAACTCATTCAGTATTCAAGAACTTGCAGCTGCTACTTCGACTTTATAATACGTAACCAGTGTTTGAGCAGAAAGTTGATGAACCGGGGTTATGTCATAGGGAGTCTCGGGCTTTTTATTAAAACATACCAAGACCTTGATGATAAATATTCACTATCAACTTAAACAATTGTTCATGATAATCTTAGTATAGATTTTTTTTCTGTGATAATGTCGCTCTTAAAGAGGTGAAGCATGCAAATGATGCAATTTCAAACTTGACGACGTTTTAAAAGACATTTTGCAATCAAGGAACATTGTTTGCAATTAAGTAATTTGAAATGCTATAAACCATACATGAAAGGAGAAAAACCTGCACTCGATAAATGTAATTGAATATAAATATGTCACTGGTTAATGACCTGACCTACAAAAATCGTTTTCAATTTACAACGAAAACAACAACAGGGAGGTTTGAGTGATAGTTGTATTTGACAGTTTCTTTGGATAATTATCATCAGAGATGAACCAATTACATAATATATACATAATGTAACAAAAGATTGGTAACGGAGAACAATACATATGAATAACATAACCACTAATATCAGATCTAGCTTTCCATGCACTCTTCAAATAGTTACAGAGCTTAATTGTTAGAGATCTGGAATTAGCTTTTAACAAACAAGATAGGTTAAAAATAGTAGGCCATGAACAATACTAGAGTGGCAAAAACAATATTCTAATTGCCCTATATGCTGGACATACCAATACAAAATGGAATTCATTCTCAACACATTGCATATTACAACATACACAAAGACGCATTTCTTTTGGTATATCAGATTATATAATTAAGTGTTATAGTGTTATTTTTAAATGGTAAATATTAGGAATATATAAGTAAGTAAGTAAGTAATTATTTATTATAGTGACATGTTTATCACAACATACACTTATACAATTATATACATAGCAATTTGATATTTACACTCGGCCCATTGGACCTATATGTCACTTTAGCAATACAATATAATATAATATCCGAAAACGTAAAAGTTTACAAAATAAAAATACAGAATTAGACGTAAAGTTGTTTTTTTCTATGAATGAAAGCTGAATTTACAAATTTTTCAGTTTGAGTTTGATAGTATTTCAATAAATGGATAAGTTTTTCGCTATTGTCACTAAAATTGTCTAATGCGGCCATAGGTAGAAACCTTTGTCTAAGTTTGTCATAACATGGACAGTTTAACATAAAATGTTTTTAATATATATTAAATCATAATTTGCAAGAAAACCACATAATCATATGAAAATTACACTTTATAAAATGCGTGTATCCGTAAAGGTTATAATGTTTTACCTTCACCAGAAACACTAAAACCTTTAAAACATTTCTAAGCCAGCAATATATAAATGCATCGAAAAATACGTATAAAACATTAAAAGCTATATGATTAAAAGGGACTTAAATAGAAATACAATTTTTAAGATAAGGCCAACTTAGAATGTATGATATTAAGCGGAGTCATGTTAAAACATATATTTCATTGTATGTATCTCATTTTAATAGTTGAAAAAAGATACGATTTTCTTCTCAATTCTGCAACGCAGTACTATTAATCAAGGTTTTTTTAATTTTTGGTTGGGAATAAATGAACTCATCATAGATACCAAGATTAAATTTTGTATTTACGCCAGACGCGCGTTTCGTCTACAAATTACTCATCAATGACGCTCAAATCAAAAAAAGTTAAAAAGGCCAAATAAAGTACGAAGTTGAAGAGCATGGAGGACCAAAATTCCAAAACGTTTTGCCAAATACAGCTAAGGTAATCTATTCCTGAGGTAGAAAAGCCTTAGTATTTCAAAAATTCTAAAGTTTTGTAAACAATTAATTTATAAATATGGCCATATCAATGATGCTTCATGATCTGTACATTTTTACCCAAAGTTAAATTGGCATTAAGAAACAGTCAGAAGCCAGTGTAGTTAATTTTTATGTCTTTGATTCGTGGTTGAAGACGATCAAGTAACTTTTTAATTACATAGAAATATTGTAGCATAGTAAATACATATAAGATATTTTTTTGTTTTGTATTTCATTGGAAATATCCTGTGATTCCATATCAAAACATTATTTCATCGGTAAATAAAAAAACCACATATCTTCAATTACATTTGGCATCCCAAAAAATCGGATTGGAGTATGGACATGGTGTTTCTTGAACTTCTTCCCGACAGCTGACCCGTTCTAAAGAGCGATGTCTATATAGCTGTCGGGATGTATACATACGCAGACACGTATGTGCTCAGTAAAGCCAGGAGAGACTGGTAGTCAAATTGGTGTGCAATACGCCATGATCATTTATAAATTATTAGATTAAATAAAAACGTAATAGATTTTCCTTGCATAATTTCACATTTTGCGTTTTAGAAAATATTGAAATGTTGATTACTTGATTAAAGATAAACAAACTAACTTCATTGACATTCTTTTATCGTTTTAGCTCGACATTTTTATAGAATCAATGAGTACCAATAATCCAACAATAATTAAGGAACCCAAATTGTTTAGGATAAAAAGTTTAGTTCGGCATTTGGATGATGCTAAGTAGCTGTACAAAGGTATTTTTATTTTAATTTGAAATTATTCTGATAATGACAGAAGAAAACACCCAAGTCGAACAACTTCCCAAGAAGAAGATGTGTTTTAAAATACTACATTATATTATGTATGTTATGAGAGTGTTGATGTCATGTACATATCTTGAAGACAACCGCTTACTGTGTTCATTACTCGTAAATGAATTTGTACAACTCGAAAACAATCGCATTAGTTTTAAACAGAGCTAGACCTTATGCATCGAAAAATCAAGTTTTCAATAAAAAAAAAATCACATTAGGGAAAAGCATATTCAGCTAATTTACTGCACAAGAATGGTTTTTGCGAACACGAGATACAAGCGCTAGTGAAAATATTGAATATTGAATGACGGGACACCATAAATATTTTTGCAACTCAAATTAAAGAACTTGATATTCATATATTTTCGATAATATAAAATATTGATAATACCATTGAGTTGAAGATTAGTTTATATCCTTATTTTGTCCTTTTTTATTCGAGCATCACTGGTCAATCTTTTGTAGAACGCTTGTCTGGCTTACAATTTTTTTCCGTATTATAACACTTTTATTAAGCATATAAACAGACGAGTTAATTACCGGCAAGGAACAGGATTTTCTTCTGATTTTAAACTGAAAGAGAAGTATAGTAAACATCAATGAGACACCAACCCAGCGACAAAATTACCACAAAAACATTTAGAGAGCTAAATAGTCTTCAGCAATACCCATGTGTTCTCGTTAACAAAAAAGTCTTTGAATATTTCATATGACAACGACTAATACGAAGCCGGACGTGGGACAGATGAATCAAAATTTCCTATTTTTCAAATTTTAAACATTTCTCTTTATTATCTTGATCAGTAGAATAACAGAACGTTCATAATGAAACAATTATTTTTGTAATGCATTTTGAAAAGCAAATGAGGTGTTGAATGGTTTTCATCATGCAAACCCTTCGGAAGTTACTTTCTCATCGGAATAGATTAAACACTTGAGATCATTTATGTAGAGATATCGAACGGTAGTTACTTTATTGTGGTATTAACGAATAAACATCCATTAGATGGTGTTGATGAAAAAGTTTTTTATTTGCTCTCTGAAACTTAAAACGTATTAAGCTTGTACCATAAACCTTTTCAGATTTTTTTAAGAGTACAAATATAATATTTGCCAAGCTCAGACAAGATTAATTTGGAAATATAGTTGAAAGTAACAAATAAACCGGAATATACTAAAACCTTTAGATAATTGGAAAAAGGTAGGTGACACATCGTGTGTCTTTCGTTAATGTTCATAAATTAATTTCAAACATTTTTGTGTATGTGAATAATCTACAAAAATGAAGAAATACTGTTCAATAAATGGATTACGATTTTTCTATAAAATATATAGATATGTATGGGTAAGCCATTAGAAAAATAAAAGTGCTTTTAAAACTCAGACGGTGTCCTGAAAGTCAATGTATAGAAGTAATTTTGGTTTTTCGTTGTTGTAATGTCTTTTTTCTAACAACACAACTTGCACTGGAATTACCGTCTTAAAATCTATCCGGAAGTTATGCGAACTTTTTTGGAATTCATCAAAAATACATTATGCACATTTTTTACTTCAGTACTAACTTTCGGTTAATGAGTTTTTAGAGAAAACTTAAGCGCTATGCCAAGCAAGATATGTTAATTTTTAAATAATGATAAGTAAATTGTAATATTTAAAAATGTACACACGTATATCCCGATTATACATCATAACACAAGTATAATTTGCTTCTTACAGAATTCATTTGAAAAGCAAGTGCTTTCTTAATTGCCACATCCCTTTTCAGAGTGTCCTTTCGAGAAAATATTTTTGGGATTATTAAGGCACGAATCAATATAAAAAAATAAAAGTTAAAGTTGTGTATTTGACCAAATCAATGACAACATTGATGTTTCATCGTTTTTTTCATATTTTTTTTTTTTATCCGATAGCATCATCCCATATAAAAAGAATGGAGATTTTTTTTATATAAATCTCTAGATGGTATATGTTTTAACAAACAACATATCATACAATTAAATTATGACTGTGGTGTTCTCCTGTCTTCAAATCGAGTAATTCTATGACAACATGATCTTAAAGGTGGACAATAATTTAGAGCAATTCGTTTGCTACATTGGACAAAAAAGTTTGCAATCCATAGATTAATTGCTTGTATTAATAGTTATTCCTAGACATAGATGTAATCTCAAAGACGTCAATGGGAATAAGCATTGTACTGATGCATTGTCACGAAAGTTATATCTCAACTTCTGACTGGAACTTACTGATAAGCGTAAAACTCAAAAGCATAAATCGTTCAGAGGATACTGCTATTGTTATCATGATCATCGTGTTTTGTTGGGATCAACAAACTTCAGATTTCGCTGACTGACATGATTAAAAAGTTTGATGTTAATGAAGATTGTTTATTTGCGTACTTTATGCCATAATTAGCAAGAAAAGATTATGATGTTGTCGTCAGACAAGTATATAAAAAAAAATATAAATATAAAAGCAACCCGGCGTCTATTATAATCAAAGGTACCAGCATTATAATTTAAAACGCCAGACGTGCGTTATATCTACATTCGACTCATCAGTGACGCTCGGATCAAAATGGTTATAAATCCAAACAAGTACAAAGTTGAGGAGCATTGATGACTAGAAAGTCTACAAAGTTGTACCAAACACGGCTAAGTTAATCCATGCCTGGGAAAAAAAATCCGTAGTTTTGTAAACAGGAGATTTATAAAAATTAGCAGACAATTGATATTCATGTCAACACCGAAGTGCTGACTACTGGTCTGGTGATACCCTCGGGTAGTGGCATCGACCTAGTGGTGTTAATAGTCAATAAAGGTGTCAGGATTATAATTTAATGCGCCAGACGTGCGTTTCGTCTACATTAGACTCATCAGATCAAAATAGTTAAAAAGCCAAACAAGTACAAAGTTGAAGAAAATAGAAGACCCAAAATTTCAAAAAAGTTGTGCAAAATACGACTAAGGTAATCTATGCCTGGGATCAGAAACCATTAGTTTTCGAAACATTTAAAATTTTGTAAACAGAAGATTTATTAGAAAGACCCGACAATTGATGTTCATGTCAACATTATAATATTCAAGGTTGTTATACTTAGAATTATGGAATTCCATTTATCATTCAAACTCTATGAAACTTTGATAAGTGAGGATTGTTTTATTGATATATATATATATATATATATATATAAGATAGAGTTGTTTTCTTCGCGTCCAAAAAAAAACATGTCATGCATATTCCGAATGAGACATCCAGTTAGATGAAGAACAAATGGAATGTTTTGTTTCTACTTTCAGTTTTTTATCATCATGTTATATTCCTCCATTCCAATAACAATATCAATAGTACAATATGTTATGCAAGATTAAATCAGGTTATTATATAAAATATTGCTTCGATAGTTTAATGAACCACAAAATTCTATCATAAATAGAAAATGCGGCGGTTATCAATTTCCAGCATCGAAGCAAAGACATAACTTAAAATCTAGTATAACGTACGTGAGCACGCACTATTGTTTGGTTAAACCTGAAAGATAAAGATAAGCACCAAATCAGAATGAACGAAATATTAACTCCTACATTGTTTTGACTTTAAACAACCATATATAGTGTTTATGAAGATTGCTGTGCACGCATTAACATTGTTTTTATGGCCGTCTAAACCGATTAATTTATTTATTACATTTTCAATTATTAAAATGAAGGAAGAAGGAAATGATTGTATAAAAATAAGGAGATGTGGCATGATTTCTAATGAGAGAATTATCTACCAAAGTTCACATAAAGTGGATGTTAGCAATTATAGGCAGCTGTACGGCTTCAATGTTAAAAAAAACAGTAGTGCATGTACCTTTCCAAAGTCAGGAGTTTCGTTACTGGTTGGTTCGTTTTTTGCATGTCTATAAAATTGTTTGCTTTTGCTTTTTCTTTCCGCCGACATATATGTTAATAAAAGATCTTTGCTTATCTTAATACCTAAGTTCACTAGAAATTATGACTCTTTTTATTCACATTGAATGGTAACGACATTAAAATCAATTCGATAAAACAAAATGAATATCTTTATATCTTTGATGTACACGTGCTGAGGTTCAGTTACTCCAACACTTTGCAGAACTATAGTAGGTTTTATACGAAATCGTGTATTAATAATACAAAACTTACGATATCCAGGGATAGTACTAAACACAGAATATACATTGGATAAAGGTATTAAATTTTGAATTAGATACAGAAGAGCAGTTTTTAATATTATAAGAATACATGAGAATTCAAGTACATGGAGCTCGTATTTATGAATTAAATAATATTAACAACGACCTAAATTTTATTCAATGCGGTTCACACAATTGATAATTGTAAGCAGCACACATATCGTTGTTTTCATATGAATATTAGAAAGTCACCATTCATAGATAATGGAAAACATTTTCGATAAGACGTCAATTCCTCAACCCAATTATTGACACTATTCTTATTTAGGAAGCAAATTAATCATAAGAAAGGTGCATCATTTCTCATATTCTAATTAATAAATGAATTCATTGTTGGAACTTTGAAGAATTCCTTAGAAAATATAAATTTTACAAAGTTATGCTTCTAGGATAATATCGATGGGTTAAAACAATCTTAAGTTCCTGCAATGTATACGAAGTACTGTTACAATCTAAGTTCCTGCAATGTATACGAGGTACTGTTACAATCTAAGTTTATACCTTAACAAATTATGTTTTATTAAGCCTAATGAAGCATGAGGGAGCGAATTTTTTATTTGCGATTTTGACCTTTATGAGTTCTTTTCTGTTTTAATTTTTGAACGATACTTTAATGGTATAGAGAAAAAAGGCTCATTGTTGAAGGTCCTACTGTAACCAATACTTGTTAATTTATGTGCCTTGGTGTATTGTTGAGAGTTTGGTCATTGTAAATATTTTAGTTCCCGGATGTCTTTACCATCAACTAAGTGGTAAAGGTCTTTTTGTATAAAAATTACACTTCCCTTACTTTTGGAAGTAACCAATTATTCCTTTTTGTTATATATTTAATGAACGTAACCGCAAGAAAAGACATTTGAACACAGGAGTTTTCTGATACAAACAAATCATATCAAGATATGTGTAAATAAATGAATATATACCAAACAATAAGTAGACAATCAAAACTAAAACTGATTTAATTTTCTGATATATTTTTTGTGTCAGCCTTGAGAACCAGAAATATCCATAAATCTCAAAATGCACACTCAATTACTGCTTTTAATTAAAAACATTTCATCATAGAAATAAGATCTATATCGTTTAATAGATTTATTGAAAGTTTATGGAAATACATTTCTGAAGTAACGGATATTCTGTGTTCTGTCGATTTTGTTTTTAGTAAAATATGATTATATCCGTATTGCTTTGAGTTGAAATATGGTTATGTTTTTTACTTTCATATGATTTAGACATCAGGAAGGAACAAAGTAACATACAATCAAATATATATCTGGTTGTATCTGATCCAGACATTTCCCGGTGTTATATATTTAGATTAATCAACACTAGGTCTAATTTGTTTCCTTATAGTGGCATACATCAAAGTTAAAATGTAATAGGGTGAGAAAAAAACAAGAATGATGTACGAGCTATTTTAATGCATGTTATCCAAATCTATTTGGTCAGGTAGGTTGTATTGACCGACAATTATTTCTGGTGACAAGGTCCAAAACATATTATTATAAAATAATTATCTGTGTTTGACAATTAGGATACTAGAACAAAAATAATCAGTCCTTGAACATCTGTATATTAAAAAAAACGTCAAAAAACCGTCAAAACGCCTACTTCTGCTTTCTGAATATACAAAAAAAAATACAAATCGAGCAATAACAAAATATGCAGCTCAACCAACAGCCGCGGCTTTATACCGGAATTTAGTATTTGTGTTTAATATTAACCATGAGTTTTGATACCACAATAAAAAGACAAGTTGGTATATGTCATTGAGGTTACAACAATAGGCAATAGAACCAGAAAAGACATCAAAAAGGTAGCATAATAGGGCGGCCATACCATATACCGAACTCTAGACTTAATCTTTACGATATAAAAAAGAAGATGTGGTATGATTGCCAATGAGACAACTGTCCACAAGAGACCAAAATGACACGAGTCTATTTGTATGAATACATTGAATAGACTGCTAAACAATCTGTAAGAAACATTTTTTAACAATACATTTAGATATGAACTTCTTCATATATTAACGAAATAACTGATTTGGTATAAGCACATTTACATCTGGCATTGTATAACTTGTTTATTAGCATTTACAGTACCAGAGAGGCATTTCAACAAATATTGTTTCACTGAAGTGATGATCGTGGCCTATTTAAATTAAAGTCCAAAACATAGCGATAAACTTTACACCACTGGGTCATGTGGGTCGATGCCACTGCTGGTGGACGTTTCATCCCCGAGGGTATCACCAGCCCAGTAGTCAACACTTCGGTGTTGACATGAATATCAATAATGTGGTCATTTCAATAAATTTCCTGTTACAAAACTTTGAATTTTTCGAAAAACTAGGGATTTTCTTATGCAAGGCATAGATTACCTTAGTCGTATTTGGCACAACTTTTTGGAATTTTGGATCCTCAATGTTCTTCAACTTTGTACTTGTATGGCTTTATAAATATTTTGATATGAGCGTCACTGATGAGTCTTATGAAGACGAAACGCGCGTCTGACGTACTAAATTATAATCCTGGTACCTTTGATAACTATTTACACCACTGGGTCGATGCCACTGCTGGTGGACGTTTCGTCCCCGATGGTATCACCAGCCCAGTAGTCAACACTTCGGTGTTGACATGAATATCAATAATATGGTCATTTCAATAAATTTCCTGTTACAAAACTTTGAATTTTTCGAAAAACTAAGGATTTTCTTATGCCAGGCATAGATTATCTTAGTCGTATTTGGCACAACATTTTGGAATTTTGGATCCTCAATGCTCTTCAACTTTGTACTTGTTTGGCTTTATAAATATTTTGATATGAGCGTCACTGATGAGTCTTATGAAGACGAAATGCGCGTCTGGCGTACTAAATTATAATCCTGGTACCTTTGATAACTATTTACACCACTGGGTCGATGCCACTGCTGGTGGACGTTTCATCCCCGAGGGTACCACCAGCCCAGTAGTCAACACTTCGGTGTTGACATGAATATCAATAATGTGGTCATTTCAATAAATTTCCTGTTACAAAACTTTGAATTTTTCGAAAAACTAAGGATTTTCTTATGCCAGGCATAGATTACCTTAGTCGTATTTGGCACAACTTTTTGGAATTTTGAATCCCCAATGCTCTTCAACTTTGTACTTGTTTGGCTTTATAAATATTTTGATATGAGCGTCACTGATGAGTCTTATGAAGACGAAACGCGCGTCTGGCGTACTAAATTATGATCCTGGTACCTTTGATAACTATCTACAACAAAAGATATTGTGGCGCCAACAAATACGTTTTATAACAGTTATGCCCTTGAAAATATAAATATATGCTTACACCATTGTTATCGATCTTATGCCTACGTGTCTTGTTATATATTTATTAAGAAGTGAAAAGAAATTGTGTTTTATATTTAGTTTTACCTTTTGATAAAACAATATGTTCAAGGCAGAGTACATTAGGACTTTGTTCTTTTACTTGTCGTTGACTTAGAAAACCAGTCCAATCTGTATATCAATATGTAATTGTTTTCAGGGAAAACATATCAGAGTATTTGTGATGACCAAATTGTTTATTCAATATCGTAATATTCAATGGCTTTATACAAGTCCTCAACATCATAAAACTACTATTTCTACCTAAGATTAAAAAATATTTCCAAAATTATTTCAATAAACTCAAATAATCTTGAGATGATATAAATCCTCATCTAGTTAATGATAAACAGGTGTTTAATGGCATTCTGTTCTTAAAATCTAACAGAATAAATCTAAATGATAGTTTATAAAACTCAAGGTTAATGACAGCTCATTTCACTAATGTGTCATGGGTATAAATAAATTACAAATTACTATAACTGGACTCGTGATTTTTTGTTTTCCAGAGAATTGAACAAGGCTTGCAATATTTAGAATCCATTGTAGTGATTATTAGAAACTGTTCACACTGTTGTCACAAACATTTTGATTAGTAGTACCTATATATATATATATATATATATATATGTTCATGATTTTTAACTTTTGATACATTGTAACGTGGATGAAGAGCTTTCTCATTAACACTCATATCACTAATTCTTATTTATACTTTAAAACAATAACTATAATTCCTTCAACTATAAAGTTCTACTGTTAAAGATTCAGCTGCAATAACCGAGAGAGAAATGCACAAAATGTTTTAACAGAAGCTTACATATACTTCAAAGATGTCAACTGAAAATAACCACGCAATTAATTTCCTTATATGGGCATACATCAACGATAAAATGTGATGGGGTGAACAAAACAAGAATGATATGCAAGTTCTTGTATTACGATATTCAAATATATTGGGTAAGGTAAGGTATATTGACCGACAGCTATTCGGGAGTCTTGTCAAAAACCGATTGTTAAGAAAAAATAGTCGGTGTTGGTGAGGTGGATTCTGATCAGAAATATACATAATATAAGATAAAGTCACTTTTGCCTTTGTGGATATACATAGAATATGATCAACGGTGATAGTTATCTTGTTCTTTTAATAAAGGTAAAACTGCACTTAGTTTTACTGTTTATGATCAAATAGACTGTATTATTATTATGTAATACATTACTTCAATATGGCATCCGTCTTCGAGAGAAAAGTGGTGTTTAAAACCGCTAGAGTAAGCAAGATCCTATATATGTAGGTGTGTCTTGTCGATACAAAACTGAACGTCTGTCGATGATTGATTGATGCTTAAAAATTTCATTTAAACAATAGTATTTTTAATCCATATTTTGCCATTCTTTGTATGTGTAAAGTATTCATGTCAAATTCTTTTACCGGATAGGTCTCGAATAAAATTGAAAATCAATTAACAGTTAGACTATTTGACGGATTTGTAATAACATTAGCAACACGACGGGTGCCACATGTGGAGCAGGATCTGCGTACCCTTCCGGAGCACATGAGATCATCCCAAGTTTTTGGTGGGGTTCGTGTTGCTAAGTCTTTAGATTTCTGTGTTGTGTCTCCTGTGCTGTGGTTTGTCTGTTTGTCTTTTTGTTTTTAGCCATGACACTGCCAGTTTATTTTCGATCTATGAGGTTGACTATCCCTCTGGTATCTTTCGTCTCTCTTTTATCAGGAAATATAATTTTTATGAAGAATTGGATTGTAAACGCTCTAAGGCATACGTGTCTCGTAGGATTGTTCGTGAATTTATAGCCAAGATATATATGAGCTATTGTCTTGGACACGATCGAAATAAGTGCCGCTAAAAAAGAATTTAAACAGTTTTAAATCTTGGAAATATTATTTATATAGAAAATTGCATTGTAGGTATTTTTACGTGTACAATTTAGGTAATATTATTATTAAATATATATTTTCACTTTTAAATTGGGTGAGTTCAAAATCTTCGCTAATCTGTAACTTTTGCAGGAGTAATGCTCCTTTGAAATATAATTTATATTAAACATTTTTTTGTAAGCAAACTCACAACTAAATTTCTTGGCGAGTTTTATGAAGTTTCAATCAAATACTGATATCAGAAAAGTCTTGGAAGAGTGTTGACAAATTGTTTTTACATGACTTGTGCCTGTCGTAATACGATATAGTTAGCAATCGTATACATACATTGCTGTCCTATAAATATGAAATAGTTAAACTTTTATTTTATATTTAGCAATGTATTGTATAATATAAAATTGTTCCTCTAATTGATGTTGACTTAAAATCTCACGTTTAAGTATATCAATAATGATATTTTGACTGAAATTACGGGAATTGTTTTCAGGGAAAATATCTCAATTCACAAGATGTGTGAGCCAGCATAACAAGTTGTTTATTGTACTGATGTCAATTATTGAAATTCATTTTACGTCCGATAATAAGGAAACCACATATGTTAGTTAAATCAAGATAACTGAGCGTTTTACAATTCGGTTTTATACGGTATTGTTACTTTTTCTAAGGTTTTATATGATAACCTAACATCATAAAAATATTATGTACGATGTAGAGCAACAAATGTTTTAGAATTGTCCCAATAAATTCAAATAATCTGAAGTTATTATAAATCCACTTAAAGTTAACGAAAAACATATTTTCAATGGCATTTTTTTCTGAAAGTTGTAAATAATAAATATGAAGGATAGTGCATAAACCTCAAGGTCAATTTTAAGTTATCAATAGTGTATTACGGTGAATTTCAAATTACTTTATAAGGAATCATGATGAATTGTTGTGAAGAGGATTTCTCACAAGTCTTGTGACAAAATAGACGCATCAAGTAAGATATTATGTGGAACTGTGCGGCAATCGTAAGACTTTGGTGTGAAAAATTGCAATATCTGACTAGTTTCACTGTTTTACTTTTTTGTTTGTTTGGAGTTGTTTTTTGTTTTGTTATGCAGATACTGATTTTGTTACTAGAATTGACATTCCATCTCCTTGTTTTCTATTACAAGTATTTCTTAAATACGATTGTTATAATTCCTTTAATTAGAAGCCGCAATAAACGAGAACAGAAAAGGACAAAGTGTTTTAATAGAAGTTAACCTTATCTCAAAGTGGTCTGCTGCGCGTGTACAATCAAATTAAAATGCAGCGGCCTTAAAACAGGGACGAAAGATACCAGAGGGACAGTCATAAATCGAAAATAAACTGACAACGCCATGGATAAAATTGAAAAAGACAAACAGACAAACAATAGTACACATGACACAACATAGAAAAATAAAGAATAAACAACACGAACCCCACCAAAATCTAGGGGTGATCTCAGGTGCTCCGGAAGGATAAGCATATCCTAATCCACATGTGGCACCCGTCGTGTTGCTCATGGTATAACAAATCCGGTAAATAGCCTAATTCGGTAGGTCTCATTCATGAAAGGGAATGGGATTTTTGTTACGAAGAAGGAATATAACCGATATCATCTGTAAACTATAACCTGTAGCCACAACATGAAAAATTTGTTGATAAGCCACGTTTAGTGGTGGATATAACATACATATAAAAACAACGTAAATGTAAAAGTATGAACAAATCTTATTCTGATGAATCGAACTGTGTTATGCTCTTTAATTATAAAAACACATTGCTATAGATAATATTAAAAATACAAACGAACAGTTCGTTGTATAGTTTTCAGTGTTAGTCATATAAATTATAAACTGTTTTGGAGTTCCTGTTTACGTTCATCGTCTGGTGTATAGACGCCCAGGACGTCTCCAATCCGGCAGTAACACTTGCGCGAGATTTTAAATACGTAGCCACGTCGATCGGAATTTAGATGATTTAAGGAAGAAACAATCTTTTGGAGTTAAGTACCTATTTCTAAGCTAACAATAAAATTTCTTAGTATTGAAGCATACCTTCTACCAATTCTGCGGTTGAATATAATCTATATATATAGAATAATTTTGGTCTTAGTGTTGATCAATATTTCAAGGATAAAAAAGTCCATCCACATGAACTGCTGTTATAACTCGTTTCTTTAATGAACATAAACATGTATCCAAGTGAGACAAATTGTTTATCGTATTGTAAATGACATATTTAGATTTTCTCGAGTCGTCCATTAATTGGAAAACGATTAAGAGCATTTGAACGGACATTGCCTATTCGTCATGTAAATTATCCAGACGATATGAAGTGTCCTTGATTATAACGAATGAGATGTTGGTTACCATTTTAAAAACCCTCGACAATATAACAATAAGAATCTCCATACTTATGCCAAGTTGTAAATAAAAAATGCTGAATATAGCTAGACATTTTAATACTACTATACAATTGTTTCTGTAATCAATTATATACGTAACTATGTTTCTATTCCTGAATTCAATGCCGAACATTGTAGACAGAGTAAACTCGTTTTATTGTTACATACAATTTCCAAGGTGAAGTGCAGTATGTAAGGCGTTGCTCTTTTTATTTCGTAGTACTAGTATTTAATGAGATTGTTATCTTATGTACAGAACTATGATTCTTGTGATTCCTAATAACATGTTTTGTATTTGAAATAAGGACTAAAGTTAATGGCTCTTGAGAGACCCAAAATATTTAACACAAGGTTAATAATGGTAATTTTAAGCTCAATAAGGAGCATTGTGATTACTTTATCTTCATATCAGTAATTTATGTGTACCAATTAGATTATAATTAAAATCCTGTTGTTGCAAAATACCTTCAGCATAAATCTTACATTTGGTAGGTGTCGATAATGAAATGACATTAAGGAAGTTTAAGACAACAGCTAAGGAAACTGGAAGGAAGTTTCCATACCACGGAAGTCTTTTACTATGGAGATTAAACGTTGTCTTTAAATAAAAACACAAGAAAACTGTTTGATAATAATATATAATGAACACAATAACAGGTCCACTCAGAATAACAACAAAGTTTTTTGAAGCCAACAGCTTTCCTATAAGATTAACAAAAATATTCTTAATAATGAGCATGCTATCTGCTATCTGTTCGATATTTTAAGGAACAATCATAGTTTGGTAGATCTTTATAAAAAATTTGATTCAAAGATTAATGAATGTAACAATTGCATTATAATTTTCATGGGTGTCTCTAGTGGAACATGATCTTTGCACCGTATGAAACATCGAAGCCTTTGCTTGCATCCGTGTTACCCAATCTTCAGTTTTCTGTTGACTGTTCAATGTTTCTTCTTTTCTGTTTATTTCTTTGAGTCATAAAATTGTTCAAATTTAACCCCAAAAAAAGAAAAATATTTTTCATATCTAAACGGGTAATGATTTATTATGTTATTTGTTACATAGACATTCTTTTGAAGAAAAAAAACTTAATTTATTAAAAAATCTTCGGGAAATAAACTGCTATTGAATTGTAACTCGCCAACAGCTCTCATCCGTAAACAGTTAACTTGCCTTTAAATATGACGTCTCCCGTCTGAAATTTGGCAATTGCAATGCGCAAAAGTACAAAGTAAAATACGTAATGGAAGAAAAATTAAAATCCTATCTTTTTTATCCTGTCATTCCCTAGTTTCAAAATTCTAACTTAATCAAAACTAAGTCTAATTTGTTTCCTTACATTGGCATACATCACGTAAAAATGTGATCGGGTTGAGGAAAACAAACAATTATGATTCACGAGTTATTTTATTGCATATTATTCAAATCGATTTGGTAAGATCAGGTATATTGACCGACAGCTCTATCTGGAGTCTTGTAAAAACCCGATAATTGGAAACTGAAATACAAATTAGTCCTTGAAGTCGATAGGAAACTACAAAATACAGGCAAAAAAGTCATACTTCTGTTTTCGTTGATATACAAAAGGATATGTTAAAGTAAGAACAAAATAGACAGATCAACGGGCTGGATTATCTTATTCTTTGAATAAAGTAAATTTTTATAAGTTCTTACAAACATTTATCTATAATATGCATCTGAAACAATCTTTTCCACTATTTTCCTAAATTCGTATTCTAGTGACAAGTGTTGGTTCAAACCGCCTATTATAGTTCTATAAGGTCTATGGGATTCTCATCCAAATCCTCTCAAATGGAATACGAATTTTAACCGTTTGAAGCACCAAATCCTTTGTTTGAATTCGTGTTGTTCATCTCCATTTTCTGTTGGCTGTTCTTTAATTCTTTTTAATCATTTCGTTGAGTTGAATGATCCTTCGAATTAAATACAACAATGTGAATAGCCGTTATATAAGTGGCTAGGCTCAATGACTAGTTATTAATTATAAAAGAATTGAAACATCTTAGATACCAGAGAGATAAACACTCATACATAGACTTTCTTGTAAAGACATTTTTTGATTTCATCCATAATATCAGGAAATATACAGCTGTTGAAGTATTATCCTTTTCTTCTAGATCACCAACAGAATTTCATTATACAGTGATCTTAGCATAATATGCAATTTTTAGTTTGAAATCCAACTATTGCACTACGCGTGCAAAGGAGCAGTGATGGAAGAGATAGTGAACTTGCATGAAAGACAGATTGTATTAACTGATTGGAAAGGAAAAATGAATAGGCCAAATCGTTATACAATTTTCATGATTGTTTATTAAGGTTAATCGGCAAATGAAGTAACACATTTTTTTGTCATCAAAGCCCAAAAGTTAATAAAAGGCAAAATATATAAGATCAATAATCACCGAATGAGTTATTATTTTTCTCTCTCAATTAAACGTAATCCAATCAATGCAAGTGTTCGGGGTTATGGAAGGATTCATATAATTATCAATTCTGACATTTTTGGACGTATCGATACATGCATTCACAAATATTAACTGCAATATCAAGTTAGTTATATCAACTTCTAGTGACAGAGATTGGCACTCATTCAACACCTTCTTATGTCTATTGAATATTGTTTGTGTATCTTACTAATTTTAATCTTTAACACACTTTAAACCGCTACACAAATCTTTATCACTGTACAATGTTCCCCTGTTTTGAAGATCAGTTACTTATTACGTAATCTTGGTTTAGCCGAACATTCTTGGATTACGGTACCACGTTTATATTCATCCCACATCGGGATCTGAACGTAATTGTTATTAAAATATTAGGGTCGACAAAGTGACTTTATATAAATCAACCTAATAAACAGAATGTTTAAACAGATTACTTTCATTTAAGATTTCTGTTAAAGTTTTCAATATCTTTTTTCTTGCTTCTTGTTTGAGCTTTACACTTTTTCTTTGACGTATTACGTATCTTATTAACCAATATTCTGTTTTTTTTAGATCAAGACAATCGTTGAGACGAATGCTACCAGAGACGTCGCTGACATTCTTGACATATTTGTATGACCTAACACTGATCTGATTGATTTAGAAACTTTATCTGTATGTTGTCCACTAACGATGTCCTTCAAGAACGTTTATTACCACCAATAAAACTCCTGAGTAAGATGAGCAATCAAACATTTGTAGCAAGTTAGATTAGAATGATAATAAAAATGTCAAAATAATTATATGGACGTTTTGTGGTTATTGTGCAAACAAGTTTTGATGTTTAAACATTAAACAGTCAGACCTGTTAATGAGATCTGGATAATTCAGTGCAGCTTAAAAATTGTTGAGTAAAACGTTGAAGCAAGTTCGAAATAAAACGACATCTAAAAGCTTATTAACAATTTGCAAAGACAGATACGCGTCCATCTAAGCAATTTTAGCTTTAAATGCTCAATCATAACTACGCAGCAATTCTTGCGCGACGCCTATTATTGTTTAAAATAATGATATTGTAACTGAAGCGAGATTGCATTGGACTAGGGTGTGATAGAAGACATGACCAACATTTGGGATATCTTTTCCTCTGTATTGTTTGAATGGATATCATTCAATTCAATGTAATAAAAAAATATAAAGAGGAACAACAGAATCATTGCATAGTCATACATGTAGTTGTGTGGAAGTACTAGTGAATACAAAAATATGGGATATCTTTTCCTCCGTATTGTTTGAATGGATATCGTTCAATTCGATGTAATAATAAATATAAAGAGAAACAACAAAATCATTGCATGGTCAGAGTTGTGTGGAAGTACTAGTTAAAACAAAAAAGATATATAACAAAAATACCGAACTCCATGGAATATTCAAAAAGAAAATTTCATTATCAATGCCAAAATCAAAAACTCAAACACATCAAACAAAAGGAAACATATTTCTGACTTGGAACAGGCATTTTCTTATGTAGCTAGTCAAATATTTTGCTTGTATGACAGTCGCATCATATTCCGTAATATTGAAAACGATTGGTGAACAAAACAAACAAATATTTTAGGTAAAAGTGTCAAAATAAAGACATAGCAGTCAACACTGTGTTATAATATTAATCACTATAAAAACAAACACATATGTAACAAAGAAGCATAAAAAGCATACAAACAAAGCATATAAGAATAAATGAAAGACAAGAATATAGAAATATTACAATGGCACAATAACACAATGGCGGGATGTACATGAACAGAGCCACGTCATGTGTACCAAAGAAGCACAAAAAGGCACACAGACAAGCACATTAGCAAACATGAAAGAAAAGAATACAAAAATCACCATAGAACGAAATCATACCGACGGGATGCAAACGCACAGAGCCTCGCCACATGTACTATTTGTTCTAGCAATTGTAATGGTTGTTGGTATTTTAATGTTTTTCTAATTCTATTTCCACAAAAAAATAAATTGAGTGGAATTTATTTGTATCGAGTTGAACAAAGAAACCAAGCTGGTTTGAAACATAACCATAATTGTAAAATATTAGTTAAAGACAAGTGACAAAATTAGAAATGTCCCCGTTACAATTGAACTGTTATCTTCTGAATAGTTTGAATATCAATATGTGTTTCTTAAATATAGTCGACTTGAGACTGTTATAACTGAAAGATGTTTCTATTTTCAAAGTTATGAAAGTACAAACGGTTGATGGTCATAATTTGTACTCTATGGTAACTATTTGTCTACTCCTTGATATTTAATTGGATTCGGAAAACTGGTCCTACTATCAAAAGTGCACTTAGGTGTGGAAAAGATACTATAATTGACATTACTATTACGAATAATGTCTCAAGATAACGTTTGCATTAATGGTAAACAATTTTGTTTTGGGAATACTCTGCGGATGAAGCTTCTAGTTTTAAATGAAATAACGTGACAAGTTTCTAATTTTTTTCTGTTTACTGAAATATAGTCATGTTCAAAACATAATAATGTCTATCGAATACAACTTTTGACACATTTTATGTTAGACTATTATGTTGATCATTCCAATTTCTATTCTTAAATTTGTCGACGATGTATCTGTAAACAAAAACAACCAGTTGAAATCAGCATGATTCAAGAAAAAAATTTTGTCTGTTTTGTGGTAAACAAATAAATCTGTCCTAGTTAAATCAGAATAGTCGCTTTATTCTCCTTAAATATAATATTTTCAATAAACATATTATTCTATTTACATGCATAATTACCGAATCTTCTTTTAAACAACTTTATCTTAAATAGACAGGAGTTTTACGTCGTGTGTTTCATTATGTTTGAATTAGTTATACCTTCGTTTACAATTCAATAATACAAACTTGAAAGAAACAGGCAAACAAATTTCTTTGGGATTTGGTGTCTTGTGTTGAACCGGATAAAACACTAATAGTTATCAAAAGTACCAGGATTATAATTTAGTACGCCAGACGCGCGTTTCGTCTACATACTACTCATCAGTGACGTTCATATCAAAATAGTTATAAAGCCAAACAATACAAAGTTGAAAAGCATAGAGGATCCAAAATTCCAAAAAGTTGTGCCAAATACGGCTAAGGTAATCTATTCCTGGGACAAGAAAATCCTTAGTTTTTCGAAAAATTCAAAGTTTTGTATCAGGAAATCACATAATTGATATTTATGTCAACACCGAAGTGCTGACTACTGGGCTGGTGATACCCACGGGGACGAAACGTCCACCAGCAGTGTCATCGACCAAGTGGTGTAAATAGTTATCAAAAGTACCAGGATCACATTTAGTACGCCAGACGCGCGTTTCGTCTACATAAGACTCATCAGTGACGCTCATATCAAAATAGTTATAAGGCCAAACAATACAAAGTTGAAGAGCATAGAGGATCCTAAATTCCAAAAAGTTGTGCCAAATACGGCTAAGGTAATCTATTCCTGGGACAAGAAAATCCTTAGTTTTTCGAAAAATTCAAAGTTTTGTATCAGGAAATCACATAATTGATATTTATGTCAACACCGAAGTGCTGACTACTGGGCTGGTGATACCCACGGGGACGAAACGTCCACCAGCAGTGTCATCGACCAAGTGGTGTAAATAGTTATCAAAAGTACCAGGATCACATTTAGTACGCCAGACGCGCGTTTCGTCTACATAAGACTCATCAGTGACGCTCATATCAAAATAGTTATAAGGCCAAACAATACAAAGTTGAAGAGCATAGAGGATCCTAAATTCCAAAAAGTTGTGCCAAATACGGCTAAGGTAATCTATTCCTAGGACAAGAAAATCCTAAGTTTTTCGAAAAGTTCAAAGTTTTGTATCAGGAAATTTATAAAAATAATACGGCTATGTACTAATATTTTTATATCTCATCTCCTGTTTAATAAGAAATTATAATAAATCGGAATTGGGACGTTTAAAATGATGTCTCGTGTCAGGATATTCACATGCTCTCTGTATTGTAAAGAACACATTTTCGTTATATATTTTTGGCATGGCTCGGTATTTATGCGATCCGCTAATGTGTTGCGGTGTTGTAGTATTTTTTGTTATGTTTTCTTGTCTTTGATTTTCACGATAAATAAAGGCAACAGTCATGACAGTAGTACACCGCTGTTCAAAAGTAATAAATCAATGGAAAGCAAGCGAATCCGGGTTCATACTAAAACCGAGGGCAACACATCAACTATAGGAGGAAAGCAACAAAACAGTACAAAACAGTGCAATGCAACTACAAAACAAACGACAATGCAACATACAGAGAAACGAACCTTTAGATAACATCTGCCATATTCCTGACTTGGTATAGGACATTTTAAGATAAAATGGTGGGTTGAACCTGGTTTTGTGACAAGCCAATCCTTACGCCTTATGGCAATGTTAAATATACCGATAAAATGACAACATTTAAATGACATGACAGGAATGAAACGATATTTTAAAAATTCATGTGACCTTTACATTATTTTGTGATTGAAAAATTTGTCTGTTGGCATTTATAAATAGCGAAATAAAACAAACTAAAAATTTGTGTATTACATTTAAGAAATTTTAAGAGTTGATATTTCGTTACTAATCGAAAGCTTCTTTTGGTAGGGTCTCTTATCTTGATCAAAGATGTATGTCTTTTATCCTTCGCTAGGAACATTCAAGAAGTTTCAATAATTAATTCAAAGTTTATAATTGCATTAATCACTTGACATTTTGATGTTTGCCAAAAATTCTTCTTTTTTTCAATTTTAAGTCAGCTTTACTGAATATGACTTAGATTAGTTATTTCAATCATAATGCCAAATAACATTAGATATTGGTCAGAGCTACTTTCCTTGTTTATACTTCACAATCTGGACAATTCCAAAAAAAGTAATTGAATCCTTTTGAGACCCGAAAATAACGTTATTTTATTTAATTAAGGAATGACTGTAATATTTTTCTGTCTTTGAAGAAATAACATAAAAAATGTGATGCACACCGAATAACCCCCGTAGCGGGTTATTGTAAAGTGTGCACTACATTTTTGTGTTATTTCGAATAGACAGATAAAATATTACTGCTATTTCTTATAATTTAATTATCAATTCCATTTTAAACCGGAGTAAACCATGACAAAACGTTGATGACGTCACGGTCACATGACTAAATTATGTCAATGAGCTGATAAACAAAACGACGTCAGCCAAGCAGTAGACGAGTTACATCAAAAATTAAATTATTAAATTATAAAAGATACACCCTAGCAGAAGACCATACTTGGGTCTAGTTTTAAGAACTAATTTTCAAGATGAGTTCCCTGATAAACAGAATTGATTATTCAAGGTTTTTTTTCAAACATTCACATAAATGTGTAAAATTAAGAATATTCATAAAGTTTCTTTCAGCATCAATGCTAAGACTTAATTATACATTTAGTGATCACTATAATGTTAAAAAATTATGCAATGCTACCGTTGGTATTTCAATGAGATCTTGTAAAGGTTCCATTTGTTGGCTGTATATTTATTTCTATAAAATCTCGACTTAAGCCAAGGATTTGTATAGTAAGACTATACAAATCCTTGCTTTAGCTGACAAAGTTCTGTAAGAAAGTGCAGATTTAGTAATTGTATTTATGTGTAACGTTTTATATTGATAAATGTAAGGAAGGTTTATGTCAAATTATTATTCTATGAATGAAGTTATACTGTTACAAGAAAGATAACGCAGGCATGGAAATAACTTTTACGTGTTATTGAAAAAAATGCATTTGCTAATTTTCCATAAATAATTTGTTTTTAAATTGCCTTTTATTAGTGATATCAATGGCTTCAAAAGCAATAAGATTTTTGTGTTGTATTTTGCAACTGATGTACCGTGAAATGTAAAATATATATCAAATTTAAACGTACTGTTATTTTATATTAATAGTCTACAAAAATATCTGCGACTGTTTGACAGATATCTCTTATATTTGGTAGAATTATTTGCCATTGTATTCTGTAATGCTCTGTACCAAGTTAGGAAAATACCCATTGTTATATTATAGTTCGTTTCTGTGAAGAAGAAACCATACAAACATGTAACAAAGAAACACAAAATGGACCAACCATATTTAAAGTAAAAATTAAAGGCAAGAATGCAAAAATTCATGCCATACTCCTGACTTGATGTAGGATTTTTTCTTGTAGAAAATGGTGGATCAAACCGAATTTTATAGCTAATTTAACCTTTCACTTTTATGACAGTCGCATCAAATTCCATTATATTGACAACGATGAACAAAACAAGAATGTCAAAAATAGGGGTTTAGCAGTCAACATTGTGTTATAACTTTTATCACTATAAAAACAAAGAAACAAATATGAAACAAAGAAACACAAAAAGGCGTACAGACAAAGCAAACCAGCAAAAATGAGAGACAAAATAAGATCTTTTACTATAGCACAATAACACAATGATGGGATGTTTAAGTACACAGCCACGTCATATGTATCAAAGAAACACAAAAAGGCATATACTACTGTTGCCTTTATATATAGACATATAGACAAAGCACATTAGCAAACATGAAAGACAAGAATGCAACAATTATCGTAGAACAATAACACAATGACGGGATGTATAAGTATAGAACCAAGTCGTATGTAAAGGCATTATATACTAGGATTAGATATTTTTGTCAGAAAACGTCCCTTCTTGGTAGAATTATTTGTTGTCAAATTCGTACCCCATACCATCAGTTTGATTACATATCATTTTTGAAACTTATAATACTGGTCGCTTATTTCCCTAATGCATCACAGTGACTACTGCTTATGATTTAAACCGTTTCAATCATAAGCACGAGGTAAAATAGTTGATTATCATGTGTAGTTTAAAATATTATACCGGCATTCTGACAGTTTTAGGAGAGTTACAGGACAGTGACATGGGTTTTTTTTTACTATTTAACACTATTGTAACACAAGCACATCACTCAACATAGACAAGAAAAATCTCCATTGTTTGTCATCGCGAGGGGTTGACCATTCTGTCTATTTAAATTTGACTTATGTGATTGAGATATTTTACCCCAATCCATCCCACCACATTTGGCATTATATTATTAATGTATAAATATTACCACTAGCGACCTCGTGTTACACACTGCATCTGTGTTTTTGAGTGTGCCAAATAAATCTTAAAATCTTGAAAGAAAGTTCTTTTGTGGGAAATAAAGTTCAATGAACGTCCGAAAAACTGTATATTCATTCATAAAATTAACAAGCGTGCTTTACCCGTTGGATAAAATTATATCTTATTATAAACATGATGGTTTATGTAGTTCATGTACCGAGGAACATAAACACTGACATACTGTGACCAGATGAACACTAATAACGGATGTCCAATCTGAACGATATAAAGAATGTCTATACTGAGTAATGTACTGACGTCGTCAACACAAGTAGCAATCATTTATAAAAGACCTACAGTTTGTATAAAAGAGTATATAAAAAATACCGAACTACAATGTAAATCGAAGGACGCGAAATGCATAAAAACTAACAAGATCAAACCTCATCAACCAAGTGAACGAGTTGATAAAATCTATGATATTACTAACTTTGAATAAGGATTCCCGTACAAAATATTGGGTTGAATCTATTTTAATAGCTTGAGAAACCTCCAAGTGTTATGACACTTGTTCGGTCATTCTTCCCTAATATTGGCAAAAAATGGGTGAGCAACCCAAGCCAACATAAAAAGTTAATGTGGCAATAATTGAGACCAATAGGCCAAAACAGTGTAAACATAGTATAACATCACAGAAAAAGGTACACAACTGAGTAAATTCAAACAAATATTCAAAACAATCTAATAGACGTCAAAAGAAGACCTTGCAGTTGTAGTATATAAACTCATAATAGATATCAGTTTTAAATTATGTATGGCAGACGCACGTTTCATCTCCAAAAGACTCAAACATGTGACAAAGACGCTGACAAAAAAAGTTATTGTAGTTGATAGTAAATTATCATGGACACCGATAAAACGTTTTTGTAGTTGACATACCGTTGTATGTTATGGTACATTACTTATAACCGTAGACAAACATTGACTTCGATATATAGTTGCTTCACAAAATATTCTCAGCTCAGTGTTATAATTAGTGCTTAAAATATGAATGTTATATTTACCGCCATGACCAATAAGGTTGCAAAGAAAAGCTTATACGTCTATACCTATGGGCATAATAAATCTTCATTATCATCATTATGATTGTTTGAAACGAACTAAATGACAATCTTTATTTCAAATAAATAAACTCATAAAAGATACCTGAATTAAATTTTGTATTTACGCCATACGTTTCGTCTGCATAAGACTTATTAGTGACGCAAGAATCCAAAATAGTTATAAAGGCCAAATAAATTACGAAGTTGAAGAGCAGTGAGGACAAAAATTCTTAAAGTTGTGCCAAAAACAGCTAAAGTAATCTATTCCTGAAGTAGAAAAGCCTTAGTATTTCAAATTTTCAAAAGTTTTGTAACCTGGTAATGTATAGATATGACCATATCAATGATAATTCATGTCAACACAGAAGTGCTGACTACTGGGCTGGCGATACCCTCGATGGAATTAAAAACTATATTATTTACTAAATACATTTTATGAACAACACGTTGTTTACACTGCAGCCTATATATGAAATCATAGACATCGGAAATGAGATAAAACGTTGAATATTGGGTGCGTCCGAACCTATAATCGATTTTCTTGATTTACCTTCATCTGGAATGCTCAAAGCTAAAATAGTTAGAAGACAAGGAGAAATAAACATTACATGAGCTATATATATTACCAACACAATATTCAAAAGAATATCCAAAGCCATCTTAGATTAATTGTATAAATGCCGTTTACCATTTGGGACTAACAGTCATCCATTTACGGTATCGACCCAGTGCTAGTAAAATAATTAACACTTTCGAAATTTTAGGCATATGGACCGTTGACTTCATTTTTTTTCAAATTGAGAGCGACTATAATGTTAAAAGCCAAAAACAAATAATAATAAGACACTCGAACCTCATCGGCTAATTACATATCTTTTCTTGGAAAAACATTTGATGCAAGCTAGCAGGATCTCTCATGTCAAAATGTAATTATTGTTTCATGTTTCAACTTCTGCAATTTGATACATCGATTAATGTGTGTCATTTGTATTTGTTGGAAGTATATGTGACCAGAAACTGTGCTATAGACTTCACCTTTCATAGATACGCTGAAAGTTGACAAATATGTTTCTAGTCGTACTGGTTGTTCTTCTGGTATTCAATACAAATTGTTATGGCAAGTCTGAAAAGCCTTGTGCTTTAAAGGATCATTTAATCAGAGAGATTGAAAGTAACTTGGTGGAACTGAAGTCTTTGCATGTTCATACACCCGAATATGGCGGTAAGATAGTTTGTAATCAAGGTGAAGTCTACATGTTTATGTGTTTGTGGTACCTCTCAACTTGCTAAATGTATTTAATCAAACTCTAAAACAATCGTTTCAGGACATCACGGTGAAACGTATATTAGATGGGGAAAGTCCAGTTGTCCACAGAAAGCAACACTTGTTTATGATGGTAATTCTATTTTATAGTTAATTGAAAACACATATCCACGAATTACATTGTTTTTCTTATATCATCATAAATACTTCATTTCATTCATATATTCACCACTAAAACCACTTATTCAACAATGTCAGAACATGCAATTTCTTTATTTTTGTGTTATTCCATTTAAAATAGTTATAATATTAATTGAAACCAATCACTATGCTTAAATAATACAGTACTGGAAAGAAATCGAAAGTAATATGTTTGATAAGAAAATAAAAAACGTTGGCACCAAATGGTATCAACTAAAATGTGTATTTCAAATCGCGCAGTGCTCATCATCCGTGGTTGTGTTACGTTCATTTTAGATAAACACTGACGCATTTTTGTTGAAAATATTAAATTTGTACGAACTTTGAATTTGTAGACTAATACAAGCGTACGTGGTTCTCTTTATGTCACGATTGTCTGAGTAAAATCAGAATAAATTATCAAGATTTGATTTACATGATACTGAAGATAGTTATCTGGAACATATATTGATAATGGTATTTACTGTTTCTTTTTTTAAATATTGGTGTTGTTTGTACACGTTTTAGCCGTATATATATATTTAATTTGTTTGATATCAAATAAGTTGTACGAATTACATTTTTTTCCCCCTACTTCAATGATTTTTAATGGTATATTTTTGCAGGATATGCTGCCGGTAACGATTATAGCATTGGAGGATCGGGTTCAAATTTCCTGTGCCTACCAAAGAACCCGGATTGGAAAGGATATACGAGCGGAGCAAATCACGGCACAGGTCGTATATTTGGCGTTGAATACGAAATATTAAACCATAAACCCTATCCAAAGAGTTTTCACAATCAGGACATGCCATGTGCAGTGTGTTTGACAGCTAGATCTACGGTTCTGATGGTTCCAGGAAAATTAAAATGTCACAAAGGCTGGAATAAAGTATTTTCGGGTTATTTGATGTCGGAAATGAGCACCTCAACCCGTACACCGTCGGAATACATATGCGTAGACGAGAAGTTGGAGTCCGTTCCAGGTGGTGGGGCTGGTCGAGATCAATCCGTTGTTTATCCAGTAGAAGCTGTATGTGGAAATTTGAAATGTCCCCCGTATGTTGGTGGTAGAGAACTTACTTGTGTTGTCTGTTCCAAATAAATAATATAAATCCAATAAAATATTAGAATTGTCTTAAAAATCTGTTGCATGATTATTAATATTTGTCCTCTCACTTACTAATTCAAAGTTAAGTGACTCCATAATGATCATATTTACCCCCATTGATGTTAAATGAGGTCACATATAAAGTCTGCTCCACATCTCGACTTACATTTATAAGTTGATACCGGAACTTTATTCGACAAAAAGAGATGATTTCAATTTCACCTTTGTTAACCTTCTATTTCTATGAAGAATTATTCCAGCAACACCCGAGGGCATATATTCTCCGTTACTCCGATATAATGGGCTTGCGTTCCATATTTGATAGTTTTACAGATATTTAACACAGATGCATGCCTTGGTGAATACAATACTTTATTTTATCATATACTTAGACTTAATAACATATGATTTTTACCGTATGATAATAGCATTAAATTAAAGTATTTTCTATATTTTTCGAATTGGTGCTTAGCGGGCTGATATGAAAAGTTTATCACATGCTTCGATTGTTATCACATGCCTTTCCGTAACGTTATCACATGGCATTCCGGTGAGACTCAGCAAATTCCAGAAAATACACCTTAATGCTACGTTTTCAGTGAAAAACATTACAAAGTAGTGTACAAAACAATTATATGAATACTGGAAAGTATATTGTGTAAAATAATTAAATTAAATTAAAAAAAAATATTAAATAAATGCATTTTTTAAGTTTTTCTGAAACATAATTTAGAAAGTTACTTTAAAAAAAAGTTGACTTTTCCAAACAATTCTCATTATGTATATTGTTGAATTATTTTTTTGTCGATTCGTCCATATTAAAATGTGGTTTTTTTTCTCTCTCTGTTGAGGCATATGATAGAAAGATTTCTTATTGAATGTATCAAATTTTGGGTCCGACGTCCGTGAACTTTTTACTCTTTCAAGATCTTTTCGGGAACCACGTAGAAGGATCAATATATGAATCTGTTATTTTTCTCTACTGTTGAAGCATATGATAAAAAGATCATAACATGTCATTTTTCATATCGCATGTATTATCAGCCCTCGGTCAATATCAGCCCTCGAGCCATGCGGCTCTTGGGCTGATATTGAACCTAGGGCTGATAATACATGCGATATGAAAAATGCCATGTAATAATCTGATAATCTCAAAACCAATACAATTAAAAGTACTTTGAAATAACAAATGTCATGGACTTAAACCTTATTGAAATGATATATAACATATTATTTTCTAAAGTTCACCATTGAGCGAGTCCTTTTAGGATATATAACTCCTACAATTACTATGCATTTCTACTCCCCCTGGCTTTCATATGTTTGTGTTTAACCGTTCTTGATCAGGGTAAATGTAGAAAAGCGCTTCTAACAAAAATAAATTATATTAAAATAAAATAGAGAATGAAAATTGGAATGTGTGAAAGAGACAACAACCCGACCAAAAACTAAAAACAACAGAAGTCTACCAATGGGTCTTCAACACAGTGTGAAAATCCCGTAGACGCAGCCAAACTTCAGCTGGTCCCTAAACAAAAATGTGTACTAAATTAGTAAAAATGGACGTCATATACTAAACTCCAAAACACAAATGAAGAATTATTTTCATTTGTCTTGTTTTGATGATTTGTTCTTTCTCATAAGTCAATCAGTATTATAATTAATCAAACGGTGTTCTCATTACCCTACCTGTATATTTTGCTATATTCCGTTCTGTTCGAGAAACTATAGATTTTCTATCCTGAGGACGTTTCGTTCCGAGGGTATCACCAGCCCTGGAGTCAGCATTTCGGTGTTGACATGAATATCAGTTATATGGTCATTTTTATAAATTTCCTGTTTACAAAAGTATGAAGATTTCGAAATACTAAGGATTTTCTTATCCCAGGTATAGATAACCTTGGCCGTATTGAATTTAGGGTCCTCAAAGCTCTCCAACTTTGTACTTGTTTGCTTTTTTTATTTGAGCGTCACTGGTGAGTCTTATGTGGACGAAACGTGCGTCTGGTGTATTGAATTATAAGCCTATTGCCTTACCAGTATTGCCAAAACCTTTCAGATTTGTTTGGACGCTCAATTCTCAACTTTGCACTTTAAATACAAAAAATTAAGATATAACATTAATATATTAATTAATATTAATTAAGATATGTGAATGGACATCCCGAGTGCAAGACACAGAAATATTCCAAGTCATTGTTTGTGAAAACTATCATTGATTGAAACCACTTGAAGATACTGTTGAGCTTTCATCAAATGTTGGGAATTTCTTCTCTCACCGTCGATCAATCTATTGTGTCCTCTCCTTCAGGCTATTAAGGGGTTATTAGTGTCTACAGCGTATCCAGATTAAAACTCAACATGCTGGGATGCTGTTTTAGGAACTGAGATAAACATAACATAAAAGAATGGCATAAGATAAAAATTTTCTATTTTATCAAATCAATAAAATTATGATGCAGCTCATTTTTAGAATGCTTGTAAAATGAACCATAGTTGTCCCATACCTAGTACTATTTTCCTCAATCAGAATATATGACCCTAATTTATGGCAAGCCGTTTTACTATTTATTCAAATTTCAAGATATCTCCTATAATATATAAGATATCTCCTTTCATATATAAAATATCTTATATAATTCATTTTTATAAGATATCTCATATATTATATCAGATATCTTTAATGTTATATGAGATATCTTTAATGTTATATAAGATATCTTTAGTGTTATATAAGATATCTCATAAAGTTTACATGATATCTTATATACTTTATATGATATCTTATATACTTTATAAGATATCTTCTAAAGTTTATAAGAGATCTTATAAATTATATGAGATATCTTATAAACATTTTTTTATAAGATATCTTATATAGTTTATAAGATATCTCATATAGTTTATAAGATATCTTATATAGTTTATGAGATACCTTATAAAGACAATTATATAAGATATCTGATAAACTATATAAGATTTCTTATAAACTATATAAGATATCTTATAAACTATATAAGATATCTTATAAACTATATAAGATATCTTATAAACTAAATAAGATATCTTATAAACTTTAGGAGATATCTTATAAACTTTATGAAATATCTTATGAACTTTAAGAGATATCTTATAAACTAAATAAGATATCTCCTGTAATATATAAGTTATCTTATATAATTTCATTTTTATGAGATATCTTATAGATTATATGAGATATCTTATATATTATCTTTAATGTTATATAAGATATCTCCTAAAATTTATAAGATATCTTATATACTTTATAAGATATCTTCTAAAGTTTATAAGATATCTTATAAAGTATATGAGATATCTTATAAAC
Organism: Mytilus galloprovincialis; assembly: GCF_965363235.1. Classification (NCBI taxonomy): domain Eukaryota; kingdom Metazoa; phylum Mollusca; class Bivalvia; order Mytilida; family Mytilidae; genus Mytilus; species Mytilus galloprovincialis. The sequence goes on from NC_134847.1 coordinate 71,543,792, forward strand.
AATTTTTATATAAGATATCTTATATAATTTATAAGATATCTTATATAGTTTATAAGATATCTTACATAGTTTATAAGATATCTCATATAGTTTATAATATATCTTATAAAGACAATTATATAAGATATCTGATAAACTATATAAGATATCTTATAAACTATATGAGATATCTTATAAACTATATAAGATATCTTATATAGTTTATGAGATATCTTGAAGTAAGAATAAATAGCAAAACGGGTTGCCATACTAATGGTCTTCCCAGGGATATATGTCTATTGAATATTGCAAGAAAAACCAATCACTGATGTTTTTTTTCATAAATTTCATATTTTTTCTTATACAGTTTTTAAGTAATCAGACAATTGTATGTGTTTTTGAAAAAATGTTTTCATCCTATTTTCCACTTTTAGCCATGACAGCCATATTGATTGATGTACCATTCTATAATAGACCTATTTACATTTGTATGCTTATTAGTCGGTCACTAGATAAAATCACAAATGTTCCTATTAAATTTGACATCACTTTTTTTTAATTCACAATTTTAAGTGATTGTTGCTTGACTTCAGTCAGTTATTCGGAGCAGATCTAAGGTCAGTTGTAGACAAAATTCAGCTTACTTCAAATAGTGAAAATAGGTTTATTCACAAACTATAGGATATAAATCCTAGAAAAAATCGTTTGGTATTACAATGATTCAGTTGTGACATTAAATATTTAAGAGCAATAACTCCTAAAAGGAGCCATCTGATAATTTTGGCACTGTGAAATGTAGGTAGCTCTCGTTATTCTGAACACTTGTTCCACTCCAAATTTATTCTACCTATTATAGTTTTCAACATCTATGACAATAACTTATATTTTCACTTTATGTATTGCTTTCAACTGTGACATCCATTTAAATGGATAATAAGAAATACAATTTACTACTTAAGTGCATTTCAAAAAGAATTCTCTGTATCATATATGGAAATTTCACAAAAATTTATAAAAATCTAGAGAAATTTCCAAGTTACTCCATGTTGAAATATACCAATACAAACAACAAGGTGTCCACACAATTAAAACATGTCATCATTCAGGGCATAGATTTGCATTTTAATGGTTTAAAACATAAATAAATTGTGAATTTACTAAAACATTTTTTAATAAATAATAACGCAATTTTCCCAGTTTATACAATCCTGCCAATGTATTTTGTCCTTGGATATTGTTGCTGCAATGAAGGCCATTGGACAAACATATGATCCACTATATAATACAACAGTTTTGCTGATAATGATAGAGTCTCAACCCTACAAATACTTTCAACATATATCATTTGTGTCTTCCCAAATGTGAAGATCTGAAAGAAAGGAAAAATGTTCAATGAAAAATAATTAATTTTTGTGGTGTACTTAGTTCTAAATATTTATTCAAAGATGCATACAAAATAAGATAAAATAAAAGTTAATAAAACCATGTAAATAAAAATACTAAGAATACAAACATATAGTTATATTGTAAAATAAATACATAGGGATGTGCTTCAACAACCAAAATGAGAAAAGTGTCTTAAAATTACACATAACTGTTTTAAACTAATGTTTTTAAAAAACTGTAGCAAGCCAGGGGCAGGGATGTCTAGCCAAACAAATAACATATATCATTTCAGTTCTAAATACTTGAAAAAGGTCTCCACTGGCGCTAACTTACATGACTGAACTTAGTCTCAATCAATGTACATGATGTATAGCCTCCTGATTGTTTTTCTTGATCTCAATTATTTGCCAATAGGGGTACTTGTCCAAATGTTCAGTTCTGTATCATTTAGGAAATAACATAACCTAAATCTATGTATTTCATGTATATTAAATCAAAAATGCATTAGGCGTTTATCATGCATTGAAGATATGATAGGATTTAAAAAATAAAAACTATACCTTTAGTAATAGTCCAGCAAAACATAACGGTATACATGTGCCTGGTCCATTGCATAAAATCTGCAACAAATTTTTTTTAATTTAGAAGATTTGAAAGCTTATTGCAAAGAGCTATGACAATGACATATCTATAGGGTTTCTTTACATCAAAATCTATCTATGAAACAGTTTGTATTTATCAAAGTTTAGTATGATATGGGGTTTATGGTAAACATTATAAGAGTTTGAATTATTGTAAATTATTATTTCAATATAATTCTTGTATGATTTGCACATCTATAAATAATTGAATTGGATTTGTCAATTTGAATGTTTCCCTTGATTTACACTTCAATATACCCTGTTTCTGAAACAACTTTCCTAATCTTCACTGTGATCTATTCATGTGCAGTACACATGCATGCAGAATCCTGTATTTTCAGCAAATAGAGATTGAAAAAAAAAATACATTGTCATAACAGTTGTTTCTATTCTAATGCATGTATAACCCAAAAAAAACTTTGGACAGCTGTATTTAATTTGATGCAGTGTTTGAATTCATATAACCAAATGTATTCCCATTGTTTTCAATGAAATATCCTAATTTAAAATGCTTTAACATTTATAACCTAATCTAAAACACTTACAATTCCAGGATTGATGTAAAAAACTAAAGGAAAAGCATAAATAATTGCTACAAGTGTAGTCCATATTGATGTAAACCATGACTGTCTAACTTCTCTGCTTCTTGGAATTCTGTATATTTTATGCTGCAAAAATTGTTGTAAAAAAATTTGTTAAGATTTTAAACTGAATATCAGAAATTGCTTTGTAAGTAATACATACACAGAAGTTGAGTAGGTGCCAAAAGACTGTAAACTTGTCCTTCGAGGCATGTAAATTTAGTTTTTTTGGTAGTTTTATATTTTTAATAACGAACAAATGAGAATTTCTTTGTTAATGAGATTGTACCTTAATGAATAATAAAGACAACCATCACTCAGACAAATAAACTGTATTTTTACATGTTTCAAGCAATATAGTCTATGAAGTTCATATAGTGTAACTTATTACTCATATTTCATGAAATGCATTTTCCCCTTAGTGAATTATAAATCAAGTATTTAGTTCATGTTTTTTCTTACTAGTATCATATTAACTCTGACTGGAATTTCAGAACAAATCTAAATCTGATTCCAGCAAACAAAGTTCCAAAGTATAGTGATTCAATCATCTACCTAAGCTGTATTTGTCAAAACTTTTAGGAATTTTGGTTCTCTATGCTCTTCAACTTCATACTTTATTTGGCCTTTTTAACTTTTTTGAATTGTAGCATCACTGATGAGTCTTTTGTAGACGAAACGCGTGTCTGGCGTATATACTAAATTTAGTCCTGGTATCTATCACTATGATGAGTTTATCTACATGTAAATATTCAGAATTTTAGCAGCCTTAAGAATTTACATACCTGACTGTTTTCTTTATTTTTCTTTGATGATTCAAACTCTCTGACTTTGTCATTACTCATTTGATCTGTGTTTGCCATTATATAATATCTAGGGGAATATTGGGAACCCAAGAAGCTTATTAAACTCAACATTTCTTTGGTATGTCCTCCTATAAAATTATATACAATATACATGATAAAGATAATGATAAGCATGCAAAGTACCATGTTTTGAAGCAAATGTTTCTTCAAAAAGTTACATCAGGAATCCAGGATATAAGTATTAAGTTTGAAGCCACCAATTCTTGTTACAAAAATGCCCTTTGTGTCATACAGTCTCTAAAAAATTCTCTTCTAAAATTTTCTGTCCTATCAATCATTAGTCAATTAAGGTTTAAAATACTGTTCTTAACATTGTTCAACATGTTCAAATAGTAAATTGGTAAATGTTTATCCACTTTAAGACTGCCTTAGATGAATAGCTATTCCAATTTTTCCACACCAACATGTGGTTTTTGTTAATTTTTATGTTTTTGTAGAAAAAATTATGAGTGAACCTTTTATCACTTTAATAGAACAAAGACAATGTCACCGCAAATTAAAAGTGCACATTGTTGCTAAAAATTTTTTGGATTTGTGCTTATTTTGAATTATATAAAAAAATAAGTTTTAGAGGCATTGCAGGCATAAATCCAGGGGGGGGTTCCAACATGGGGGGTTCCAGGGGTTGGAACCCCCCTTTTTTTTGGACGATCAATGTATTTGAATGGGGACATGTAGTTGGAACCCCCCCTTTTTAAAATGGCTGTATCCGCCCCTGCATCTGGTTTAATTTGTACCTTCAGAAATTTCAAATATGTGAAGAAAGGTTTTCCATATAATCATATGCAAGCATTTTAGTTTCAAACATAATTTTGGTATCTGTTAACCATTTCTACATTATCCCTAATCCTCTTATCCTGATATCAGAATCCCACGCTTTTGGTTTTTAACAATAATATTCAAATTAAATGGTAGATAAGCTAAACTAGCACCTTTTAGTTTACATGATTAAAGCTGTCATTTCTTTTGTTGATTAAGTAAAAATAAATGTATTGTTATATATATCTAAAAGTAATGTTTGGTAACCTGAGATTTTATGCTGTCAATATTTAGTGGGATAAAATGTTCAAAAGTCGAAAAGAAATAGTTATCATTTTTTATGAAGGACTAAGTCTGATCAGACATTCATTTATTTTGGTAATTGTCAGGTAAAACAATAACAAAATAAGGTATTTTTCAGATAATGGGTTGAGACATAGCTAGATTTAAGAATAGAAAATTAACATATATAATAGTTACATAGTTCAGAACTCTAAATTGTGATGGATTTGTATATGATATACAGTGGTCTGGTTAGCCCAAAATAGAAGAGTGCCGTGCCCTTGGTGCTTTCATATGGGCCTTAATCTGTCCTGACGCCTTTTTCAAAAAACTAGAGGCTCTCAAGAGCCTGTGTTGCTCACCTTGGTCAATGTGCATATTAAACAATAGAGACAGATAAATTCATGACAAAATTGTGTTTTCGTGATCATGATGTGTTTGTAGATCTTACTTTACTGGACATTCTTTTTGCTACAATTATCTCTATCTATAATGAACTTGGCCCAGTAATTACAGTGGAAAATATATTCTAAAATTTTACAAAAATTTACAAAAATTTATGAAAATTGATAAAAAGGCAAACTATAAAGGGCAATAACTCCTTAAGGGGTAAACTGACAATTTTGGTGATGTTGACTTATTTGTAGATATGGGCGTCAAGTTGGTTACCTATTCCCTATTCCCTATTCGTTACCTATTCCCTATTCCCTATTCGTTACCTATTCGTTACCTATTCCCTATTCCCTATTCGTTGCCTATTCGTTACCTATTCCCTATTCCCTATTCGTTACCTATTCGTTACCTATTCCCTATTCCCTATTCGTTACCTATTCGTTACCTATTCCCTATTCCCTATTCGTTGCCTATTCGTTACCTATTCCCTATTCCCTATTCGTTACCTATTCCCTATTCCTATTCGTTACCTATTCGTTACTTATTTGATTTTTAATATCCTTCCCCCTTTTTAATTATGGCATGGAATAGTTTAATATGGCTGCCGCTAACATGGAAACGGCATAATTGTGAAAAAAATCAGTTTTTGGTTTTTGGTGAACTGTTTGGATATGCTTCAACTCAGAATCATCATATTTTAAAACATTGTAGGTGCCCACTATATACAGGTGTTGGATGATTTTGGCGATCATTGGAACTACTATGTTGCCATGGAAACTACACCAAAATTTTCAAAATTCTCAAAATGCTCAAAACTTCATGAAACTTCACAGTAATGATAAGCAACATTGGTAGATATGGCATTTGGAGTTGGAATTTCCAAAATAGGTCTTGTTACCATGGAAACAATGCAAAAAGGTCAAAAATTTCAAAAATAAGAATTTTGAGTAAACTGGACGAAACTTTACAGGAATGGTAACTGGCATAGGCAGAGTTGGATTTTGAAGTTAGAATTTTCAAAATGGCCGCCGTAACCATGGAAACAGCAAAAATATCAAAAAATTTAAAATTTTCAATTGTGTCCGTGTCTCTGGTGGTAAAAATGTGTTCTTAGAGATGAAAATACCCTATTAGCGCGCATGTACCCGTTCCAGCGCTCGGTTAATACCCTGTTACCTATTCGTTACCTATTCGTTACTTATTCACTTATAAAACGTTTGTTGTACGTTGCACCTTTTAGAAAATGATTTTCAATTGTGTCCATGTCTCTGGTGGTAATAATGTGTTCTTAGAGATGAAATACGACTATAAGCGCATGTACCCGTTCAAGCGCTCAGATAATACCCTCTTACCTATTCGTTACCTATTCTTTACCTATTAACTTATAATACGTTTGTTGTACGTTGCACCTTTTAGAAAAGGATTTTCAATTGTGTTCATATCTCTGGTGATAATTATATGTTCTTATAGATGAAATACCCCTATTAGCGCGTATGGACTCGTTCCAGCGCTCGGATAATATCCTGTTACTTATTCGTTCCTGATTCGCTTTAAATGCGCAGTGGTATACGCTGCACCTTAAAATAAATCGTTTTTTAATTGTGTTCATGTCTCTGGTGGTAATTATGTGTTCTTAGAGATGAAATGACCCTATTAGCGCGCATGTACCCGTTCCAGCGCTCGGTTAATACCTTGTTACCTATTCGTTACCTATTCGTTACCTATTAACTTATAATACGTTTGTTGTACGTTGCACCTTTTAGAAAAGGATTTTTAATTAAGTTCATATCTCTGGTGGTAATAATGTGTTCTTATAGATGAAATATCCCTATTAGCGCGTATGTACTCGTTCCAGCGCTCGGATAATACCCTGTTACTTATTCGTTCCCTATTCGCTTTTAATGCACGGGTAACATGCTGCACTTGAAATAAATCGTTTTTCAATTGTGCCCATGTCTCTGGTGGTAACAATGTGTTCTTAGAGATGAAATGACCCTATTAGCGCGCATGTACACGTTCCAGCGCTCGGTTAATACCCTGTTACCTATTCGCTACCTATTCACTTATAATACGTTTGTTGTACGTTGCACCTTTTAGAAAAGGATTTTTAATTAAGTTCATGTCTCTGGTGGTAATAATGTGTTCTTAGAGATGAAATACGACTATAAGCGCGCATGTACCCGTTCCAGCGCTCGGATAATACCCTGTTACCTATTACTTACCTATTCACTGATAATACGTTTGTTGTACGTTGCATCTTTTAGAAACGGATTTTTAATTGTGTCCATGTCTCTGGTGTAAACAATGTGTTCTAAGAGATGAAATTACCCTATTAGCGGGCATGTACCCGTTCCAGCGCTCGGTTAATACCCTGTTACATATTCATTACCTATTCGTTACCTATTCGTTAACCTATTCGTTACCTATTCACTTATAAAACGTTTGTTGTACGTTGCACCTTTTAGAAAAGGATTTTTAATTAAGTTCATATCTCTGGTGGTAATTATGTGTTCTTATAGATGAAATACCCCTATTAGTGCGTATGTACTCGCTCCAGCGCTCGAATAATACCCTGTTACTTATTCGTTCCTTATTCGATTTTAATGCGCAGGGGTATACGCTGCACCTTAAAATAAATCGTTTTTTAATTGTGTTCATGTCTCTGGTGGTAACAATGTGTTCTTAGAGAAAAAATTACCCTATTAGCGCGCATGTACCCGTTCCAGCGCTCGGTTAATACCCTGTTACCTATTCGTTACCTATTCACTTATAATACGTTTGTTGTACGTTGCACCTTTTAGAAAAGGATTTTTAATTAAGTTCGTGTCTCTGGTGGTAATAATGTGTTCTTAGAGATGAAATACGACTATAAGCGCGTATGTACCCGTTCCAGCGCTCGGATAATACCCTGTTACCTATTCGTTACCTTTTCACTGATAATACGTTTGTTGAACGTTGCACCTTTTAGAAACGGATTTTTAATTGTGTCCATGTCTCTGGTGTTAACAATGTGTTCTAACAGATGAAATTACCCTATTAGCGCGCATGTACCCGTTCCAGCGCTCGGTTAATACCCTGTTACCTATTCGTTACCTATTCGTTACCTATTCACTTATAATACGTTTGTTGTACGTTGCACCTTTTAGAAAAGGATTTTTAATTGTCTTCATGTCTCTTGTGGTAACAATGTGTTCTTAGAGATGAAATTGTCCTATTAGCGCGCATGTACCCGTTCCAGCGCTCAGTAAATACCCTCTTACCTATTCGTTACCTATTCACTTATAATACGTTTGTTGTACGTTGCACCTTTTAGAAAAGGATTTTTAATTAAGTTCATGTCTCTGATGGTAATAATGTGTTCTTAGAGATGAAATACGACTATAAGCGCGCATGTACCCGTTCCAGCGCTCGGATAATACCCTGTTACCTATTCGTTACCTATTCACTGATAATACGTTTGTTGTACGTTGCACCTTTTAGAAACGGATTTTTAATTGTGTCCATGTCTCTGGTGTAAACAATGTGTTCTAAGAGATGAAATTACCCTATTAGCGGGCATGTACCCGTTCCAGCGCTCGGTTAATACCCTGTTACCTTTTCGTTACCTATTCGTTACCTATTCGTTACCTATTCACTTATAAAACGTTTGTTGTACGTTGCACCTTTTAGAAAAGGATTTTTAATTAAGTTCATATCTCTGGTGGTAATTATGTGTTCTTATAGATGAAACACCCCTATAAGCGCGTATGTACTCGTTCCAGCGCTCGAATAATACCCTGTTACTTATTCGTTCCTTATTCGATTTTAATTCGCAGGGGTATACGCTGCACCTTAAAATAAATCGTTTTTTAATTGTGTTCATGTCTCTGGTGGTAACAATGTGTTCTTAGAGATGAAATTACCCTATTAGCGCGCATGTACCCGTTCCAGCTCTCGGTTAATACCCTGTTACCTATTCGTTACCTATTCACTTATAATACGTTTGTTGTACGTTGCACCTTTTAGAAAAGGATTTTTAATTAAGTTCATGTCTCTGGTGGTAATAATGTGTTCTTAGAGATGAAATACGACTATAAGCGCGTATGTAACCGTTCCAGCGCTCGGATAATACCCTGTTACCTATTCGTTACCTTTTCACTGATAATGCGTTTGTTGTACGTTGCACCTTTTAGAAACGGATTTTTAATTGTGTCCATGTCTCTGGTGTTAGCAATGTGTTCTAACAGATGAAATTATCCTATTAGCACGCATGTACCCGTTCCAGCGCTCGGTTAATACCCTGTTACCTATTCGTTACCTATTCACTTATAATACGTTTGTTGTACGTTGCACCTTTTAGAAAAGGATTTTTAATTGTCTTCATGTCTCTTGTGGTAAAAATGTGTTCTTAGAGATGAAATTGTCCTATTAGCGCGCATGTACCCGTTCCAGCTTGTTACCTATTCACTTATAATATGTTTGTTGTACGTTGCACCTTTTAGAAAAGGATGTTTAATTAAGTTCATATCTCTGGTGGTAATAATGTGTTCTTATGGATGAAATATCCCTATTAGCACGTATGTACTCGTTCCAGCGCTCGGATAATACCCTGTAACTTATTCGTTCCTTTTTGGCTTTTAATGCGCAGGGGTATACGCTGCACCTTAAAATAAATCGTTTGTTAATTGTGTTCATGTCTCTGGTAGTAACAATGTTTTCTTAGAGATGAATTGACCCTATTAGCGCGCATGTACCCGTTCCAGTGCTCGGTTAATACCCTGTTACCTCTTCGTTACCTATTCGTTACCTATTCACTTATATAGGTAACGAATGGTAACAGGGTATTAACCGAGCGCTGAAACGGGTACATGCACGCTAATAGGGTCATTTCATCTCTAAGAACACATTCTTACCACCAGAGACTTGAACACAATTAAAAAACGATTTCTTTCAAGGTGCACCGTATATCCCGCGCATTAAAAGGGAATAAGTAACGAATAGGTAACAGGTTTTTTACCGAGTGCTGGAACGGGTACATGCGCTCTAATAGAGTCATTTCATCTCTAAGAACACATGGTTACCACCAGAGACATGGGCACAATTGAAAATCCTTTTTTAAAAGGTGCAACGTACAACAAACGTTTTATAAGTGAATAGGTAACACATATGTAACGAATAGGTAACAGGATATTAAGCAAGAGCTGAAACGGATACATGCGCGCTAATATGGTCATTTCATCTCTAAGAACACATTGTTACCACCAGAGATATGAACACAATTAAAAAACGATTTATTTCAAGGTGCAACGTATATCCCGCACATTAAAATCGAATAAGTAACGAAAAGGTAACAGGTTATTTACCGAGCGCTGGAACGGGTGCATGCTCGCTAATAGGGTAATTTCATCTCTAAGAACACATTGTTACCACCAGAGACATGGATACAATTAAAAATCTTTTTCTAAAAGGTGCAACGTATAACAAACGTATTACAAGTGAATAGCTAAGGAATAGGTAACAGGTTATTTACCGAGCGCTGGAACGGGTACATGCGCACTAATAGGGTCATTTCATCTCTAAGAACACATTGTTACCACCAGAGACATGGGCACAATTGAAAATCCTTTTTTAAAAGGTGCAACGTACAACAAACGTTTTATTAGTGAATAGGTAACAAAAAGGTAACGAATAGGTAACAGGATATTAACCTAGCGCTGAAACGGATACATGCGCGCTAATATGGTCATTTCATCTCTAAGAACACATTGTTACCACCAGAGACATACACACAATTAAAAAACGATTTATTTCAAGGTGCAACGTATATCCCGCGCATAAAAATCGAATAAGTAACGAATAGGTAACAGGTTATTTACCGAGCGCTGGAACGGGTGCATGCTCGCTAATAGGGTAATTTCATCTCTAAGAACACATTATTACCACCAGAGACATGGACACAATTGAAAATCCTTTTCTAATAGGTGCAACGTACAACAAACGTATTATAAGTGAATTGCAACGAATAGGTAACAGGGTATTAACCGAGTGCTGGAAAGGGTACATACGCGCTAATAGGGGTATTACATCTATAAGAACACATTATTACCACATGAGATATGAATTTAATTGAAAATCCTTTTCTAAAAGGTGTAACGTACAACAAACGTACTATAAGTGAATAGGTACGAATAGGTAACGAATAGGTAACAGGGTATTAACCGAGCGCTGAAACGGGAACATGCGCTCTAATAGGGTAATTTTATCTCTAAGAACACATTCTTACCACCAGAGACATAAACACAATTAAAAAACGATTTATTTCAAGGTGCAACGTATACCTCGTGCATTAAAAGCAAATAAGGAACGAATAAGTAACAGGGTGTTATCCGAGCGCTGGAACGAGTACATATGCGCTTATAGGGGTATTTCATCTATAAGAACACATTGTTACCACCAGAGATATGAACTTAATTGAAAATTCTTTTCTAAAAGATGCAACATACAACAAACTTATTAAAAGCGAATAAGTAACGAATAGGTAACAGGGTATTAACCGAGCGCTGGAACGGGAACATGCGCTCTAATAGGGTCATTTCATCTCTAAGAACACATTGTTACCACCAGAGAAATGAACACAATTTAAAAAACGATTTATTTCAAGGTGCAACGTATACCTCGTGCATTTAAAGCAAATAAGGAACGAATAAGTAACAGGGTATTATCCGAGCGCTGGAACGAGTACATATGCGCTAATAGAGGTATTTCATCTAGAGGAACACATTATTTCCACCAGAGATATGAACTTAAATGAAAATTCTTTTCTTAAAGATGCATCGTACAACAAACGTATTAAAAGCGAATAAGTGACGAATAGGTAACGAATAGGAAACAGGGTATTACTGTGACCGAGCGCTTGAACAGGTACATGCGCGCTAATAGGGTCATTTCATCTCTAAGAACACATTGTTACCACCAGAGACACGGAAACAATTGAAAATCCTTTTCTAAAAGGTGCAACGTACAACAAACGTATTATAAGTGAATAGGTAACGAACAGGTAACGAATAGGTAACAGGGTATTAACCGAGTGCTGGAACGGGATCATGCGCTCTAATAGGGTCATTTCATCTCTAAGAACACATTGTTACCACCAGAGATATGAACACAATTAAAAAACGATTTATATCAAGGTGCAACGTATACCTCGTGCATTTAAAGCAAATAAGGAACGAATAAGTAGCAGGGTATTAACTGAGCGCTGGAACGGGTACATACGCGCTAATAGGGGTATTTCATCTATAAGAACACATTATTACCACCAGAGATATGAATTTAATTGAAAATCCTTTTCTAAAAGGTGCAACGTACAACAAACGTACTATAAGTGAATAGGTAACGAATAGGTAACAGGGTATTAACCGAGCGCTGGAACGGGAACATGCGCGCTAATAGGAGTATTTCATCTATAAGAACACATTATTACCACCAGAGATATTAATTTAATTGAAAATCCTTTTCTAAAAGGTGCAACGTACAACAAACGTACTATAAGTGAATAGGTAACGAATAGGTAACGAATAGGTAATAGGGTATAAACCGAGCGATGGAACGGGTACATGCGCGCTAATAGGGAAATTGCATCTCTTAGAACACATTGTTTTCACAAGAGACATGGAGACAATTAAAAATCCTTTTCTAAAAGGTGCAACGTACAACAAACGTATTATAAGTGAAAAGGTAACGAATAGGTAACGAATAGGTAACAGGGTATTTACCGAGCGCTGGAACGGGTACATGCGCGCTAATAGGGTTATTTCATCTCTAAGAACACATTGTTATCACATGAGACATGAACACAATTGAAAATCCTATTCTAACAGGTACAACGTATAAAAAAATGTATTATAAGCGAATAGGTAACGAAAAGGTAACAGGTTATTTACCGAGCGCTGGAACGGGTACATGCGCTCTAATAGGGTCATTTCATCTCTAAGAACACATTGTTACCACCAGAGACATGGGCACAATTGAAAATCCTTTTCTAAAAGGTGCAACGTACAACAAACGTTTTATTAGTGAATAGGTAACAAAAAGGTAACGGATAGGTAACAGGATATTAACCGAGCGCTGAAACGGATACATGCGCGCTCATATGGTCATTTCATCTCTAAGAACACATTGTTACCACCAGAGACATACACACAATTAAAAAACGATTTATTTCAAGGTGCAACGTATATCCCGCGCATTAAAATCGAATAAGCAACGAATAGGTAACAGGTTATTTACCAAGCGCTGAAACGGGTGCATGCTCGCTAATAGGGTAATTTCATCTCTAAGAACACATTGTTACCATTAGAGACATGGATACAATTAAAAATCTTTTTCTAAAAGGTGCAACGTACAACAAACGTATTACAAGTTAATAGGTCACGAATAGGTAACAGGGTATTAACCGAGTGCTGGAAAGGTTTCATGCGCGCTAATAGGGTTATTTCATCTCTAAGAACACATTGTTCCCACCAGAGACACGGACACAATTGAAAATCCTTTTCTAAAAGGTGCAACGTACAACAAACGTATTATAAGTGAATAGGCAACGAATAGGTAACAGGGTATTAACCGAGTGCTGGAAAGGGTACATACGCGCTAATAGGGGTATTTCATCTATAAGAACACATTATTACCACCAGAGATATGAATTTAATTGAAAATCGTTTTCTAAAAGGTGCAACGTACAACAAACGTTTTATTAGTGAATAGGTAACGAATAGGTAACGAATAGGTAACAGGGTATTAACCGAGCGCTGGAACGGGAACATGCGCTCTAATAGGGTCATTTCATCTCTAAGAACACATTCTTACCACCAGAGACATGAACACAATTAAAAAACGATTTATTTGTGCATTAAAAGCAAATAAGGAACGAATAAGTAACAGGATGTTATCCGAGCGCTGGAACGAGTACATATGCGCTTATAGGGGTATTTCATCTATAAGAACACATTGTTACCACCAGAGATTTGAACTTAATTGAAAATTCTTTTCTAAAAGATGCAACGTACAACAAACGTATTAAAAGCGAATAAGTAACGAATAGGTAACGAATAGGTAACAGGGTATTAACCGAGCGCTTGAACGGGTACATGCGCGCTAATAGGGTCATTTCATCTCTCAGTACACATTGTTACCACCAGAGACACGGACACAATTGAAAATCCTTTTCTAAAAGGTGCAACGTACAACAAACGTATTATAAGTGAATAGGTAACGAATAGTTAATGAATAGGTAACAGGGTATTTACCGAGCGCTGGAACGGGTACATGCGCGCTAATAGGGTAATTTCATCTCTTAGAACACATTGTTACTACAAGAGACATGGAGACAATGAAAAATCCTTTTCTAAAAGGTGCAACGTACAACAAACTTTTTAAAAGCGAATAAGTAACGAATATTTAACAGGGTATTATCCGAGCGCTGGAACAGATACAAATGCACTTTTAGAGTTATATCATCTCTAAGAGCCCAAATCTTCCACCAGAGACAACAAAACAATTGAAAATGATGTTTTAAAAGGTGCAACGTAAGATACTCGTATTATAAGCGAATTATAAGCGAGTGATGGAACGAATTAAACAAGGTAATAGCATGCTCCGAAACGATGTACACGCTGCTTACATGTTTAACTCCACCACATTATGTTAGTATGTGCCTGTCCCTAGACAAGAGCCTGAAATTAAGTAGTTATCGTTTGTTTTTGTGTAACATATTTCCGTTTATTTTTTTGTATATGAAACACGGCCGTCAGTTTTGTTGTTTGAATTGTATGAGGTTGTCATGTCTGGGCCTTTTATAGGTGACTACACGGTTTGGGCTATGGTCATTGTTGAAGGCCGTACAGTGAACTATAGTTGATAATTTCTGTGTCCTTTTGGTCTAATGTGGAGTGTTGTCTCATTGGCAATCATACCACATCTTCTTTTTTATGCAAGCGCTAACACGGTGATTTCATCCCGTCGAACCAAGATCCATCTTCAAACATACGGACATAAAGCAGTTAAAAGGTAGAACGTATAAAAAACAAGTAAGGAACAAATGCGTATCGAACATGAAGTAACAGGATCGGTTGAGCACAAACACATATAAATAGGTCATAAAAAGATCATTTTACCTCAACAAATTTAGAACTATTACCATATGTAAGAGTATTAACAACTAGATTTGTAATTGCTAGCAATATCGGATGGCACCCTTCCCCCTATTACCAGGTGAGCGGCAGCCATTTTGACAATTCCAAAGTCAAAGAGAGCATCTACAGATGTCTAGTAACATTTTTGCAAAGTTTCATTAAGTTTGAACATTTTGAAATTTTTGATATTTTTGCTGTTTCCATGGTTACGGCAGCCATTTTGAAAATTCTAACTTCAAAATCCAACTCTGCCTATGCCAGTTACCATTCCTGTAAAGTTTCATCCAGTTTACTCAAAATTCTTATTTTTGAAATTTTTGACCTTTTTGCATTGTTTCCATGGTAACAAGACCTATTTTGGAAATTCCAACTCCAAATGCCACATCTACCAATGTTGCTTATCATTACTGTGAAGTTTCATGAAGTTTTGAGCATTTTGAGAATTTTGAAAATTTTGGTGTAGTTTCCATGGCAACATAGTAGTTCCAATGATCGCCAAAATCATCCAGCACCTGTATATAGTGGGCACCTACAATGTTTTAAAATATGATGATTCTGAGTTGAAGCATATCCAAACAGTTCACCAAAAACCAAAAACTGATTTTTTTCACAATTGTGCCGTTTCCATGGTAGCGGCAGCCATATTAAACTATTCCATGCCATAATTAAAAAGGGGGAAGGATATTAAAAATCAAATAAGTAACGAATAGGTAACGAATAGGGAATAGGGAATATGTAACGAATAGGTAACGAATAGGGAATAGGGAATAGGTAACGAATAGGCAACGAATAGGTAACGAATAGGGAATAGGGAATAGGTAACGAATAGGCAACGAATAGGGAATAGGGAATAGGTAACGAATAGGTAACGAATAGGGAATAGGGAATAGGTAACGGTAACGAATAGGCAACGAATATGGAATAGGGAATAGGTAACGAATAGGTAACGAATAGGGAATAGGGAATAGGTAACGAATAGGGAATAGGGAATAGGTAACCAACTTGACGCCCATTTTGTAGATCTTACTTTGCTGAACATTATTGCTATTTACAGTTTATCTCTATCTATTATAATATTCAATATAATAACCAAAAACTGCAAAATTTCCTTAAAATTACTAATTCTGGGGCAGCAACCCAACAACAGGTTATCTGTTTTGTCTAAAAATATCAGGGCAGATAGATGTTGACCTAATTAACAATTTTCCTCTGTCAGATTTGCTCTAAATGCTTTGGTTTAAGAGATATAAGCCAAAATCTTCATTTCGCCCCTAAGTACTATTTTTAGCCATGGCGGCCATCTTGGTTGGTTAGAAGGGTCACGCCACACATTTTTAAACTAAATACCCAAATGATGATTGTGGCCAAGTTTGGTTAAATTTGGTCTTGTAGTTTCAGAGGAGAAGATTTTTTAAAAGAATACTAAAATTTATGAAAAATGGTTAAAAATTGACTGTAAGGGCAATAACTCCTTAATGGATCAACTGACAATTTTGGTCATGTTGACTTATTTGTAGATCTTACTTTGCTGAACATTATTGCTGTTTACAGTTTATCTTTATCCATAATAATATTCAAGATAATAAGCAAAAACTGCAAAATTTCCTTAAAATTACTAATTCAGGGGCAGCAACCCAACAACGGGTTGTCCGATTTGTCTGACAATTTCAGGGCAGATAGATCTTGACCTAATAGATTATTTAACCCCCATGTCAGATTTGCTCTAAATGCTTTGGTTTTAGAGTTATAAACCAAAATCTACATTTTACCCCTATGTTTTATTTTTAGCCATAGTGGCCATCTTGGTTGGTTGGCAGGGTCACGCCACACATTTTTTAAACTAAATACCCCAATGATGATTGTGGCCAAGTTTGGATTAATTTGGCATAGTAGTTTCAGAGAGGAAGATTTTTCTAAAAGATTACTAAGATTTACGAAAAATGGTCAAAATTGACTATACAGGGCAATAACTCCTAAAGGGGTCAACTGACCCCTTTCAGTCATGTTGACTTATTTGTAAATCTTACTTTGCTGAACATTATTGCTGTTTACAGTTTATCTCTATCTATAATAATATTCAAGATAATAACCAAAAACAGTAAAATTTCCTTAAAATTGACAATTTAGGGGCAGCAACCCAACAACGGGTTGTCCAATTCATTTGAAAATTTCATAGCAGATAGATCTTGACCTGATAAACAATTTTACCCCATGTCAGATTTGCTCTAAATGCTTTGGTTTTTGAGTTATAAGCCAAAAACTGCATTTTACCCCTATGTTCTATTTTTAGCTATGGTGGCCATCTTGGTTGGTTGGCTGGGTCACCGGACACATTTTTCAAACAAGTTACCCAAATGATGATTGTGGCCAAGTTTGGATTAATTTGGCACAGTATTTTCAGAGAAAAAGATTTTTGTAAAAGTTAACGACGACGATGGACGACGGACGACGCCGGACGCAAAGTGATGGGAAAAGCTCACTTGGCCCTTTGGGCCAGGTGAGCTAAAAACTTGTGTGCCGTTTTGGTAAAAATTGCCTTTTGTTTCTTTGAGAAGTTAAATAACACATATGACTTCCATTTGTTGTAACTTAATATAGACTGACCCTGTAAGGGCTGTATAGCCAGTCAAGGTCGTTAAAAACTTCCATTTGCTGTAACTTTACTTATAATATCGACCATGCAAGGGCTGTATAGCCAGTCAAGGTCATCAAAAACTTCCATTTGTTGTAACTTAATATACCGACTGTGCAAGGGCTGTATAGCCAGTCAAGGTCAATAAAAACTTCCTTCTGGTGTTACTTAATAGATGATGTTAAGCTATAATCCTACAAAATGGGTAGTGTGATGTTAAACTATAACCTTTGAAGCTATACTAAATAATTCCTAAAGACAAGGGGAAAAGGGGGGGGGGGGGGGGGGGAATAGTAAAATAGTCAGTTTATTTTGTCCTTTTTGGTTAATCATTGTGTTAATAGTGATGTGATGTATGAATGTGTATTGCCATGCTTTATGAACATGTAGTATGAATGACTTTTCTAATGCAAATTTTATACAATAATCAAAACAACAACTTAGTTTTCTATGTTGTGTCATGTGTACTATTGTTTGTCTGTTTGTCTTTTTCATTTTCAGTCATGGCGTTGTCAGTTTATTTTAGATTTCTGAGTTTGACTGTCCCTTTGGTATCTTTCGTCACTCTTTTATTAACAACATATACAGTAAAAAAAAAAAAATGTGAACTCGTGATACACAAAGTAGACATAAGAAATGAGCAGTGCCTTTTCCTATAATAAAACAAGTGCCCTGCCCTCCACTGGCACCCTGCCCCTTTTGATTTCTAGTTTGAGCACTGATATATATATATGTGTTATGTATATATATATATGTACCCTATGTACCTCTATCATGTCTATATATTGTATAAATCTGATTTTTGAAATAATCAAAATTTACAATGAAACATGTAATGCATGTGGTCCGAGACCACAATTATTTCGTAGTGCATTTCTTTTAGAAAAATGAAAATTTTAAAAATTCCACGTGCGCTTTCTCAATGAAATTTTTACAGTGTGTTGAACTACTTTTGGGACAAATTACATCAAAATTATAGAAAACTTCATAGGCTCTAACTCAAAATATGGACAATTTTATGTTTAAGGCGTCTTGATATCTTTTGACAGCTTCCGAAGTGCAAATTTTCAACCCTTTTCAGCTGGACCAAATCACTACTTTCCTTTAAAATTCTGAACCCATTTTTTTTTTTTACAGTGTAATTTCACCTCCTTCTTGCAATTTGAGGCATTAAACATGGAGATATAAATTTGGAAGAGGTATAAAAATTAATGGCAAGTAACCCATTGTCAACACTAGGGACTATATTTGTGAACAACAAAAATCCGGTCCTACTATAAAGCGCCCGGGAGCACCCGGGAAAAGAAAAAGCGCCCGGAGAAGGAAAATTAGCGCCCGTAGAAGAAAATTAGCGCCCGAGAGAAGAAAATAATAATATTTTATAACAATATTTTTTTCCCTTAAGAAATAACTAATCATTGCTTGTCTTGTCCTTAATATAAATGGGGATATGTATATTTTGTTACTAAAATTAATCGGTGCCTGAGGTCTTATATTTTCTCAACTGCATGGTGAACACTTTTTTATACAGATGCTGAGATAGATTTATTATATCTTTTTAAAAAAACTAAAACTGTTTCAATGGCTATGGTTATCAGGGATCTAATGCTTAGACTTAGATTTAAACCAAGCACCTGCTTTTTACCCCCTTGTTTTAACTACGGTACATGTATAGTACTGCTTTTTTTGCTGATTTATTATGTGTACCTCTTTTATTTTTGATTAAATTAATATTTATCTGTAAAATTTGAGTTGTCTTATACATACATTTTTCATTTTGATATCGTTTTTGAAAAACATGTCTCTTGATGTCTTACATGTTATAAATCTTCCGCATAAACTGTGATCCATTATTATCAGTCTTTCGAAATAGTATTCATATATTATTGTTAAAATTGAAATATTCATACTTGTTTTTGTGCTTTATTACAAAGGTCTATTATATGAATTTGCAAATTACTTGTCTAAAATAAAAAAATCAATTTCCATAACTTAAGAAAGTTGTCTCATGCCAATAAAATATTTAAATATTTTCCCCGGGCGCTTTTTCTGTTCCCCGGGCGCTATATTTTCTTCTCCGGGCGCTTTTTCTTTTCCCCGGGTGCTTTTTCTTCATCCGGGCGCATTTTAGTAGGACCCCAAAAATCAAGGGACGACAATTGTGGTCTTGGACCATGTCACTTTGAGTTTGTCATGATATATTTGATGACTACCACAAACAGCCTAACCTTAACCTTTAACCCATTGACAGCTTTCCCAATTGTGTCAGATTGTCAAACCCCACATAGCCAAAGTACATACACACATATTATGTAGTATAAAACCGGAAAATTTTCATTCATGAAATCTTTCATACCTTCCAGGTTTTGATCTTTTCAACCTGTTCAATGGGACCTTTAAAAGGATTCTTATTATCCTCTAATTGTTCACATATTTGTTATACACTTTATTGCTATTTGTCCGCCATTGCTGAACAACACATATCCATTATTTTTTAACCCTCGATAGAGAAAATGTCTGATACTATGTAGAGAAATAATTGTTGTATGATTTCAATAGTACTATGATGCAAATTCTCCAGAAGAGTGTTTTAGATTTCCAAATACACCTTTAATATGGGGCCATAAAAAAGAAGGTGTTTGTTAGCCCTAACCCTACCTACCCAGAAAATAGCTGCCTACAAAAATCTTTTATTGCCCTATGGGAAAAAGTTTTTTTTTAATCAAATAGGCATGAAGACTCATGAACATCTGACACTTCAATTTATCTTTGCCAAAGAAAACTAAAGAAAATACCTACCTACATGTACCTACCCACAGTCTCTACTTTTGGGTAGTGTTTGTGCAGCCAAAATATTTGTGCAACCAAAATATTTCTAAGTGTGGCCTCGCTATTTGTACGTCATTACTGGATATCACAAAGGATCCCATAAAAGTTTAAGTGATAATACAAAATATCACAATGCCGTGCAATTCCATGGAAAAGTGATTGTTATATGACGTCAATATTTCAAGCTGGGCAGAATCTCAGGTCAACCGGGACAGATGTCAAGATAACGAAAGGTGTTTAGTGATAAAGTCTAATAAGTTTTATTTTTTTTATTTATTACAAGGACTACATTAATACATGATACCATATAACCCCAAAAATAACAAATCATGTTACCAAATTCAAATTCATCTACAATGTAATATATATATATATGTTAGCCCAAGCTGGGTTTTTTTAACATCATAAACTCCCTATGTAAATGACACCCATTTAAGCATCTATTATTTATATAATTTTATTGTCACTGACTTTTTCTTCTTCCGAATACGGGAGTAGACTCCTAGGTAGGAGTGTAAAACTTCCCAGAACTTGTGTGCTATGTACATATGAACTTAATTTAAAAATAATATGACAAAGAAAAATCATTAACTATAACATATATATACATTATGTACAATGGCTTTGTAGTAAAATAAGTTGTTGTGGATCCTTTAAATGAGGGTGGTAAAGGGTTTTTTATTTTTATTTCACGTTCAACGTGTTTTTACTTTTTTATTTGACGTTCCGTCGTGCAAGACGGGTGCCTCGTTCAACGTGTTCTGCTTATTTAATTTTACGTGCATCGTGATTTTCAAAGTCTTATTTTGCGTGCTCGGTATTTTTCAAATAAAATTCAAACACTTGGCAGGGATCGTCAAGAAATACTTTTTTAAAAGCCGTAAACCAATTATATCATAAATGTGTATACAAAATCGGGAATATCAAGTAAAACAAAGAGTTAATATATACAAGAAGACAGTGACTCAGTCACAAAAGGTTCAAATAAAAGTATTTATTTTTCGTGCAACGTTCATTACAGAAATTATTTCACGTTCAACGTGAAATTATGTCTTATTTCACGTTTTTTCCGTGCAAGCACCCCCCCTTTACCACCCTCTTAAATGTTAG
The DNA here is from genome assembly GCF_965363235.1 of Mytilus galloprovincialis. Taxonomy (NCBI): domain Eukaryota; kingdom Metazoa; phylum Mollusca; class Bivalvia; order Mytilida; family Mytilidae; genus Mytilus; species Mytilus galloprovincialis. The sequence continues at coordinate 71,565,419 of NC_134847.1, forward strand.
AGTGGATATGCCACTTTTGAAGGATTCCAGGGTGTCAGACATACCTACTGCTTCAAGTAGTGAGTTCCAGTCGGAAATAGTGCGAGGATAAAACGAAAATTTATAGAAATCTTTATTTGTTGATATTTGCCTAAATTTATGTTTCCCCCTAGTACATCTATCAGATATTGTTAAATTGTCCTTAGGAACTTCAACTAACCCCCAATTTATTTTATATATCATAGTTCATGTAGTTAATCTAGCTTTTTTCTTCTTATTTCTGAATTTTCCCATTCCAATGACTTAATTATATTTGAAACTGCTCCAGGTGATCTGTCTTTATAATCATGGCTGCCTTACGTTGTACCTGCTAAGCCTATGTGATGTGTTGCTTTTTGTACGGATCCCAGACAGGGGAAGAGTATTCGACGACTGGACGGACAAGTGATGTGTACGTAAGATTTTTAACCTTACGTGTGCAGTTTTTCAAGTTCCTACGAAGAAAACCTAAGGTTTTATTTGCCTTACAGGTAATATTGTTTATATACATGATATATGTGTTCCCCAATCAAGATCATGGCTTATAGTTACGCCTAAATATTTACTGTCTTTAAGGGGGCTCCTGGGTTTAAATCAATTTTTTTTTCTAATATAGGATTTTGCTATATTTTTTTATAAATGAACTTGATCATATATTTAAAAGAAAAATGAAATAAAACAAGAGGCTCTCAAGAGCCTGAATCGCTCACCTGAATTTTTTTGGTTTAATCTCATATCAATGATTATTTTGGATTTTCAATTTATTTAAATGTTCTTTGAATCGTCCTATTTTCTTCAAAAGCAAAAAAAAATCATTTTCTCCTATGTTCTATTTTAGCCATAGGAGCTATGTTTCTTGAAATACAAGGAAATGAAATATAAAATTTATACTAGATACTCTGAAACTCTAAAACTCATTTAGCCTAAGTTTGGCTGAAATTGATACAGCAGTTTCAAAGGAGAAGATTTTTTAAAGTAAGTCAACATGATGAACAAATTGTGAAAAAAGTCTTTAAAGGGCAATAACTCCTTCAGAGGTCAATTGACAATTTTGGTCAAATTGACTTATTTGTAGATCTTACTTTGCTCAACATTTTTGCTATTAACAGTTTATCTGTATCTATAATAATATTCAAGATAATGACCAAAAACTGCAAAATTTCCTTAAAATTACCAATTAAGTGGCAGCAACCCAACAATGGTTTGTTTGATTCATCTGAAAATTTCAGGGCTGATAGATCTTGACCTAATGAACATTTTTACCCCCATGTCAGATTTGCTCTAAATGCTTTCGTTTTTGAGATATAAGCCAAAAACTGCATTTGACCCCTATGTTCTATTTTAAGTAACGGCGGCCATGTTTTTTGACAGATAAAAAATCGAAGCACACACTTTGTGCAGGATAATCTAAGGAACAATCATGCTAAGTTTCATCTAAATCCATTCAGCAGTTTCAGAGGAGAAGATTTTTTAAAGTTAGCAAATATGATGAACAAATTGTGAAAAATTGTCATTAAAGGACAATAACCCCTTACGGGGTCAATTGACAATTTTGGTCATATTAACTTATTTGTAGATCTTACTTTGCTGATCATTTTTGCTGTTTACAGTTTATCTTTATCTATAATAATATTCAAGATAATGACCAAAAACTGCAAAATTTCCTTAAAATTACCAATTAAGTGGCAGCAACCCAACAATAGTTTGTTTGATTCATCTGAAAATTTCAGGGCTGATAGATCTTGACCTAATGAACATTTTTACCCAATGTCAGATTTGCTCTAAATGCTTTCATTTTTGAGATATAAGCCAAAAACTGCATTTGACCCCTATGTTCTATTTTAAGTAACGGCGGCCATGTTTTTTGACGGATCAAAAATCGAAGCACACACTTTGTCCAGGATACTCTAAGGAACAATCATGCTAAGTTTCATTCAAATCCATTCAGTAGTTTCAGAGGAGAAGATGTTTGAAAAATTGTTAACGACGACGACGACGTCGACGACGACGGACGCCAAGTGATGAGAAAAGCTCACATGGCCTTTTAGGCCAGGTGAGCTAAAAATGGGGTCACCGTTCATTTAAGCTCACAATCTGCCTCTGGAAAAAGCATACATTTTTATTAATGTCCTTTTTCTCTGTTGAGCTAATAGGAGAAACAGAGGTAATATCGAAATAAAATCAAAGCGCTGTAAGCGCTGAAGGCAGTTAACCAAAAACCAAGGCAACCGTAATTATGAAAACTGTGGCAATGTTGCCTCAACATTAAACATTCATATATAGTACATTCATGTTTATCTAATGATTTATTTATTAAGGCAAATAATTTATATGTTATCAAGGTTTCAAAAGCAATGCATATATCAATGTATATTTTTTATGGTGAGTCTGCAGTGGTACAAGTTCCCAATGATTGCAGTTGTTCTACTTGGTGGTTAACCTTACTTTTATTTGACTGCTAGAAGTTCAATTTGACGTAGTATGAACATGTAATAGTATGAATAGACTGGTTTCCCTGAAAAGAAAACTGAGTTTGTGTTCTATAGTACAAAAGTTATGAGACACGAATCAGACAAATGTTCACTACAACAGGGATCAAAGATGAGGTCTGACTGACTTGCCCATAGTAAATGTAAATGATTTGTTATTTTGTCCCATACATATGAATATATATAATTTAGGGGTGGGGATCTCAACGGTTTTCAAGTTCTCAAACAGGTAGGGGTAGGCAGAGGATTCAGGGGGCAGGGGGCCCGTCCCCCCTTTTTGGGTTGATTATATAGGGAATCACTGAAGCATGACTGGAGTGGGCCCCTCTTATGTCAGTCAGTGGGCCCCACTTATGAAAATTTCTGGATCCGCCACTGGGGGTAGGGTGACCCTAGGGACTTCCCCTACATTTCATTTTATTTGTTATATTGTCCCATACATGAATATATATGGTTTAGGGGTGGGGATCTCATTGGTTTCCAAGTTCTCAAACAGGAAGGGTAGGGTGACCCAAGGGACTCCCCCTATATTTCATTTAATTAGTTATATTGATCCATACATGAATATATATTGTTTTGGTGTGGGGATCTCGACCGTTTCCAAGTTCTCAAACAGGAGGGTTGGGATGACCACAGGGACTTCCCTTATATTTCATTTGATTTGTTATATTGTCCCATACATGAGTATATATGGTTTAGGGGTAAGGATCTTGACCATTTCCAAGTTCTCAAACAGGAGGGTGAACAGTGACCTCAGGGACTCCCCCTATCTTTCATCTGATTTGTTATATTGTCCCATACATGAATATATATTGCTTAGGGATTGGGATCTCGACCATTTTTAAATTCTAAAACAGGAGGGGTGGGGTGACCCCCAGCGACTCTTCCTATATTTCATTTGATTTTTCATATTGTCACAAACATGAATATATATGGTTAAGGGGTGTGGATCTCAACCGTTTCCAAGTTCTCAAACAGGAGGGGGTGGGGTAACTCCAGGGACTCCTCCTATATTTCATTTTTTATTTATGATATTGTTCTATACTTGAATATATGCAGGGGCTGATTCAGACGGGGGAGGGTTGCGGGCTTGCACCCCCCTTAAATTTGCAACTCATGGGTTCTTCTCAGCTTTATAAAGAAAATTCCGATAATTTTACCTCAATTTTTTTTTAGCCTCGCTCTGCTCGGCGAAAATTTAAGTTTGCGCCCCTCCTAACCTAAAATCCTGGATCTGCCCCTCATATATGGTTTAGGGGTGGGGAGCTCGACCGTTTCCAAGTTATCAAACAGGAGGGGGTAGAGTGGCCCAAAGAATGCCACCTATATATCATATAATTTACTTACATTAAGGTATATATAATATAGTTGCATTATTTGTGAAAATAAAGAATGAAACTTTCAGCTACTTTAATTGACCCTTCAAAATTGAGAAAAAACAAATAACCCCTCGAAATTGCAGTAATATGTTTACAATTTAAAAGCATCTCACATGCATTATATCATCATTTATCATTTATAAAGAAAATTTAAACTGTGACCATGAACATGTATATTGTTAGATATACTGTTCCCAGCTGTCACGTTGTATTGGATTTTTAAATTAAAATTTTTCAAAAAGTAATTTTTAGTTTCTGAATAAAATATTTTTCTGCTTTTTCTTTCTTTTACATATATCTTTTGGTTTACAATACTAGTGTTTATATTCATTTACCATGCATAGATGTATTTTTTCACCTGCTTGGATTTATTTTGTAAATGATCGTCAAACCCGGAATTACCCTTATCCGCTTCCGGAATCGGATCCGATTTTGTAAAATTTTGTCTTCACGGCCGCCATTGTTGTGTGTTTACAATGTTGTTTTTGTCAATCAGATACGATTTTACTCGAATTTATACAATATTTGTCGGCGATTTTCTGTATAAAGCTAGCGGTTGAATAAAATGAACATCGCCGTCATGAATAATAATGATAAAAATAAGTTTTTAGCTCGTTTAATTGGAGACTTTGGTGAACATGGTGAAAAGGTTTGCAAAGTAATTTCTTATTTTATTTCAAATGTAAGGCGACTACGTCGGGCGTAGTTAGAAACCAACTATCCTAGTCGAAATTCCGCTTGCAAAAGTGGAAGGTCTCGGACCACCGCTAATTTGCACACCTGCCTCCAAATTGAAAAGCTACGAAAATTTCTTTTTCTAATTTGAAATTGCCGCCAACAGCATGAACAGTTGAATTATATAATAGACTACTGACGTAGTTGTACTACGTATTGATGACAAACAATATTCCTACGACTTTTGTCATTTGGGAAATCTAAACTGCTTGTCTTAAGAGATTTTCGGAGATTAAATATTTCATACAATTGTTCTTTGACATCTTAGCTAAAAGCACAAGTCATAATGAACTACACAAGGATTTTTAATAAGCACTTCTTCCTATGTGTAACTTTAAAACTTTTGGATAAATCGACGATCATTTAAGGTTTTTCTGGTCATTTTTTTTGTAATCCAGAATAAAAAGTATTAAAAAAGTGTTCAATTAGTTATATATAACATAGTAACAAGCTAGGTAATAACAATGGCAAGTATTTCAGGATTTATTGGGTAGAACACAAATCTAGGGTGCTCGCATAATGCAGCTTAACTGCATAAAAATAACCTAATTACAGAAATCGCTTAAATTTAACAATTATTTACTTTATGTACAGCTTATATGAAAACAATAATAAAAAATATAGGTCACAGATGAGTTAAATAAGATATTTCAAATTTTGCACCAAAAGGAGATAATTTGGAGCTTTGTCAATTTTAAAAGTCATCTGGGGCCAAACTGAATCGATTTTTTGGGTTGGGGTTTTTACCATATATCATAAAGTAATAACTTATAGTGTAATAAATAAAATTTGTAATGAAAAAATAAAAGTTCAATTTTTTACTGAAATATTTGTACCCACGAGGCACCTTAACTGACATGCACAAGATACACATATCATAGTCACATGTAATTAAGATAAGCTTATAATAATAAACAAGTTAAACAGCGAGGAATTCCCGCACCCGGAGGCGTTCTGCAAGGCTACATCACAGGAGTTTGAAATCTTATCAATAAGGGGGTAAAAATATACCAAAGTCGACTATCATAGTAGAAGCTCTACTATGATAGTCGATTTTGGTATATTTTTACCCTCTTAAATATACCAAAGTCGACTATCATAGTAGAAGCTGTACTATGATAGTTGACTTTGGTATATTTTTACCCCCTTATTGATAAGATTTCAAACTCCTGTGGCTACGGTATCGGGATCGTTCGCCCTAATAACATGTTTGCCCTGGGTACGTTCGCCCTGAGCTCGTTCGCCCAGAGAGTCCGTTCGCCCTACTAAAAAATATTGATATTCAGGGCATTGAAGTTGAAAAAACTTATTCAGATATTTCTATGGTATATATTCTTGACATTTATGGAAACAAGGAAATATTTAAAAGTTTATGGCTTGTTTAGGATCGTTAATTGTTCAATGACAAAATAATTTGCATCACTGATTATTGTGATACTTGTCTTTTGAATTAAAATTATGCGACTGGACAACAAATAGAAAAAAATAAAAATCTGGGCGAATGGACCCTGGGCGAACAGGTATCAGGGCGAACACGTCGTATGGCGAACGTGAATCAGGGCGAACGGACCCGGATTCTGTGGCTACATGCATCAAAAATAAAGGCGAACGAACTATGTGGACGAAGGGACCACATATTACCCGCATCAATAATCTAATTAGTGTTGGCTATAACTTCTTTCTTGTCATTGTTGTGTTATGTGAACAGTATATAATTACTACCTGAACCAATGACAATCATCATTGATGTGCTCCGAGTTGCTTTTTCTTCGTGTGGCATCGTTGGAGACTAATGCGATAGGGGAGAGAAACTAACTCAAGAAGCTCAATTCCATTTCGCTGAAATTGTGATCATAATAACATTTGGGACTATTATAAATGTATTATACTAGATAGTCATAGAATAAGATCTATATAAACATGTCCCAGTATGCATTATACCTAATTTTTATAAGGGCCAACTGAAGCCCATAGCCCCCTTTTTTTAAATAAAACAAAACGTATTTAGAAAAAGGGTCACAACGGGTTCATTCTGTACTCGCATGGTATAACATAATCTTCAACTCGGTGACTTCTCACTAAAAGTTTAGTGAGCCTAAAATCAAAATGACAGCTGCAAAGAGAATACTTTGAAAAGCACAAAGACAAGCCTATGCCTCTCAGAGAGAATCAACAGCAGGAAACTATGAAAGCTTTCAAATGCAGATACGAACTCTTTAAGTTTTACAAGCTTATCAACATGCAAAGAAAAACACCACTTACTAACACCAAGATACTGAAACTGAATGAAAAGACTGCAGAAAATGGACCAAGCATAATGAACATCTGCAAAGAACATTTCCAACAACTAGCTACACCAACCGATGATTAGAGGAAAATTTTGACACTGAAAAACTAGAGCTAGTAGAAATACAAAACAATATAATAGAATCCATAGAAAGGGGAAAAGGTCAAGACATATATCTTGTTAATGTAAAGGAAGTAAATAACTGAGCTATAGAAAAACTTAAACTTTGCAGGAAAAGCACCCGATAAAGATGGAATTTCGGCAAAACACTACAAACATGGGATGGAAGAGTTAACTCCCTTTATACATGTTCTAGTACTGTACATTTGCTAAATTTAATCTTAACATATTTGGATGCAGTGGCGGATCCAGAGGGGGTCGTAGAGGGCGTACGCCCCCACCCCCTTTTTGCTGGGACTTTTTTTTGGGGGTAAAATGATTAATCAGACTAGACTTCCTGAACTTTGCCTTTTCCCGTGTATTTAATTTTTATGCAACAATTCTTAAGTCATGTGATTCGCTTTGGTGGAGTTGACAACTGTAAAATATGCATGTTCCACGTCAGGAACCGTTAAAGGGTGCATTTTAAACTTATTTTATGTTTTTTTAGCCCGAAAAAGGTCCTCAATTTTTTTACAAATTTCGCCCCCCCCCCCTTTCCAAAATCCGGGATCAGCCCCTGGGATGTACCATTCTTCCTACGGACAGGGATTCTAACACCAATCTTAAAGAGAGAAAAAGACAAAACATTACCATCTAGCTATAGAGGAATAACTGTAACTAAAACATTTGCAAAAATATTACAAAGTATATTGAAGGATAGAGTTGACTGTATTTAACAACATATATATATATACAAAACTCCCTCCAAAGAGGCTTTACAGAAGGAGTATCATCACTATGCTACATTTTGTATTTTGATTATTTGACATTATACAAGACTGAAGTCTTACAAAATAGGTGAATATATTCAAATAAACACTTAACGTTTACAGTTTATATCAACAGATTAAAGTTTTCACTGGAAAAAGGAAAAAGAAAAATGTACGAAAACACCGCCATGCGACGTTCACAAAAAGTCATCTTTTAAAAAATTGTCACAGTGTCACTTTTGTACTTCGGCGTGGTCAAAAACGCATTCAAGTTTAGAACGTAACGATTTGCTTAATGGTAAAAATTCGATTTGAATGCCCAAAAAGCCGGACAAACCAGGGTCGATCGTGCGAGGGCTGTATAGCCAGTAAAGGCACAGGCACAGACACGGGCACTTATTCTATCCGTGATTGGGAAGGTCAACTGCTTATATATATTATGGATAGTCAACCTTCCAATGCACGCCTGGTAAACCATCTAATCTCAACCAAATGGTTGAGACGGAAAAAAGTATTCTGGCACTTCCTGTTGAGCTTTTCTGGTTCAAAATATTGAAAATAAACAGAGGGTAGGTCGATTTTTTGTCGATTTACTGAAAATTAACGACTTTTTTGTAAATCGGAGAATGTCATGCCATAGATAAATCATAATTGTAACTAATATGTCTCTTCTTGGTTTAAAATATTTTAAATTGAAGTCACAATCACTTTTCTCCTACGGATTATAATGTTTACATTCTTTAAATTCGATAGAAGTGCTATGATATTAATGACTTAGCAAGAAAATATGTCAATAATTTGTGTTTTTTTTAGGCTTTACGATAACCACGTCTGTAAATTGCACAAATATGTGTTTGTCAAGCCTACTCTGAGCAGAAAAATAAAAAAATATAAATGGTTGAGATATAAAGGTATTGGTTGAGTCTTTCTGTCACAATGTTGAGACTTTCTGGTTGCGCTGTACTATTCGAGTTTACCTTTTTTTATGGTTAACCTGATTCATGTTTTCTGTCTAGGGTAACATAAAATCTAAATACAGATACAATTTTAAGCATTGCCGATAGAAAAATGCATGCCTTACAAATATAGATAAGATTATTTTACAATGGTTATTCATTAATATGATTTGGATGAATTCGATTCCTAACAGACAATATTTGATGCCGAAAATGCGTACATTTATAAAGAAATAAAATAGTTAAAAACTAAACAACCGAACAGTACCCCTTTTCTAGGTTTATTTTTTCTTACACATTATTTCAGGGTGAGGATAATTTAAATGTGAGTAAAAGATGTCATTTTTGTCATAATAATACTTATCACAAAAAAAAAATATGACGATTTTAAAATTGCTTTGTAAGTATTATAAGTGACGTCCAACTTAGTGTAATCACAGGTGTTGTATTGAAATAAAAAAAACTTAGATGTTTGTTTACAACTGCATTCAGGGCACATCCTTAATATTTGGTAATATTCAGCAACATTTATATTATAACCCGGGCCCGTCACACTAGGTCGTGATCGCACTACGATCTCTAAAAAAATAATGCTATTGACGATCGTAGTGCAGTTTGGTTGTGTTACGGTCTTGATGAGTTCTTGGTGATCGTGTTGAGAGTAGCCAACTTTAAACATGTTCAAAACAATCGTGATGCGTTCGTGGCGAAATCAGGTCGCAGCTCTGTTCTAGTCGTAGATTTTTTTAGCCGTGGAACTGTCAGGATCAGTTCCAGGTTGAACTGTGTAAATCAGTTCTAGGTAGAACTTACCAATGACCAAATCAGTTCTTGATTAGAACTGTTCAAGAGGCTAGAACTGTTTTAAAGTGTCAGGAGATAGTTCAACATTTGTCCTCCAGTTCTCCTTCAGATTATGACAGTAAGAGGTAATCTCCATTGTATGTACATCTCCTTTGCAATTATCTACTTTAAATAATATCTTTTGATGAAATAAATGAATTTAATGAATATCTATTTCTGAATTTTAATTCAGTTTTCTTTTTAAATATTTTAAAACTGGATTCGAGGTAGCTAAATTGTGGGAGATAGTTAAAAAAAATTGTGTGTGTCTATGCTAAGCATGCGATATCTGCTAAAAACTGTGGTCACACCTTATCAGATAGCTCGAACGAACGCCGAAAGGATAAACAAAAGTTTTCCATTTACAAAATTTGCATCCGTTAGGAGTCCGCGATGTAATGGCCAAATAAAACGGACGTGTTATATGCCGAAAAATGGGGTGGAAGAGGAATAAAAAAAAATGTCAGAATAAAAAGCCAATAATTTTGCCTGATCATGATTGAGAAGTTGAGCCACAAATATTCATGATACTAAAGAAAACTAACATACCAATAATCGCTTTTTCTTACGCGATTTGTTTTCAATTTGTATGTATCCGTTTTATTATCAATGTTCTTTCTGTGGTACGATTGCCAATGATACAACTCTTCACAAGGGACCAAAATGACACATAAAGTAACAACTAGAGGTCGCCGTATAGCCTTCAATAATAAGCAAAGCCCATACGGCATAGACAGCTATAAAAGGCCCCAAAATGACAATGTAAAACAATTGTAACGAGAAAACTAACGGCCTTATAAATATAAAAAAATGAACGAACAACAAATATGTTACACATAAATAAATAAATAATTGATAGCCCTGGAGATGTCAATTACAACCGATTATTCACGTTAAAGCTTCTGTGCAAAACTGCATCTAAAACGCTAGACTTAATCTCCAGCGTTAGAACTTTAATACTAGTACTTAAAAAACACAGCTATTTACTATTTAGACTCTATTACAACCAAAGGCATCTTTAGAAGCTGCTGTCATAACTACAGACAAGATTAAAATGACTGTTGAAATGTCAAACAATATACGGCAAGTTTATGAATTTTGACAGTTGTACCGTATATGTAATTGATACTAAGCTACACAAGGTCATGTTTTTCTCTGACTGTTTATGACGTCTTTACACTAAATTCATTGGATGTGTACGGATTGATAGTTTAGTCTTAGATGTATGATTTTTTTTTATTAGTTGTTAGTTGCTTTTAACTAGCTGTCAGATAACTGCGAGTACTCTCAAATCTGTTCCTAGTGTCTTTTTGTTGTCGGGATGTTCAAGAACCCGGCCACGTCCAATTGCATTTTTGTTCATCTGATGAGTTAAACCTTTTTCAACTGATTTTTATAGTTCGTTCTTATGTTGTACTGTTATATATATACCACTGTTCCAGGTAAGGGGGGGATCCCGCTAACATGTTTAACCCCTCCACATTATTTATGTATGTGCCTGTCCCAAGTCAGGAGCCTGTAATTCAGTGGTTGTCGTTTGTTTATGTGTTGCATATTGAATCATATTTGTTTTCCGTTATTATTTTTTTTTTATATAGATAAGGTCTTTAGTTTTCTCGTTTAAATTGTTTTACATTGTCATATCGGGGCCTTTTATAGCTGACTATGCGGTATGGGCTTTGCTCATTGTTGAAGGCCGTACGGTGACCTATAGTTGTCAATGTCTGTGTCATGTTGGTCTCTTGTGGACAGTTGTCCCATTGGCAGTCATACCATATATCTTCTTTTTATAGTTGAAAATTTCATTCACCAGAAGATCTCAACATTGTTCCAGAATATCTCAACCGATACCAGAAAATTTCAACATAACATACTTTATAACATATTTAGCTTTAGGAAATTATATTAGTAAAGAAAAAGAACAAACTGTAATTTTATGTTTATAATGTTTTAGAAAAATACATATTTACTGATATATATGCTAGTTTATCAATGATATCACTGTCATTTTGTCAATAGCCGACTGCGCTGGCCACATTTACCTGCTGGAGAAAAGTCATTACGATGTCATTTTAAATCATATTCATTTGTGTTATACACGAGACAAACTGTAATTCCAATATCTATGGCATGACATTCTCCGATTTTACAAAAAAAACGCATTGATTTTCAGTAAATTGACGAAAATTCGACCTACCCTGTGTTTATTTTGAATATTTTGAACCAGAAAAGCTCAACAGGAAGTGCCAGAATACTTTTTACCGTCTCAACATTTGGTTGAGATTAGATGGTTTACCAGGCGTGCAATGGATAGAAACACATGTCTGTGAGTCAAGGCTGTTAAAAACTCAAATCATCATTATTTGCTTACGTGACAATTTAAAAGTATTCTGATGTTTATTGTAATATGAAGCTCTGGAATGGGGTCAGCCCCTCATTTTTGTATTCTTAAAATTAATTTCAGTTTTATAGTACAATTGTTCTATAATCTTAATATTTTTCTTTATTCTCTATATTTTTGCGCCTCATTATTCTGTACTACTACTTTTTTTTCTATTCATTGTTGTTTTTGACCTTACTGTATTTGTTTTCTGTATACCCAATCCTGATCCTTTATATTGTTTGATGAATATATTTATGATCATTTTCCTTAATACTTTCATGTTCCGCAATAATTATATGTGCTAATATTTCTATTTTATCTCTCAATATTCTTTATTCTGTTTGTCCATTATTCTCTATTCTTTATATTTTAGGACCTAATTATTCTATATTCGTAAACTTTATTACAAGTACTTTTTTCTCTATTCTTTTAATCATATTTTTTGCCCCGGTTATTATATCTAATCTGTAAACCCTCATCCACACCTTTGTGTATTTTCTTAAGTATTTGAATACATTATTAAATTCCTTTTAAAAATTCAATTATGCATTTATTCGATGTGTAAAGGATTTGTCAATCCCCTTTAACGTGTAATAAAAGCCTTAACATGCTAAACAGATCGAGGTATATAATATACAAGGTTATAGATATTGTAACCCGGACTGTAACCTCGTATTTGTGCGCATGCGCGACCGGAACTGGGCGGATCCGTTAATTTCTACTTTCACTTTTTGAAAAAAAATCTTCTATGTGGAGATAGATTTGTGTTAATAGGACATGAAACTTGAAACTGGTGAAAATGTAACAAATCTTGTAAAACGAGAGTGGTTTGATGTTGATGGTAATTTTTCATACACCTTATCAGGGGCGAATCCAGCCATTTGAAAAAGGGGGGGTCCAACTATAAGTCACCATTCCAATGCATTGATCGTTAAAAAAGGGGGGGGTCCAACCCCCCTGAACAGCTGAACTCTCCCCTGGATCCGCCACTGCACCTTATCACTATTTGTCCGCCATTACTGGATATCACACAGGTTGTAGTAAAATTTTGAAGTAAAAAAAAATATCTGAAGCCACAAAGGAAAAATGATTGTTGTATTCGTCAAAAGTTCTATGCAGTCGGGTCAACCGGGGTTACCAATAATTAAGGTGTATTCAATATGATAGATAATTGCTATATATCTAGGACCTTGATTTATCTCTTCTGTCACTTTATGATATTGGTCGAGGGTGAAGCGGCATGTGATACAGATTTTGCCATGTTATATACGCTTTATCATATATTTCACCAGACTTTATATATATGTCACCATACTTTATATATCTGTCCCCACACTTTATATATATATGTCACCAGACTTTATATATCTGTCACCACACTTTATATATCTATCACCACACCTTTTATATCTGTCACCACATGCACATTTTATATATCCGTCACCACACTTTATATACCTGTCACCAGACTTTATATATCTGTCACCACACTTTATATATATATGTCACCAGACTCCGTCACCACACTTTATATATCTGTCACCACACTTAATATATATCTGTCACCACACTTAATATTCTGTCACCACACTTTATATATCTGTCACTAAACTTTCTATATCTGTCACCACACTTTATACATCTGTCACCAGACTTTATATATCTGTCACCACACTTTATATATCTGTCACCAGACTTTATATATCTGTCACCACACGTAATATATATCTGTCACCAGACTCTGTCACCACACTTTATATATCTGTCACCACACTTTGTATATCTATCACCACACTTTATATATCTGTCATTACACTTGACATATCCATTTCCACACTTTATATGTCTATCACTACTTTATATATCTGTCACCACACTTTATATTTTGTCACCACACTTTATATATCTGCCACCTCACTTTATATATCTGTCACTGAACTTTCTATATCTGTCACCACACTTTATATATCTGTCACCAAACTTTATATTTCTGTCACCACACTTTATATATCTGTCACCACTCTTTGTATATCTATCACCACACTTTATATATCTGTAATTACACTTGACATATCCATCACCACACTTTATATCTCTATCACCACTTTAAATATCTGTCACATGACTTTATATATCTATCACCACACTATATATATCTATCACCATACTTTATATATCTGTCACCACACTTCATATATCAATCAGCACACTTTATATATCTCTCATTACACTTTATATATCTATCACCATACTTTATATATCTGTCACCACACTTTATATATCTGTCACCACACTTCATATATCTGTCATTATACTTAACATATCCAACACCACACTTTATATATATCCATAATGTCTTTATATATCTATCACCCCACTTTATATATCTGTCACCACACTTAACATATCCATCACCACACTTTATATATCAATCACCTCACTATATATATCTATCACCTCACTTTATATATCTATAATTACACTTTATATATCAATCAACACACTTTATATATCTATCACCACACTTTACATATCTGTCACCACACTTTATATATCTGTCACCACACTTTATATATATCTGTCACCAGACTCTGTCACCACACTTTATATATCTGTCACCACACTTTGTATATTTATCACCACACTTTATATATCTGTCATTACACTTGACATATCCATCACCACACTTTATATATCTATCACTACTTTAGATATCTGTCACCACACTTTATATTCTGTCACCACACTTTATATATCTGCCACAACACTTTCTATATCTGTCACCACACTTTATATATCTGTCACCAAACTTTATATACCAGTCACCACACTTTATAAATCTATCACCATACTTTATATTTCTGTCACCACACTTTATATATCTGTCAGCACTCTTTGTATATCTATCACTACACTTTTTATATCTGTCATTACACTTGACATATCCATCACCACACTTTTTATATCTATCACCACTTTATATCAATCAGCACACTTTATATATCAATCAGCACACTTTATAAATCTATCACCATACTTTATATATCTGTCACCCCACTTTATATATCTATCACCATACTTTATATATCTGTCACCACACTTTATATATCTGTCACCAAACTTTATATATCTGTCATTATACTTAACATATCCATCACCACACTTTATATATTCATAATGTCACTATATATCTATCACCGCACTTTATATATCTGTCACCACACCTTATATATCTGTCACAACACTTAACATATCCATCACCACACTTTATATATCAATCACCTCACTATATATATCTATCACCTCACTTTATATATCTATATTTACACTTTATATATCAATCAACACACTTTATATATATTTCACCACACTTTATATATCTATCACCACTTTATATATCTGTCACAAGACTTTATATATCTATCACCACACTTTATATATCTATCACCATACTTTATATATCTGTCACCACACTTTATATATCTATCACCATACTTTATATATCTGTCACCACACTTTATATATCTGTCACCACACTTTATATATCTGTCATTATACTTAACATATCCATCACCACACTTTATATATCCATAATGTCACTATGTATCTATCACCCCACTTTATATATCTGTCACCACACTTTATATATATATCACAACACTTTATATATCTGTCACCACACTTTATATATCTGTCACAACACTCTATATATCTGTCACCAGAATTTATATATCTATCAACACACTTTATATATCTGTCACCACACTTAACATTTCCATCATCACCCTTCATATATCAATCACCTCACAATATATATTTATCACCTCACTTTATATATCTATCATTACACTTTATATATCTGTCACCAGACTTTATATATCTGTCACCAGACTTTATATATCTATACCCACACTTTACATATCTGTCACCACGCTTTAAAAATCTATCACAACACTTTATGTATCTGTCATCAAACCTTATATACCTGTCACAAGACTTTATATATCTATCACCACACTTTATTTATCTGTTACAACACTTTATATATTCATCACCACACTTTATTTATCTGTTACCACACTTTATATATCTCACCAAACTTTATATATGTGTCACAATATTTTATATATATGTCACCACACTTTATATATCTGCCACCACACTTCATAAATCTTTCACCACGCTTTTAACATCTGTCACCACACATTATATATACATCACCACACCTTATACACATCACCACACCTTATATATATATATATATATATATATATCACCACACTTTATATATCTGTCACCAGACTTCATAAATCAATCACCACACCTTATATATCTGTCACCACACTTTATATATCTGTCATCAGACTCTGTCACCACACTTTATATATCAGTCACTATACTCTGTCACCACACTTTATATATCTGTCACCAGACTCTGTCACCACACTTTATATATCCACCACCTCACTACATATATATCTATCACCTCACTTGATATATATTTTACTCCATTATTTATGACTTTATAAATCTATCACCACACTACATATATCTGTCTTCATACTTTATATATCTGTCACTACACTTAACATATCCATGATCACACTTAACATATCCATGATCACACTTTATATATCACTCACCTCACTATATCTATATCTATCTATCTACTCACTTTATATATCTGTAACAACACTCTATATATCTGTCACCACACTTTATTTTTATCCACCAGACCTTATCTGTCACCACACTTAACATATACATCATCACACTTTATATATCAATCACTTCACAATATATATCTATCACCTCACTTTATATATCTATCACTACACTCTATATATCTGTCACCAGACTTTATATATCTATCCCAACACTTTATATATATATCACTACACTCTATATATCTGTCACTAGACTTTATATATATATCACCACACTTTATATATCTGTCACCATACTTAACATATATATCACCAAACTTTATATATCAATCACCTCACTATATCTATATCTATCACCACACTTTATATATCTACCTCCACATCTAATATATCAATCACCTCACTTTCTATATCGATCACCACACCTTATATATCAATCACCTCACTTTAGACATTTGTAAGTACACTTTATATATCTTATCACCACTTTATGTATCTATCACCACTTTATGTATCTATCACCACATTTCTATATCTATCACCACACTTATATATCCATCACCTCTCTTTGTACATCTGTTTCTACACTTTACATATCTATAATCTTACTTTCTTTATCTATCACCTCACATTCTTTATCTATCATCTCACTTTCTTTATCTATCACCTCACTTTTTTTATTTATCACCTCAATTTATATATCCATCACCTCGTATGATATAGCCATCACCACAGTCTATATATTTATCACCTAACATGATATCTTCACTTCATTTATCTATCACCACCTTCTATATAAATATCACCTCAATTCAATTTCTTTTTTTCTATCCCCATACTTAATATGTTTGGTATATTCTCTTACTGTATAAGGCTATCACAACTCTATGTGTATCTGTTAAAACCATGTTTATACCAATTTGAAAGTGAATATAAGCATACTAACGATTGATTTATATTTGCAGCAATCTGTGTATGTTTGCTGAAAACTAAAAATGATTCAGTTCGGCACCTATCATTGTAACTATTTGTTTTTCAACATGGTTGATTTTGTTGCACAATCATACACATTTCAATTTTGAAAACTATTATTGTCATCGTAGAAAAGACTGGTGTTTGTGTGTGTATCTTTTCAGAAAATGGGTGGGATTCTTATTGCTATATAGAGATATTTGAAAAACAAACAGAACATATTAAAGCACACCACATGACTGATATCTGGATAGTATATAAATACAGCCTAGTGATATATGTAGGACTGTATCTGTAGGACACCAAATTGAGGAATCGATATCTATGACCACACTCTACATATCTATCACCACTCTGTATAATTAATAACCTTACTGTATATATCTATCACCACTCTGTATCATCAATCACCAAACTGAATATATTTTTCACCACTCTGTATCATCAGTCACTATATTGTTTATCTCTATCACCATACTAGACATCTATCCCCACTCTGTATCACCAATTACCACACTGTATATAGCTATCACCTCTCTGTATATATCTTTCACCACTCTGTATCATCAGTCACCATATTGTTTATCTCTATCACCACAATAGACATCTATCCCCACTCTGTATCACCAATTACCACACTGTATATAGCTATCAACTCTCTGTATGTATCTATCACCACTCTGTATCATCAATCGTCACAGTGTATATATCTTTCACCACTCTGTATCATCAGTCACCATATTGTTTATCTCTATCACCACACTAGACATCTATCCCCACTCTGTATCACCAATTACCACACTGTATATAGCTATCACCTCTCTGTATGTATCTATCACCACTCTGTTTCATCAATCCTCATAGTGTATATATCTTTCACCACTCTGTATCATCAATCGCCCTACCCTTTATATGTATCACCACTGTGTATTACCTTTCAACACTCTGTATCATCAATCACTTCACTGTATATATATATTACCACTCTGTGTCATCAATTATCACACTGTATAATAATCACTCTGTCATTAATCACCTTACTTTATATATCTATCATTACACTGTATATATTTATCACCACACTATATACAACTTTCACCTAACTCATCATATGTCAAAACAACTTATGTATCTATCACCACACTTTATATATCTGTCATCAAACTTTATATATCTATCATCACACTTTATACATCTATCACCTACCTGATCATATGTGACAACACTTTATATATCTATCACCACACTGTATATATGTCACCACACTTTGTATATCTATCACTTCATTCTATATAAGAAAGACCTCATTTAATTGATACACCATCTCAGTTTATATATCTATCATCTTATTTAATATATCTATCAATACACTGTACATCTATCACTACATTTTATACATATATCACCACACTGTGTATCTGTTACCACAATTTGTATATCTATCATCTCACTTTATATATCTTTCTATTAAATTTATATATCTATTTCCTCATTTTATATATATATGACATCCCTGAAAATATTTTATTGACCTCACTGTTGATATTTTTTCACCATATTTTATATATGTATCCCCTCCACATATGTCATGTATGTATCTTTTAACTAACTGCACTGTTTAAATCAATCACAACACCATTGATATATATGTCTCCACATAGTATATATATATATTTTACAGATCTAACATTGTTGGATTGATGTTTAGATGAGTTGTATATACATTATGTACACAGCCATGTATCACCATCATTGATGGCGATCCGATGGATTAATCTGTTGGAAAGTTGTCACTGACTCAGACGTACTTATATATATATCAGCAGGGTTAAAGAACATCAGTTGTTCGACCTGTTAGTCAAATGCGTTTTGTTTAAAAATACTTTTTCACTTTGTTGGTCTTTTGGAAAATGTTGTTTGTGCTGTTTTTAGACCCTTCTACAACGAAATTTGTTTGACATGCACACGTATAAAAATTGCGGTTTTTATCCAACGCAATCATAGGTTTGAACGTAGTTTTCAATTTAGACTCGTTTATATATATATATATATATATCATCCTTTTGTTTATATATCATCACACTGTATATATATATATATATATATATCATCCTTTTGTTTATATATCATCACACTGTATATATCTTAATACTATTCTGTGGACCCTTTACCTCACTGTATATACACATAACCCCACTATAACTAAGTCCACACTTATCACCTATCTATATCTTTTTATCACCATCATATCATATTTATAGTAACACAATGATTATATCTATCATCATTATTTATCTATTTTTCACCAGACTGTATACTATAACTTGTTGTATCTTCTATAAGTCAGAGAAATGTACTGGTCATTGTATAATTTACAATGGAAGGAGATATGCAGATATGCAATGTCCACTGAGATATGTTTGTATAAGCTTGTATACTTGTTATGTAGCAATTATCAAATTCATTATTTATATTTGTGTTTTTTGTTTTTCTTGCAGAAATACCAAACAACATTTTGCAGGGATTTAGAGGTCATTGGTGAAAATGGAAAAAAGGAAATGGTTCATCTAATTTTAAGTGAAATAACAAGAATAGTTAAATGATTTACAACCAAGCAGCACTCAGAAATAGTGATGGTAAAGTATTTTTAGAAAATTATACTCGAAAAAAGATATATACAGTGTGGTGCTTTATAAATTATATATTCTTCCATTGCTACAGTCGCTGTATTTAGCACCACATTCTTCATATATATCACAACAGTCTCAATAGGGACCTCCATACTATGATTATCTATCACTACAGTCTCAATAGCTATCCCCATACAATGATTATCTATCACTAGTCTCAATAGCTATCCCCATTCTATGATTATCTATCACTACAGTCTTAATAGCTATCCCCATACTATGATTGTCTATCACTACACTCTCCATACCAATGCCAACAGTCATTATGTATATATCATAATAGTATCATAATATTCTCTATGTATATCTCGGGATAATACAAACGCTACCCCCTTACTTTATTTATCAATCACCTCACTTCATATATTAATCACCACACTCTATATATATCCACAACTCTCTATATTCGCCCTAAAAGTCTCTATGTATATTTCCACAAAATAAACAACTATCATCTTACTTTATTTATCAATCACCTCACTATATGTATCAATCACCACTCACACACTCTCTATATCTATCCCCCACTCTTTTTTGTATACCCCAAAAGTCTCTCTGTATATCTTCATGTAATAAACACCTATCACCACACTTTATTTATCAATAACCTCACTTCATATATCAATCAACACACTCTTTATATATATCCCCATAATCTCTGTGTCACTCACCACACTGTCAATATCTATACCCACAGTCTCTATGTTTTTGACCACATTATCACCACCTATCACCTTACTTTATTTATCCATCACCTCCCTTTATATATTTATCACCACACACTTACTATATATATCCCCATACTCTCGATATGTATTCCCACAGTCTCTATGTTTATGACCACATCATAAACACCTACCACCTTACTTTTTTTAATCAATCACCTCACTTTATACATGAATCACCACACACTCTCTTTATCTATCCCCAAACTCTCAATATCTACCCCCATAGTCTCTATGTTTATGACCAAATAACAAACACCAATCACTTTACTTTATTTATCCATCATCTAATTTTATATATCAATCACCACACACTCTCTATATCTATCCCCATACTCTCAATATATATCCCCACAGTCTCTATGTTTATGACCACATTTTAAACACCTATCACCTTACTTTATTTATTCATCACCTCACTTAATATAATGATCACCACACACTCTCTATTTCTATCCCAATACTTTCAATATCTATCCCCACAGTCTCTATGTTTATGACCTCACAATAAACACCTATCACCTCATTTTATTTATCCATCACCTCACTTTATATATCAATCACCACACACTCTCTATATTTATCCCCAAACTCTCAATATCTATCCCCATAGTCTCTATGTTCATGACCAAATAACAAACACCAATCACTTTACTTTATTTATCCATCATCTGATTTTATATATCAATCACCACACACTCTCTATATCTATCCCCATACTCTCAATATCTATCCCCATTGTCTCTATGTTTATAACCACATCATAAACACCTATCACCTCATTTTATTTATCCATCACCTCACTTTATATATCAATGACCACACACTCTCAATATCTATCCCCATACTCTCAATATCTATCCCCAATGTCTCTATGTTTATGACAACATCATAAACACCTATCACCTCATTTTATTTATCCATCACCTCACTTTATATATCAATCACCACACACTCTCTATTTCTATTACCCCTTCTCTATATCTAACCCCCCCCCCCCCCCCCCCCCCCCACAGTCTCTATGTATATTTCTACATATTAAACACCTTTACTTTATTAATCAATCACCTCACTGTATATTTTCACCTCAATTTATATATTATTTCTATCACACCACTGGGTATACCTTTCAAAGCCCTATTTATATCATTTTAAAAGTAGATATGAGCATGATAATAATCCACCTTTCTGTACAGAAATCTGTTTATGTTTATTCAGATTTTAAACTAAAAATGACTCAATTGTTATTATTTTTTTTCTTCAGAAAAGTGAAACTAGATTTTTGAAAGATAGAACAAAGAAGAAAAAGGAAAAGGTAATCTTCATTAAAATTAAAAGTATTACTCATAGTTATCAAAGGTACCAGGATTATAATTTAGTATGCCAGACGCAAGTTTCGTTTCTACATAAGACTCATCAGTGACGCTCATATCAAAATAGTTAAAAATCAAACAAATACAAAGTTGAAGAGCATTGAGGATCCAATATTCCAAAAGTTGTGCCAAATACGACTAAGGTAATTTATGCCTGGGATAAGAAAATTCTGAGTTTTTCGAAAAATTCAAAGTTTTGTAAACAGGAAATTTATAAAAAATGACCAAATAATTGATATTCATGTCAACACCGACACTTTACTCTTTACATATGTATGTAAAGAGTTAATAAGCAATTAAACAATCCTGGTTGAAATGAAATAATTTAAAAGAAATGTTTTTTAAAGAATAACTGCTCCAACATATCGTGCAATATTTTATGTAAATATCATGTCAGATATCTTTTCAATAAAAGTAGCAAATATGGTATACTAACTGTCAGTCAAAGATTCTATCATTCAAGATGAGTAAACCTTAAAAATATATTGTTTCAGTGTTATTGTACTTGTAACTATGTCTACATGATACTTCTGCTGGCACACACATAATGTATATACCACCACATATTATGTATCTACTGCAACACATAGTATAATTATGGCCACATATAATATATCTACCGCCACACATAATCAATCACCACACTACATAAGTCATTCACCACAGTCTGTGTATTTATCACCACAATATTTTTGTCTATCACCACACTATTGTCTATCACGACACTATGTGTTGTCTGTCACCACGCTATGTTTGTCTATCACCACAATTTGTTTGTCTATCACTTCAGTATGTTTGTCTATCACCACACTATTGTCTATCACCATGCTTTGTTTACCTATCACCATGCTTTGTTTACCTATCACCACACTATGTATGTCTATCACTTCGGTATGTTTGTCTATCACAACACTATATATTTTAATCATCACAGTTTACATATTCACCAACACATTCTTATTACCAATACTTGATAAAAAGAAATAGTTATGATGAAGCCTTGTTTTCTCTCACATTGTCATTTCATAAAACAAAAAGGTAAATCATTTGAGTCATGGTTCTGTGTAAAGTCATTACTAAAGAAAAAAATAATTTTAACTTTTCATTTAAATGATTGGTCTCACAAATGAATTGTATTTCTGCATTACAAATTTTACAATTTGATACAATCTTGGGATTATGTTCTGTTTTTGCACTGATGAAACACGCTTTATTCTTAGATGGAAAATAAATAACAACTGTTTGAGGCATTGAAATTCTGTATTGTATTGGACTAATTATATATTCAACTGAACCATATATTATTTTGTAGGTTAAACAAGATTTAGTGCCGGCCACACAATTAAGAAAGAATACGAACAAGAATTCTTTACAGAACAGGGGAGACTATTTTACTGTGCTTAGATCTGTTTTTTTGTTATAATTAATTAATATTGTAATTTGTTCTTGGATAAAATATCTGCAATGTGGAGGACAACTGAACTGTGTTCTTATATATTGAAGACGTGCAATGATTTAAAATGCATTTAAGATGAACTTTTTACTACTCGGAAAATGGTTATCATTAAAGAAACAAACATAGAATTCATTTACATGAATACATTTTATGTTCTATGTATAAAATGTTATCTAAAAGGGGAAAGTAAACAGATTCCTGGCTGTTTAAAATCAAATCAAAGCAGTTTTATTGTGTAGTTAAGAATGTGTATACGTTGTTCATGCATTTATGTATTTGAATATTTAGAATTGTACAATGTATTGAGTTTAGTGGATCTTTCATTCTATGTTATTTAGGTTTGATTTTCATGAAATAAAAAGTTCTAAAATTTTATTATAACTTTTACTTTGTATCAATGTGACAATTTTCCAGCAACAATCCTATATGATTGCTTTTCTGTATATATAATGAAATTCCTCATCTCTTTATTGACAAGAAATAAATATTGTGTCTATGATGATGATAAGAAAATGTAAACAGTCTTATGATAGGGAGACTTGGAAAATCTTGAAATAATTGTATATGAAGCTCATAAAATAGAGTCAGTGGTTTCCTAAGATATTCAGATTATTCCAGAGGGAACATCTACAATCTTTTATGCACATTTTATATGTTATCGACTGTTAGTAGATATAGGAAGATGTGGTTAGACATGCATAGGTACTTTAGTCAGGGTGAAATATATCCAAAAGACACTTATAGAGTAGGCTGTATGTGTTGAAATTCTCCATGAAAATTTATTCAGTAGGCTGCAAGTGTCAAACTTTGAGGACATCTACAATGCTTCATACACATTTGATATTTTACTCACTGCAAGGGATATATAGGTACATGAAATCTTTCCACAAACATTTATACAGTAGGCTGCAAGTGTTGATATTTGAGAGGGAAAATCTACAGTGCTTCATACATATTTGGTATTTTCCCAACTGCAAGATATATATTAAAGAGGAACGAAATATACAAGAGGAACAGTCAAACTCATAAATAGAAAATCTTAGGTACATTAGTAAGGATCAAATCTTTCCATCAACATTTATGCAGTAGGCTGCAAGCATTCATATTTGAGATAGATCATCTACAATCCTTCATACACATTTTGTATTTTACTGACTACAAGACATGTAAAAAAAACATGAATATGAAATATTTCCAGGAAAATTATAAAGCTGTGGTTTGTGCTCATAGTTGAAGGCCGTATGGTGACCTTTAGTTGTTATTTTCTGTGTCGATTTGGTCTCTTGTGGAGAGTTGTCTCATTGGCAATCAATACCATATCTTCTTTTTTTATAATAAGGAGGATGTAAGTGTTGATATTTGAGAAGGAACATCTACAATCCTTCATATATAGATATAACAAGATGTGATATTAGACAAATCTTCATCCAAGTCCCAAGTTGTAAAAGTAACTGTTGTGAATTAGTTATAGTTTCAGTTTAGTATTTTATACTCCTTTATTTGCTTAACGTTTTACCGCCATTTACTTAACAATAGGCCCGCAACGTCGTCACTTGCCGACGTCTCTTTGTATATCTTGGACTCTAGTAAAGCATACGAAACATTGAAGACGCTTTTGTGTTTACTCGCCTTTATTATCGATACGTCCAAAACAGTAACCAATTATAACATGTTTAAGTCAAAGTTCGGTTTTCAACACAGAGTTTTTGCTCACACCGAACGGCAAGCTATATAGGGCCCAAACTATTGTGAACCATTCAAACGGGAACACAAACGAATTTATCTAAATGAAAAAAACGAGAAACACTTATGAACCACGTCAACAAACAACAACCACTGAACATCAGGTACCTAATGAGGACAGGCGAATAACAAATGCAGCGGAATTAATTTTTTTGATAGGTACCAAGCTTAACCCTTACCAGAACAACAGTGTGACATCACAACATAGAAAGACTCACTATGAAATATGAATTAAAATGGGTTAACTTAATAAAAAAATTTCTAAGGGTTCCGCGGAACCCAGTGTCTCGCCTACTTTTGCTGTAAATCGCAGGCTCAACAACAATGAGGAAAAAAATCAATAAAAATATTCCTCTTGATACTATCTTATGATTGTAAGAACCTTCTGTCCAAGTTTGGTAAATATCTAGGATAGTTAATGAATCTAATAAGAAAAATTTAACTGCAGACTGTATGTAATGTTAACTGGAAGAAAATCTAAATCCATTTAAAAGAAAAATACAGAAAAAATGGAGTTATCTTTTTACAAAATTTACTTCTGGATACTATCTTATAAACATAAATAAGCTTATGTCCAAGTTTAGTACAAACCCAGGATAGTTTAAGAAAGTTATTAAAATTTTAAAAACTTTAACCACAGAGTGAATGTAATGTTTCGCCACAGAAAAACTAAGTCCATTTAAAAGTAAAATACGGAAAAAATGAATTTATTTTTTTACAAAATATACTTCTGGATACTATCTTGTGATCACAAACAAGCTTCTGTCCAAGTTTGGTAGAAATCCAGTATAGTTTAAGAAAGTTATTAAAATTTCAAAAACTTTGACCACAGAGTGAATATTTGTGGACGCCGCCGACGACGACGCCGACGACAGAATGTAGGATCGCTTAGTCTCGCTTTTTCGACTAAAGTCGAAGGCTCGACAAAAAACATATAACCACAAACTTGAATGTATACACTGAAGGAATGAGTTTGATATATGCCACAATGATAATACAAAATCATTAGAATAAGGGATTATATGTTAAACAATTTCACATGGATAACCACAACCTTTATTGTAAAGGATCACGTTTGGGAGTTTACCGATTACAGGAGCTATATTGATACTAAGGTATAACTGAAATCTATCAATGTACATTTATACAGTAGGCAGTATGTGCTTGAATTCGAGAAACAACACCTACAATCCTTTGTGTACATTTGATATAATACAAATTGCAGGATAATGGTCAGAATTTGTTCAGTAGGCAGGATGAGCTTAATTCGAGAAACAACACCTACAATCCTTTGTGTACATTTGATATAATACAAATTGCAGGATTATGGTCAGATTTTGTGTATCTGCACAAACTATCGTATCGTTTATGTTGGCACCACCCACAAAACATAAACCGTTAGTTCTTTATCTGTATTTTTATCTTCAAGTTGTCTTTGTGTTTACTTTTGTAGGACATGTATCTGCTCATTATATTACTCGTTATAATTATCACCACCTACTCTAAAACTCCTAACCGAAATGTAATAATCTTTTGGCATAATGTTAACTTTCTAATGTTGTAGTGCAATTTATATTGTAGTAGATTTTTTGAAGCATGAACGTATTTTACAATAGGTTTATTTGAGAGATACACAGTGTTAAGGATTTGTATAGTGAGAAGGATTTTGCGGTCTATACAAATTCTTGCCAATATTTATCCATAAATTCTGAAAACCCTTTATTACAATAATTTATAGCTTCTTATAATCTTAACCATATTACATATTAATGGATTTTACACTCATTTTCTGAAACACTATATTACAATAAATTAAACTTTCCCATTACAATAAATTAAAATTTCTCATAATCTTAACCATATAATCTTTAAGCATCTCATTCTTTTATCAGATTTTTTATAGCGTATACTTTATACACTTGGAGATTCACTTATATTCCCATGAAAAGCCTGAAATTAACAGGTACGCAAGCTCAAAATATAATTGTAGTTATCTTTATTCGTTTTGGCATTACTTATATCTCAATTATTATATAAATTAGGTTAAATCTTAAGGAGTTAATATACAGTTACACGAAAGGCTGTTCTCTCAGTCGTATTGATTTAAATCAAGAAAGGATTTGTCTTCAGAATAACCGATATTGCTTCAATTTAATACGCCGTTTCACACTGTGTTCCTTTTTTGAATAGCAGGTACACTTGTTCCAAGTTGGGGAGTAATTTTTAATCAATTATGCGACAGTTATATCAGTTGTCCATATAGCACTTGACCCTTTTTCAACATGGTATTGAAAAGTCCAACATTATAGGGGTAAATCATATGTCAGCTGGTATTCGCACACCAAACTTCAAGATCATTTAAGATCGACAGGTTATAGTTTATAAAGTATCATCATTCATCGAAACATTTAACAGAGTGTTATAAGCAATTAAGATATTTTCTTCATTTCATTGTAAAATATGTTATAAATCTGAACATCGGACAGACGCTAAATTAATTTTTAGTCCAGCAAATCTGTTAATGCTACATCCATTTCTATGATTACTGATAGAATAACTGAATGCAAACAAACAGAAAAATATATTGAAAACTTCTTCAAATCTTGTATCTTGTACGTTTTAACAAATTACAAAGTTTAGTCATATATTTTTTTAAAGTTTATTCATATGTATCATGACAAATGTATACGTATCAAGTTGAACTTCTAACTAATTTTACTACTGACTTCTGTGCGTGAAATATTCGTCGCTGGGCGTTGAACATTTGTTCTAAAAACAGTTGTTAGCATGACACGGGTTATGTTCTTCTCATATATGTTATGATGGTATGATGCTAAACCCCTAACGGGAAGGATTGTGCCTGATGTTCATATGATGAAATCATAATCTTTCAGTCAGTTTAATTGAAGTCTGGAGCTGGCATGTCAGTTAACTGCTAGTAGTCTGTTGATATTTATGTATTATTGTCATTTTGTCTATTTTCTTTGGTTACATCTTCTGACATCAGACTCGGACTTCTCTTGAACTGAATTTTAATGTGCGTATTGTTATGCGTTTACTTTTCTACATTGGTTAGAGGTATAAGGGAGGTTTGAGAACTCACAAACATGTTTAACCCCGCCGCATTTTTGCGCCTTTCCCAAGTCAGGAGCCTCTGGCCTTTGTTAGTCTTGTATTATTTTAATATTAGTTTCTTGTGTACAATTCGAAAATTAGTATGGCGTTCATTATCACTGGACTAGTATATATTTGTTTAGGAGCCAGCTGAAGGACGCCTCCGGGTGCGGGAATTTCTCGCTACATTGAAGACCTGTTGGTGACCTTCTGCTGTTGTTTTTTATTTGGTCGGGTTGTTGTCTCTTTGACACATTCCCCATTTCCATTCTCAATTTTATGCAACAGGAATTAATCAATATATATACCATTAAAAAAATCAAGTACTCAGAAAACGTAGAAAAGTTGTTCCAGCTAATGATTTAGTAACAAACAAATGTGGTAGTCGTAAGAGGTAATACTTAATTAAATTCCATAAGAGTGAAATTATCTTTATTCATGATAGCAAGTTATCTATGTCAAGTAATTTTATATCACAACCAGATCTGAGCTTAAATCATGCCTTGAACATTCAACGATCCGTGTATATGAGAGAGTCGACAATTTGCTTAAATAAAATGACTATCTTCAGTTAAAAACCAAATCCTCTAAATATTTGCGGCTTCTGGTTGGTACTCCACAACATATATATTTTTTTATCTTTTTATCTGTATCTCTATTATTAACAAATATCAGTCTTTCTTCAATAATTCTAAACCACCCACGGAAAAAGATATATTCAGTGAAGATTTTTTGTGTGGTTTGTGTTGCTAAGTCTTCAGTTTTTTTATGTTTTTTTAAAACTGTTGTTTGTGTTTGTGATTTGGTCTTTTTCTTTTTTATCCCTGGCGTTGTCCCTTTATTTTCTACGTCTCAGTTTGTAAGTCCCTTTGGTATCGATCGCCTCTCTTAAGCTTAACTTCTGCGAGGTTTTGAATAACTGCATCTGCTGTATGTTCCCTTCAAATCGATTGATAGTTGTGACTTTTTGAATCGCTATACTACATTTTCAATCAAATGGTAGAAGTTTTTTTTATAAATAGCCATTTATTATCAGCAACTAATAATTGTATGTCCACTTCGGTCAGGAAAATGATGAATACGGCATATATACTTGTAAAGAACTATGACGAAATCATGTTAGCTATATATTTTCTCCATAAAACTGTATATTAATGTTCGGCAAATAAGTTAAAATGCATGACTGTAGTTTTTCGTATTTTTCGCCATTGTCCATAGATTTGTTCGTGTGTTCTGTACAAAAGTGTATTATCAAAAGACATTTTCTTCATGAAAACTGAATATCAATGTTCGGCAAAAAAATTTAATAAACGCATGACTATTTTTTTGTATTTTTTCCCCAATTACCCTTAGATTTGCTCGTGCACATGTGTTGTTATGAACAAACATGTATTATCAAAAGACAGTAAAGACCGTGTAGATTCCATTCACTACAAACAAGTCAAAAATATCTAACGGTACCTTTATGATTTTTTTGCTTTGAATAATTAAGACTTGATTTTCTCAATGCTAGTATGAAGAGATCAACTCTTTCGACATATGTCTTTCGGGAATAGATATTTCACTTTATAATAAATTCCAAGTATTACCTAAATTATGAAATAACGTCTTTTGAGTAACAAACAAGTTTTAACTAATCAACTGTATAAATTCTTCAATGGTTTCAGTACATACAAATAAACAAAAAAATATTCAGAACCACGGCTGATACAAACTGGTTCCTAGAATTCGAAACAATACCAACTGCCTATATCTCATAACCATAAACAAAACATATACAGACTGTATATGGGATTCACAGACAATAAAGACTAGATGTATCTTACAACCATAGAAATGCAAAGACTGTTTTAAAAACCATGTGCAGACTATTTACATTCAGATAACTTTAAAGAACCACAGACAATACATTCAGACTGTGAAGGAGAACCACAGACAAAACACACTAACGTACCTTACAATTAGACAATACTTAAGAACACATGCAATACATATAAGTTTGAGCGGATTAACGACCAACTATAATGTAAGTTTTTTTTACACATTGTTGTCAATATAATCGAATTTTATACATGTGAGAGGTTAAGCTAGCTATAAAACCAGTTTCGTTTAAAGCCACCAGTTTCAAAATCAGAAAATGTCTGTACCATTTCAGTAAAAAGACAGGTATTAAACCAAATATGTCCGTTTTTTAAGCATTGTTATAAATAAATGGAATTTGATGTGACAGTCATTCAAGCGAGAGGTTTAGCGCTATAAAACCAGGTTAAATCCACCATTTTCTGCATTTGAGAATGCAGGTACAAAATCAGGAATATACAAATACAAATACAAATATAACAGTTGTTGTTTATTCATTTGATGCATTTCATCATTTGATGTATTTCATAATTTGATTTTGCCATTTGATTGCTTTCCTTTTTGAATTTTTACTCGGAGTTCAGTATTCATTTATTTCACCTTTTATGCATTCTGTTTGATGTGTTTTTGCCTTTGATCAGGAACGTTCCATTTCTGCTTTTCCTAGGAGCTCTTTTTTTTTTATTTTACTTCATACAAATCAAGCATATTCTTTTTGCTCTGCATGTTCTTAATTTGTGTCACGGAAGGAGACCCATATCATGCATTATTCTAATACATGAAGAAAATCTTGAAGTAATCTTTCAATTAAACATTGTTTTACACATGCTTAAAACTTAAAAACTTGAAATGTGGTATGTTTATCAAGAAGATAACTATCCAATGGAGACTTTCAACAATGGCAAAACACATACAATATTGTATAATGTAGTTCAAAGGAGAAAACCAACCATGTCATTAGTGTAGACAACACATTTAGAAAGTGAGTAGGTTAAAATCAAGCCAGTTTAGTCTGATGTAAAATCATTCTGTAATTGCCAAAAGTGCATTTGATATAAAACATGTATAAGGCAATTTCCTATAAAAATTTAATTTCCAAGGGACATTACTAATAGTGAAAAAGTGGATTTGAAATGAATTTCAATCTAACCCTAATACATGCTAAGATAAACCTTCAATATAAATTTCGTAGCAATCCTATGAATGATGTAGATTTGAAAAGGCTTTCCATGCAATTTTTCGTATAATTTATATTTCCAAGGGGAATAGCTCCTTCAATAATAATTATTTGGAACTGAATATGACTCCCCTATAAAAAGAATTCTAAACACTAACTTTCCTAGGAGCTACATTCAGTTAAAGGGTAATCAAGTATAAAGGTATATTAAAACTGCTTCTGCATCTTCTAGTTGTTACAGATACACATGTTAGAAAATGGTTAAAAAAGATATGCATTTGTCACTTTACTAGGAGAATCCAATGTTGTCAAAGAACACCAAGCATGAGAAGGAGAATTGACATAAAGTATTTTTTAAAGAACATAATATAACATGATTTATTGTACATAACTCTTTAATACTAATTGAATATAACTATAACACAAATCGAAGTGCAGTACAAATAATCTCCTCTGTTCTGTAGACATTCTTGCCTCTCATTCTTTCTTAATTGTGTGGCAGGCACTAAATCTTGTTTAACCTAAAACATAACAATATGGTTCAGTTGAATAAATAATTATTCCAAAACAATACAAAATTTAAAAGTCCCAAACAGTTGTCATTTGTTTTCCATCTAAGGACAAATAGGAGTGTTTCATCATTGCAATGGCAGAATCCAAAGACAGTATCAAAATGTAAAACTTATAGAAATACAATTCATTTGTGCGACCAATCATTTAAAGTTCAAATCATTTTTTTCTTGGGTAATTACTTTTCTTTGCTTTACAACTGTGATGATTAAAATATAAAGTGTGGTGATAGACAAACATAGAATGGTGAGAGACAAACATAGTGTGGTGATAGACAAACGTAGTGTGGTGATAGACAAAGATAGTGTGGTGATAGACAAACATAGTGTGGTGATAGACAAAGATAGTGTGGTGATAGACAAAGGTAGTGTGGTGATAGACAATAGTTTGGTGATAGACAAACATAGTGTGGTGATAGACAAACATAGTGTGGTGATAGACAAACATAGTGTGGTGATAGACAATAGTGTGGTGATAAACAATAGTGTGGTGATAGACAAACATAATATGGTGATAGATATACACAGTGTGTTGATTTATTATGTGTGGCGGTCGATATATTATATGTGGCCATAAGTATATTATGTGTGGCAGTAGATACATAATATGTGGTGGTATATACATTATGTGTGTGCCAGCAGATGTATACTGTAGACAATGCTTCAAGTGCAATAACACTGAAACAATATATTTATAAGGTTTACTCATTTTGAATGTTACAATCATTGACCCCCAGTTAGTATATCATATTTGCTGCTTTTACTGAAAAGATGCCTGACATGATATTTACATAAAATATTGCATGACATTTTGGAGCGGTTATACCTTAAAAAACATTTCTTTTAAATTATTTCATTTCAACCAGGATTGTTTAAGTGCTTATTAACTCTTTACATACATATGTATAATACTTTGCTAATTAACTCTTTACATACATATGTATAATACTTTGCTAATTAACTCTTTACATACGTATGTATAATACTTTGCTAATTAACTCTTTACATACATACGTATATTACTTTAAATTTCAATGAAGATTACCTTTTCCTTTTCTTCTATTTTCTATCTATCAAAAATCTTGTTTCACTTTTCTGAAGAAAAAAAATAATAAGAATGATAGGTGTCACATTGAGTCATTTTAAGTTTAAAATCTAAATTAACATAAACAGATTTCTGTACAGAAACATGGATTATTATCATACTCATATCCACTTTCAAGTTGGAAGTTGAGAGATATACCCAGTGGTGTGAAAGACATAATGTATATATTGAGGTGAAAATATTAACAGTGAGCTGATAGATATTTTGAGTGAGGTGATACATATAAAATGAGCAATTGATTTACAAAGTGAGGTAATTGGTATTTTCAGTAAGGTGATATGATATATTGTGTGGATATATACATAGAGAATTTTGGGTAAATATAGAGAGAATGGGGATATATATAGAGAGTATGTGGTGATTGATATATGTAGTGAGGTGATTGATAAATAAAGTAAGGTGATAGGTGTTTATGTTGTGAAGATAAACATAGAGACTTCTGGGTTAGATATAGAGAGTGTGTGGTCATTGATAATTTTTGCGAGGTGAAAGTATATAAAGTACGGTGAAAGGTGTTTATAAAGTGGTCATAAACATATGGACTGTGGGGATAGATATGGAGATTATGGGCATATTATACGTATATAGAGAGTTTGATATGATTGATATATTTAGTGAGGTGATTGATAAAAACAGGAAACTGATAGGTGTTTATGATGTGGCCATAAACATAGAGACTAGTGGGATAGATATTGAGAGTATGGGGATGGATATAGAGAGTGTGTGGTGATTGATATATAAAGTGAGGTGATGGATAAATAAAGTAAGTTGATATGTGTTTATAATGTGGTCATAAACACAGAGACTGTAGGGATAGATATCGAAAGTATGGGGATAGATATAGAGAGTATGTGGTGATTGTTATATAAAGTGAGGTGATGGATAAATAAAGTAAGGTGATAGGTGTTTATAATGTGGTCATAAACATAGAGACTGTGGGGATACATAACAAGAGTATGGGGATATATATAGAAAGTGTGTGGTGATTGATATATAAAGTGAGGTGATGGATAAATAAAGTAAGGTGATAGGTGTATATAATTCGGTCATAAACATAGAAACTGTGGGGATAGATATCGAAAGTATGGGGATATATATAGAGAGTGTGTGTTGATTGATATATAAAGTGAGGTGATTGATAAATAAAGTGAGGTGATGGGTGTTTATTATGTGAAGATATACAGAGAGACTTTTAGGATAGATATAGAGAGTGTGTGTGTGGTGATTGATATATAAAGTGAGGTGATTGATAAATAAAGTAAGGTGATAGTTGTTTATTGTGTGGAGATATATACAGAGAGACTTTTGAGGCAGATATTGGTAGTTGGGGATATATAACAAACAAATGGAAGTTTTTAGCGACCTTGACTGGCTATACAGCCCTTGCACGGTTGGTGGGGATATATATATAGAGTGTGGTGATTGATACATAAAGTGAGGTGATTGATAAATAAAGTAAGGTAATCTAAGGTGTTTATTATGTGGAGATATACAGAGAGACTTTTGGGGTAGATATAGAGAGTATAGGGATATATATAGAGAGTATGGGATATATATAGAGAGTATGGGGATATATATAGAGAGTGTGGTGATTGATATATAAAGTGAGGTGATTGATAAATAAAGTAAAAGGGAAGCTTTTGTATTATCCTGAGATATACATAGAGATTATTATGATATATACATAATGACTGTTGGCATCAGAATGGAGAGTGTAGTGATAGATAATCATAGTATAGGGATAGCTATTGAGACTGTAGTGATAGATGGTCATAGTATGGGGATAGCTATTGAGACTGTAGTGATAGATAATCATAGTATGGGGGTAGCTATTGAGACTGTAGTGATAGATGGTCATAGTATGGGGATAGCTATTGAGACTGTAGTGATAGATAATCATGGTATGGAGATAGCTATTGAGACTGTAGTGATATATAATCATAGTATGGGAATAGCTATTGAGACTGTAGTGATATATAATCATAGTATGGAGATAGCTATTGAGACTGTAGTGATATATAATCATAGTATGGGAATAGCTATTGAGACTGTAGTGATATATAATCATAGTATGGGGATAGCTATTGAGACTGTAGTGATATATAATCATAGTATGGGGATAGCTATTGAGACTGTAGTGATATATAATCATAGTATGGGGGTAGCTATTGAGACTAGTGATATATAATCATAGTATGGGAATAGCTATTGAGACTGTAGTGATATATAATCATAGTATGGGGGTAGCTATTGAGACTGTAGTGATATATAATCATAGTATGGGAATAGCTATTGAGACTGTAGTGATATATAATCATAGTATGGGGGTAGCTATTGAGACTGTAGTGATATATAATCATAGTATGGGAATAGCTATTGAGACTGTAGTGATATATAATCATAGTATGGGGATAGCTATTGAGACTGTAGTGATATATAATCATAGTATGGGAATAGCTATTGAGACTGTAGTGATAAATGATCATAATATGGGGGTAGCTATTGAGACTGTTGGGATATATATGGAGAGTGTGGTGATGAATGCAGCGACTGTAGCAATGGAGGAATATATTAAACACCACACTGTATATATCTTTTTTTGAGTATCATTTTATAAAAATACTTTACCATCACTATTGCTGAGTGCTGCTTGTTTGTAAATCATTTAACTATTCTTGTTATTTCATTTAAAATTAGATGTACCCATGTCCTTTCTTCCATTTTCACCAATGACCTCTAAATCCTTGCAAAATGTTGTTTGGTATTTCTGTAAGAAGAACACAAATATAAATAATCAATTTGATAATTGCTACATGATTAGTATACAAGCTTATACAAACATATCTCAGTGGACATTGCATATCTGCATATCTCCTTCCATTGTAAATTATACAATGACCAGTACATTTCTCTGACTTATAGAAGATACAACAAGTTATAGTATACAGTCTGGTGAAAAATAGATAAATAATGATGATAGATATAATCATTGTGTTACTATAAATATGATATGATGGTGATAAAAAGATATAGATAGGTGATAAGTGTGGACTTAGTTATAGTGGGATTATGTGTATATATACAGTGAGGTAAAGGATCCACAGAATAGTATAAAGATATATACAGTGTGATGATATATAAACAAAAGGATGATATATATATATATATATATATATGCTGTGTGGTGACATATATAGCAATGGTGTTGTGATTGATTTAAGCAGTGCATTTAGTTAAAAGATACATATGTGGAGGGGATACATATATAAAATATGGTGAAAAATTATCAACAGTGAGGTCAAGAAAATATTTTCAAGGATGTCATCTATAATACTAAAATTACGAGGTCCAATTTGTCAGCTGTCATCACGTAAAAACGATGAATCAAAGAATTCAACTTTATATATAAATAATATAGTACAAAGGTGTAGATTAAAAATTACACCACTCCAGGCCCTTTTGTTTTCCACGTAATTAATATTGCTAATAATTAAGAAGTTCCGGGTCGAGTCCGATACCGATACCAATAGTATATTCATCTGTTTAATTTTCTGCATTTGACAGGCGCACCACCAAACGGTGTATTCAAGATATGCTGTATACACGGGTCATAATCACAGGGTTGACAATACTAAATTGTCAAATTGTTACCTATTGTAGTATTTTAATCAGTAAGACTTTATAAGATAACAATACGAATACTAAAAATAAGGCGTATAGGTACAGTTTTCAATTTGTTAGCGGGCATGACGTAAAACAACGAATCAAATAATAGAACTTTATTTATAACTAATATAGGACAATGCTGTTGATAAAACAAATACTCCATCCCAGGACTTTTCATTTTCCAAATAATTAATATTACCAATAATTGATTAGTTCCAGTTAGACGGGTTCAAACAGAAAGATTTGAAAGCAGAGAAAACTGTGATAGCTATATCTTATAATCGGCATGACTTTATCAGATGACAATACTAATACAAAAATAAGTCTTGCGCATAGTTATATACTTTTATTCAGTCACGGACCCATGATATCACGGGTGTGTTCTAGTATATATATAAAATGAGGAAATAGATATATAAATTAAGGTGAAAGATATATAAAGTGAGATGATAAAGTGAGATGATAGATATACAAATTGTGGTGACAGATACACAGTGTGGTGCTATATGTATAAAGTGAGGTGATAGAGATATAAAATGTAGTGGTAGATGTACAGTGTGGTGATAGATATATTAAATAAGGTGATATAAAATGAGGTGGTATATTAATAAAATGAGGTCTTACTTATATAGACTGAGATGATAGATATACAAAGTATGGTGACATATATACAGGGTGGTGATAGATACACAAAGTGTTGTGACATATGATCAGTTAGGTGATAGATGTATAAGGTGTTATGATAGATATATAAAGTGTGATGATAGATATATAAAGTGTGATGATAGATATATAAAGTGTGGTGATAGATACATAAAGTGTTGTGACATATGATGAGTTAGGTGATAGATGTATATAGCGTGGTGTGGTGATAGATATATACAGTGTGTTGATAGATATATAAAGTAAGGTGATTAATGATAGAGTGATACTAGATTATGCCACTGTCCCAGATTAGGGGAGGGTTGGGATCCCGCTCACATGTTTAACACCGCCACATTATATATGTATGTGCCTGTCCCAAGTCAGGAGCCTGTAATTCAGTGGTTGTTGTTTGTTTATGTGTTACATATTTGTTTTTCTTTTATTTTTTTCTAACATGAATAAGACCATTAGTTTTCTCGTTTAAATTGTCTTATCGGGGACTTTTATAGCTGACTATGGGGTATCGGGTTTGCTCATTGTTGAAGGACGTATGGTGACCTATAGTTGTTAATGTTTGTGTCATTTTGGTCTTTTTGTTGGTAGTTGTCAGTTGTCTCATTGGCAATCATACCACATCTTCTTTTTTAAATATAGAGTGTGATGATTGATGATACAGAGTGGTGATAGATATATACAGAGAGGTGAAAACTGATACAGAGTGATAATAGATATATACAATGTTGTGATTGATGATACAGAGTGGTGAAGGATGATACACAGTGGTGATACATATAAACAATATGGTGACTGATGATACAGAGTGGTGATAGCTATATACAGTGTGGTAATTGGTGATACAGAGTGGGG
Organism: Mytilus galloprovincialis; assembly: GCF_965363235.1. NCBI lineage: Eukaryota > Metazoa > Mollusca > Bivalvia > Mytilida > Mytilidae > Mytilus > Mytilus galloprovincialis. The sequence continues at coordinate 71,604,010 of NC_134847.1, forward strand.
ATAGATGTCTAGTGTGGTGATACATATAAACAATATGGTGACTGATGATACAGAGTGGTGAAAGATATATACACTATGACGATTGATGATACAGAGTGGTGATAGATACATACAGAGAGGTGATAGCTATATACAGTATGGTAATTGGTGATAACGAGTTGGGATAGATGTCTAGTGTGGTGATACTGATAGAGATAAACAATATGGTGACTGATGATACAGAGTGGTGAAAGATATATACACTATGACAATTGATGATACAGAGTGGTGATAGATATATACAGTAAGGTGATTAATTATACAGAGTGGTGATAGATATGTAGAGTGTGGTCATAGATATCTATTCCTCAATTTGGTGTCCTACAGATACAGTCCTACATATATCGCTAGGCTGTATTTATATACTATACAGATATCAGTCATGTGGTGTGCTTTAATATGTTCTGTTTGTTTTTCAAATATCTCTATATAGCAATAAGAATCCCACCCATTTTCTGAAAAGATACACACACAAACACCAGTCTTTTCTACGATGACAATAATAGTTTTCAAAATTGAAATGTGTATGATTGTGCAACATAATCAACCATACTGAAAAACAAATAGTTACAATGATAGGTGCCGAACTGAATCACTTTTAGTTTTCAGCAAACATACACAGATTGCTGTAAATATACATTAATCATTAGTATGCTTATATACATTTTCAAATTGGTATAAACATGGTTTTAACAGATACACATAGAGTTGTGATAGCCTTATACAGTAAGAGGATAAACCAAACATATTAAGTATGGGGATAGACAAAAATAAATTGAATTGAGGTGATATGTATATAGAAGTTGGTGATAGATAAATGAAGTTAAGATATCATGTTAGGTGATAAATATATAGACTGTGGTGATGGCTATATCATATGAGGTGATGGATATAAAAATTGAGGTGATAAATAAAAAAAGTGTGGTGATAGATAAAGAAAGTGAGGTAATATATAAAGAATGTGAGGTGATAAATAAAGAAAGTAGGGTTATAGATATGTAAAGTGTAGTAACAGATGTATAAAGAGAGGTGATTGATATATTATATGTGGTGATAGATAATAGAAAGTGTGGTGATAGATACATAAATTGAGGTCATAAGATATATGAAGTGTAGTTACAAATGTATAAAAAGTGGTATATTGGGTATGGTTATAGATATATGAGGTGATGTAAATTAATGTGTAGTGACAAATTATAAAAAAAGGTGACAGATTTATAAAGTGTGGTGACAGATATATATAAAGTTAGGTGAAAGTTAGTTGATTGATATATGAAGGGTGGTGATATATATAATATATTGTGTAATCATACGTTTTTTGATTGAGTAAAGTCTGCCAATTGATATTTTATCGTATGTTTTTCTATGTTGTGATGTTATGCTATTGTTTCAGAAAAAGGGAGAAGGTTTGGATCCATTAAAACGTTTAATCCCGCTGCAAATGTTTGCACCTGTCCTAAGTCAGGAATCTGATGTACAGTAGTTGTCGTTTGTTTATGTAATATATACGTGTTTCTCGTTTTGTTTATATAGATTAGACCGTTGGTGTTCCGGTTTGAATGGTTTTACACTAGTAATTTTGGGGTCCTTTACAGCTTGTTGTTCGGTGTGAGCCAAGGCTCCGTGTTGAAGGCCGTACTTTAACCTATAATGGTTTACTTTTTAAATTGTTATTTGGATGGAGAGTTGTCTCATTGGCACTCACACCACATCTTCCTATATCTATATATATATAAAGTGTGGGGACAGATTTATAAAGTGTGGTGACAGATATATTGAGTGAGGTGATAGATGTATTTAGTTTGATGATAGATATATAAAGTATAGTGATAGATATATAAAATGAGTTGATAGATATATATATAGTGACCTGATGGATATATTAAGTGTGGTGATGGATATGTTAAGAGTAGTGACAGATATATAAAGTGTGGTGACAGATATAAAATGTGTAGTGACAGATGAATGGTGTAGTGATAAATGAAGAATGGGGTGATAGATGTATAAAGTTTAGTGAGAGATAAATATAAAGTGAGGTGATTGATATATAAAGTGAGGTGATAGATATATAAAGTGTGGTGAACGATTTATAAAGTGTGGTGACATATGTATAAAGTGAGGTGATAGATATATAAGGTGTGGTGATGTATATATAATGTTTGGTGACAGATATAAAAAGTGTGCTGAAATATTTATTAAGTGTGAAGACAGATATATCAAGTGTGGTGACATATATATAAGGTGTGGTGATAGATATAAAAAGTGTGGTAATAGATAAAAAAAGTGGGGTGACAGATAAATTAATTTGGGTGAAAGATACATAAAGTATGGTGACAGATATATAAGGTGTGGTGATAGATATAAAAAGTGTGGTAATAGATAAAAAAGTGGGGTGACAGATAAATTAATTTGGGTGAAAGATACATAAAGTATGGTGACAGATATATAAGGTGTGGTGACAGATATATAAAGTGTGGTGACAGATAAATAAAGTGTGGTGTCAGATATATAAAGTCTGGTGACAGATATATAAGGTGTAGTGATAGATATATAAAGTGAGGTGATAGATATATATATATATATATATAGTAACGTGATAGATATATAGAGTGATTGATATATAAGGTGTGGTGACAGATATATAAAGTGTGGTGATAGATATATAAAGTCCGGTGACAGATATATAAGGTGTGGTAAAAGATATTTAAAATGTAGGGATAGATATTTCTAGTAACGTGATGGATATATAAAGTCTGGTGATGGATATATAAAGTCTGGTGATGAATATGTTAAGGGTGGTGACAGATATATAAAGTATGTGACAAATATATTAAGTATGGTGACAGATATATATAGTGAGGTGATTGATATATAAAGTGTGATGATGGATATATATAGTGAGGTTATTGATATATAAAGTGTGAAGATGGATATGTTTAGTGTATTGACAGAAATATGAAGTGTGGTGACAGATATATTAAGTATGGTGACAGATATATTAAGTATGGTGACAGATATATATAGTGAGATGATGGATATATAAAGTGTAATGACAGATATATAAAGTATAGTGACAGATATATTTAATCTGGTGACAGATATATTTAATCTGGTGACAGATATATAAAGTATGGTGACAGATATATAGTGAAGTGGTAGATATATAAATTGTGGGGATAGATATAAAGTCTGGTGACAGAAATATAAAGAGAAGTGATAGATATATATATATTGCGGTGATGGATAGATAAAGTGTGGTGATGGATATGTTAAGTGTAATGACAGATATATAAAGTATGGAGACAGATATATAAAGTATGGTGACAGATATATATAGTGAGGTGACATATATATAAAGTATGGTGACAGATATATATAGTGAGGTGATTGATATATAAAGTGATCAGGTGATAGATATATATAGTGAGTGAGTGAGGTGATTGATATATATAAAGTGTGATAATGGATTTGTTAAGTGTTTTGACAGAAATATTAAGTCTGGTGACAGATATATAAAGTATGGTGACAGATATATATAGTGAGGTGATGGATAAATAAAGTGTTATGACAGATATATAAAGTATAGTGACAGATATATAAAATATGGTGACAGATATATATAAAGTATGGTGACAGATATATAGTGAGATGATGGATATATAAAGTGTAATGACAGATATATAAAGTATAGTGACAGATAAATAAAGTATGGTGACAGATATATAAAGATGGTGACATATATATTAAGTATGGTGACATATATATAGTGAGGTGTTAAATATATTAAGTGTAATGATAGATATATAAAGTGTAATGACAGATATATAAAGTATAGTGACAGATATATAAAGTCAGGTGACAGATATATAAAGTGTGGTGACAGAGTCTGGTGATTGATATATAAAGTGTAATGACAGATATATAAAGTATAGTGACAGATATATAAAGTATGGTGACAGATATATAAAGTGTGTTGAATGATATATAAAGTGTAATGACAGATATATAAAGTAAAGTGACAGATATATAAAATGAGGTGATAGATATATATAGTGAGGAGATTGATATATAAAGTGTGGTGATGGATATATCTAGTGAGGTTATTGATATTTAAAGTGTGGTGATGGATATGTTATGTGTATTGACAGAAATATAAAGTCTGGTGACAGATATATTAAGTATGGGAACAGATATACAAAGTGTAATAACAGATATATAAAGTTTAGTGACAGATATATAAAGTGAGGTGATAGATATATATAGTGAGGTGATGGATATATAAAGTGTGATAATGGATATGTTAAGTGTAATGACAGATATATATAGTGAGGTGACAGATATATAAAGTATGGTGACATATATATAAAGTATGGTGACAGATATATATAGTGAGGTGATTGATATATAAAGTGATCAGGTGATAGATATATATAGTGAGGTGATTGATATATAAAGTGTGGTGATGGATATGTTAAGTGTGGTGACAGATATATAAAGGCTTGTGACAGACATATAAAGTGTGGTGACGGATCTATATATAGTGAGGTGATTGTAGATATATAAAGTGTGGTGATGGATATGTTAAGTATAATGACAGAAATATAAAGTCTGGTGACAGATATATAAAGTATGGTGACATATATATAGTGAGGTGATAAATATATAAGGTGTGGGGATAGATATATAAAGTGTAGTGATAGATATATAAAGTGTAAAGACAGATATATAAAGTATAGTGACAGATATATAAAGTCTGGTGACAGATATATAAAGTGTGGTGACAGAGTCTGGTGATTGATATATACAGTGTAATGACAGAAATATAAAGTATAGTGACAGATATATAAAGTATGGTGACAGATATATAAAGTGTGTTGAATGATATATAAAGTGTAAAGTGTAATGACAGATATATAAAGTATAGTGACAGATATATATAGTGAGGTGATGGATATATAAAGTGTAATGACATATATATAAAGTATTGTGACAGATATTTAAAGTATGGTGACAGATATATAAAGTATGGTGACAAATATATAGTGGGTTGATGGATATGTAAAGTGTGGGGATAGATATATAGTCTGGTGACAGATATATAAAGAGTAGTGATAGAATGGTGATAGAGATATACAGTGTTGAACAAAGTGGTGATTAATACAGAATGGTGATGATTAAATAGTGTGTTGATAGATTAATAGAGTGGTGATAAATATACAAAGTGGTGTTATATATATTCAGTGTGGAGATTTTAATATATTGGTGATATAGAGTGTAGTGATAAATAAAGTGAGGTGATAGATATTTATATTGGTGATACATATAAAAACAGAAGGATGATAGATATATACACTGGTGATAGATGTTTGCAATGGTGATATATATATACAATTGGTAATATATGTTTACATTGGTGATAAAAAATAAATATTTTTTTTATTATGAAGATTTTTTCAACTCGTTTTATGGCATTCCCGACCTGATGATTATTTTCATTTAATCTAGGTGTGTTTAGTTTTATCTTAGTTGTTCATTGGTCAATATTTGATTATGACGTCAAATTTTCAGGCTTTTGAAATTCCCATTGTGACGACATGAAGACAGAAAAACAGATTTCACCACCTAATCTTTTGCAATACCATATTTATCCACTCTTGACAGTGTCAAAATTAATTGATTTTGATATCACCTAAAGGAATGTGTACATTTTTATAGTCATGCACCCAAAACTACTGTTATAAACGTCATTTGCCAATTTTTTTTACGGTTATTTGTGATTCCCAGATTTCCCAGGGATTACAAGTATCACCCTCATACATGACCAGGGGTAGGAGGGGTCCTGATCCCTTAAAGATGAAATCCCGATTTTTAAATAAATTTAAATTCTGACATCCAGAAATTCAAAAATAGAATTCCCGTATCTCATTATAGATCCCAAAATCCTGAGCCTAAAAACACCAGATCCTGGAGTCCCGATAAAGGTCCTATACATGCATGATCCATATCCATCTTTTTAAAACTTCCTGGACGCCGCAAGAAATCATTTGGTCACCTCCTATGAACACTGACATGATAATTACACATGAAAAGTATTTATTGTCGGACTCTTTTGAACCAGATCACATTTTGTAGTTTGAAAAGGAAAAGGAAAAGGGGGGGGGGGGGGGGGGGGGGGGGGGGGGGGAAGCCTCCTTTCCTAGTTAAAATGTTATTTTGCATTTTGAGTTGATCATGTATGTTTTCATTGTTACAATGCATTATTTTTCAAACCTTTCACATGTTTTTGTTATGTGTGCTCTTAAGGACTCGAAAGAGAGCCACTTCAGCAAATGAGCACGACGTGTATTTTCTTGTGTATTTTCTTTCGCAGATAAATGTAAATAAAAGCGTACAAATCTATCTCCACATAGGAGATTTTTTTCAAAAAGTGAAAGTAGAAATAACGGATCCGCCCAATTCCGGCCGCGCATGCGCACAAATGCGAGGTTACAGTCCGGGTTACAATATCTATAACCTTGTATATTATATACCTCACAGATCCGATCTTAATAAATGGATTATAGATATTGATTTACATGTGCTCCATCAACGGAGGGATTTATAGAAGAAGGACGACAAATGAAGAACTCACACGTTTCCTTCCCACTAAAGTTTTTATGAAGATTTTGGGTTGTTGACCCGGTTCAATGTTGACGTTGACTTAATTTACTTATGTTGCTATCTCCGTTTATGGTCAAAGTACAAAGGTTCAAATATATATTAAAACAGATTGGTGTATATTTCTACAATCAAATATTATTTTTAAAATCATTTGAACTGCCTACTGGCAGCTTTTGTCTGTTTTGAAACAATTTTCCTGGATGCTATCATCTATGATTAGCCTATGTACATGTGATGTAGTCGGGAAGGAACTTGTGAAAGAAATGTGAATATTCTAAAAATATTAAACTGACAAAAAGCTGGTGAATATTTGAAGAAACCATTGACATCACAAACTTGAGATTAAAGTCTAGACTTTCAACAGGTGATTGACACCTTTTGACACCTATATTGGCTAAATGTATAAATAATTAGGATAACGCACATATTCATGCAGCTATTAATGAAATATTGAAGTTTGGTACACTTGTAGGAGCTAGTTACTTGCGTATTTGATATTTCCATATACTGACTATCATAGGTTCATCATACGTCTGTGATATTCTGTCTAGTGATCCAGAGGTAATGCTTCTACAAATATAAGCTTAAAATCATACACAGTATTGAACCAATTACGCTTGCCTGGTACATGTATTATATGCAATAACAGCGGTGTTGCACAAATACAGCATTCTGCTATAGATGTACATGTACCTCATGTACCTACATACTTTCATTATATCAATTATGAAAGTTAAAACAACAAATCTAACGTATCTCTTTTCTCTACATTCTCTCAAATTCTCTTATATACAAATGAATCTGGGTCTGTTCGCGCCCAATCATGTTCGCCCCCTTTCACATTTGCACCCTACATGTTTGCACCGAAACTCCGTTTGCACCCTACACGTTCACCCCCAAATTTAATTTAAACTATCATACATGTATGCTATGAAATTAATCTTCATACATGTATCTATTATTTGTAAAAAAAGTAATAATTATCGAGTCAAAGTTTTATTGGTTTTGTGTTTCATGTGTTTAATAATTTGTAAACGAGTTGTGGAAAGTGTATTGATATAAATATGTAGCCATCATATTGTCATACATGTCCAAACACACATGAGATCAAAGGAGACAAGCTGTTAAAACAATTATCTTTCATGTTTGTTATTTAAAATCCTTAAAGATTTTAGTCATACCAAGCTAAATATATGCAGTTCGGCGACTTACGTTTGCACGGACTGGTCCTACGTTTGTGCGGATAATATCCATGTTTGCGCGAATTTTACCTGTTTAAAAGTTACTACATTTGCGCGGATTTATACAAAATTATATGAAAAATAAATCCATAACTTTTTATAAAAAAAACTACTTAATATTGTTTAAATAAACTGATATTTGAACAAATCAACTTAACAAAATAAAAAAAAGAATTAATTAATTAACAAATTTGACGACTATTTAGTAGCCAGAGTCTTTTCATAGTCATTACATTAACAGTTTTATTCAACTTATCCAGCCATCTACACTTTCGTTGAGATTATTATACAAGTTAAGGCGACTACTTACATTAAAATTCGCGACAGTGATAACCAAGCCCTTGTAAAACGCTAAGACAAAGAGAAAATTCAGTTTACCGTTTGACAATTTCTGAAATTTCAAAATGGTGAAATTTCCCGTCAATGCTTATTTCAAATCGCTAGGATACAAGAACCAGGCAAGGACTGATAGATCTATAATAGATGATTCCTGTATAGATATCATCTGCATGTTTATTGCATTCTATTTATCATAAATAATTTATGACTATAAACTTTGAATGTCCTTTTCCATGATAGTCTCTGTATTTTATTCAGAACATTTATTTTACATAAATGTAGTACTTTCTAATGTTTATATAAATTAATTATATATTATTAATTATGTATTATATATATATATCAATATATTTATCGCCAATTTATGTTCAAAACAATAATCGAAAAACAAATTACAGGTAAAAAAACTCAGCTAAACTACAGGTAAATTCGCGCAAATGTAATGCGTTATTTACATCAAAGCAAGTTAAAAGATGTAAAACAACAATCACGATTTTTAAACACTAATAAAAAACACCAAATTAGGCTGTGTATAACTACCAATTAGCAGTAATCATACATAATTAACATTTAATAATTAATCATCAAATTAATAAAAAAAAGAATATATGATATTTCTTCAAATTGTATTCAAGAAAATAAAATTATTTGGTATATACATTAAAAAAATGTTTAATAATTCAACTGAAATTCTAATTCAAATTGGGCGCGAACGTGTAGGGTGCGAACAGACTTCTGGGGCGAACATGTGAGGTGCAAATGTGTAGGGTACAAAAGTATTTTGGGTGTAAACGGACCTGATACTTATACAAATGTACTTTTCTTTGACAACACTTGATTGGTTCCTATTAGTAAAAGGTATCTGCAGCATTGTCTAGAGATGTTTGGGGTATCTTTACACCACACACATTCATATCTTTAATAAAAACTAAATGTGACTCATTATTTTGAAAACCTACCTTGATGAAATTGCTACAATTGCAGTGTATTTGTAATATGTTAGATTAAAATTTTGTTTCAGATTAAAATTCCTATTTGATGACAATGGAAAGACTAGAAGAGCTGACATTTGACTGGTATTACTTCAGATATGCTGTTGCATCCTTTGCTATATTTTTTTTGTTTAACACCAAGATTGATGAATTTTCAAAAAGGATTTCTCCAAATTATGTTCATCTTCCAGAAGAAAAAAAGATAACTTGGCACACATAGTAAGTATATTAAACTAGACAGCAACACAACACAAGAAAGTAAAAAAAAAGATGCAGAATGAGATGAATCTCCACAGGAGACAAAAGGACATAAAAGAACATGTAGAATGTAAGCAACTGTAAGTCACCATACACCTTCAATCATCAACAAATTTCATATTAATAGCAAGCTATGAAAAGCCTCTAAATTACAAATGTTAAACATTTTAAACAAGAAAAATAATGCACATGATGTACAAGACATTAAAAGATTTAGCAAAAATAATATACAGCAACAAACGACAACCACTGAATTGCAGGCTCCTGACTTGGGACAGGCTCATATAGAATGTGGGTTAAATATGTTTGTGGTTATGCCAACCCTCTCATGATTTCTGGTCAATTTTCCAGAATTCAATATTATTTCAGATTCCAATAAGTTGTTGTTTCTTGCATTGATAAGCAATGTTCAGTGTCCTTAAGGCTTAAGTCAGTTTTATAAGAATTTGTCATGATAGACACTGATATATTTCTATTAGAATGTATAAATATTATCAATAGTCACTGTACATATCATTTTGATGACTGTTTTGAGTCAATGCCCCTTAAGGGTCATGATCTAGTGACTTCAAATTGATATCCAGTACTGATGTCCATCCAATTGTCTTTTTCTGAATTTTCTGCAGACAGGCAAGACATATCTCTGTGTCAACAATTTATTAATTTGTGTATAATATTTTAATTCAAGATAAAGTCTAATTGTGTATTTTTCTTGTGCAGTGTGTTCTCCATGCTACATGCATTTATTATGAGTTTCCTGTCAGTGTATGCATTAACAACAGACAAACAATTATGGACAGATCCAATATGGTAAGAGTGTTGTGATAAAAGTTTCATTTTGTGGGTATACATTTGCATTTATCATGTTTTTAAAGCACCATGTTTTTAAAGCACAAATTTGAATATCCATATATGTGCATATATAATATATTTGTTTATTGATTTTGACAATGTTTGAGGCATTAGGATGATTACATAGAGCATTTATTGATTTTTAGTATACTGACTTCAACCCATGTTTATATTTTTTTCATTGATTTTGAGGCATGCCATAGGAAACGTAACATAAGATGTTTATTGGTTTCTGATGACTGTTTATTTTGGCGGGATGGTTGTATTTGAAGTAATTATGACTGGATATAAACTCAGACTGATTAAAAATTTATTGATGATATGGTGAAATTTGTGCATATTCATTGATATTAGTACTTATAATGATTCAATACAGAATTTGAGTGTTGTGACGGAGTTTGCTTTTCTTGGCTTGCTATGGGAAATCTAGTCAATCTTGATTCTAACAAGTCAAGGACAAGAGATCTGCATTTTTATCATTTGTAAATAGGAAATATTTATTAAGAAAAAAAAATTGAAAAGTTTGATGTTTTCTATATATGATTGAATAGTATTTCAGTAGAATTTAAATAAGCTTACATGAAGGTTGTTACTGCGTATTCATTTATTTTCATGGATACCAATTTCGTAGTTTGATAAAAACTTGCATATTCTTGGATATTTAATTTCGTGGTTTTGGCATGGTCTGCATACATTTCTCTAGAGAATTTGTAATTCGTTGAGCATTTCGTGGTTCCCATGAAATCCAGGAAAATTAGTACCCAACGAATATCAATGAAACCACAGTAATTAGTTAATTTATTTCTTCTATATTTAAATACAAGGGTTCAGCTAGCATGGCTAGTCTGTTTGAATTTTAAAGCAAATTTTATTTGTCACTTCATTTTACAATATGGTGATAGTGTGCTTGATATCTAGTCACTAGTGTAAGAGGATGGGGTTTGAACCCTTTTTGGACCAAAACAGACATTTTATAATTGTTTTTTGCTTTTTTTTCCAATGAGCAGAAATCATTTTATAGTTACATGTACAAAGATGTAATAACTTTAGCAATGACTGGTTGATTCATAATAATGTGTAAAATAATGGGTAAGCTGCTATCCCAAGCTGACATGTTTGAAAATATCAAACTCAGAGTGTATTATAAAGTCTACTGGGTGTAGTTTAATGTTAGGATAAAATGTTGTGTTGCTGAAGACACATATTTTACTTATGATGTTAAGCAAAAGTCTAGCAAATCATATTTCACAGTATAAACCTCCTATGCACTTCCTTATGGCATGTCAAATATTATATACCTCTATCCCCACAGGAGGATTGTTACCATTTCCAAATATACGGTAAGTAACATATGCATCAAACATGCACTAAGAAAAAAGTGGACAGTTTGTGTAAATAAAAAACAAACAATTTTACTGGACAGAAAGGTGTCCAAAATGAAAATATCATTACACATAGAAATATATAATTGGATATTCTGTATTTATCATGCTTTACCATACAACAAGATCAAACGGCTAATAGACCGAACTCTTAATTATTGAAATCTTTTCTTTTGCCATGTTAAGATTTGCATTGTCTTGGTATATATAAGGTACATACAATCTGGCTACCCAGGTGTATCATATGCTTAATTATATACTAAGAAGTCACAATATCATTCTCATGATCAAAATATTATCTTCTGATTTATAGTTGACCTTAAACTGCTTTATCTGTTTTGCTAAGCTTTTATTTGGTTTGATGCATGCAAACTTTTTATCGTGAATATACCTGATGATAGTTATTATTTAGCCGTCTTTGTTAAATTCATTCATAATGTATTTAGAGTGTTTTAGTTCTTGTCGTTCAGTATCTTTGCTGATCTATTTTGAAATACCTATTGGTTGGCTTAAATATATATATAATATTTGTGTACTAATCAGCTCAACTGGTTGAAACTTTTGCTATAAATTGTCATCCTATATCTGATGTTTGTTAACATTTTCAAGATCTCCTCCTTTGACAATACATTGTAAATTTGATGTTTGTCTTTAAAGTGTCTAGATTGTAGTTTATAATTTATATTTTAATCAATCTGAATCTGCAATCAATATGGCCACAGTTGCTAAAAATAGAACATTAATAATGGTAAATGCAGTTGATTCTCGAATACTTTTTTAAATCCGAATCAATACAAACATTTTTTGAATTTCAAGAACTAATAAAACTCAATTTCTATAAGATAGATTTTTGTGATTCTAATTTGTTATGTTGATATGAAATTGCATATGAAGAGTGATTTAGGTTCCTTGGAGACTTTAATTTTGTTGCTTAGCCTACATCTCCTTTTATTAGCTCACCTGGCCTGAAGTGCCAAGTGAGCTTTTCCCATCACTTGGCGTCTGGCGTCTGTCGTCGTCCTGCGTTAACTTTTACAAAAATCTTCTCTGAAACTACTGGGCCAAATTAAACCAAACTTGGCCACAATCATCATTGGGGTATCTAGTTTAAAAAATGTGTCCGGTGACCCGGCCAACCAACCAAAATGGCCACCATGGCTAAAAATAGAACATAGGGGTAAAATGCAGTTTTTGGCTTATAACTCAAAAACCAAAGCATTTAGAGCAAATCTGACAAGGGTTAAAATTGTTTATCAGGTCAAGATCTATCTGCCCTGAAATTATCAGATGAATCAGATAACTCGTTGTTGGGTTCCTGCCCCTGAATTGGTAATTTTAAGGAAATTTTACTGTTTTTGGTTATTATCTTGAAAATTATTATAGATAGAAATAAACTGTAAACAGCCATTATGTTCAGCAAAGTAAGATTTACAAATAAGTCAACATGACCGAAATGGTCAGTTGACCCCTTTAGGAGTTATTGCCCTTCATAGTCAATTTTTAACCATTTTTCGTAAGGGACGACATCAAAAGTTCAATGTAGGATAAAAAACTTAATTCACATAGTTTTTTCATTGACCCCCCCACCCCCCTCTTAACTTAATTTGGGAAAAATTGATTTACCAATAGGGATATATGTAAAAATCGATTTTAGATATACAAAACTTGCAGAATTTTAACCCCCCCACCCCCAAACTATTTGATTTAAGTTTTTTATCCTACATCGATCTTTTGATGTCGTCCCTAAATCTTAGTAATCTTTTACAAAAATCTTCTCCTCTGAAACTACTGGGCCAAATTTATCCACACTTGGCCACAATTATCTTTGGGGTATCTAGTTTAAAAAATGTGTCCGGTGACCCGGCCAACCAACCAAGATGGCCGCCACGGCTAAAAATAGAACATAGGAGTAAAATGCAGTTTTTGGCTTATAACTCAAAAACCAAAGCGTTTAGAGCAAATCTGACATGGGGTTAAATTGTTTATCAGGTCAAGATCTATCTGCCCTGACATTTTCAGATAAATCGGACTACCCGTTGTTGGGTTGCTGCCCCTGAATTGGTAATTTTTAGGAAATTTTGCTGTTTTTGGTTATTGTCTTGAATATTATTATAGATAGAGATAAACTGTAAACAGCAATAATGTTCAGCAAAGTAAGATTTACAAATAAGTCAACATGACGGAAATGGTCAATTGACCCCCTAAGGAGTTATTGTCCTTTATAGTCAATTTTCAACAATTTTTATAAAATTTGTAAATTTTTACTAACATTTTCCACTGAAAATACTGGGCCAAGTTCATTATAGATAGAGATAATTGTAAGCAGCAAGGATGTTCAGTAAAGTAAGATGTACAAACACATCACCATCACCAAAATACAATTTTGTCATGAATCCATCTGCTTCCTTTGTTTAATAGTCACATAGACCAAGGTGAGCGACACAGGCTCTTTAGAGCCTCTAGTTTATATATACAGAATGCATTTTGATATGTTTCTATTATCCTTGAATAAAGTTGTGCATGTTATAACAAATGTTTTTTTTATTTTTTACCCCCATTTGTGTATCTATTTATTTGTGAATAAGGTGGTTAAATTCAATGACCTTTTACATCTTTTTGTCAGTCTGTTCGTGTGTATATTTTACTGTTTTGGTAATAATGTATTCAGATTGTTAGATTTTTATGACAAGATGGGCTTGAAAGACATTATGATTTTGATATATAAAAATCCAAGTAATGAGTTCCATTGCCATTTTCCAAGTACCTTAGTAAAATTTAAAGAGATGTAAAATCTTTTAAAAACTGATGAATACATCAGATTCATTCAAACTCATTGAAATAAGGGATGAGCTACGTCGGATAGAAATTGACTTTACATAAATGCATATCAAAATATCAGTTGCCCATTTTTCAGGTTGACAAAACTCTATGCAAATCAAGGTCTGTAACAGTTTGAGTACATATAAGAACTCAACAAAACAGACCAAAATTTATCTTTTATTTTGTATTAGAATGTTCCAAAATTGGTAAAAGTCTTACATATGTACCACAATTAGTAAAAGTCTTACATATGTACCACAATTAGTAAAAGTCTTACATATGTACCACAATTAGTAAAAGTCAAACATATGTACCACAATCAGTAAAAGTCTTACATATGTACCACAATTAGTAAAAGTCTTATATATGTACCACAATTTATATTTCTATTTCAGGTGTAATAGCCCTGTATCAAGAATTTCCTGTGGTATTTGTGTTGGATATATGCTATTTGGTAAGTTTATAGTACTGAATTTCATTTCATGAGGTGACTCTTATCTGTGAAGTTCAGCAGAAAAAAATGGATATATTAAGCTCACCTTTTGGTAAATGTTTGCAATACTTTGTTAACTTTGAGTGTTTTGTAGTTGAGTTGATATAATTCAAAATTACCATTTAGTATAAATCAAATTTATTAAGCATTATCAATTCTAACATTGCCTATAAGTTAAAAAAAATATTTAAACTGTATAATCAATTTTTGTCTTTAAAACATGTTTAAAACAGTTACTTGAAATGAATATACAGGTAAGTAAAGTTCTTTTGCATGAAAGTTTTCAGAACTAAAACTAAGGTCACAAACTTTGTACAAAACTGTCAAAAGTCCAAAAGAGAACAGATACTTATCAATGTCATAAGAATGTACCGGGGTAATCAAGATGACATAATTTCTACTTCAATTAATTTCACTACTATTATTTAGATATATTTTGTCATATAAAATGACCAAAATAAGTGTGATTTATTTGATGTGAAGTGCTTTATAATGGTTTGTGAATTTGGGAATGCAGTCGGTGCTATTTTTTTATTACCCTGTTTGCATTCTATACCCTTCTGTGTTGAAACGGATGTGATTACAGTAAATTTAAACTTGTGACAGATTTCAAGTTAGATACACTGTGAACACTATAAAACTGAGTTTGAATGACATTTTATTGATTTTCAGAATTTTTTAGGATCATAGCAAGTATGTTTTTTCACATATGTCCATTTCCATAACGTATCTTTATTTATTATGACCCGACATTGATTTAGGCTACATTAAGATAGTGTCAAATCCTGTCAATATATATGATCCTGTGTGCAGTAATAATACTAATAACATGTTGTGATTATTTTGGTGACTAGAAAACAAAACAAGGGAAAAGTAACATTTTTAATGTGTTCAGCTGTCACGATTAGATCGGATAAACAGTTAACGTTAACAAATAAAGTAAAAATTTATCTTTTTCAATAAATGTATACCCTATACCAATACAAATAAGTTGACAATATGTCAATTATTGCAGTACCAATACAAAGTTTTGCGTTTGAAAGAAATATTTAAGACCATACATTTTTTTTTTATATTTGCAGACTTTTATATTATGCTTAAGAATTACAAGCAACTTTGGGATTGGTTCTTTGTCTTTCATCACTCAGCCACAATATATGCTTATTTAGCAGTTATGGTAAGTTATGGAACTGATTACTCACAAGGAATTCAAAAACTTCATGAGAAATATAATGAACAACTACTCATGAAGAATTTAAGAATTCATTATTTCCACCATGCAGTGCATCTGCAAACACATTTTCTCCACTGCAAATTGCAAACACACGTTATGAAATAATATATTGCATGATCTACTGTTTGTCGTCCTTGATTTATCTATAAAAAAAAGTGTTGTAAAAATAAGACAGCAATAATTAATAAACATGATTAAAGAAATATGACCTTATTAAAAAGTAAATTGCTGTCATTGCACAACTAAACAAGGATGTCCATGGTACACCATGAACCACTAGCATTATACTATACTTCTAATGAAATTTCACCAGATTGTCCTGGCAGTATGTTAAAGATATCAAAGCAGTAATTATTGTTTGCAGTCCTAGAAAAATTGGCAACACCTATGACAAAACCTTTAACAACTTAGAAATCAAAGATTTGATAACCTCACATATTTACTTCAACTAAAGTGTCGATTGCACTGAGTATGACACTTTGGCTTATAATTAATTATAATTAAGAAAATTGTGTGAAATATTCAAGATTTAACATTAGATTTTATTTCTTTTAGTCTTATGGCGTTCTACCATTTTTTGCAATATACAGACTGTTGGCTGAAATTTCAACACCTTTTGTAGATTTAAGGTATGTATATCATGTATATAGTTTTCCATTGACTTAATAAATTATTGAGCTGGGGTTATTTCCCTTTAATGGTCTTTTGTAGACAGATTTATTTTCTTATTTGACAGATAAGTTTGAACATGTGATACAAGCATGTCTGTTTAAAGATCATTACTACATGTATATATCATAGTGATGAATTGTACAAGGGTTAAGCTAATAAAAATACTAAGATACGAAAACAACTTTTTTTTAGTGTCTAGTGGTAAATATCTAAGTTGAGCTTGGTTCATTTATGAAGGAATTGGTGTAAATAACCAGACAACATTATGGCAAGGGGAATCAGTCAAAGCTTATATTATATTGAAGGAAAACTTTTATATTACTTTTTTATGTTTTAGTCATACTACAGCCTCTGGTTTTGTCACCATGTATGTGTGTATGAAGGTGCTTAGAAATTTCAATGTTTTTTTATTGAAAGAAATATTTTAAGACTATTTCCAAAATAGATAAACAACAATCTGTGATTAACTGTACACAAAAAAAATGAAGAGAAAAAGTTAAGGAACACAAAATTGTAAGGGAGATAACCGAGGATGCATTCATTGGAATTCAGTATTCCTTTGTTCATTAGTTTTGTTGATAATGGTAATTGGTAACGTAATGATAAAATCCAATTTTAAGAATTAAAATTTTGGATAAGAACATAATGCAAAATAAATCATTGGATAAGTTACAAAAATCTTTTGTCATATCCAAACAAACAAAAGAAAGTATAGTTGTCACAAACAAGAGTAAATGCCCTTTTGAAAATAAGGAATTTCATCACTTTTGCCTATTATCTTGAGAACTTTGAGAAATGGATGAAATACATAATTTCCATAAATGGTCAGGAATGAAAAATAATCTACTAAAATACCAATTTTAATGAAACGCTTAATTAACCACTTATTATTATTGCCCTTGTATAATAAATTTCTGGGTTCTTGCTTTATATCTTGAATTTATTAACGCATAGTAAAACATGAAAACAGCAAAACTAATCAGCAACAAGATCTTTTAAGAATTATGAAAATGATGGAAACCAATTATCCACTCCTGTAGGAGTTATTGTCCTTTAATGCTTTTTAATTTTAAAAAGTATTATAAACAGACAGAAACTTTAAACAGCCAAAAAATAATAAGAAATTCAAGATCTTTGAAATTTAATGAAAATTTTGTAAATATAGTTGTTCTGATATTTGTAATTTATCAATATGATGTCATTTGACCAGATGAGTTTTTCAGACTCCTTTGGGGCCTCTAGTTTATATTTGACACAAATTATTTTGATATTCCAAAATTCAAGACAGTGATAATTATAATTTAGTTTTTGGGGAATGAAATGCAGTAGAAGGCACAGTAGACATTTAGCCTACTTTCAGATGGTCTTAACATCGACATGTAGGAGTTGATGGATTGGAATTAAAGATAATGTATCCTTTCAATCAAGTTAAAATCCCATGAAACATTTTTTTTTATCCATTTACAATTTGTCAAATGTGGGAAAATGAGCAAAAATTACATTAAAAAACAGATGTTTCATCTTTTTTTTTTATAATTGTGTTCATTTGCCCTATATTTTTAAATGGTTAAATAACAACATTTGTCAAGAACTGAAAATAATACTACATCATATGTGTTACATGTGTTAAGTATAATTGTGTTTTTCTCTTTTTAGGTGGTTTATTGATACACTTGGATACCCTAAAACCAGTTTACAGAATATGGTCAATGGTGTGTTAATGACACTCTCGTTTTTGATAGTGCGTATATTAGTGATGCCTCACTTTTGGTATATAGTGTACTCGGTGATTGGGACTGAAGACTTTAATAGAATCGGTCATATAAGACTTGTACTTGTTCTTTCTTGCTTTATTTTAGATACGATAAATATTTTTTGGTTTTTGAAAATGTGTAGAGGAGTTAAAAAGGTTATTACATTGAAATTGGATGCAAATAAAAATGAAGTAGCTCATAAAAATGATTGATGTGAATTTTTAAAAGTATTTATGTTATTTTTTATTGGATGCACTTATTTATGGTTGCTTGTATGATTTGAATCAGTTATTATTAGTCATGTTGGCGAACAATCAATGTATCTTGTTTATAAGTAATGAGGTTGATTATCATTTATTTGTTATTTATACAAAATAAATTAAGTTTTTAAATAAGTGCTGTTCAAATTTTTCTTTTGCCTTCAAAGTTTAACATGTATAGATCGGTTTTGGTACGAAGTACTTTTTGCCTGAGTTATTTCCCTTGCCTGCTATTTTGAAGGGGAAAATGGTCGATTTCTTATTTTACTACCTAAGTTGAAACATGTTGAGCAAACAAGTCTGATAAAAGATCCCAAATGTTTCTTAAGTCTAGTGTTTAATGTAAGAAGTTGAATTTGTCTGATATATGAATGAAATATGTGCACCTACCCATCAATATGGCAACAAATTGGAAGTACCTTTACATCAAATTATATCTGAGGGAGGATTAAATGTTGTCCTGTGGGCAGTGTTACTTCAGTTGACTAACAAGTTTTAAATCTGGTTCAGCATGTTGGTTTATTTTTTAGAAGAGTTCATTTTCATTACCTATTAACATATTTTCATTCTAAATGTTTTTAAATATTCTACCAAGATTTCCAATACATAAAATTAAATTACAAAAAAGGGACAATGCTCAATTTCAAGTTTCATTTAAATCTATACACTGGTTTAAGAGGAATTATGAAAAGGAGATTTGTATACCAAAGAAATAATGTAAATTCAGAAATCATGGTGTTCATTTAATGTTTCGATTTTGTCAATTTTGACCAAAATACTAAATTAATTGTTCAATTCATATACAAAATTCAAAATGCAAGTTTTAATTATTACGATTATAACCCTGGTGCATTTTTAGCAAAAATAAAAACATCACAATAATTTCTGAATTTACAGTATATCAATGTTTCCTTATTATCAATTACATCAGTACAACAGCTACTGTAAGCTATGAACTGTGCCATATCTCCTTTAGGATGTCATTTGCCCTCAGAACTGTGCCATATCTCCTTTAGGATGTGATTTGCCCTCAGAATATTGTATCATACCCTGATTATTGTATGCCTTGCCTACCACATTTCTTCTTCTGCACTGCCAACAGATACTCCCCGAGCTGCACATGAGTCTGGTGTCTAGAAACCAAAATGTTTACTATTATTTCTCCAGATCCCTTTTAAACAAATTTGATAGGTTTTTTTTCTCTGACGGTCTGACCTAGGTTTACCCTCCAGATGTGGAGCACATGCTTATACTAAACAAGAATGCACACTCTGAAATGTCTCATATGATTTGTTTATCATGATTGAACAAATGTTGAAATAGATATAGGAAGATGTGGTGTGAGTGCCAATGAGACAACTCTCAATCCAAATAACAATTAAATAAAAGTAAACCATAAAAGGTCAATGTAAGGCCTTCGACACAGAGCCTTGGCTCACACCGAACAACAAGCTATAAAGGGCCCCCAAAATTACTAGTGTGAAACCATTCAAACGGGAAAACCAACGTTCTGATTTATATAAAATAAAAAAGGTCTATCATATGAAGGTTTTACTACAAGTATCATATACTCTTGAGCATGTCAAGATATTCAATGAATAATGAATTTAGGGTCAAGGTCAGATGAACCATTCCATACACCAAATATTGTTGACATATTGCTTCTAGTATCTGATTTAATGACAAAATAACAAAAGCATGGACCAATGAATCATGAAAATGAGATCACATTCATATGAATCCTGCCAGATGGACATGTACACCTTATAAACATTCCATATATTAAATATATAATTGACATATAGTATCTGATAATCCTACAAAACCAAAAAAACTTTATATTGACCAATGGACCATGAACATGATGTCAAGGACATATGAAACATCAGACAGACATGTCCACTTTACAATCATACTTTCACAAAACATATAATTGATAATCTGACCTATTGACTCTAAAATAAATAGGTGTCTTCTCTATATAAAAGAGGGATGAAAGATACCAAAGGGACAGTCAAACTCATAAATCTAAAATAAACTGACAACGCCAAGGCTAAAAATGAAAAAGACAAACAGACAAACAATAGTACACGACACAACATAGAATACTAAAGAATAAACAACACGAACCCCACCAAAAACTAGGGGTGATCTCAGGTGCTCTGGGAGGGTAAGCAGATCCTGCTTCACATGTGGCACCCGTCGTGTTGTTTATGTGATAACAAATCCGGTAAGTAGCCTAACTCGGCAGGTCACATTCATGAAAGGGAAGGGGATTGTAGTTATGACGTAAGGAACATATCCGATATCATTTGTGAAACGGTTATTCCATAACGGTCAACCAACTCGTGATGGCGTCCTTAAAAAATACGAAGGGATGATTTCAACTTCACCATTTGGAACTCTATATCTTTCATCTGCAACTTTCATGCCAATCGAACAAAACAAACTAGTTACCATCTGGAAAACATTTTCCACAAAATTTCTATCTTAGAACCAGAGACCTTGCATCTTGACCTATTGACCCCAAAATTTTAAGGCAATTTCTTTCATCTGTGCTTTTAAGCTGTTCAAGTTTCATTTCTATAAAACAAGGGAAGATTTAATTATCTAGGAGAAACCAATGATTATATGCTTTGTAAATTGTTCCAGGTATCTGAAATTAACTTGGGTGTTTTTTTAACTGTTATAAGCTGACCTTAGATGGGTTTGGTTATTATTTTTTTTTATCTTTTTGGTCATATGCTCTTCACCTGTTCCGGTTCTTACACATACCTGACTTTTGAATACTGGTATAAGGCTTTGAGTGTTCCTGATGAAAGTAAATCCAGAAAGTGTTTTGGATGCATGAAACTTATTAAGTGTTGTTTTATTTTGTATTTGTTTAATATGCAAAAAATCCACTGGTCATTGAAGACCATAAACAAGAAAAAAATCAAATTAATCAGAGTTAATTACTTTATTACAACTGTATTATGATATGTTGTAGAAATAATACATGTATTATCCAATTCCCATAAAGAAAAATTTATTAAAGAGAACAGACATTTTATTTCCAATTGCACACAAAAGAATCTACTTCAATGTTCCAACTTTACACCCTGTCTATCAATCCAAAGCTAAATAAAGTTTTCATTTTTTAAACATTTGTAACCAGAATTTGTAAATTATCTCCCCTTACCCTTCTTTCTCTCCCACCCCCACCCCCTAAAAAAAGTTGGTTACCTCACTCATTTCGATGAATATTTCTATAGTTTAATAAATAAAAACTCTGTTTTTTTTTTCTTTTGCTATTTTTTGGTTAACCTAAAACAAGGTTTATATTTTCTTATTTTAAAGTCTTTAACAATATTGCCCATATATTTTTGATAGATACAATCCACATCTACAATGACTGTACTTCAGTGGAGTGTTCTCATATTATACTAATTTCAAAAATAGTTGGCTCCATACTTTTGAGAGCCAATAACTTCACAGAGATTCTATAACAATTATTCTTGATACATACAACATTTATGTGTATCTTAATATAAATGTATATATGTGTATCACAAATTCTTATACTGCAAACCATCTTATTTTCATAGATATGTATTTTTGTGTTGAGACTTTCCTGTCCAACTTCGATATTATTTTTATAATTTTCTTGATGTAAGGAAAGATCAAATTTAGACATCTTTGTGATGATTTATATTCACTAAATTTTTAACTTGAATATCTGATGTATATAAGTTGGTTGACAGTATGCTATATATATAGAGAGAGAGATTTTCAATTTTTACTTTCTTTTCTATCAAAGTTTAAAATAATTACAGTTTATATGGCAGTGTGTTATTACATTTAACAATCACAAGCCAAAGTTACCTGTACTCAAATAGAACCCATACTTTAAAAATTTGAACATACACATGGACAGATCAATAGCAATGAAAAACTGATCTTATTAAAAAAAATACCTGACAAATTGAAGAAAGATAGACAATCATGCAGATAAAATAACAAAGATAATTACTCAATAAATATCTATTATTGGTGTAAGCCAATAAATTGATTTGATAATATATTAAACATAATTACTTTGAGAATAAACTTAACAGATAACAATAAGTCAAAGACGATGTTGACTTTCATAAAGGACAAAAAGCAAAAAGACTAATTTTAGCCCTTTAAAAGCATCAAAATCATTTTATTCATACATAATAAACACAAGTCAAATATATTGTTTAATAAATGCTATAACAGTATTTGACATTAGCATTAGACCATTACTATTTAACTATAAAAAAAAAATAAGATATGTTCAAAATTAATTATTTTCTAAGTTATGCAGCACCAATCTAAGAACTGCAGAGAAATATTTTGAATAGAACTTTTTTTCTGACTTCTTTATTTCATTTTTGTATATTTTTCAAATATATAGTAAAAACAATAGAAAGCTTATGGTGAATATAAATTATAGAATATGCACACTATTGTGAACTATTTTTGCCAAAATTCTGAGGGTTAAAATGAGTCTTCATGCCCTTTGTCCTGAGGTTTACTAACAACTAAACTTAGTATTCTTAAGTATATAAAATATAATCTATCAGATACTATGGTGGTAACAATCATTAAGGACCCAAGTTTCCAGACCTGAACCCAAGAACCATCCTCTGAAACAAACTTCAAAGGAGTTCAATCCTGTTCCCATTACTGTTATTATTACTGTTCCTGTAATCTTAATATGTATTATACACCCCTTTTAATTCCTTTACACTACCTAGGGTAATAAAAAAAGAAATAATAATACATGTGTCTGAAAAATTATGTAATGAAATAAAAAATAATAATGTTCCTTAACATTTGTCATTTCCTTTTAACTGTTTTTTGTAGTTTAAATTCTTAATCAATAATAATCATTTATTTTATGCCAATTTAGCAATGGAAAAATATCAGTTAAATACCCCCATTGTAAAACTAAACTCAACTACATCATTGGTTTTATCTATGCCTACATACATGTAACCTCCATACAAAATCACATATCACAGCTTCATGAAATCACATTAAGAATAGTTTTATCAAATTAGAAATTAATTTTTACACTGATTTTTGGTGGTACCTTAACTCTGTAAAAATCACCTAAACTATTTTAAAACATTTTCAAAATTAGTTTGTCAAACTGCTTTACATCTGATGAAATGTATCATATAGAGTGTGTGGTTCAAGCTTTTTGAAATTTCTAAATTTTTGTCAAAGGGTCAAAATTAATATTTTTGTCAACCTTCTTTTCCCCCAAAATGCACCTGAGTTCATTTTTGTCTTTAAACTTTTTTTGCTTGACAAAATAATGTGTGTATAATACATAATTGAATACAGTTTACAGACAGATTCTTAATAATCTTATCTTTATTATAACCGGTATATGTTTAATATTTTATAAATAAAGTCATGTATGAAATAAAACCAAATGGTTTATGTCATAGCTGACTGTAAAGAAGCATAGGTACAGTTGGAACGATCACAGATCTTTTCACGGGCAGAAAACTTTTCATAATCAAGAGGTTTTGCACAGAATTCACATTCCTTTGGGCAGCATCCTCCTGGCTTGAGTTCCAACCCAGAACTTAGCCACACCTCTTTGACAGCTTTAACAAAATGGTCCATCATTGGTCTGGTATGGTGGGGAGTCGGTGCCACTCTCAACCTTTCTTGTCCTTTAGCCACTGTAGGGTAGTTGATTTGTTGTACATATATGTTGTGCTTGGTCATTAGTTCATTAGACAAATGTGTACAGAGTGCAGGGTCCCCAACCTGAGAACAAAATAATAATATAGTGATTAAAAAAAAGTGCAATTTATGTTCATTTTTTAAATTACTTCATTATATAAATTTTAAAAACAAAAACAAATATATGGCAGACAGCAACCAATAACAACCCCTGAAGTACTGGTTTTTGACTTGGGAAGTACAGAATATGACAGGTAAAACACATTAAAGAGCGTTCAATCTTCCCCTTAACTGGGACAGCAGGGTGACAGCCCAATAGAAGAACAAACATTCACTTTTACAAAAAATATCAAAAATTAGCAAGTTTCCCTTTTTGATAAAGTTCCATTAAAAATGAGAATGGAAACAAGGAATATGTCACAAGACAAGAGACAAACCAGACCAAAGAGCCGAAAACAGCTGAAGGGCACTAATAGGTTGTTAACACAGCTGGAAAATCCTGAGGTTGGATCCAAGTGGCTCCTAAACAAAACAGTGTACTAGTTCAGCAAAAAAAGATGTTACAGGCAAACACTATTAACAGCCTATAATTTGAGCCAACTGAACTTTTGAACATTCAGAGTAAAATATTAGCATACCAAATTAATAACTTACATGTATTGGAATGATATGACTTGGGCAGTGTATTATAGGCAAACCAGCTTCCAACAGTTTCTCACTTAGATATTTGACAGCTTCCTGATGTTTAAATCTTAGCTGTCTTCCTTCTTCACTTCTTAAAATCTATAATATATAATGAAGAAATATTTTTTTCACTAATGACAGATATTTGGGTTGTAGAAAAGACTCTAACATACTATATGTACCAAACAAAACCATTGCTTTTACAATTAACTTTTAAGACATAGATTTTTGATTTTGTCTATCACACATGTATATCTTTCATATGTTTTCATTTTTTTAAGCTTCATCAATATAGAAATAACTAGGAATTATGAGAGGGTGCAGCTAAAGTATACAAGTAAATTGTAATTGGTTTTTCAATTTAAACATTTTCTGATGCATCACTAATCCATTGCCTAACTACAACGGATTTAATAAATAAAGATCTGAAAACATTTTTTTCAGGTATGCTTAGGGTTAGCTAAATTGAAATACTTTTGAGACAACAACTTTGTTTGAAATAAGAAAGATTATTACTAAATAGGATTTTTGCCGATTATTGGTGGACTCCAAATTAAACATTTAATGCAATAAGTACCTTAACAGAAGCAATAGCTCCAGACAAAGTTGTAGGGGGCAGTGATGTAGTAAATATAAATCCTGAGGCATAACTTCTGATTGTATCAATTGCTTTACTTGTACTGGCAACATATCCTCCAACATTTCCAAAGGCTTTTCCTGCAAAACAAATAAAACATCTAAGATAACATTTCTAAAATGTGTGATTTTACATACTGAATTGAATATAAAATATCAAATTCATTTCTTATACTTGGATTGATTTTATAACCAGGTGCTCCACAGGGTGCAGCTTTATACGACCCCAGAGGTCGAATCCTGAACAGTTGGGGCAAGTATATACATAACATTCAAGCTTGATACAGCTCTGAATTTGGATTGTGACACAAAAAAAATGTCGAAATCTTACAAATCTATTGCGCAATATTTATGCAATTAAAGATTTCTTCTTTTAACTTTTCAAAAACTTGGAATTTGAGAAATTTGGAGAAAAAAAATGAAAACTACTACCACCCCCCTTTTTTTTGCAATAAGTCCAAAACCTGACATTTCTTTATACATAATTTACAGGTATTACTCAATTTATTTCACTTGACTGGGCGGAGTTTAGCCGGTTCGCTAATAATAAACCAGTCCATCTATAGATAGGTGTTTTAGAATAAACTCATCAATGAAATGTCCAGTCATTCTTTTGTAAATTCCTTTGAAGACACTGATAGGTGATTAGAAATCACTTATAATTATAACGGCAATCATCCTTATCACACACATCTTAAAATAGACTGTCCTTATGGAAATTAAAACGTAAGCTCCGCCCGATCAGTTGAAATAACATTAGTAATAGTATAAGGGAGGTAAATCCGAACATACCCAACATTATATGTTAAATATTTTTAAACTACCTCCCTTACAATGATTTTAATTTTACCGAGGGTATAGTTTGCCGACCTCGATGGTCGAGAGGCCCACGGTAGCTTGTCCGCGTCTAACATGCGACTCCTTAATGAAAATTTCACCTAAATTGTCTTCATTGTCCATTGACCAGAAAAACCTAGTTTTCCACCTTTTTTGCCCCTGATTTTAAAACATTTTGAGCAATAACCCTCCAAAGTCAATACTAACCATCCCTTCATGGTATGGAAACTTGTGGAATAATTTCAGAGAGATTCATAAACTTAAACACAAGTTATTGTTTGAAAACTACAAAAATGCTTATTTAGGGCCCCCTTTTTGGCCCCTAATTCCTAAAATATTGGAACCATCAACCCCCAAAATCAATCCCAACCTTCCTTTAGTGGTATTGAACATTCTGGTAAAAATTTATAGAGATCCATTCACAAACACAAACACTAAATGCGTCTTCAGACGACAACGACGCAGACGACATGATAGCATTATAAGACGCAAAATTTTTTTTGTGGTTGTATAAAAAGTAGACAAGTCAGTATACTACATGTACTAAAGATATATTAAATCTTTAGTGTGATTGACATAGTGAAGAAAAACACTAACAGAAGGATGGACAGATGTGAACGAGAAAAAACCCTCCTTTCTGATTGGGGACATAATAAAATGACACTTCCAAATTATCAAATATAAATTGTATTGCTTACCAAGTGTTCCAGATACAATATCGATCTTATCCATACATCCATCTCTCTGCCCAATTCCAGCTCCCTGGCGTCCATACAATCCTACAGCATGTACTTCATCAACAAATGTCAGTGCCCCATACTTATGTGCTACATCACATAGTTCATTTAATGGACACACAGCACCTACAAAACAACATTACAATAGATTTAAACAAAGGACACACAACTTCTACAAAATATTTAGATACTAGCTTGTTTAAAAAGCAATTGAACAAAACCCTCATGCTTTTTCATATTGCTTTTTTTTCTCTGAAAACAGAGCATCTGGCCTCTTCTATTCAAAACAAATTTAGCAACATTTATTTTTCATTTCTTAATCAAAGCTTGGAATTACACAAAAGAGGATTGTATAAAAGGATCTATCTACTAGTTTTTTAAAAGCACTAAAATGGCCATTTGTGGAAAATTTGAATACCTTCTTTTTTAAAGGATTTTTTTAAGAGAAGGTGACATAAAAGTCATAGTGGGAGTTTTTTCTTTAAATAAGTTGTTGAGGTGCTTTATTAAACTTTATCTCATATTTTCGGTAAATCATATTAGGTTTCAAAACTAATAACAGATATAACAGAAGTTTATATTATTTTTCTTACCAGACATAGAATGAACTGTCTCAAATACAACCAGCTTAGGAATGCTAATATCCACTTGTTTTAGAAGCTCTTCTAAATGTACCGGGTCATTGTGCCGGAATATATGTTTTGGTGCACGGCTATTCTTTATTCCCTGAATCATGGAGGCATGGTTACCAGAATCAGAAAATATATGAACACCTATAACAATAAGAAAGAAAATCATACAAAAATATCATTTGATGACAACCATATACCATCAACAACCAAGATGATTAATGACATATATATATATCTATATTTAACCTTAATATTTTAATATAATCTATTTGACCTATATATATTCTTTTTAAATAATACATTTAAAATTACTTTTTCTTTTGATTTACATTGCTCTCTCCAGTGACCTTTAGCACCATGATACTATTTGATAGATTTTACAATTGAGGAAAGCTGTTTTGATGGTAATTAACATTTAGAATGAAATTACTGTATGTTTACATCTTCATCATTTGGTCCCTGGTGGATGGTTGTCTCATTCGCAATCATACCACATGTTATCTCTATTTGAATAAAACTGTCAATTCTTTTAAGATCTTTTTTTTTCAAAATTTTTAGAGCATAATGGGGATGCATAGTATCAACAAAAACTATTTTTTAAACCAATATAAAACTTATCCTAATATGGTTACAATATTAGGTACCTACCTGGCAGCATTTTTCCTAGTGTCTCCAATGTTGTATCATTAGCCACATAACACGATGTAAATACAAGAGCAGCCTCTTTTTGATGTAAACCAGCTAGCTCAGCTTCCAAATCCTCATGGAGGGGTGAATTACCAGATATATTGCGTGTCCCTCCTGCCCCAGCTCCGTGACAGTACAAAGCATCACTTAAAGATAAACAAGTATTGTTACTAAGCTTAAATACTCATCTTTAACATTTAAAGGAAATTAATAGGATACATATGCCAGCCAAATTTGAAAACTATCAA
Source organism: Mytilus galloprovincialis (assembly GCF_965363235.1). Lineage (NCBI taxonomy): Eukaryota > Metazoa > Mollusca > Bivalvia > Mytilida > Mytilidae > Mytilus > Mytilus galloprovincialis. Next base: position 71,633,176 of record NC_134847.1, read on the forward strand.
GAAATTACATTCTGTTTTGAGAAAGCTCATTGGTCATGTTGGTGATACATGCACACCATTCAAATAATAGTTGAGTTACATTTAAAGCTTAAAGTCTGAATAGGTGTGTAATGGCAAACACACAAACAAAATGGTTTTGTAGATTTCAAAAACTTAGCTACAAAGGAATGGTGCACAAATTCCACAAAATTATATGCAAGTAAATATGACTTTGAACTATCCTTTAATTAAAGGTATGTTGTATTATATAATTACCTAACAGCCTTGGTAACATTAGGATGCCAACTCATACCAAGATAGTCATTACTACACCAAACTGTGATATCTCGTTTCTGGCCAGAATACTCTTCTGCAAACGGGAACTGTGTACCTTTACGAGTAACTTTCTTGAATACTCTGTATGTATGGTCTTGTTTTTTCTTTTCCACTTGCTCACCAAAAAAGCCTTCATAGTCAAATGTGACATCCTCAGTTTGTGCTGAAATATAAAATTATGCACTGAATTGTGTGGAGATATGAATATGATGAATGAATAGTTGTTAATGATTAGATGATGGCTTACCAGTGTGAAATTGTGCCCTATTTGTACAACAAGTAATTACTGTTGTGTTGTGTTTTTGTTTTCATTTAGTTGTGAGCTTTTTAATTTTTATTTTTCAGATGCAGGTATTGGACGGATTAAATATGATTTGGAATGTGTAACTTAAGTTAGATCAGTTGTCTTCAACAATGGTAGTTTATGTTACTTTCAGTCTGCACCCCAACAATAGTAGTTTATGTTACTTTCAGTCTGGACCCCAACAATGGTAGTTTATGCTACTTTCAGTCTGGACCCCAACAATGGTAGTTTATGCTACTTTCAGTCTGGACCCCAACAATGGTAGTTTATGCTACTTTCAGTCTGGACCCCAACAATGGTAGTTTATGCCACTTTCAGTCTGGACCACAACAATGGTAGTTTATGTTACTTTCCGTCTGGACCTGAACATTGACATGATTCCGTCTAGGGATCTGACCAGTCAGGCAATAAACATGACACTGTATGAGAGAACACTCAAAGATTTGATTATAAATTGTATAAGAATTTCATTGGAGAAGACATTTGATAAAAACATATAACTAATGACATGTTACATGTTGTGTTTGAACTCTGTGTCCTATTTATTGACCCAGCTAACAATTCATTTTCTTTTCAAGGAATGACAGATGTAACATTTTTCCTGAAAGTTCATTTAGGTCAAAGCTGTCCAATAGGTACTTTAAAGGTTTTGAGGACAAAAATACAATATACACTGTAAGATATGTTTGCTGAAGACAACATTAACTATACTATGTTTATTCTTTTATAAGCTTACTCACCCCATGATGTTTCTGCAAAAGATTTTTTTTTCAACATATCCAAAACTTGTTCAACTTTCAAGCCAGATGCATAATCTATCTTTGGAGCTCCAATTGGTTTCTTGGATGTTTTTTCATCTGTTTTCTTCTGTGTTTTAACTGGTTTACTGTCTGGTGTTGGTGACATTTCCCTTACATAGTCTCTACTGGTTTCTTTATCAACATCTGAATATAAAAGAAGATAGATATGAGATATGACTAAAATATGTGTACAGTGCAACCTGTGTAATCTGGCACACAAAAGGACTAGAAAAAAATGTCAGATTAAGGAGGCTGTTGGAATACTCAGGTTTTTTCTGCAAGGATAGGCATATTTTGGGACCATGAAAATGTGTCATTTAAAGCAGGATGTTGGAATATTCAGGTGTCAGATCAGACACGTTACACTGTATATGATATATAAGGCAACCCAATGGCACACAAAATAAAACAAAGGACATCTGATGATTTTCAGAGTTTCTTCAGGGACTAAAAATACAACTTATCATAGAGAAATCTATAATCAAACCTTTCCTCCTTTACATAACTAAGTTAAGCAAAATTTACAAATGGTATTAAATTAATAAAGCCAAATGAGCATAAACTAATAAAAAGGAACATGACTAGTGAACATCTTTCATAGTCCAAGGAACCATTATTTACTTAGAATCTTTTATATTGCCATACAATCAATAATTACCCATCATCTCCATACTTTCTACTTTCATCTCTTGCTTTGGTGTTTCCTTGACCATTTTATGAGACATATATGGGCATTGTTGCATTTGATCTGCACTTATTTCTGAAAAAAAGAACATAACATGTTGGAGGTCTTATTGTGAATTCTATTTGAAGAACAGCAATAAGAGTGCTGTTCCTACAAATGTATGCTTTTTGCATATTTATCTTATATTTTTTTCATGGATGGATACCAGTCATCCTACCACATAGCCTCTCTTTTCTCTTATAAGATTTATATTTTTAAGTAAAACTTTATCTTATAATTGTTTAATTTTCATGTAGTTGTATAATTTTGAGCAGTTTGAATGTTATAGGTAAAATGGGTTTGTATGACACAATGATTAACACAATCAGAATTTTTCTTGTTTTGATGATTGATCTGAACTAATAGTGTATTTGATTGATCCATTCAACAGAAACATTAAAAGCTAAAGCTTGTACCAAATTTGTTTATCATTTATTGTTTTGTACATAAATCAAACTGTTTTCTTGTTTGAGTTGTTTTGCAATTTCAGGGCTAAGCATTTATTATTCATTATAAGGTCTTTGGTAGAGAACTGTTTCATTGGTAATCATACAATATTCTCTAATTTTTATTTATTTTTTTTTATAGTTATCCAAGGTACCAGCCTTATAATTACATACACCAGACGTGCGTTTCATCTACATAAGACTCATCAGATAAATAGTTAGAAAACCAAACAAATAATTGTGTGAAATTGAAGAGCATTGATAACAGAGTTCTAATCTTTAACATGTTTAATTGAACAAAAAGCCCAAAATCATTGAAAATGGTGAGAAGCATATTATAAGTATACCTTTTGTCTGAGTTGTTCCCACAGACATGTATCTCATTGCATGTGCCATAATAGGACATCTTTCTGCATAATTCATCAGCTGTGGGGCAGCTGTTTTTACTTGGCATACTGGAATTCGACTGAGAAATGGACATCTTAATGTCATGATTTTCTGGTTTCTAGATCTAAAATATATAAATAACTCAAATATCAAATTCATTGAACCATAACAGACAAGAAAGTAGCATTTAATGTAACTAATCCAAAATCTAACTGTATATTTATAACAAAGAATATTTGCAGCCTGATTAAGTTTTCAAAAGATATTTGCCACAAGAAAATTTTGTGACCGACCCATTATAAGAAAATATATTTAAACTCATTGCCCTCTAGAAATTCTATAAATATACCGGTAAATGGATTTTAACATCTTCTCTGGACCACAGTACTGAGGTATTTACATTTATATAGATATATGGAGTTGGACTGTAGTTTTGTTACAATATACATGTACATCTAGAGATAACTCCAACAAAAACATAGAAAAAAAAGTTTAACAACAGGATGCCGTTTTATAATTTTCAAACAGAAAAATGTATAACATCAATTATGTAGGTGGTTGTCACACATGTTACAGTTTAATGTTTCAACAACCTGTTAACTTCAACATTTTCCTATAATCATGTATGTAATTACAACATGTACAATATCAAACTATGTCACACCATGTAAACACAGAAATGCGTGTTAATCAAACATATAACACAGAGATTACATATCCTTTGCCTTGCAGCAAAACCCAAAACACAAGTATGGTGAACTTAACGATATTTTATATGCTTTTATGTTTTATTTATAGTAACAATGGCCATGTTTATTCATTGATAGTGTTTTCTAATATAGTTTTGATTTTGAACACCCTAATGGATAATCCTCCCATTTT